>NC_133330.1:210780874-211461707 GCF_042186555.1 Aquarana catesbeiana
ACTAGATTAGACCGATTGAAATCTGCTGGTTCAGCAGGTGATCCAAATGTTTATCCATGTATGGCCATCCCTGTTCAACAGAAGCCAATCATAGACCGACTTTTGTTGAACAGGAATGTTGGAAGGCTCTTCTTGATCAGTCGGCCACTGATCAGTGTATTTTGGCAGCAGAGGAGTCCCGTTGTCAGAATACAATGTCCCAGCCTGGAGGACTCCTCTATTCACCTCACTCATGTGAATGGAGAAATACATTTTTTTTTTTTGATCAGCCCACTGACTAATCAAAAAAAACTAGTAATCTATGGCCAGCTTTAGAGAATTAGAAAACATAAAACTAAAGCAACCGAATGACAGACAAAGAACCAAGATTCTCAAAGGAGTGGTCAGCAATGGCAACCCCCATATGTTTCATATATGAGTTGCTTTAAGTTGTCTAGAGTTGGAAATGTATCTTTGGTATGATATTTACAAAGGGTACTACATGTCTGAAGGAATATCACAGAAATGTAATGTTTCTTATTACTGCACTGATCAAAAGCCCTTTGAGAAACTTGCTTAATTTGTCTGCATTTAATGTTACATCTTAGGTTGTTTCTTGAAGAGTCTTAGCTGTTCACTGACTTTATTGTAATAATAATTACCATCTTTGCAGCAGTCATCTGAAATGCTCTATCCTCATCAATGTTTTATCTCACTGTCAGACTTTCCCCTCATTTTAAAGAAATTGTGGGAATCAAGTGTATGGAAAATGGATTTTCATGTCTGCTATGTTTAAAGTGGTCATGTAAGGTCATTGCCTATAACACAAAACAGTGAAATACATTTCTAGGACCAGGTTCAAGCTTATCCACAGAAGCTCAGTGGGAAATTGCCAAGAAGCAGTTTTCCACGTTCAACGCAATCCAGGATTCAAGTTGGATATGTTCCTAGAACAATCTTAAACATTTATTTTTTATTGATTTTCCTATGCAACACAAAGAGAATATTGAAGTACTTATAGATCATTAGTGCCTTGCTGGAATTTTTCTGTTTAACTAGCTATGATTCAATTTTTAGCACCTAAAAAGAGCCACCTAAAAGAACTGAGCATGCTTCGTATTAGTCTATATTTTCTTTTTCGTACATCACAGGACAAAGAGCCATAGTATTTACTGATGGGTTATATAGGCACCACTAGGTGATGGACACTGGCACACCCTAGACAGGAAGTTTAGCCCCCTATATAACCCCTCCCCTTACCGGGAGTCCCTCAGTTTTTTCACCAGTGTCTTAGGTGTTGGTCACGAGTAAAGATGTGCTGTGCTGAGCTCCACTGGAATCCTTACTGGGGCAAGCCATGCAACCGTATCCATTCAAAGTGTCTTTTTAGGCTGAATTGAATGGTACAGGGGCCTCATGTCCGAAGAAATGAGGTTTTACCTGTAACGCTTCTCTTTTTAGAGAGCATGGTCCACAGGATCCAGTATTTGTTTTTTTCAGCCATATTCCCGGTGGGGTGTTTTACAGGCCCAGAGATGCGGATCCCCCGATAAAAAAGGGGGCCCCAGTCCCTGAAGGTTTTTCTAAATGGAGCCCACCGTGAGAGGTGAAGATTGGGTCTGTTCCCACAGGACCCTGCAGCCGGATAAGGTAAGGGATATTCCTAAGGAATTTTTCTAATTCTTGTGGGTTTTTTCCTTTATGTGAATGTATGCTATGCCTAAAGTTGCCACCAGGGGCTGTCAAGAGCACGTACCTTTCCATGCTTGTCAGTCTCTGTGTCACAAGCTACATGCTCCTCCGAGCCCATGCTCCAGCATAGTTGCCAACAGTCCCGTTTTTCCCGGGACAATCCCGATTTTGGGACCATCGTCCCGATTGGAGGCTGTCCCGAATCGGGATTTCCATCAGGAAAATCGGGAATGTTGTTTTTTTTTATTTTTGGAGCAGCTGGCTCCAGCAACATGGCCGCCGGCGCTGCCGCTCGATCTTCCCCCTAGTGTTCAGTGGAGAGAGGAAGGGGGCTCGATCCGTGCAGCCAATGAATCAGCTTCTTTAGCTGCACGGATCGGCCCCTCCCCTCTCCACTGAACACACGGCGCCTGTGTCTTGCCAAAAAGTTCCCCAGCTCGGCTATTTCCGCCGGCTCGTACTGCGCAAGCGCTGCGCCTGCGCAGTACAGGAGGGTCCTTACTTGCCGAGGGGAACTTTCTCGGCAGAACACCGGCCGCTCCTGGACGTGTGGTGGGGGGCGTTATGAGAGGGGAGGGTCTGCACTGAGGGGGGTCCAAACTGAGGGGGGTTTGCACTTATAGAGGTGGGAGGGCTGCACTGAGGGGGGGCTGCACTGAGGGGGCTGCACTGAGGGGGGTCTGCACTAATAGAGGGGGGTCTGCACTAATTGGGGGGGTCTGCAATGAGGGGGGTCTGCACTAATTGGGGGGGTCTGCAATGAGGGGATCTGCACTGATGGAGGGGGGTCTGCACTGAGGGGGTCTGCACTGATGGAGGGGGGTCTGCACTGATGGAGGGGGTCTACACGGAGGGGGGTTTTCACTGATGGAGGGGGATCTGCACTGAGGGGGTCTCTACTGACTCTGCTGGGGGCACCTGATGCAAGGAGGGACTCTGCCGGGGGCACCTGATATGAGGACAGACTCTGCTGGGGACACCTGATGCAAGGACGGACTCTACTAGGGGCACCTGATGCAAGGACAGACTCTGCTGGTGGCAGGCGACGTGGCAGGTGACACACTCAGGGATCCCACTGATTCGGCATTATGGTGAGTTGAATGATTTAATTTTATATTACAATGTAATAATAGAAATAATGCGCTTCAATCATCCTGACACCATAACAATCATGGTGCCGGGATGATTGAAGTGTTAACACCAGGTGTTTGGAGTATCTTTATCTGCTGATTGTTAAACTTTCTAGAATACACATATTTCTATTGTGTACTATCTGGGGCTGCTGTCCCGTCCTTTCCCTCTCCCCCTTTCCCTTTCCCTCTTTCCCTCTCAACCTTTCCCTCTTTCCCTCTCAACCTTTCCCTCTCCATCCCTCATTCATCTCAGACTCTAACCACACCCTATTGAGCCACGCCCATTTAAGCCACGCCCACTGTGTCACATAAACCACGCCTATTTATCGATGTGGCACGCTTTGCGCGCCGCACTTGTATTTTTATTGCTAAGCCACGCCTACAAACGAATGCCCCTCCCCCTAATTATTGTACGGCTCTGCCTACAGCCAAAAAAGTGTCCCACATATTTTTTTTGCAATGTTGGCAACTATGCTCCAGGTAGGATGAGGGAAGGGGGGGTTTCTTTTAGAAATGTCCCCCCACAGCTTCCTTTAGGCTAGAAGACATAGGGCAGTCGGCAGTATGCACACCGCCTCCCACCGCCGCCATTACGGCAGTCCTCCATCCACTGGCCCTCCTCTCTCCTCCGTCCCAGCCTTCGCTCCATGTGTGATCCGATCAGGATCGGAGCCCTCGGCTCACACGGGAAAAAGCGGTCTTTTTTTAAAAAGACGGGGCGGAAGGGGTGGGCGGGGGGGTGGAGCTTTAGCGCGACGTCGGCATGGTTTAACGCCCACAACGCAGGCTATACAAAGCTATAAAGTGCACTCTTTTGCAGGTGCACATAGCTCAAGGAGGGACACAGAGCAGACAGGGGCATGTGAGTGTGGGTGACACAGGCATTCCCAGGTAACATTTACTTAACATCAGACTGAGCTTTGATAGCAGCAGCAGTTGCTGAACTATATTGCTCAGCAGTGGGTGCATTTCTGGTAGTACCTCTGCATTTTGTGCTTGACACTATTGGCAGAAAGGGAGATACAAATACCTTGAGGAATAGGGGCTCAAAGGGATATCCCTCAGGCTCTGAGGACCCCCCTCTGCAGCACCATCTTCCCCTGAAGGACCTAAGGAGGCTGGTCAGAGTGAGCCATCGGGGTCAGGGGCTGCAAATGCTTCTGGCATTTCAGCCCTTGTATATATTACTCAGGAGGTTTTTTCCTTAACCATAAGTGGATTAGAGGAAAGATTAATGGCCTTAATCGCATCTTCACAAAGTGGAAGAAAACGCATTAGGTCTCCGTCTACCACCCAGGACCCTCAAACAGAGGAACTCTGGGAAAGGGGAGACGAATCCCCCTCAGAGGACCGGGATGAGACTGAGGACTCCTCTACTGAGGAATCAAGTGGGGAACGACCCTCTTCAGCTTCACAGGATGAGAAATTGCTGGTGCAATCTCTTGCTGGAATGGTCCGCTCCACATTTAAGTTACCCTTAACTGAGTCGGTTGAAAAACCCACGTCTTGTTTGGGTTCACTGAAGCCTCCTCAAACTGTGCATGCCTTTCCTGTTCATTTCTTGCTCGAAAAGCTTATTATATTATCACCCAGATAAACATTTTTTCCCTCCGAAAAAGTTTTCAACACTTTATCCTATGGAGGAAAAATTCACAAAAATGTGGGGTATACCGGCAATTGACACCGCTATATCCTCTGTGAATAAAAGTCTGACTTGTCCTGTTGACAATGCTCAAATGCTTAGGGATCCAACCGATAAAAAATTGGAATTCCTGTTAAAAAACATTTTTTCCTTGGCAGGTTCAGTAGCTCAACCTGCAGTAGCGGCAATTGGGGTATGTCAATCCTTGAGAGACGACTTGAAGCAGGTGCTCAAGGTTTTCCCTGAACAGCAGGCCCGGGAGTTAGCCAACCTGCTGGCGGCTTTGTGTTTTGCAGTTGACGCAATCAGGGATTCTATCCTTCAGACCTCTCGCCTTACGCTTGGGTTGGTGCATATTCGTAGAACCTTATGGTTGAAAAAGGCCATGAAAAAAGCTCCTGGCTGGGTTTCCCTTCCGTGGTGCAAGGCTGTTTGGGGAGGATTTGGACAATTATATCCAAAAAATCTCAAGTGGAAAAAGTACCCTTTTGCCAGTTAAGAAAAGGAGTAAACCTCCCTCATTTAAACAGGCTCTTTCTCCAGTGCCAGGGGCATCAGCCTCCAGGCAGTCACGATGGCCTCCAATGTCAGGTTCAAGAGGAAAAACTCAGTTAACCCCAGGGACAAAAGAAGTCCTGGGGGAGGAAATCTACAAGACAGAATGCTACAGCCTCTTTATGAAGGGGAGCCCCCGCACGTTCGAGTGGGGGGAAGACTGCTACAGTTCCCAAGGGTCTGTCAGGAGGATTTTCAGGACAGATGGGTGGACTCCATAATAACTCTAGGCTACAAACTAGAGTTCTGAGAATTCCCGTCTCCTCGTTTCCTCAGGTCAAATGTTCCCAGAGACCCAGAGAAAATGAAGTCTCTCTTTCAAGCGTTGGAGCGACTTTTGTAGCAAAAAGTAATCATGGTGGTTTCCATGCAAAAGCAGGGATTGGGGTTTTATTCAAACCTTTTTACAGTGCCAAAACCAAATGGAGATGTCAGACCCATCCTAGATCTCAAAGATCTAAACCGGTCCTAAAGATTCGATCTTTTCGCATGGAATCAATCCGATCAGTAGTCTCCATCCTACAAGGAGGAGAACTTCTGGCATCAATAGATATCAAGGATGCGTACTTGTATGTACCTATTTTCCCTGCTCATCAGAAATATCTGCGTTTTGAAGTGGAAAAACGTCATTTTCAGTTTGTAGCTCTGACTTTCGGTCTAGCTACTGCTCCCTGGGTGTTCACAAAGGTCCTGGCTCCTCCTCTGGCCAGATTAAGGGCCCAAGGTATAACGGTTATAGCGTACCTAGACGACCTGCTCTTAATAGACCGGTCGGTAGCCTGCTTAGACCAAAGTTTGGTCACTACAGTCAACTACCTGGAATACCTAGGTTGCGTCCTCAACTTAGAGAAGAGCAAAATATTACAGCGCACACATGCAAAAAAGACATTCACCTCCAGAGGGCTAGTTTAAAACACCTAGACAATCTAAAAAATATTAGCAAAAAATATGGGGATTTGGTCACACCATATTGCTATATGGTGCTAAGCCCACTTACAGCGCACACATGCAAAAAAGACATTTACCTCCAGAGGGCTAGTTTAAAACACCTAGACAATCTAAAAAATATTAGCAAAAAATATGGGGATTTGGTCACACCATATTGCTATATGGTGCTAAGCCCACTTACTGTGACAAAGTACCCCATGATTATGGCTGCACCAGCTTTAATGCATCTTTTAGGGTGTGCCCCCCAAATATCTTGTTTGTTTCTCAACTTACAGAAGTCTTCTTTAAAACCAGTAAAAAGACTAGAGTACTTGGGTCTGGTCATAGATAGAACCCAAAAGAGGGTGTTTTTAACCCAGGCAAAAATCAGTGCCATAAAGGAGCAGCTGGTTCAGGTAGTCAGGGCAGAGAAGGGTCCTTCTATTCGCCTTTGTATGAAGTTGTTGGGAAAGATGGTGGCTTCGTTCAAAGCGGTTCCTTATGCTCAGTTTCATTAAAGACTGCTGCAAAACAGTATCCTATCTGCCTGGAAGAAGAAAGTCCAGGCGCTAGATTTTCCAATGCGCTTGTCACCAATGGTTTGTCAGAGCCTCAGTTGGTGGTTGGTACCCAAGAATCTGCGGAAAGGGAAATCCTTTTTACCAGTTACCTGGAAGGTGGTAACAACAGATGCCAGCCTTTCGGGTTGGGGAGCAGTTCTGGAAGAGACGACTGTCCAAGGGAAATGGTCTGAAACAGAGAGGACCTTACCCATCAACATTCTAGAGATTCGTGCAGAATCTCAGAATTGACGTCTCTTTCTTGTAAAGAGCCATATTTAATTATTCAAAGGATAGAGTAGTACTGCGTCCCCATCCTAGCTTTCTTCCGAAGGTGGTTTCAGGTTTTCATCTAAACCAGGATATTGTTCTGCCCTCATTTTTTCCAGATCCCTGTTCTACGGAGGAAAAGTCACTACATTCTCTGGATGTAGTGAGAGCAGTCAAAACCTATTTGGAAGCGACTGCTCAGATTCGCAGAACGAATGTTTTGTTTGTGTTGCCTGAAGGTCCTAAAAAAGGACAGGCAGCGTCAAAATCTACCATTGCTAAGTGGATTTGATGGGTAATTGTTCAAGCTTATGGTTTGAAGAGGAAAGTTCTACCTTTTCAAATCAAAGCACACTCCACCAGGGCTGTTAGTGCCTCGTGGGCAGTGCATCACCAGGCCTCCATGGCTCAAATATGCAAGGCTGCAACTTGGTCTTCAGTCCATACATTCACCAGATTCTATCAGGTGGATGTGAGAAGACATGAGGATATCGCCTTTGGGTGCAGTGTGCTGCAGGCAGCAGTACAAGGTCCTCAGGTCTGATTGCACCCTACTTTTGTTGTGTCTCCCTCCCCTCAGATAGCATTGCTCTGGGACATCCCATCAGTAAATACTGTGGCTCTGTGTCCCGTGATGTACGAAAAAGAAAATAGGATTTTTATAACAGCTTACCTGTAAAATCCTTTTCTTGGAGTACATCATGGGACACAGAGGTCCCTCCCCTCTTCTAATACACATATATTGCTTTGCTACAAAACTGAGGTACTCCCAGTAAGGGGAGGGGTTATATAGGGGGCTAAACTTCCTGTCTAGGATGTGCCAGTGTCCATCACCTAGTGGTGCCTATATAACCCATCAGTAAATACTGTGGCTCTGTGTCCCGTGATGTACTCCAAGAAAAGGATTTTACAGGTAAAATACCCTCTTTTTTCCCCCCCTTCCCTTCCCCCCCCCTTTCCCCCCCCCTTCCCCCCCCTCCCCCCCCTTTTCCCTCCTCCTTCCCCCCCCCTTTTTCCCCTCCCCCCCTCCCCCTCCCCTCTCCCTCCCCTTCCCTTCCCCCCCCCCTTCCCCCCCCCCTTTTTTCCATCCTCCCCCCCCCCTTTTTTTTTTTTTTTTTCCCCCCTCCCCTTCCCCCCCCCCTCTCCCCCCTCCCCCTTCCCCTCCCCTTTTTCCCCCCTTTTCCCCCCTTCCCCCTCCTTCCCCCCCCCTTTTTTCCCCCCTTTTTTCCCCCTCCTCCCTCCTCCCCTCCCCCCCCACTTTCCTTTATTCACACACACCCCCCGTGGTTTTCCCCTCACTAGCACACTGTTTGAATTTTAAAAACACATCACTGGCACCCCCCCACCCTACTCCTTCCCCCGATTGATTCCTCATTCATTTACTCTACCTCATTATACAATTTATTAATCCAGGGTCTGTTTAGTCATCCCCTGTGTTCGCCGCGGGGGGAATTACTTGGGGCCATGCGTACCCACAGACAACCATAGAACGGGTGAGCCCATCCTTTTTCTATCTATATTGTATATTATATAATGTATTATTTAATGTCTTTGCTGCTTTCCTTTGTTTTTGTACAATCTTTGTATGATTGAATTTACTACAATTACTGTATGTTGCACCACAGATATTGCTCTCCTGAGGAAGCGGTGAAACCGCGAAACCGGTCGAGAATCCAAGCTCTATTTGTGTCTACCTCACTACAAGTTGTAATTTAATTGGTTGTATGCATTGCTCCCGTTTTTAATTGCAACTATATGTGTTATTGTTACAATCTTTTAATCATGTTTTCTATTAAAGTGGAATTTTTATATTTTATTATTGTTTTTGTCACTATTACCTTTTACCATTAATTTTGATTATACCTGGTACCGGAATAGTCCCCCCGTTTTTCCCCCCCCCCTCTTTAGGGGTTATTGCCTTTAGTGCATGCGGTATTGAGATACTGGTCGACAGTGGCAGCTACCTGCGACCTCTCTCTACCTCATGCCTCTTGCTTTGTACAAGATATTTGGGATGATGGTACATGTACTTGTTTATATGTCCTTTTGATTTAAAACGCTCCCCCTCTCCATGTTAAAAAATCCTATTTTACGTGAAAGCAAAATTCTTTTTGTGGGGTTTGGTATGCCTACCATGGTGGACCCTAATGAGGATTTCTCATTATTCCCCATTTGGGCCACTAGAGGGAGTGGTGTTTTTACTATTGTAGTTTAGGTACGCGTGCGCATCCTGGGGTGAATTGAAGGAGACGAAGGGCGTAAGTGTCGCTCTCAGGTGGCCGGAAGTGTCAGGTGTGTTGTAATATGTCGGACTTAGTAGCAGAAGTCGGTGGTGACAACAATCCTGTGAGGTGACAGAAGACCGTGAGGACCCAGGAAGGAAGTTCTAGGAAACCTAACAATTGGTAAGTGTGCCTTGTTCATTATTTTTTTAAATAGTTTTTTTTGTCATTATATTCTTCACAATGGCTTTGGCTGTGTCTGGCGGTGACAATAGCACTAAGGGAGAGGATGTGAATATATGGCTGCTAAATTATATAAAAAGTCATGGGGGGCCTTATGAGATTCCCCAAGAATATAGACATTCATGGGATTTAATGAAATGCTTTTTATCCGATAATGTCTTTGATAAGAAAACTAAAGAAAAGAAACGTAAGGGTATCATTATGCAGGGACTACTGTCTTGTTGTACAGAATTAATAGAGGAGATTAAGGAAAAAAAGCAGAAAATTCTAGAACAGACTCAGAGATATGAGGAAATGGAGAAAGGGTTGAATGAGAGGATATCAGATCTCAGCTTGCACGCTATCACTACTGGGGAGGCATTGATTGAAAAGGCAAAATTATGTGATGATTTAAGTCGGGTAAATGAGGAATTGTCAGTAAAAATACAAATTGTTGAGAAACAGTTGGAGGAGTGTAAACATGCTGCTAACATTGCTTTTGATAAATTGGCAGAAAAATCAAGTTACACGCATCAAAATGATACCTCTAAAATAAAGCCTGATGCCAAAGATTATAAGCCAATATATCCCTGGGATGAGTTACATGCAGCCCCATGCATACCAGCAGCTCCTACCACTACAACAACTGTATTGAACACTGACGATTCAAGTGAAATTAAATTGATTACAAAACAACTAAAGCCACAGGAGATGGAAGCTATTATAAGGGAGATAGGTCAGGTACCCCGCTATGATGTAAACAGGTTCATGAAATGGTTCTGTGATTTGCAGAGAGTCAGAGACACATACAACTTGAATGTGGAGGACCTAACTAGAATTTTGCAGAAAAGTGTAGGTAACGGATTGTGGGCACGGATTTTGCAAAATTGTGGCCAGCGTCATAAAACTAAGGATGTTTTAAAGGAACTATTGAAAGCATTGTATGGTGTGACGACAAATGTGTGCTTGTCAGTAAAAATTAGGCAAATGAAGGATGAATGCCCATATGAACTTGCAGATAGAATTTGCATTGTGATGGGATATGTGATGACTGGGAATCCCGGTTTTGAGCGTGGTGGTTTGGTTCATAGGGCAATGTTATTAGAAGCATTGGATGGTGATGTCAGGGAAGGCATTTTATCTGTTACACCTGATCCTAGCGATTATAGTGATATTTTGTTAAGAGCGGATAATGTGTGGAGGAGAAAGTGCAGAGAGGACAGTCTTGCGGTTGATGCAGCTAGAATTTTTAGAGTCGAGGGTCAGCAAAATAGAGATGATTCAGGACCCTGGAGAGGAAGATCTTATAACACTTCAGGTAGTTATAGGAGGCCAGAATCCAGAGGAAAGCCTAGTAAACAGCCTTGGGTGCCGTTTAGTGAAATAAGAAGTGAGAGAGATCGTTTGCAAGAGGAGCTATATAAGATACAGGAAGAAATGAAAAAAATAAAAGCAGGAGGGGTCAAAGTAGCAACAGTAGAAAAGGAAAGTGCTGTGTCTCCCTCTACCAGTCATTGTTAGGGGTTCCGAGCCCCCCACGCCCCTTCCTGCCGATTGTTAACTGATTTAACATTAGACTCCTGGGGGTGGCCCACTGTTGATGTAACATTAGGGGGAACTCGTGTAAATGCGCTGTTAGATAGTGGGGCAGCTATTAGTTTTAGTAAATCAGTTGTCCCTGGAAATGAGAAAATTAAAATAACAGGTGTCACTGGACATTCCATTGAAGCTCCTTTTGTGCGTGGTGTTGAGATGCAAATAGGGGGAGAGAAGTGGAAGTGTGATGTTGTTTGTCAAAATCAGGACATAATTGGTGCTGATGTCTGTGTACAGCAGGGTCTGGTAGTTGATCTTGCAAACATGAAGTTGTGGATGATGCCTGAAAATGACGGATTGGGTCATGTGTGGCATCCTCCCATGGAATTGGTAACAGCAGCAGTAAAGCCCATCGGTGTGTTACATGGAGATTGGGACCCCTGTTGGGATAGTCTAATGGGTGAATTTGAAGACATAATGGCTAAACATAAACAAGATTGTGGTAGGATGAATACTATGATTTTATTGGAAGGATTTGATCCGGCACCTCTCAAGCAATACCCAGTTCCAAAAGAGGCCATTAAACCTATAACAGAAGCTATAAAACAATTGGAGGCGCAAGGTACATTAAAAAGGGGTGCATCAATATGCAATTCGCCAGCCTGGCCAGTCATCAAACCTGATGGGTCATTCAGGTTTACGATAGATTACCGTGCCTTAAACAAATATGCTAAAAGTATGGCACCTGTAGTAGCAGCTTACCCTGAAATGATTGCCAAGTTGACGCCAGAAATGAAATGGTTTACGGTCATTGATATCAGTAACAGTTATTGGAATTTACCCCTTGACCCAACATGTCAATACAAAACAGCCTTCAGCTGGGCGGGCCTTCAATATTATTGGACAGTTCTTCCGCAAGGCTACAAAGACAGTGCAGCAATATTTCACTCACATATGAAAGAAGTGATTGATAAATTTTCAAAACCTGAAAGAGTAATTTCATATGTTGATGACATTTTGATTGGGTCAGCCTCTATGGAGGAGCATGTGAACGATGTGAGTGAAATGTTATTGCTTTTGAGAGAAGCAGGTCTGAAAGTTAATCCAAAGAAAATACAATTGGGAAAGCAAGAAGTCCAATTTTTGGGTGTTACTGTAGCACAGTCAGGGCGAAGTATCAATGAACAAAGGGTCGAGCTGATAGGTAAGCTACCCTTGCCCACTGATGAAAAAAGTCTGAGACAATTCTTAGGCATGACAGGTTTCTGCAGGGAGTTTGTGCCTCATTATGCATCATTAACAGAGTGTTTGTATGATCTGCTGAAGCAAGATGAATGGAAATGGAAATCAGAGCACACACAAGCTATTGAAGCATTAAAGGAAACTTTAGGCAATGCCCCTTCATTAGCATCACCAGACCCCAACAAAGAATACAGACTCTATCCACATGTAGGCCTTAGTACTTTGTCTGTTGCACTCACCCAAGACTATTTTGGAAAACAAAGACCTGTAGCCTATGCTTCACGTTTACTATCAACTGTAGAACAGAAGTATCCTTTGTGTACTCGTATGGTGCTGTGTTGTTATTGGGCAATCAACAAATTCAGGTACTTGACAGGTACACAAAGAGTCATCATTGCTAGTCATCACACTCCTATAGTCATGTTAGCAAATGGAAAATGGAAAGAAGCAGATGTGAATTGTAAAAGGCTGGCGAGGTGGACTACAGCTTTATTGTCAGAGAATATTGAGGGTTTGATGTTAAAAGAACCTAGTGTCCTGATTGGTGGATTGATGATTGAAGGTGAAGCTCACGAATGTCAAGTGCAAGGAAAGAGTTTGCAGCACAGAGTTTTTACTGCCGTATCCAAACCTTTTGACCTTGAAAGTGAATGTTGGTACATTGATGGTTCCTCTTATTATAAAGATGAAAGTAGAATCTCAGGGTTTGCTGGTGTTTGTGTAAAAGATGGCGAGGTACAGAGACAATTTTCATATTCGTGTAGAGCTCGTTCTGCACAGTATGTGGAGATAGCAGCACTTCTGCAAGTTCTCATTGAGTTAAGAGATGATGATGGAATTGTTAACATTGCTTCTGACTCAGACCAGGTATGCAAGGGTGCAGTTGTCTATCTTTCATGGTGGAATGTGATGGGCCTTAAAGGGACAGATGGCAGTGAGATAAGATATGCATCCCTATGGAAAATGATAGAGGAGGAAACGCAATTCTTTTCAAAAATTAATATCCGAAAGGTACAGGCCCACAGAAAACAAACAACCGAGCACTACTGGAACAATACTGTAGATAGATTAGCAAAGGAGGCTGCAGTAACATCCCCCGAATGGCCTCATATAGAGCATACTTTGTCATTTCCAGTGTCTGCCCTTACACGTGCTCAAGCAAAAGGAATTGAAGAAAGGACATGTGAGTTGGGTAAAATACAAGATCAGGATGAGGAATTAGCTCAACTAAAAGAAATGTGTAGGACAGGGTCAAGAGATGCAGGTGAAGGATGGCCTACTAATAACTTACAAAAACAATTTATCTTTATGGGTTGCTCCAAAAGGTGTGAGGAAAGACATTCTTACATGGATTCATGGATCCCCTGTTGGTGGACACCCCAAACTTCCTTTAGCTTTAGAGAGATTAGATCATGTAGCATGGTGGCCTCAAAATAAACAACACATGCAGGACCATATCTTATCATGTTTGATGTGTGCCAGGCATGATCCCGCAAATAGGAAGAGGAGAGGGGCACTGATGAGACAAGCTCCCATGGGACCATGGGAGCGAATACAAATTGATTACACAGGTGAATTGCCTAACACTGCACACAAGAAAAAATATTTACTGGTTGTGGTGGATTCCTTCAGTCACTGGGTTGAAGCTTTCGCTACCAAAAATTGTACTGCCACTATTACTGTAAGGATCTTGGTCAAAGAAATATTTAGTCGGTGGGGGATACCAAAAGTTTTAGACAGTGACAATGGGCCAGGATTTGTAGGTAATGTGATACAAGAGACATGCAAGCTCCTTGGGGTCATCCAAAAATTTCACATCTTCTATCACCCTGAGTCTGCGGGACAGGTTGAGCGAATGAACAGGACAATTAAAAATGCTCTTAGAAAGGTTGTCAATGAGCAAGGTACCGATTGGGATGAAAAATTACCCTTTGTTCGGGCAACTATTCGTTCCAGAGTTTGCAGGTCCATAGGCTTTGCCCCTTATGAAGCTCTGCTCGGCAGAACAATGAGAACGTGGGAACATCTGATAAATCCGGTCCCAGCCGCATTAGAAACTGTGTCATTATCTGAATCATGGGTAGAGACCTTAAAGGATCATGTGATTACAGTACATAAGGCTGTGTGTGCCACTGATGAATGTACCCATAAAAGCTCACAACAGTGGTTTAATGCGATGGGTGATACCAGCGAATACCAAATTGGGGCTAGAGTAATGTTACAGGATTTTTCTGGGTTTCACCCATTTCCTAGGGCAAAGTGGAAGGGCCCTTATGCAATCATAGACAAAATTGGACCCTCTGTTTACTTATTAGACTTGGGAGAGGATAGGTCAAGATGGAGTCATGCATGTCAGATCAAAGCATTTAAAGGAAAAATGGATTTGATGGATGAAAGCATTGTCTAACTCTCTTCCTGAGATTGTCTTTCAGGTCCCAGGAGTAATGCGAATACCAGAGGACTACATCAACATGAAGACATCCCCCCTGGACAAATACAAGCCTTCTCTATTAGCATGTGTGTTGATAACAGCGTCAGTCACTCTACTACTTTGCATCACAAACATCAGAGTGGAAACGTGTCAAGTTAAAGTTGAGAAATCTGATCGAAGTAAAAGAAGTGTAGTGGATCATACTACAGAACTTACTGTTTTACGGGAATCAGAAGGCATCCAGATACATGGGGATACTGTAAAGGGCATAGTCGGGGGGTGGATAGTCATTAGATGTGAGATCATGATGCCAAAATCTGATTACTTTGTGGAATCTGCTGTTTGGACTTACCCAGAAGGAAGCGATCGTCACAGGAGTACAGATATAATATTAGTGGAGACAAAGAATGGACCACAAATGCAAATGACTTTAGAAAGGAATTTTACAGTATTTAAGGAGGGTATTATATCCTGTAGTCCTCATGACGTGGAGGATGGTGTCTATACAAAAATCTTACATATAATGGTCACAAATTCTAGAGACTGTCCTACAATTTTACAGTGGCCAGAACATGGACTTTTCCTTGAACGGACTCAAAATTTAGTATATAGCGATGTTTCATATTTATCATTACCATTATTGTTGAATTTTACATCATTTAACATTCCAGAGAGTTGCCCAAAATCAATGGGATTATGGTTTAAAACGTTTTTTCAAACACATGTAAACTTATTTTGGGATGCTACACAAGGGCTTAATTTTAAGAAAGTTTCAAAGAGGGATCTGGGTACTGATATCATATCAGGCCTCAGTTTGGGTAGTTCGATTTGGAATAGGGTTGACATAGAGAGTTTAAATATAAGCGAACAGAATTTTGTGGGTGGATTACAGCAGATACTGCTTAAAGGGGGAAGAGTGGATTTAAACACTCTAGCTGAAATGAAAATAGATATTCAGAACATTCACACCATTGCTGCAGATTTGCAGAACATTCAAATATCGGTGAGTGCACTGAATAAAACCCTTCAAACCAATAATGTATCCAAGTCTATAGTCTGTGGTATTATAGGAAACTTGCTGAGTGAACACCTGAGCCTAGGGCTTCAAGAAATCAAACAAGGAGAATGGCCAAGGATAATGAACACAACTTTATTATTCAATCTTATCAAAGACAGTGGTGTTACTTGTAGGAACTTTGCCCTTGCTAATGTAAGGAGCCTGGATACTCTTTGTAATAGAGATCGCATCGGAAAGCAGGAAATACCTCTGACTGTCGACATCCCTACATGGTCAACAATACCCTTACCCGTATACAAGATGATCGTTCTTGGTGAGGTGGAGGTGAGAAATGGCACTAATAACTGAAACAACTGCTACCAGAAAGCAAACTCGTCGTCAAGGACAACCAAGTGTGGAAAACCATGGACCCCAACTGCTGTACCAGGCATGCCCAGACTTGGCTTTGTTCCTGTTCTTTTGAGCGATTGGAGCACATAGAGGGCTGTGCTGCTGCACACTCTGGAAACTGCCTGGTTCGATTGCAGAAATTTGAACCAGCCTGGAAGAGAATAATTCATGGAGAAGGCCCAAGGGTCTGTGCATTGGGGGTTCCCTCATTCACTTGGCAGAAACAAGTTCAGTGCCGGACCCCTATCACAGGATGGTGTGTGAATCTCACCGATGGACTGCTATCAATTGGAGAGGAAGACATTCAAGCCAATATCCAGATGAATCAAGTATCTATGGACATTGAGCAAACTGATCTTGGCAATTGGGACTCTATGATTTCTCCTTTATTTAAGAAAATACCACCACTTACAGTTGAATTGGATACATTATTTAAGAGGGATAGTAGGAAAATTATAGAATTACAAGAACTGGTAAAGGAAAACCTCATTAGTTCTAATAAAATTGCTAAAGAATTTCAGGAGCCTTGGTGGAGCATACCCAATAACACTTTTACTCACCCGCTATTGAGAACTCTGTCCATAATTTTTGTGTTTATTCAATTTATATTAATATGTTTTTTGTTTGGTTTATATTGTTGTGGTAGAAGACAACTAAGAACAATCCAGAGGAAGAAGGAAAGCATAGAGATGGCTTCAATCTTAAGAGCCAGGGATGTCTGAGCAGTTTGGTTGTGAATCGATTCTGATTCGAACCGATCCAAGTGGGGGTATATGTTGTAATATGTTGGTCCAATTTATGTATAATATTGTATTGGAGTGCCATGCTGACCAGAAATTCAGTTGCATTGTCCAACTGAATTTTAACATAGCAAGGGGACAGCTGAAAACCCTTTGATGTGTTAGTCTCATGCAAGTCTACCTAGGGGTGTGAGGTATGGGCTGTTAACCTAATTGAACATTTCAAAGGGTACATTGTTTAAAGGACCATAGAAGAAATATTTATGGATGGTAATTAGACTTGAGGGGGTAACAATGGGATCAAGGAGTGTTTTGGGTTGGCCTAGCGGAGGCTCCCTCCTGTGGGGCTAATTTATCAGGGGGGCTTGTTGATATGCAGGAATGTAGGTATTCCAAGGGCTCAAAAGGGTGTTCAGGTGGTATCTGTTAATATAATTACACATATCTAAAGGGGACTTGTTGATGTTGATATGCGGGAGTGCAAATTGGGGTGGTTCACGGCTGTTCACGGCTGGGGGTTGTTGTCTGTTTGAAAGACTAAAGCTAATCAAAGTCCTAAATTGAAACGGCCAATCAAATTGCTCAGCCATTCAATGCCTGGTGAATATAACACGGCATTCAGTCTATAGTGTAAGTGAGGCTTGTCTGTGTATGAGGGAGGCTTGTCTGTGTATGGCTGGGAAGACTGAATTATATGGGAAGACTGAATAATATGGGTCTCTGAATTATATTTCCTCTGTCGGATTTCTTTGTCATCTGTGGACTTTGGACTTTGTTCTGTGTTGGAAGTCAATAAAGTGCATCTCTCTGGAAGAATTGGGTTGCTGCGGAAGAGTACTTACATCATCATTATAATACCACCTAAATATTAATTATCATACCCACTAATATACCCGATCACTACAAGGTGGAACGCAAACACACCCGCACTTCCGGGCCGCACTCCTTGTTTGGATGCGCGCGCAGGAACGGTAGTGGGACCCTAAGAAACAGATGGTATTGTTCGCCTGAAATCCCCTATATATAGAGCCATGTTGAAAGAGGGTAGGTCTGATTTCTGACACGCTTAAGATCTGTCACTATAGATGGTGGAGTGAGTTTGCTGTGAGTGCAGTGTGCACCCAGCTACCAATACTTTTTGCCATGCATAATGTGGTCTAATATTTGTATAACCTATCCATTTGCCTGCTAGCCATCTTTTAAATAGGTCATCAGCAGTGGGGGTTTGCGTATGCGAAGAGTTTTGTCCCTCTGGGTGGGGCCAGCTCAGTTAGATGGGCGTGGCTTAATTGGGTAGTGGTCACCGGGGGCGTGGACATATGGATACATATATTGGGACACACAGGAGAGAAGAGCCATAGACCGCCTAGGCTCTGAAGAAAGGGGTACGCCCCTGAAACGCATTAGCCGTTTAGCTGTCTGGGGTACTGTCTGATACCGCCTTGTCTACAGTTGCCAAGGGATGAAGTTTGACTGCTAAGAAAGGCCTTTACTTATGCTCGTTTGTGAGTAATACCATTGCTTTTATATTTTTTAATAAAAACTTTTTTATCAGCAATGCACTAGGTCGGTGCGCCCTACATTTCTGTTCTTTCCTCTCTCTTCTCACTTTTTTCCCTAATGAGGGTTTACTGTTTTCTGTAGCACTGGACAACTGGGAAGCATGGTGCAATTGCAGAGTCCCCTATTTCAGTGTGGCATTGCTGGAATAAAATGAAATGTAATAAGAGTTTATCTGCTGTTTCTGATCTATGTCATCACCTCATAAATAGAATCACTATCATCAAAAGCAAAACCCCTCTCTATTTATTCTATAGATTTTCTGGGAAGACCATGTGACGGAACCGTCCAGCACTCAGCTTGGGTGCTTCCGTCAGTATACAGCTTGCTCCAGTCTGGACCCAGGAACCAGGTATTGTTGCTGAGCATCCAAAATCTAGACGACACTAGCTTAGGTGAAAACTGGAACACACTTTATTGAAAATTCACACAGAATATATAGCACACAAGATCAGATAGAGCCTGAATACATTACCCTAACAATACAAAATGTAAACTAGAATATAATTAACATAGCTGAGGAACATAAAGATTAAGCTAATTAAACAACTTGTCACCTAGACAAGCCTAGGTTTCTCAGTGCCCACCCAGACCATTCAGCACCAGTCTACAGCCCTGAATACACAAAGTACAATAGATGGCTCAATTAACAATGGGAATTAACACCTAGGAGGCACACAATGCAGAAATGATACCATGGGAGAAAGGCACCCTAGTAAACAGATTATAGCAGGAGGAGCCTTTACTGCTATGGTAAAAACTCCAAATAGAAAAGTGATGGTCACCTGACAATGGATACCCTTTTTTAATGGTGGGTGGGTTCTCAAGTTACTAGGTTTTATAGAGGGCTGAACTAAAAGTCACATCTCTGGCAACTCAAAGTAAACTCAAGGACACTGTAAGCGTACACTTTCAGATTCAGTCATACACTCTGGAATGGCAAAGGTCTTTTTAGGAATCTGATTGGTAGGGAGTAGTAAATGCCTAAATTGGTACCAGTGATTACTGTATTTCTGTAGTGAAAAATGAAGAGCAGGAAGCAATTCAGCAACAGCAGCAGATGCAGATTAGCAAGAATGGCAATACATGATGCAGATGCAGACATACTGAAATAAACCAAATAAGTCTCGTCATTATTTCTTGGTTCAGTTCAATTTTTACAGGTTTTATGGCACATGAAGCAGAAGGGCGCTTAATTAATATTTCTGTATTTTTTAAACAGCTATTTTGTTTGTATGTATAAACCAAACACACATATAGTGCAGAGCTACCCAACTAATCCAAACACAATATCTACAATTAAATAAAAAATAATAAGTGTACCAGATAATTATTATTCCTGTGATAATTCATAAATATACTCATATACATATATAACCAAGCAAATGTCCATGTGTATTAAAAAAAAGACCAAAGCAAAAGGAAGTATAGTCCAGAGCAGAAATAAAAATGTTCACCAAACACCAAGAAGAAATGGCGTGATAATTCAAGAATCCTCTTCTTACACTTCACATTGTGCAAAAGAAGTGCACTTCACCCAGTGTTTTTTTTTTATAATTCATTCTTTATTAAACATTTTTCTCTTATTACAATAAACATGTACATGGCTCATCTCCCCAAGACAGAGGACAATATTCAATATCCTGGTTTATATATACACGCCAACAACAGGGATGGCTCCCTCTACACCCCCTCCCCCATACCCTAAAAAAAGAGAAGAAAAGAGGAAACCCCCCCCCTGTTTTATAGGAGTGCTATAAAAATAATTTAAGATCCAATATTGTACTCTGTATACATTGTTGACTTAATACGTGTTAAAGGAGAGGGTAAAAAAAAAAAAAAAAAAAAATTGAAAGAAGGAGAAAAGACCTTCTTTCAAGTGCTGTGCTCTATATGTGTCATTAACTTATTACACGTGAAAGAAAGTAAAACAACAACTCCAATTTTATGAAAGTGTTATAAAACGTATTTAAATTATTCAAATATTAGTGCTCTGGATATATTATTGACCTATTATGTGTGAAAAAGGGGGGGGGGGTAAACCCTCCCCTCATTTATGAATGCATTATAAAATAATTCAAAAGTTTTCAAGTGCTTGTGCTTTGTGTATGTTATTAACTTATTACGTGAAAAGGAGAGTAAAAAAAAAAAGGGGGGAGGGGGGTTGAGGGGAAACTTACCCTATTTATTAGTTGATTATATAATAATTCAAAAATATCAAGTGCTTGTGCTCTACCTCTGTTATTACCTATTAAATGTGAGAGAAAAAAAAATTAAAGGGGAGGGGGATAAACCCTCCCCTCATTTATGAATATATTATAATAATTCAAACATTTTCACGTGCTTGTGCTTTGTGTATATTATTAACTTATTACGTGAGAAAAAAAAAAACTAAAAAAGGGAGGGGTGAGGGAAGGGGGAGAAGGGGGAGAGTGGAAGAGGTAAGCAAATGCCTCAGAGGGAGCCATCCCTTACAATCAGCATACGCCACACAATCACAAATTTATCTCTTTTAAATAGTTTATTGAGAATAAATCATTACATATTGATCATACAATTTTTAACATTGTATAAAAATAACAAATAAGTTTTCAGGAATAACTTCTCGAAGTAATAAAAAAAAAAAAAAAAAAGCAGATAATATAATATTGCAGTAGCGTAGATACAATATAAAAGGAATGTGGGAATTTTAACAATCAATATAAATATAGGATATGATTCTTATGATGAATATTTCTATAATTGTATAAGGGAGATATAGATAATGTATCATATATTAGGGAGTAAAGGGTAGAGGTCAAAATATTTATTAATTAATCAGTTATCATTAGGATGTCCTAAAAAGGTATCCAGACATCCAGGGCCAAGGTCCGGCTATGTGTTCGGTAAATCCCAGATGACCGGGTACCTAACAGAACACCCCTATTGCAGATCAGGAAAAGTTGTTTAAAAACCGATTAATATCCTACTATCAAGGTGTAATTCGGTATGAGAGTAAAATAAGATATTCCCACTGTCGTTTATAGTGAAAGTAAAGTAACTTATGTGGGGAAATGGGGTGGGAACTGAAAGGAGGTTGGGAGGGTGTGGGATCTTCAAAAGGGGGTAGGTTATCTCAATACAAGCATAGTCATATACAATTTTGACCATAAAATGGTGAAACAGCTAGGGTAAAAGTAGGGAGTAGTCTAAATTTGATGGTAGGAAATGGGTTATCCATGGAAGCCAGAGTGTATTAAATTTATCAAGTTGATCGAGTATAATTGCTTCCATTTTTGCGTGTATCATAGCTTGTGTTATACGTTGTTTCACTGTAACTTCACAAAGTTTGTCTGACTTCCAAGCTTTTGCTATTGTCTGTTTTGCAGCAGTTGTGACATTTAATAAAAGTTTAAATTGAAGTTGTGTGATGTTTCGTGGTTTATTGTTTAGGAGAGCTACGGAAGGATCTAGTTGTATAGTAGTGCCAAACATTGTAGAGAGAAAGTAAAATATTTTTGACCAAAAGGCCTGCGCTATGGGGCAAGTCCACCAAATGCGTAGATGAGTACCTGGGTCACTACAACCACGAAAACATTGAGGGGGATATTGGGGAAGGAATTTAGATACTCGTGCAGGTACTAGGTACCACCTAGTGAGAACTTTATAGTTTGTTTCAAGAGCTATAATGTTAGGTGTAGCGGATTTAGTATCTTTCCAGATTTGTACCCAATCTAATGCATCTGGGGTAAGATTTAAATCAGTCTCCCATTTGGAAGTGTAAGATGGAGGAGTGGAGGATGTATGTCTAAGCAATTGGGTATATAGATCTGAAATCAGTCCTCTTCTGTGTGGATCAGCTATACAAGCGCGTTCAAAGGTAGTATAGTCCAGTGTTGTCAAGTTGGTGGGGGCATTTTGGGACAAAAAGTTTTTGATTTGTAAATATCTAAATGTTTCATTAGAAGATATGTTGTGGGATTTACTGAGCGTTGGAAATGTTATGATTTTATCGGAGTCATAGAATTGATGTGTCTGTGTTAGACCCGCAGTTTTCCAGGCCGAAAAGGAGGAAGGTAAAGTCCAAGCTGGATAAAAGGAGGGATTGTGTAAGAAGGAGAGGATTGAGTGGAGATTGGAGACCAAACCTAGATTTGAGTCTATCCCATATTGAGAGGCTATGCTTAGTGATCGGATTTGATATTGAATGACGTTGAGAGGTTGACAGCCATAACAGATTTGATGTGGAAAGTGGATCATAGTCCACTGATTCTATTGCTACCCAAAGGGGTGTTTCTTTTGTGGAATGGTATTTTGTTAGTTGGACTAATTGTGAAGCATGGTAGTATTTTGAAAAATTAAGTATGCCCAGGCCTCCACGGATTCGTGGCATGAATAGTGTAGATTGTGGTAAACGTGGTTTAAGCTTATGCCAAATAAATTGGGCTGATCTGCGTTGTAATATATGGGAAAAATGAGTAGGAACATTTATAGGGAGTACTCGGAACAGATATAGAATTTTAGGTAATATTGACATTTTAACCACTGTTATTCTACCCATCCAAGCTAACAGTAAGGAAGACCATTTTTTCATTAAGGTTGTTAGCTGTGATAGCATAGGTGGGTAGATTGCAGTTTATAAGTCGGCTGGATTTGCAGTAAGAGAGATTCCCAGGTATGATACATGTGTTGTCGACCATACAAATGGGAGGGAATCTTGTAATTGTTTTTGCATTTCTGATGATAATGAGATATTTAGGGCTTTTGATTTGCGTTTGTTAATTTTGAGTCCAGATAAGTCGCCAAATTTAGTAAGTATGTCGATGAGGTTTGGAGCTGATATTAGGGGTGAGGTTAGAAATACCAATACATCATCGGCAAACATACAAATCTTGTGTTGATGACCTCCTAGTTCAATCCCTTTTATATTTATATTTGATCTAATGAGTTGTCCTAGAGGTTCAATAGCTAATGAGAATAGGAGAGGGGATAAAGGACATCCCTGCCTGGTTCCTCTTTCAATCTTGAAAGGATCAGAGCGGTAACCTGAGTAGTATACATAGGTTTTTGGATTGTGATAAAGAGAGGAAATCCATTTCAGAAATCTATCACCAAAACCCCATCTATGAAGAATGGCGTGTAGGTAGGACCAAGACAATGTATCAAAAGCTTTTTGTATGTCAATTGAGAGGAAGCAGGCAGGGATTTTGCGAGTTCTTACTATATGGGTTAGTAGAGTAGCACGACGAGTGTTATCACTTGTTTGTCTATTGGGAATAAAACCAGTTTGGTCTTTATGGATCAGTGTACCTATAATTGGGTTAAGTCTATTTGATAAGATTTTGGCTAAAATTTTAATATCCATATTAAGTATAGAGATGGGCCTATAGTTAGACCATGCAGTGTCGTCCGTTTGAGGTTTAGGTATCATCGAAATTGAAGCCAGTAAAGATTCTGCGCAAAATGATTGTCCTTCTAAGAGTGAATTAAATGCGTTTGTCATAATTGGGGAAAGTAGTGTAGAAAATGTTTATAAAAGGAGGCTGAAAATCCGTCGGGGTCTGGACATTTATGAAGTTTCAAGGATTTAATTTGTTCATCTAAGGTATCTTGTATATTCTAAAGAGAGGGTAAGTGAATTGAGGAAAGTAGAGTGTCTAGACTGTTTGGGTCTAATGTGTGTGTGTTTTGATATAAGTCTTTGAGTTTCCTGCTGAATTGATTCAGTATTTTCAGTGGATTACTAGAATATGTGTTTTTGGTTATTTGTAAACGAATCGGTTTAGGATTGTGGTTAGCTCTCCGAAGAGCTAATGCTAAAAATGTAGTTGGTTTGTTTGCTTTCATATATAATGTATGTTTTGTTCTACGAAGAGTCTGTACAGCCAAGTCTGTTAGGAAAAGGTCCAATTCCAATTTAGCTTTATCATAGATAAGTTTGGTGGAATTAGAAGGTGATTTTTGAAAAATTTCAGAGGCTTTATAGAAGGTATCCTCTAGTTTATTTTGAATATTTTGTTTAGTTTTACGGTGGTAAGAGGCTTGGCTGATACAGACTCCTCTAATAGACGGCTTGAGAGCTTCCCATAAAGTCAGTGGATTTATGTCTGTTGGTTTGTTGTTCACTAAGTAATCTTCGATAGCTTTTAACAATAAAGACCATACCAGGAGTGGGGTACGAACCCCATAATCACAAATTTAATTTAATAGTCTTATCAGCAAGCAACAAATACAGAAGAAAAAAAAAAAAAAGATATAATTGTTGTGGATCATTCCCTACTTTTTTTTCCCCACTATCAAATTCCCCTTTAGAGTTTGTCTTGACTTCCGGCAATGGCTTCTAATTAATTTAATCTAACACCTTATCAGTTTTCCCACTTTGCCCATGTTTTTTCAAATCTGTCCTGTTTGTTTCTGGTCTTATAAACTCACCTTTCTGTTTCCATCATCTCCTCCACCTCCCTTTTCCATTCTCCTAATGTGGGGCATGTAGCCTGTTTCCAGTACCTGGGTATTAACCTCTTTGCTGCGTTTAGTAAATGTGGTGTGAGATTATTTTTATAAGATCTTGTGGATCCAATAGTCCCATGGAACAGGAAATGTATTGGTGTTAATTCTATACATTTATTTGACATTCTTTTGATCCATGGGGCTATTTCTTCCCAAAATACCTTGATCTTAGGACATGTCCACCAAATATGAAGATATGTACCCCTATCTTTACATCCCCCTCCAGCAACGATTATCTGCATTTGGATATATCTGTGCTAATCGCACCAGGGTTCTGTACCATCTAGTCAAAAATTTGTATGACATTTTCTGAATAGATGAGCTTACAGATGATGAGTGTTTTACTTCTATTAATTTTTTTTCTTTGTGATGGGGTAAATGTACAGTTTAGTTCATTTTCCCATTCTTTAATAAAATATGGTGTTGTGGTTTCTTGTTCGCTAAGCATTAGTTTATACATCTGTGACAATAAATGATTGGGTTCTGATATCTTCATACACATCTTCTTAAATGTGGTTAACGTATTTTGGGGCCTTATTTGGTGTTCTTTTTTTTTTTTTAAAGTTTTGCATTTGGTTATATCTCCATCTTGCCATCTTCATGTCTCCTTGTAATGATATCAGTTCTACTTGGGACATAAGAGTGCCTAGGGGGGCATATCTTAAACACATTGTGTTCCCTCCTGATTCCCATGGACCTAGCGCTCCCTTTTCTTCTCCAGGGGGGAACCATGGATAACCCCCCAATGGGGCTAAAGGAGATATTTTAGGAGCATATTTACCCGTTTTATTTATTCTATCCCATACTGCCAGTGTGTTTTGAGTTAATGGAGATGTCCATTTAGATAGTCCCCTGTCCTTGGCTGGTATCCATGGTGCCCCCGCTAAATCCCTTTCTGCCATGTTTTTTTCAGTCGACACCCATGCTTTGTTTTCAGAGTCATGACACCAGTTTAGTATACGTACCAGAGTCATTGCTATGTAATACATTGCAATGTCTGGCAACCCTACTCCTCCCTCCTCTTTCCTTCTGCATAAGATGTTATATGCTATTCTAGCTTTTCCATTCTTCCATATGAAGGATAGGAATTCTTTACGTACCTTTTTAAAAAATACTTGGGGGAGTGGTATGGGTACTGTGTACAGTATATATAATAATTTAGGTATTATGTTCATTTTAAGGGTGTTGATCCTCCCAAACATTGTTAACATATATCCTTTCCAGCTATGCAAATCCTCTATTATTTTGGCAAGTAGGGGACTATAATTTTGTTCATATAGTAGTTTTACATCCCAGATATATTTACTCCCAAATAAAACAAAGATTTCCTGTTCCAGATAAATGGGTATTTGTTTTGCAGAGATGTAGTTAATGGTGATGGCATATGACAGGGTAGTAATACCGATTTCTCCAAATTTATTTTAAAGTTTGATAATTTCCCATATTTTGTCACCTCCTGCATCACTTCTTTAATGGATTCTTGGGGTTTTGAAAGGAAAAATAACAAGTCATCAGCATAAGCTGATACTTTGTACTCTCTAGGTCCTATTTCTACTCCCCTTATTCCTTTATTTTCCCTTATTTTGCATAGGAAAGGTTCTAACACGAGGGCAAATAATATTGGGGACAGTGGACACCCTTGCCTTGTACCATTTTGTATATCCAGACCTCCTGACAGGGTCCCATTAACTTTTACCCTTGCTCTTGGTCCAGCATATAGTGCTGATACCCACCCCATCATCCGTTCCCCCAGCCCTATTCCTCTTAGTACTTCCATCATAAATATCCAGTTCATTCTATTAAAAGCCTTTTCGGCATCCATTGATAGCACTACCCTTGGTGTTTTATTAGGTCCATTCTGTATCCAATGGAGAATATGAAGGGCCCGGATGGTGTAATCCTTAGTTTCTCGTCCCATCATAAAACCCGTTTGATCAGAGTGTACCAAATGTATTACTTTATCCTGTAATCTAGTTGCTAGAATTTTTGCTAGTAATTTGGTATCTGAATTCAAAAAGGAGATAGGTCTATAGTTTGCGCAGTATTGTGGGTCTTTCCCAGGTTTTGGTATTACTGTCACAAAAGCCAGCAAAGCTTCTGGGGGGTAACGGGTTGGTAGCTGTAAGTTGGTTAAAATAATTGCAAATTGGTATAGTCAAGATATTAATACATTTTTTATAATATGCATTTGTTAGACCATCTGGCCCTGGACTCTTCCCCATTGGTAAATTTAAATTTTTTTATTGCATTTTTTATTTCCTCTACCATAATCTGCTCCTCTAACCTGTCCACCACTTCCAAAGTGAGGGGTGATAATGCAGATTCTTTATTATAATTTCTAATTTCCTCCACTTGAATCCCTTCTTCTAATCCTGATGAATTTGGTTGGATATTATATAGGCCCTTGTAGAACTGCTCAAATTCCATAGCAATGGATTTTGTGTCTATTATCTGTTTATTACCTATTCGTATATTATGAACGTGGGAAATTTCTTGTTGTTTTTTTTAATTGTCTGGCTAATAGTTTACCACATTTGTTCCCATGTTCATAAAATCTATGTGCAAAGAATCTATATTTATCCTTATCCCTTCTATCAAGATATGTGAAGAGTTTTACTCTAAGCATTTCCAGCTGTTTAGCTTCCTCTGCGTCAAGACTGTTTTTATGTTTGATCCTTAACTCATATATATTTCTTAATAAATCCTCCATCTCCTAGAATTAGAAGTGGGTGGATGGGGGGAATGCTCACAGGTGTGATGCTGTGAGCGTCTAAGGGCTCCTCCCTGAGCGGACATGCTGCTAGACTGAGCTCCTGTGTCTAGAGCTGCTGAAGCCACGGACAATGTTAACCAGAGGCTGATGCCTATTACCCACTGAGAAGTCTGGACGCTCGCCGCTCAGCTGATCGATTACCGGCTGGTGTCTCCCCGTGTCTGGGGGGGAGCAGCCACAGAGAGCGGCCTGGAGGGCGGCATCATCACACGGACTGAAAAACTGATGTTACGCGCCTGTGCTGTGAGAGGGCGGGGGTGGAAAATACCAGAGGAGCTAGGAGCCCGGAGCCCTAGAGGACGGTTGGTCTGGCAGTGAACAGCTGCAGGGACAGGACGGGACCGCATTTTCTACACAAGCCTGGAGAAGCCTCACACCGCTCAGCCCGGCCAGAGAGATGCCCGGGAGGGTGAATGCCGGGTAGATGAAAAGTAAGGACATTCCTGTAAGAGCACTTAAAATTGCACTTTTAAAGCATGCTTATACATATCTCATATACTAAAAGCTAAGTACTGCTAAGGAAGCTGACCAAGTGGAGTAGGTTCAGGAGGAAGAGGACTATTGATATGGCTGAGAAAGTGTCTGCTTTGATCCTCTCTGGTCCATAGCAGTATAGCGGTGAAAAGACTTTGGGGAAAAAAAAAAAAAAAAAATTTTTTCCCCCTTTTTTTTTTGTTTGACTGAATATGACTAAATAAGAGTGAACTGATTGAACTGATCCACTAGCTTTATAATAGAAAATAAAGAAAACATTTTGATTATAAAAAAAAAATCCTCCATCTCCTTCCTTTTCTTTTTCTTAACTCGCGACCCATGAGCTATCAGCTCCCCCCTAATGACGGCCTTGTGGGCTTCCCCTATCATTTGTTCTGATACCTCTCCTGCTGTATTTTCTTTGAAATAACTTATTATTTTCTTCCGTATATCCTCCGCTATCTGCTCATCATCTAACAATGACTCATTAAATCGCCATATTCACTCCCTTTGACTCACAGATACCGGAAGAAACTTCATCACCACTGGTGCATGATCGGAGATTGTTATTGGTTCTATTGTCACAGCTCTAAAATAATCCAGATAATACTGGTCCACCATGAATAGATCCAATCTATGGGTCTTTGAGTAGTAGCTATAGTCTTTCAACCTCTCATTAAAGACCCTCCAACCATCCACCAGGTGGAGACTTCGTAAATATTTTTTTAATTGTTTAAGTGCTTTATATGAGAAAACTGTTTTTCTTGATGTAGTATCTAATTCAGGGTCCAAAATAATATTAAAATCCCCCCCCAAAATTACGCATCCCTCCCTGAACTTCTCCAACTTTCTTAACGCTTTCAATAGGAAGTCTACTGTGCCGTTGTTTGGGGCATATAAGGAAGCAAACGTATAACAAAACCCATACAAAGTTCCTTTAATAAATAAAAACCTCCCCTCTGGGTCTGTTTGTACTGCTGTGGAAATCAATGGACATGAAAGCTATAGATACACCTCTTGCCCTTGCGATAGGAGATAGTGTATGGAACCATTGGTTATAGTGAGATAACGGTAGCTTAGGAACCGATCCTGAAGTGCGTCTCCTGCATGTAGATTATATCCACCGCCTGGTGACGCACCTCCTGCCATAGGCGGCCCCTTTTTTGGGGTGAACTCAACCCCCTTACATTATATGTCATAATCTTCAGTGAATTATCCATCATTTATTTTCTCCAAAATTGTACAGAATCTACGCTTTTTTAACCCATTGCCAACTATTATCTTTTCCTTTTCTATTAGGGAATTTGTACTAAAATCTAAAAATCCACATCCACCACAACATAACACCCTGCTACTTAGGGTGTACCATCTACCAGGAGGGTAATCCCCTGCGGGCATTCCCTGCCCTACCTTCACCTTCCCACCCCTCTGCTTAATGTAGATTATCCAATCCCTCATCAGGACCTACCTATTTGTACTGAGGGTACCCTTTCCCTCATTTATACCCCGGACCATTCTTTCTAATTTCTTTTTGTATAGCTGCTTCCTTTTCATTCTATTACAATTTTTCTATGCTCGGCACTGAGGAGGAAAGGGAGGAAAGAAATGGGGAAAAAAAGGGGGGGTAAAAAAAAAAGAAAAAGGGGGGGTAAAAAGGGGGGGGTTTAAAACCCAGTGTTAAATTAAATCTGCTCACCTCCAAAACAGGACCTCAAATAATAGAAAGAGGTCATCAGTCAAATGTTTGTAGGTGGGGTGAAATCACCTATTGGGTGCTTTCTTTGCAGCTCAATATAGTTGGGCGTGGGACTGTGTCACTGTGACTGTTTACTGATTCATACCCTTTGAAATATTCCACATTTTGTCATGTTACAACCAAAAACGTAAATGTATTTTATTGGGATTTTTTGTGATAGACCAACACAAAGTGGCACATAATTGTGAAGTGGAAGGAAAATGATAAATGTTTTTCAAATATTTTTTACAAATAAATATCTGAAAAGTGTGGTGTGCATTTGTATTCAACCCCCTTTATTCTGATATCCCCAAATAACATCTAGTGGAACCAATTGCCTTCAGAAGTCACCTAACTAGTAAATAGAGTTCACCTGTGTAATTTAATCTCATTAAAAAATACAGCTGTTCTGTGAAGCCCTCAGAGGTTTGTTAGAGAACCTTAGTGAACAAACGGCATCATGAAGGCCAAGGAACACACAAGACTGGTCAGGGATAAAGTTGTGGAGAAGTTTAAAAGCAGGTTTAGGTTAAAAAAAAATCCCAAGCTTTAACATCTTATGGAGCACTATTCAATCCATCATCTGAAAATGGAGAGTATGGCACAACTGCAAACCTACCAAAACATGGTCGTCCACCTAAACTGACAGGCTGGGCAAGGAGAGCATTAAAACTGATGTATGGATTTTTGGGGTTTATCCTCCATCATACTTACCTAGGTGTCCAACGGCGCTTCTACACTGAGAACTGAGCGTTCGAACATCGACGATAGCTCAGTTCTCATAGCTCCCTGAGCAGAGAGCTGCTAACTGTCAATCAGCAGCTCTCCGCTCTGCTCCTCCATGCTCACTGGAGCGCTTAGCTGTGGAGGGGTGGGGAGCGGCCGTCTTAGCCTCTCAGTGACTCGCTGAGAGGCTGAGACGGGTATCAGTCCAGGCACCTGGACTGATTTCTGTGACGTCAGCAGAGAGCGGTTTTCATTCCGCTCTCTGCTGAAAATGGGTCACAGGAGTACAAAACCAATTGCACTCCTGTGATCAATAGGAGAAGCCGAGCCAAACAAGCTTAGGCTGGACTTCTCCTTTAATCAGAGAAGCAGCCAAGAGGCCCATGGTAACTCTGGGGGAGTTCTAGAGATCCACAGCTCAGGTGGGAGAATCAGTCCACAGCAAAACCATTAGTCGTGCACTCCACAAATTTGGCCTTTATGGAAGAGTGGCAAGAAGAAAGCCATTGTTGAAGAAAGTAATAAGAAGTCCCATTTGCAGTTTTAGAGAAGCCATGTCAGGGACACAGCAACCATGTGGAAAAAGGTGCTCTGGTCAGATGAGACCAAAATTTAACCTTTTGGCCTAAAAGCAAAAGCTATGTGTGGTGGAAAACTAACACTGCACATCACCCTGAACACACCATCCCCACTGTGAAACATGGTGGTGGCAGCATCATGTTGTGGGGATTCTTCAGCAGGGACAGGGAAGCTGGTCAGAGTTGATGGGAATATGGATGGAGCCAAATACAGGGCAATCTTAGAAGAAAACCTGTTAGAGTCCACAAAAGACTTGAGACTGGGGAGGAGGTCACCTTCCAGCAGGACAACGACCCTAAACATAGAACCAGAGCTACAATGGAACAGTTTTAATCAAAGCATATTCATGTGTTAGAATGACCCCGTCAAAGTTCAGACCTACAGTAAATTCAATTGAAAATCTGTGGCAAGACTTGAAAGTTGCTGTTCACAGACACTCTCCATCCAATCTGACAGAGCTTGAGCTATTTTGCAAAGAAAAATGGGCAAAAATTTCACTCTCTAGATGTGCATCTGGTAGAGACATACCCAAAAAGACTTGCACCTGTAATTGTAGTGAAAGGTGGTTCTACAAAGTTTTGACTCAGGGGGGCTGAATATAAATGCTCGCCACACTTTTCACATATTTATTTGTAAAAAATTTTGAAAACCATTTATCATTTTACTTCCACTTTACAATTATGTGCCACTTGTGTTGGTCTATCACATAAAATCCCCAGAAAAATACTTTTCTGTTTTTGGTTGTAACATGACAAAATGTGTCACTGTATGTGTTTAATATTAATGTGTTTATAACCACTGCCCATCTTTTTGGGATAATTAATTTAAAATGAATAAGTAGATTTTTTGTTTGCTCTAAAGTACACACACATTTAAAGAAATGTATGGCTTATACTAACCCTGTAGGTTAAATGACTGGTTTAGCTATCTTTTCCACTGTTGACAATGTAGCACATGTGCCTACAAAAGCTCTGTGTACTAGCCTGATATTTCCTGGCAGCAGATTTTTCTGATGAGAAGTATCAGAAATGTGCATGCCTCCAGAGCTTGTAATTTATGAGTAGAGGCAGGCTATGTGTATCTTTCTTCAGATCTCGATGGGAGGACTTGCGTTCTTATGGTATTGGCCAGCGTACTGGTAATTTTTTTGACTTATGACATTTTTTTTTATCATTCTCTTTTACGTTCCTCTGGCATAATGAGTTTCTTCAAGAAGCAGTAGATGTTAGTGTCTTCTCTTTTTGAAAAAAAGGTAGTATCATAGGTGCTAAGGGTGAAAAAGGCAAGGAATTTTGTTGTATGTTTCTGGTATGAAAACTACAGTTGTCATAGCAGACCAAACTAAACCCCATGTTGCTAAGCAAACATCAAAACTTCAAAATGGAACCTCTGGCCTTAAACTCTGGCCTATAATAAGGAAAAATTCCTTTCCAGCACAGTAAAAAAAAATGTCTCCTTTATATTTGAGATATCAGATATTCCATCTATAACAGAAAGCTTTATATTTTGACCTGAAGGTACTTCAGGCTGGAAAAAAAATCTAATAGTGCCATATCTGAAAGAAAATATGGTTGCAAAGAGAAATGTGCATTTTATAGAAGTTTATACAATATAACATCATGACTTATGGTGCTGTATAAACAATTTCATATTGATTAAGAAAAGATAAAGATAATGCAGTTACATAAAAAAAAAAATTCAAAGACACACACAAACTATTGTATCGAAAAACAAATAAGAATCTTATCTTGATCACCCATGCAAATACTGCTGACCATTAGAGCTGCTCATAAATGGATCAAAATGTGTCTGATTCAGCAGGGACTGGATGAATTTTGATCCATATATGGCCACTGTAGTTAAACAGAAGTTGGTCTACCGCACTGCTGGAAAATTTACACTCGATCAGGACTGCTGGCTATAGCCTGCTGCCCTGATCAGTAAAGTCTCCACGTTGTCAGAATACAATGAGTAAACAGGTCAGTTTTTTCATCTAACCCGCTGGTGACTCATGTACAGCCAGATTAAAGGGATTGTAAAGCTCTTTTTTTTTTTTTCAAATAACAAACATGTTATACTTACCTCCTCTGTGCAAGGGTTTTGCACAGAGTGGCCCCCAATCGTCCTTTTCTGGGGTCCCCCATAGCGCTCCTCGCTCCTCCTCTTCTCGAATGCCCCCCATGGAGAGCCGCATTTCATGGGGGGGTACCCGTGCGGGAACACTCCCAAGTCCTGCTGCTGCATCCATTGACACAGACAGCAGGACTCGGCCCCGCCTCCACCTCCGGCTCTGCTGCTATCAATCAATCCAATGAGGACCCGAGACAGTGGCTAGAGCTGCTGTGCTCGTCTCTGTCGCTGGAACAATCTGGCTCAGGTAAGAAAAAAGGGGGGGGGGGGGAGTCTGGGGGGTGCTGCAGCACAAAAGGTTTTTCACCTTTAAAGGGGTTATAAACCCTCAAGGTTTTTCACCTTAATGCATTATAGCCGAGTCCTGCTGTCTGTGTCAATGGACGCAACAGCAGGATAAAGGAGCATGCCCGCACGAGTGCCCGGAGGGAGAGCGGCTCTCCAACGAGGCACTCAAGAAGAGGAGGAGCGCTGCTGAGGGACCCCAAAAGAGGAGGAGCGGTGCCACTCTGTGCAAAACCAACTGCACAGAGGAGGTAAGTATGACATGTTTGGTTTTTTTTGTTTTTTTAAAATGAACCTTTACATTTCCTTTAATGCATAGAATGCATTGGGTGAAAAATCGTGAGGGTTTACAACCCCTTTAATGCTCCTGATCCAGCATTTACCTTCCATATTCAGATTCACACAAGAAAGCTCTATTTGAGTTCATTCATCATTCAGGGCATGTTTAATAGCCAATATCGTCAGATATTTTTATATAAAAAAAAAAGAATTAGGAACACTCTACAACTTAGATGTCAAAATGTCTGGGAGACAAGAGAACAGCAAATATAGAGACGTTTTCTGAGTTTATGGCAGCCATAGACTACATGTAGCACCTTGATGTTTAGGCAGGGTTGCTGTTAAATTTATTTGCCAAGTGATAGTTGCCTTGGCCAATTATTAGGAGGTCAATTGATTTCGCCCTGGAATTGCTGCACTTCTCTCTTCTGTCACTAGATGACCGGGTGTCTGGTGACATTAGATAAGACAAGGTCATTGCAAGGACAGATTAGGAATTAATGGGATATCTCAGCCAATGGGCATGGATTTTCTTGTGTCCCTTGGCCTGCTGGGAAAACCTATTTATCTGGGTGGAGTCAGGTGATCAGGGTTCTGTGCCACCTGGATGGCTGTCTGGGTGGACGTGTGTCGTATTGCCCTGGGCTGCTAGGCCAGAAACCTAAGGCCTATCCCGGGAACATCTGGCTGCTAGGCTATCTGAGAGCCTATCCAGAAGTAGTGCAGGGTTGGGACTGCGGGCTTCTAGTCCAACCAGAAGTAACGGTTCTGCTGGTCAGGGAGCCAGTTGTGGTCGGGGGTAGAGGGGAAGCTGTCGCAACAAAGGGACCATCCACCTTGCTACTGGAGACCATTGTGAGTAAGCTGAGGCCAATACCAGAGCAGACTTCTCGCCAGCCGGGGACAGTGAAGAAGTGGGAAAGCATCAGCAAATGCCAAGTCAGGGACCCAGTGGGACAGTAGAGGTGACGCTTGTGGAGTGCCAAGCCAGGGACATAACGTGTCAGCAGGGATGAAACTTGAGGAGTATCTGTAAGTGCCAAGCCAGGGACATAGCAGTGAAGCGGGGGTGATGCTTGAAGAAGATACCGAGTGCTACAGTGAAAGAGCTCAGGAGACCCAGTGGCTAGTGGAGCTGAAGTCTAGTGAGAGAGACTGGGAGCTCAATGAGTAAAGACCCACAGTGAGTGAGTGTGGGATAAAGAGAACTGTTCGTGTTGCAGATAGTTGAATACCTTTACTGTTAGTAACAGCTACAAGATTGTTGCCATATGAGACAGCAATCCTACCTATACATAAGTGGTGTCTGGCTGAAGGCCTTCACCTGTATAGCTGTCTACCTATAGAAGTCTCGGAGCCTGCCAATTAACATTACATCTACCTAAGGGTGTCCTGGCCCTAATCCTCTCTCCCACAGTTCTGTTAAAGAGACAATAAATCTCTTTGCATTCAAAAAGTGTCTGGCACCCACCTGTTCCTCTTGCCATTACACCCATCACGCCTTGTGACCCACTCTACACTGAAGAATGTCAGCTGCCCCTAACGCTGGAGATCACCATTGGGCTTCAGGGGCTCCTGGACTTTGCTACATACATAATAAGATGAACTATTTTAAATCTTTAATTTCCTTGCATCCTGTATCTCAGCAGTGAATTGGACATACAGTGACAAGAAAAATGATGTGAACCCCTTGTAATTAAAGTGTTACTAAACCCTCAACAGTAATATGCAGTGAAGCATGCTTGTTATTAGGGATGAGCTTCGTGTTCGAGTCGAACCCATGTTCGACTCGAACATCGGCTGTTCGATCGTTCGCCGAATTGCGAACGTTATGGGCCGTTCGCGCTAAATTCGTGTGGCGCGTCACGGCCCATAATTCACTGCGGCATCGCAGTGCATTGCTGGCTGATGATTGGCCAAGCATGCACTATGACCCGCATGCTTGGCCAATCACAGCGCCGTCAGTAGAGAGAGCTGTAATTGGCCAAAGCCAGGGTGGCTTTGGCCAATTATGGCTCAGGGGATTTAGTACACACCCCACACTATATAAGGCCGCCTGCACGGCGGCCCTGTGTAGTGTGTGTTCCGGTGTGCTGAGAGATAGAGAGAGAGAGAGACAGTGTCATTTGATTTGAGTTAGATAGATTAGGCAGAACAGTCAGTCAGTTAGCTGCACTTACAGTGTATTGTGTATATATATGCATCCCAGGTGTTGCATATATATATATACACTGTATTCAGTTTAGCTAGATCCGTTCCTGTTATCTTCTATCTAGACTATTTACATTTAATGCAGTGCGTCCTGCTCACAGTGTTCAGCTAGATCCGTTCCTGCTATTTACATTTAGTGCAGTGCGTCCTGCTCACAGTGTTCAGCTAGATCCGTTCCTGTTATCTTCTAGACTATTTACATTTAGTGCAGTGCGTCCTGCTCACAGTGTTCAGCTAGATCCGTTCCTGCAATTTACATTTAGTGCAGTGCGTCCTGCTCACAGTGTTCAGCTAGATCCGTTCCTGCTATTTACATTTAGTGCAGTGCGTCCTGCTCACAGTGTTCAGCTAGATCCGTTCCTGCTATTTACATTTAGTGCAGTGCGTCCTGCTCACAGTGTTCAGCTAGATCCGTTCCTGCTATTTACATTTAGTGCAGTGCGTCCTGCTCACAGTGTTCAGCTAGATCCGTTCCTGTTATCTTCTAGACTATTTACATTTAGTGCAGTGCGTCCTGCTCACAGTGTTCAGCTAGATCCGTTCCTGCAATTTACATTTAGTGCAGTGCGTCCTGCTCACAGTGTTCAGCTAGATCCGTTCCTGCTATTTACATTTAGTGCAGTGCGTCCCGCTCACAGTGTTCAGCTAGATCCGTTCCTGCTATTTACATTTAGTGCAGTGCGTCCTGCTCACAGTGTTCAGCTAGATCCGTTCCTGCTATTTACATTTAGTGCAGTGCGTCCTGCTCACAGTGTTCAGCTAGATCCGTTCCTGCTATTTACATTTAGTGCAGTGCGTCCTGCGCACAGTGTTCAGCTAGAGCCGTTCCTGCTATTTACATTTAGTGCAGTGCGTCCTGCTCACAGTGTTCAGCTAGATCCGTTCCTGTTATCTTCTAGACTATTTACATTTAGTGCAGTGCGTCCTGCTCACAGTGTTCAGCTAGATCCGTTCCTGCTATTTACATTTAGTGCAGTGCGTCCTGCTCACAGTGTTCAGCTAGATCCGTTCCTGTTATCTTCTAGACTATTTACATTTAGTGCAGTGCGTCCTGCTCACAGTGTTCAGCTAGATCCGTTCCTGTTATCTTCTAGACTATTTACATTTAGTGCAGTGCGTCCTGCTCACAGTGTTCAGCTAGATCCGTTCCTGCTATTTACATTTAGTGCAGTGCGTCCTGCTCACAGTGTTCAGCTAGATCCGTTCCTGTTAAATTCCTACTGACCGGCAGGCTTGTCTGGTTACAGTATATAAAGCTACCTGAAGAAAATTACAGGTGTTCTATTTGATCCTATTAGTACCACGGTCAGGCAGCTAGACTATTTACATTTAGTACAGTGCGTCCTGCTCACAGTGTTCAGCTAGATCCGTTCCTGTTATCTTCCTACTGACAGGCAGGCTTGTCTGGTTACAGTATATAAAGCTACTTGAAGAAAATTACAGGTGTTCTATCCCAGCTTAGTGCAGCTACAGGCCATTAGTATGTCTGGAAGGCCAAGAAGGAGAGGCAGACAGTCACAAGCCAATAAGAGAGGGCAAGCAGGCTCTGTGTCTAGTGCTGGTCGTGGAGACGGTGCATCCTCATCAGCACGTGGCCATGGGACACGCTTGGCCTTTTTTTCGGCAGCTGGCCATGTTGAGCCGCAACATGCGGAAGACTTGGTCGAGTGGATGACCAAGCCGTCCTCATCCTCCTCATCCTCTCTCACCCATGCCCAGGGTGCTTTGTCTGGCAAAGCAGCGGCCTCTTCCCTCAGCTCAATGTCATCAGTGACTCCTTCCCTAGCTCCACCATGTCCTCATGAGGATTCCCTCGAACTGTTTGACCACAGTGTTGGGTACATGCTCCAGGAGGATGCCCAGCGTTTGGAAGGCTCTGATGACGATACTGAGCTCGATGAAGGCAGTAACATGAGCGCGGACAGAGGGGGTGCCCAAGAAGGACAGCAATCTGGCAGTCATGCTCCCCCTGCTGCAGCATACTGCCAGGTTTGCTCCAGTGATGAGGAGGGAGGGGATGATGAGGTCACTGACTCAACGTGGGTGCCTGATAGGAGAGAGGAGGAGGAGGAGGAGGAGGAGGAGGAGGCGGCAGCACATCACCAACGAGGCAGGATGCCCTCCAGGGGCCAGCCTAAGGGCAGCACATTGACTGCATCACACCCCAAAGCTCCACATGTGCAGGGCGCTGCAGTCTCTGCGCGTTATTCAAAAAGTTCTTTGGTGTGGGCCTTTTTTGAGACGAGTGCATCAGATCGCACCGCTGCTATTTGCAACATATGTCTCAAGCGTATCTCGCGTGGCCAAAATATCTCCCGCTTGGGTACCACATGCTTGACCAGACATATGTTGACCTGCCATGCAGTTCGTTGGCAAGCGTATCTAAAAGACCCACACCAAAGAACAAAGAGGATCTCTCTTTGCTCCTCATCAGCTGAGATTTCCAACCCCACTAGACCTTCAGTCCTCTCTGAGACCTGCAGTGAGAGGAATGAAGGTGTAGAATTAGGTGTGTCACAGCCAAGTACTTGTGGGCAATCTGCTTTTGGTACACCGACGTCAGATTGTACCAGGCAAATTTCCCTGCCCCAGCTGCTGCACCGCCGAAAGAAGTTTGCTCCCAGCCATCCACATGCCCAGCGGTTGAATGCTAGCTTGGCAAAATTGCTAGCACTTCAACTGCTGCCTTTTCAGTTGGTAGACTCTGCCCCCTTCCGTGAGTTTGTGGAATGTGCGGTTCCTCAGTGGCAGGTACCCAAACGCCACTTTTTCTCACGGAAGGCGATTCCGGCTCTCTACCGGCATGTGGAAGGCAATGTCCATGCCTCGCTGGACAGGGCGGTCAGCGGTAAGGTGCATATTACCGCTGACTCATGGTCCAGCAGGCATGGACAGGGACGTTACCTAAGTTTCACGGCGCATTGGGTGACTCTGCTGGCAGCTGGGAAGGATGCAGGACAAGGTGCAGTAGTGTTGGAGGTTGTTCCGCCACCACGCCTCCAAAATGCTGATTGTGACACACCTCTCTCCTCCACCCCCTCCTCTTCTTCTTCCTCCATGGCCTCTTCCTCGGAACCAGCGGTGCTCCGTAGGCGTTCAAGGGGCTACGCAAGTACGCAGGCCAAAAGATGCCATGCGGTGCTTGAGCTGGTGTGCTTGGGGGACAGGAGCCACACTGGGGCAGAGGTTCTGTCAGCTCTGCAGGGGCAGGTTCAGAGGTGGTTGACGCCACGCCAACTTAAGGCAGGAATGGTGGTTTGCGACAATGGCACCAACCTCCTCTCTGCCCTCCGACAGGGACAAATGACCCATGTGCCCTGTTTGGCTCACGTCCTTAACTTGGTGGTGCAGCGGTTCTTGGGCAGGTACCCGGGCTTACAGGATGTCCTGAGGCAGGCCAGGAAAGTCTGTGTGCATTTCCGCCGGTCATATAATGCCAGTGCTCGGCTGACGGACCTCCAAAAGGAGTTTAACCTGCCCAAGAACCGCCTAATCTGTGACATGCCCACCAGGTGGAACTCAACGTTGGCCATGCTGCAGCGGCTGCACACGCAGCAGAGGGCCATCAATGAGTACCTGTGCGACTATGGCACCAGGACAGGGTCAGGGGAGCTTGGTTTTTTTCCCCACGCCAGTGGGCCATGATCAGGGATGCATGCACTGTCCTGTCACCATTCGAGGAGGCCACGAGGATGGTGAGCAGTGACAGTGCATGCATCAGTGACACTGTCCCCCTTGTCCACCTGTTGGAGCACACGCTGCGTGGAATAATGGACAGGGCACTTGAGGCAGAACAGAGGCAGGAAGAGGAGGACTTCCTTAGCTCTCAAGGCCCCCTTTATCCAGACAGTGTTCCTGCGTGCCCACCGATCACACAGGAAGAGGACGAGGAGGAAGAGGAGGAGGAGGAAGATTGTGTCAGTATGGAGGTGGAGCCTGGCACTCAGCATCAGCAGCAGTCTTTAAGGGATCAGTCCCAAGAAACACATGGACTTGTACGTGGCTGGGAGGAGGTGGCTGCGGACCATGTCGTTCTTAGTGACCCAGAGGACTCCGGACCGAATGCCTCAGCAAACCTACGCTGCATGGCCTCCCTGATCCTGCAAAGCCTGCGTAAGGATCCTCGTATTCGTGGTATCAAGGAGAAGGACCAATACTGGCTGGCAACCCTCCTTGATCCACGTTACAAGGGTAAGGTTGCGGACCTTATCTTGCCATCGCAGAGGGAGCAGAGGATGAAACATCTTCGGGAGGCCTTGCAGAAAGGTCTGTGCAACGCGTTCCCAGAGACTGGGAGGTTACAAACTCCTGTTTCTGGACAACATGTTGCTGAGGCTTCGGTCAGTCAAAGAAGGAGCGGTGGAGAAGGTGGCCGTCTGACCGATGCGTTCAGACAATTTTTTGGTCCGCAGCCCCAAGGTATGATCGGTTCCAGCAACCATCGCCAGCGTCTGTTTTACATGGTGCAGGAATACCTAGGGGCAAGATCAGACTTGGACACCTTTCCCACCGAAAATCCTCTGGGTTACTGGGTCTTGAGGATGGATCACTGGCCAGAGCTTGCACAGTATGCAATTGAGCTACTGGCCTGTCCTGCATCCAGCGTTCTTTCGGAACGCACATTCAGTGTTGCTGGAGGCGTGGTAACCGATCACAGGGTGCGTCTGTCCACCGACTCGGTCGATCGGCTGACCTTCATAAAAATGAATGAGTCTTGGATCACCACCAGCTACCAAGCACCTGATGCTGATGTAACCGAATAATTTTTTTTGAAATCTCAGATCCCTTCAAAGACTGCCTATGCTGATGCTGAGTGACTATCCCTGAGTAATTATCCTCTTCCTCCTCAATCATCACGCTGATAGCTTGTAAGAACATTTTTGGTTCTGGGCGCCACCACCAGTGCCTAAGGCACAATTTTTCAGCCCCTGTTTAACAGGGGCGTGTAATTACAATTTTTGATGTAATACTTTGCAGCAGGGCTCGTTCCTGCATTCCAACTAGAGTGTCTGTGAGGGGTTGCAGTGTTGTGGCACCAGCACCAGTGCCTAGGGCCCAATTTTTCTGCCCCTGTCTAACAGGGGCGTGTAATTACAATTTTTGATGCAATACTTTGCAGCAGGGCTCGTTCCTGCGTTCCAACTAGAGTGTCTGTGAGGGGTTGCAGTCTTGTGGCACCAGCACCAGTGCCTAAGGCCCAATTTTTCTGCCCCTGTCTAACAGGGGCGTGTAATTACAATTTTTGAAGCAATAATTTGCAGCAGGGCTCGTTCCTGCGTTCCAACTAGAGTGTCTGTGAGGGGTTGCAGTGTTGTGGCACCAGCACCAGTGCCTAAGGCCTAATTTTTCAGCTCCTGTTCAACAGGGGCATGTAATTACAATTCTTGATCTAATATTTCACAGCAGGGCCCTGTGAGGGCTTACAGTGTTGTGGCCACAGCAACACCTAAGGCCCAAATTTCTGCTGAGTATATAGGGCAGGACCCTACTTTCAAACATCTAACTTACAAACTACTCCTACTTGCAAACGGAAGGAGACAACAGGAAGTGAGATGAAATCTACCCCTAGGAAGGGAAATTCTCTCCTGTAAGAGTTAATATGGGAAAACAATTTCTCCTTTCCACTGATGCTTTCCAATCCTTGTTCCACAAAAAAACCCAAATTTTCAAAAAACATTTTTCATTGGGACAAAAAAGTGAGGTGAAATCTTCTGAAGAGGAGGAAAGACAGCAAAACAAATGTCACAGGGGTGATAACCCTTCCCTATGTTTTCCAAAAAGCTTAGAAAAGATTTTTTGGCTGGAGCTAAACACGTTAAAAATGTTCAAAATTACAAACAGATTCTACTTAACAACAAACCTACAGTCCCTGTCTTGTTTGCACCGCCTGTATACTGCTGTTCAGAGTATATAGGGCCTGGTGGCCCCACACCTTTCCTTATTTTAATTTGGGTGCGGGGTTCCCCTTAATATCCATACAAGACCCAAAGGGCCTGGTAATGGACTGGGGGGTACCCATGCCGTTTGTCTCACTGATTTTCATCCATATTGCCATGACCCGACATGACATTAAACCCGCAAGCAGTTTTAAATGAGATTTTTTCCTTTAAAAATGACATTTGGTGCAGGGACTGTTCTAAACATGGGAAACACGCGTCACTTTACAGGCATACTATAGACACCCCCCAGGTACGATATTTAAAGGAATATTTCACTTTTTTTTTTTTTTACTTTAAGCATCATTAAAATCACTGCTCCCGAAAAAACGGCCGTTTTTAAAAGTTTTTTTTGCATTGATACATGTCCCCTGGGGTAGGACCCGGGTCCCCAAACCCTTTTTAGGACAATACCATGCAAATTAGCCTTTAAAATGAGCACTTTTGATTTCGAACGTTCGAGTCCCATAGACGTCAATGGGGTTCTAACGTTCGTGCGAACTTTCGGTCCGTTCGCGGGTTCTGGTGCGAACCGAACCGGGGGGTGTTCGGCTCATCCCTACTTGTTATACTCACTGTGGAACCTAAGGGGTTAATCCTCTGCATTGTGTAATATGGCTGTTTGCTCCTGTCTTCTCTGATCCTCCCCTTCTTCCACTGTCCCCAAACTATCTTCTGACAGAACAGAGCATTGGGGGTAAGCTGCACATGCTCAGTTTGGTGTGTTTTACTAGAGAGTTTTTTTTTTCTTGGGAAAGTGCGTGTGATCAGCACAGGGCCAATCAGCACTGTCCAGACAGAGGGTCAGTGGTCCCGCAGCCTCATAGGACAGTCAGGGGAGAATGAAAACTCCTCCTACAAGTATTAAGCAGTGCTTGGCTGAACACTGATAGAAGTCACAAGACTACTGTAACTGCTGATGAAAAAAGGTATTTAGCAGTTTATATTTACAAAAACAACTTTTCATGTTCTGTGTACTGTGGGAGACCAGATATAGTGAATGCAGGGTCCTGGGTTTAGTAACACTTTAACTGGTTTTCTGCACTAATTTGTCAAAAAATGTGATCTCATCACAACAATAGACAAACACAATGTTTTTTGATTGAAAATGCATACTTTATTTTGCAAGAAAATATACAAAAAAACAAATACTTCAACAGGGTACATTCCACTCTGTACTGCGACGCAGCGCATAAATACACTACATAACAATACATTTCCAAGCATACAAATAAATTACATTCATCCTGCGGTATGATGCCTGATGTGTTGTGCAGAGTAATAATACCCCGAAACATCACATCATGCATGACGCCGCATTATCCTGAAAGCATTACTTCAAAAACATGTCACAAAAAGTCATATACTGTCAGATAGCATTCAAATGGGCAACGGGTGTGATGGGGAGGGGGTGGAGGAGATGGGGTAGGGGAGGTAGAAAAAGAGTTCACAGGCCCGAAGCTTTATTGAACTGCCAAAGGCTACATGGGGAAAAGGGTGGGGGGAAAGGGGAAATCTTCAGACCTCCTCTTCCTCCTTGAAGTCCATCAAGTGATAGTCTCTGAGCAGACTGTGGACCAGTCTGCGACAGTCCCCGATGGACATCCTCTCCCGCTGGTGGATGAGGCGCTTTCTGGCGCACCACAAAGCGTCCTTAAAGCAGCACAGCACCAGCCAGGCACCGTCAATGTCCTCCTGTGAATGAGTTCCACAGAAGAGTCCGTTCAACACACCAAAGTGTGTGATAGCAGTCTGTGGTACAAAGTCCTTCAGTTCAGGATCCAAGGCCTTCAACAGGTCCTGTGCAAAGGGGCACTCCCAGAAAACGTGAAAAGCAGTTTCCTCCTGGATGATGCAAAAGGGGCAGTGCCTGTATCTGCACGGGTTTCTGGCATGCATGAATGTCCTGAGTGGCAACCCCCCTTGGATTGCCATTCATGCCAGATCTCTGTGCCTGTTGGTGAGTCACCTTGAAGAAACATTCCTCCAGACCACTTTGCAGGTGGCTGAAGGGAGGCCTGGAACAGTCTCAACAATGTCTGATGCTCTAATCAACTTGTGGATAGTTTTTGGCTTCCACAAGTCGGGCTTTACTCCATGTAGCCCCAGCTCCTTAATAAACTCGAAGGTGTCCAAGAAGTACCAAGGAGTGTCCCAGTTGTAGGGGATGGAGCTGTCCCATTTGTCCCATCCAAGGGTCCTCCAAAGAGGCAGGAGGAAAAAACGGGACATGGAGTTACCACCAGAGTCCACAGTTCTGTCAACCAATGTCCTGCGGATGCAGTTACAAGCTTGCAAACCTTGTAAACGCTTCTGAACTTTTCACTGTGGCGGGTGCCCGTATTGTCAGTTTATGAATACCAAACCAAATATTAAATTACCTGATGGCTGTAAATACACACCAAAACACTTTGCTAACTGCAAAACATTTGGTGTGGTATATCTCCTCATGTGCGGCTGTGCATGCTACTACGTCGGTAAGAATAACCAGGAATTCTTAGAGCTTACCGCCATATAATTTCTATGAAAACGTGTAACCCCAGTCTACCCTTGGGCAGACACGTCTCCACATTTCACTCTGGCATATTTCCCAAGCTGTCCTTCCTAATTTTGGACCGTGTCCACCCAGGGCTGCGAGGGGGGGGCTGGAACAAAATTCTGCTGCAAAAAGAACAAAAGTGGATTTTTCGTCTCCAGGCCACCAGGGCACCAGGCCTCAATGAAACCACGTCCTTTAGACCTTTTCTAGAGGGCTTCACTTCAGGGGGGTTTGAGTGGGAACCCCCCGGCATGAATACCCCTCTATTTTTGTAGAACCAGTAGTATTGGGATGGCTTTGGTTGGGTATTGAGTACCATTAGTGGGATAGGTGTGGTGACAGCAGAAGTGATCCAACATCTCTTTTTTTCTGTACATGTCACATGTGCATTTATATATACATTGCTGTTATTGTTATTGATATGTCCAGATGTGTTCTCATTTCCATTCACCCCTTTTCCCTTTCTCCCCTTTTTTCCTACAGCTCTGTTTTCAGCCATTCGTCCCTGTTTGTTCCTCCCCCCTCTGTCCTTCTTTTCTGTCCTCTCCACATGGCCATCCATGGGTTAACATTGTGCACTTTGTTTGCACTGTAGGGACGAGGCTGTGTGTGCTATCGGATTTTGGGTCTGGGATCGGTGCGGCCCGGTGGGGCCACGTCCGTTGGCGTTTGGGTCTGACACTCGGTGCACGGGGGCCAAGGCTGCCACTCTTAGTCTGGCAATGCTTTGGCCTCCCCCTTCATGATCGCCTACGGCCGGGATGTGCTCATCCCGTTGCCATGGCGATCAGCGCGCCGCGGGTGCCTGACGCGGACGCCAGTCCCCTCCCAGCACGGGTCTTCTCCTCTCTCCAGGATGTGACGCTCCCCGCTCCTGGATTGGACCTGTGTGTGGGGAGGGGGGGCTGGTCTGCGCGCCGGGGACTCGGAGGGCGGCTCCTCCTGTCAGGGATGACGCTGCTCCTAGTGGAGTCAGATGTTCATCCTATGCTCCTAATTAGCAGCAATACTTAAATCACACGCCAGGCTGTCAGCTCACACACTGGTGGAGACACCGGACAGAGTGTGCAGCTGCCAAGATCTTTCAAGGTAAACACTATAGCCCTTCTTTTTATCTCTTAGGTGTGCCTATAATGTCTTTTGGAGCTGCAGTGTGTATATACACACTGAGCACCAGGACTGCTCTTTCAGTCCAGGACATTACTATACTTTGTGCTCTGGAATACATCCAAGAGCCCTCATTAATTATTACAATCTATGCTTTTTCTGCCATTGCAGCCGTTGAACATAGGCGCTCCATTATTTTATCCTCCTGCATTGTGGCCTCTGCCAGCTAATAGCCATCATAGACCACATCCCTTCGTGAGCCAGCATAGGGAATAACCACCTACTATGCATTACTAGGTATGTCTACCTGACCCCTGTACTTATAAGACAAAAGTATTCATCTGAGTAACACCCCCCCTGTTTTTACTATGCTGCTCTATCTTTCTCTTTTTTATCTTTAGTCCGTAACACCTTTCATTTACCCTATATACCTGGCATGGTGTCAGTTGACGGATAATTATTCTTGAAAACGGAATAGAGACATTTTCAGTCTTCATGCGCCTAATAGGTATGTATACAAGAAAATATTCATTAGAGCCCCCCTTTTCCAAATTCATTAAAGGGTATCTTATGCAACAAAATAAAAGGGCACTCCTCCGGGACGATGGGTTATAACACATACTCTTTTTAGTCCTTAGCCCATTAGATCATTTATTATTCAGCTGACGGACGCGACGCCCTTTGTGTCAGGTCTTGTTCTGCTGACGGTTTTGGTCTCGTGGTAGCGGCACTGATATTCGGGTCTGGACCCCGATGACTAACAGGCTCTTCCCTTCCCTCCCCTTAATCGGATGCCATGTGTTGCTGTTTTCTATGGTTAGAATGCTTTTTTGCTATTACATCATGATTTTTCTATGTTGTAAATAGTTGCATATAAAGTAACACTTTTGATATACAATGTGCTTCACTGTATGTTTCTCTGTTCTCTTCTATGACATGGTCTCTAGAAAGATATATATCTCATCTCCAGCCCCTGAAGAAGAGGTCGTAACCATTATAAAAACCTCGAAACGCGTTGGACCTGCACTGTTAATTAGCTCCTGTTTGCTGAAACAGCGTTTTGTGGGTTAAGTGCAGTTCTGTTGATTTGTTTTGTATATCTTTATTGTATTATTGTCAATTGTAAACTGCGGCATCCATTTTGTTCCCACTGTTGTTTTTCATACAATATGTGTCATATTTTTAACTTTTTGATATAATAAAACAAATATTTTTTATACTCTTTGATACGTTATTTGAGACTTCCGCCCTTCAAAATCCCATTTAAGAGGAAAAACTTTCGATTGTATATGAATACAGGGATGTGGGAGGATTGTCTCCTTCCATAAAGTCCCCGTCACCACCCTCTGTTCTGTGCCCGCTTAACTCTGTCCATTTTGGAGCTCCAGATGAAGTGAAACACTGCCCTGGTGATGGCCTTGCAGGTGTTAACCCCGGGGGGGCCAGGCCTGGACGAGGTACTGCAACACAGGGAGAATCTCGCTGCAGAGTACCAGTGTTTTGCCTTTGATGGTGAGTTCTCTGAGGCTCCAAAGTCCAAACTTCTGTCGCATCTTGGCCAGTCTTTCCTCCCAGGACTTCAGGGCTGCGCCCTCAGCTCCAAACCAGACCCCAAGAATTTTGATGAAGTCCGCTTTGTTGCTGAAAGGAATGGGTGCAGAAGAAGGCAGGAACCACTTTCCGAAGAGCATGACTTCTGACTTCCCGCAGTTGACCTTTGCACCTGAAGCTTGGCCGAAGTCCTCACAGGTCTGGGCGAGTGTGTCGATGGAGCGCCGATCAGCACAGAACACCGTCACGTCGTCCATGTAGAGTGAGCACTTGACCTCCCATCTGTCCGGTCCTGGTGCGGTGATTTCTCTGATCTCTGGGTTCCGTCTAATGCTTCGGGCGAAGAGCTCTATACAACAAACAAAAAGCAGAGGTGAGAGAGAGCAGCCTTGTCTGACCCCAGACAAAATTGGAAAGGGGTCAGTTTTCCAGCCATTTACCAACATCAAACTAGAAATGTCATTATACATTAAATTCACATACGAACAAAACATTTCCCCAGACCAAACCTGCACAGAGCTCTGCACATAAACTCGTGGGAGACACGGTCAAAGGCCTTCTCCTGGTCAAGACTGACCAGGGCCGCGTGCACACGGCGGCCATGTATGTACTGGACCGTGTCCCGGACAAGCGCAAGGCTGTCCGCAATCCTGTGACCAGGAATGCCACAAGTCTGATCCGGGTGGATGATCTGTCCGATGACAGACTACAGCCTGTTGGCCAGGACCTTGGTGAGGATTTTGTAGTCCACGTTCAGAAGAGAGATTGGACGCCAATTTTTCAGATCTGATCTCTCCCCCTTCCGCTTATACAAAATCGTGATCATCCCCTCCCTCAGTGACGGAGGCATTCTGCCCTCCACCACCATCTCCTCGTGCAGCTCGAGCAGGTCCGGCCCCACGAGGTCCCACAGTGCTACATAGAGCTCAACTGGGAGACCATCGCAGCCCGGGGTCCTGCCTCGCCTAAAGGATTTAGCGGCAGAGTGCAGCTCCTCCAACACCAAGGGGGCGTTGACGGTTGATGAACCTGCAGGATCAATTTGGTTAGAGATACCTGACAGGAACCTGTCGGCCGCCTGTGTGTCCGTTTCTTTCGGGGAGTAGAGGTTGGTGTAGTAGTCGCTGACCACTTGCATCACAGCCCTCTTCCCCTTATGGAGTGTTCCGGTCTCATCAAGCAGCTCTGACAAGTGTGTGTGTCCTGAGTGAAGTTTCCTGAAAAAGAAAGAATTACACTTCTCATCTTTCTCAAGATTCTCCACCTTGGCATGGAAGACAATGTGCCTGGATTCTTCCTCGAAGTGTCATTTCAGGCTCTTCTTGGTGTCCTCCAGGTCCTGCCTAACGTCCCAGCCACAGTGATAAAGGTCCTGCAAGGGACTGCAACTGACGCTGGAGTTCCCTCCTCCTGGCACACACTTGCTGGCGTCCCCTTACCTGAAAGAAGCGTCGCAGCTTAACTTTCACAAACTCCCACCAATCACTTACCCTTCCGAAGAATCTCTTTTCCTCTGTCCAGGTGGCATAGGCCTCCCGGAGTTCCCCCATCAATTCCTTGTTTTCCAGCAGGGTGCTATTGAGCTTCCAGGAACCCGGTCCACGGGCGAAGCCCTCGCCCAGGTCACCCCGGAAGTGAATAGCCCTGTGGTCAGAGAAAAAGCAGGGGATCAAGGAGAACTCACGATGCTTGACTGTTCTTGAAGTGAGCACGAAGTCAATCCTGGAACGCACAGTATATACAGTATAGGATTTCATGTCATCTGTGCCCAGTCTTGCCACAAAGAGTTAATCCAGCTCTGAGGAGTCCTCTTATCTTTTTTCAGTAAGATAAAAATAGACAGACAGAAATAGAAGTCCATTTCTTCCCCCTTGCTGTAATTGACAGGTGATTTACATATCTCATGCATGAGCCTGAGAGAGACATTCTGTGTACTTCAGATCCCCTCCTCCTTTCTTCTCCAGCTCTCCCAGGATTGGCTGCTCCATACCTCAGCATGATTGGGCATGCTGAAGTCATGTGGTGACTTTTCTGGGTTTTGACTGGATGTTGGTGATCATAGCAGAAGTTCAGTGTAAGAAATACATAGGAGAAAATGCATGTTGACAATGGGAGTGCAGAGGTGGGCGGGGAGTCTATTGACAGCACAACTCCACCCACCGATCTCCGGACAACAGACCCACCCACAGAATCTGCAGTTTTTCAGGTAACAGACAGAGGGGAGACATTTGACAGGTAAGGATACATGCAGGAGGCATGTATATCCTTATAGATAACCACTATGGCAGTAGTTTAGAAAGGATGAGAGTGGGTTTACATCCAAGATGGTTTAGAGCAAAGGTGTCTTCTTGTCTGGTCTTTCAGAACTTTTCCTGCGATTTATCCTCTTTTTGCTATTCTGATTACAACTTACCATGACTTCATCTGCTCCTGGTTAAAACTCCCCTTTTTACTGTGTTCTGTCCTGACCATCAAAGTAGTTCCTCAACTACTGCTGTCTGCCATTTCCTCTGACCTCTGGCCTGTACTCAACTCTGACTATGTTTTATAATTTGGTGAATCATCTTGTCCTATCTTTCAGCTTTTATTAGTAGGCAAATCCCAAAGGCCGCAAATGGGTAATGCAGGAAGCAGGGCCCTAGATAATTTTTTTTCCTGGGGGGGGGGGTTCAGGTCTCTCAAACTTAAAGGCATCATTTACACTTTTATGTTGGGGGAGGTACGGTAAAAACATGTGACAGCAGAGTGGGGCCATGAGACTTTGCAATGCAGCGCAGCAAAAATTATCCCCATTCAACTAAATAGAATGCAATGCATGCAGTTGTGGTATGGTAGTGTACTCATTAGTACAGCGACCGCCTCCTAAGCTCCCTAGTTTTTTTTTTTCCTTCAGCCCACTGGGTTGAACTAAAAAAAACTTACCGTGTGAACCAGGCTTTAGATCTCATTCATATGTTCTCAATGGCCATGGAATGGCAAATATACCATGAATACCTACAGCCAGGATCCCAGATGTTCCAATTTTTGTCAGCTGCTCAGCCTGTTCACCTAAGTGATGGGCTGAAAAGAGCCACTGCTGTTAACATGTATCTGCACCTCCAGTTGTCCCCATGTTTAGGCTCCAGGGGACAAAGCAAAACACATTGGGGTGTGGCCTGGCGGTAACCCAGGCTGAGGTCTCTCCCATCACTACTACATTACCATAGGACTCCGTGGATGTGTGGCCAGGGATTTTTTTCTCTCTTCCCTTTAGTGACTACAGGAGCTGGGATGAACTCCATTCCTCGCCGGCACTCCTGCAGCACATTCGGTATCATCTACATTAATCCCCACATCGATTAAGCCTGAGCAACACACTAACAAACCGTGGGTCACAGTGATTACCTTCTTTTAGGGACAAATTTCTGACCCTGGATGCAGAGAGATTTTATCCCTACCTGCAGGTAACCACTGGATGTGCAGATACAGGTGGATACATGTTTACAGCAGCAGACAGCCTTGGCTCTTTTCAGCCCATCACTCAGGTGTACAGGCTGAGCAGATAGAACATCTGATCTCGGGCGCAGGTATTTGCAGTATACTCGCTGCACCATTGTCATGTAGGATATATGAATGAGACCCAAGACTGGATTTTAGCTAACCTTACTATGCAAGTTGAGCAGGTGCAAGGGGCAACATATTGTGGTGGGTAGCACATTCAGTGATTTATTTAAACCTTAAAAAAATGTGTCCTAAGAAATTTTATGAAATGTTTTAAGAGATGAAAAAATAAAAAATATTGTGCACTGCCTACCACAGGATGGTGCCCTTTGCACCTGGTCAATATTGTTGGCTTTTTTTCAGTGTTAAGCTGTAGCAAACCCAGCTTTTGAACTTGTACCTTCAAGTAAGCCTATAATAACGCTTATCTGTTGGTATAGTGAATATCTCCTAAACTTGTGGTGTTTAGGAGATATTCACATGGAAAGCAGCCGGTGATGTCACTGGTGCATGCGCTCTGAAGGGGCGGCATACTTCTTCATTGTACTTCTCCTGGGGAGGAGCGCAGTTCGTTCTGCACTTTTGTGACCCATTTTTAGCTGACAGACAGCTATAGCCCGCTGTCAGCTGACATCGCTCAGCAGGTTCAGACTGTGGAAAGATCCTAACTTTAAAGTCAGGATTCACCCAGATGCCTGGACCAGCAGCTCATTCAGCATCTCAGTGAGCCGCAGAGACCCTGAGCCGGCCGCTCCTGCCCCCTCTACAGCCTGGCATTCCAGTGAGCTTGGGGGAGGGGGGCAGAGCTAGGGACTGACAGTCACCACTCTTTGCTCAATGAAGGCTGAGAACTGAGTAATCAGCGGTCTTTGATCGCTCTGTTGTGGGGCTTAGAAGCAGCTGGGGACAGATGCAACATTGGTTTGATGCTCCATCCACCTAGGTAAGTATAATTAAAAAAAAAAAAAAAAATCTCTTTTAAAGGAAAAAAAATCCCCCTCTCCCTCCGAAGAACCCTCTCTCCCCAAGCAAAGATTCCCACTGTAAAATATCTCCCTCGGTCAAATATCCCCCCAAAAATTAAACCCCCCTGTCTCTAAACCGTCCCACCAAAACAAAAATATCTCCCTCAGTCAATACCCTCTCCACCAGCAAAGATTTCTAATTATGAAGAAAATTTCCCTTCATCCAATCAAACTCCCTCCCAGAAGCAAATCCCTGCCATTAACCACCCCCTGTAAACTTCTCTACCAGAAACTCCCCCCCCTTGTCCAAAAGCAAACCCACCCCCCTTTCCTTAACCCCTCACCAAAAGAAAATCCCCCAGACTGTAATTCTTACTTTCTCCTTCCTAAAACTGAAAATTGATGCCTCCCCACTTACCAGACCTCAGATTCAGCACGGCACAGAAGTAGGAAAACTTCTGCATCCCCAGTTTCCCTTCGGCTGTGTCATATGATACCTCAAGGAGGAGTCTAGGAGTTCCCTCAACCGTGCACTGTCAATTGCCGGAATCTGAGACCTCGCAGTAATGTCATGCTTTTCAGGGGGCCCCTTATTAAACTGAGGGGATGGGGCACAATAGAAGGGGGGCTGGCTGCTGCACTCCGAAACTCTGATTGCTTCTACTGTGCTGATGCTGAGGCTAAACTACAGGGACACTGTCTGGGCATTTTGCCTGGATGCTCGGGGGGGTTGAACACCCCTGACCCCCCATATCTATGCCCCTGACAGGAAGTGAGCAAAACTGAAATGTAAACTACAGCTGATATGGGTGGTTTCTTTCACTAGTGGGAAGAATAGAACAGGAGTAGAGTTAATAACAAATCTGGGTATTAGATCATAATGTACTTAAATTTAATATTAACGAGTAAAGACCACTAATAAACATAATTAAGGTCCCTTTCACACTTGTACGACTTGTCCTACGACTTGGGACTGGAAAGTTGCATGACAAGTCATTCCCCATGATTTCCAATGACAACCATTCATATCAGTACGACTTCAAAGTAGTCCCTGCACTACTTTGGTCTGACTTTGATCCTACTTCAGCCCATTGAATATCACTGAAGTTGGATCAAAGTCGGATCGTTGTCTTAACTGATCCAACTTTGGCATGCGACTTGTGCTCTAATGATCTTGAAGGGAAACTCCACGCCAAATAAAAGAAAAAAAAAAAAACAGCATGGATTCCCCCTCCAAGAGCATACTAGGCCCTTCGGTTTGGTATGGATTTTAAGGGGAACCCCCACGCCAAAAAAACTGTGTGGGGGTCCCCTCCAAAATCCATTCGGCATGGGGGTTCTCCTTAAAATCCATACTAGACCGAACGGCTTGGTATGCTCTTGGAGGGAGAACCCATGCCATTTTTTTTTTACGTTGTGTGTGGAGTTCACGCTAAAGATTCATACCAGACAGTGCCTGGTATTATTGAGGATCAAAGTTGAGGATCAAAGTCGGATCCCTGTTCATTGAAGTCAGACGCATGTCAGACTTCAAGTCGCAGGGCAAAATCAGATCCACAGTCATACGACTGTCGTGCCATACCAGTGTGAAAGGGGCCTAAGTGATCAGATCTGAATCAAATAAATGGCTTTCTAACCCAATTACCTGGGTGTTTTCAAACTTTATTGGCTGGTCATAACTTTCCTAGTTAAAATAGTTCATCCACCGCCCCCCCCCCCCCCCCCCCCACAGGGCCCACAGCTTATAAATCAACTTTTTACATTAAAATACTGCTACTATATACCTTTTTGGATGATCTGTATACCACGGTTACATGAGTAGATAAGCAGTGGCAAATATGTCTGTCTCCTCCATAGAAAGTATTAGTGAGTTTCTTCGCAAGTAAAGTAGTTTGAATTTGGGGTCAGATATGAATAGCCCAAGCCTTGCAGCATTTCATGTAGTTATTTGGTGCAACAGAACATAATCACACAGTGTCCCATGATGTTGTCTCACACACAACCACCACTACCACCTAGGCGGTAACAACATAGTGAAATGCCCTGATTTTTAAACTGAGCAGTTATAGTAGAAGCAAAAAGAGGACTGCACAGCTTCAAGTCCCCAGTGTTCTCCTCAGGTCCCCGTATGCTTCGGCTGCTGGCCTTTAGAAGCTCATCCTGCTCAGAATATATAGCAAAAATGGGGGGGGGGGGGACAAATTCGTACTCCACAGAGTCACATCCATATGTTTAAAGTAGTTGACTTTCGAAGCAGTCTGTTCCCTGAGCCACGCCCCCATAGAGGGGTATGGCTTAGGGCCGGGACTGCATGAGAAGCCAACTACTTTGATTAAACCTTATAGTGTGACTGGTGTGAGTCTTTGTAGCTCATTTTTGCTATAGAAACTGTATTCGTTTTCCCTTTTATGATACCGTGTCTAATGCCAATTCTGTATGCTGCATATAAAACTATTAGGTTTTAATTATTTTAAAGTTTCATAATGATAAAGCAGTTCATTAACAGGAAAATTCACTCTTTGTAAGTTAGGTGGTCCTTTATATCCCAGGAGAGGCCCTTTTTACCTATTGGTTAAAATAAACTTTGCCCTCCCAAAATCTTGCTACCTAATATTTTACATATTTTTTTGTGCTTCCATAGTCAGACCTGGTTAAATCTGTCTGCATCTTAAGCTGGCCATAGATGGATTGAAAATTGACCAGTTGATCAGAGATGTGCCAAATTTTGTTCATCTTTAGCGGTTTATGTTCGAGAGGAGTCAATCTAATGATCAGTTCCTCGCGAACGGGACTGTTGGTATATTTTTGCTCAGTCTGTACTTGCAGTCAATCGGCCTTCATCCACCTCGAATGTAAGGATGGGGGAATTGTATTGTGTTGTCATTTGTTGTGTTTATTTTTTTATTTTTTTTAATTCAGTTCAATTTACTATCTAATGAGTCAGTGTCCCACAGAAAGCATAAAGACAAGGTGTACTGAAGATTCTCATGGTACATGCTTGTAAGTCAGTAATTCAATAGTTAGTTAAATAGAGTTAAGGATGACCCTTCTGGAGCCTGCAAATGGCAGCAACTATATTTCTATCTTGCCAGGTTCCCTTCAAGTATAACTTCTAGTGTCATCTGTGAAGTAATTTGCATTGTAACACCCAGAAGCTTTCTGATCCTAATCTGTATCTGGGTGTCTGTCACAATGCCGTACAATCACTGAGGCCTGCTTTTATCCATCTTGATGAATACTTCTGCTTTTATTGACCTGAGGCATGGCAAACGTGTTGCTATTGTACAGGGGGTATTATCTATATTTGGATATCTGAGCAAGTGTTCCTATTTCTTTCCCTGTCAACAGCCTGCAACCCAAACACTTGTCGCGCCAGCGAATGTGGCATGCAGCTCAAAGGTGTCCGGATTGGAGAACCTGCTGATTTTAAGGTCGACACCAGGACCGCAGGAAGTGGTGACCTCCATGTTTCTGTGAAGGGGCCAAGTATATGTCTGCTACTGTTTAACTCTATGCAAACAACCCCAATTTCTTAGGGTCTATTTTCTATAATATTTTAATGGATAAGTACACCTTTTGTAAAAATAATTGCTCATCTTTTTGCAGATTAAATAAATGTGTATTTATTCTTTTTTATTATTATTATTTTACAGCCTAAAAAGCAGCCCTCAAAATTTCCACTCACCTGCTCGCATTTGGCGAGTAAATTTAAGTTGAGGGCGAGCATGGAGCAGACGGCTGCTACAGACGGCTGCTGCCTACAAAAAATATGGCAGTGGGCAGGCTTTGGAACTGGGCAGGTGCAGTTCTGAGGCCAGCGTGGGCACAAACGGAGGGCGGGCAGCCGGGCGTATGGATGGTGATGTCATGGCGGGGGTGCCTGTTATGAACTACAGGCTACAGCAGGGGCAGCTGGGCCGGCCTGGGGACACGAATGCGGAGGTACTGTATTACATGAGCACTGGCTGACGCCTCAGAGCCCTGAACAGTGTGCCCGGAGGAGGTAGAGTACAGCGGAGGCAGGAAGTATAGACCGGACGGAGGTGGTACAGCTGTCCTTCCCACCAGAGGGTAAGACTGGCTGGGGAGAGGGAGGACTACAAGTCTCAGAGGACCCTGCATGCGGAGCAGTGCCAAGGCATGCTGGGGATTTGTAGTTCACCAATAATATCCAATAAGTGTGTCTGCAGGAGCTTGTTCTTCTACCCCCTACCTGCCTGTAGAGTGCTGGGACTTGTAGCTCTACATCGGAAGAACAATACCAGGCTGCATGCTGACAGGAGGATAGAGAGCAGATGACTGTACGCTGTCCAATCTGATTGCAGATGGCCATACGCTGTCCAATCTGATTGTACACTCTCCTGTAAGATGGCCATACACTGTACAATATCAATAAAGTTGATCTTCAGTCCCGCTCTGGACAGTCTCCTGCCCCTCCGGAGCTGGGTAGCTGTGCCCATGGCACATCTACCCACAACTAAAGGACTGAAAAGGATTTGAGCATAAGGGGGAACTCTGATGTAAAGGGCAATACTGCAGAGAGCAGACTCTAATGTAAGTGGGAACACTGTAGACCATAATGTTAGGGGGATATTGCAGGCTCTGATGTAAGGGACAACTTTGTGGACTGTGATGTAAAGGGGAATTTTGGAGTCTGATGCTTTGTTAATATTGTTAAAGTTGTTGTTAATTATTTTTGTAACTTAATTCTGCATAAAACATTTAACAGTGTCATTTCATGAGAGAATTTACAAAGACGTGTTTAGGGGCAGGACGGGGTAGGGGTTGGTTGGGACAACTGGTGGCGAGTAACTCTTAAGGCCTGGCTTGTAGCTTAGGACTTGAAATTTTGAGCCCTGCTATAAAGCATTGCAACCACGATCAGCAGATTGTGGGTGCAATGCCAGGACCCTGCTACACTCGATTGTCTGCCCATACAGGAGGCAGTTACTGAATTGCAGGAAGAATCAATGAACTATGAGAGCTCTCACTAGCACCCTCACAGTTCATTGAGAACTAGACATGTGCACACAATATTTCGTTTCGGAATTTCGTTTTCGTCCGAAAAATAAATTTATTTAGTTACTCCCGAAATTCATTTTTATTTATTTTGTTTTTCGTTAAAAATTGCATTTGTCCGAAAATCCAAATTAATTAAGGTCGAATCTGTCATTGAATGCTTATGGTGTCTGTCGAATGTTCAAAGAAGATTCGACGGAGCAGCTAAACTGTACGACGCCGCAATTGTACATTTCCGGACGAATTTTCCGCCTACAAGCTAGCTGTAGTAGAATTCCAATGTTGTATGACTAGTAATAATTATATTGATTTATTTTACCAGTCAACCAACATTAGAATTTTTCTATAGCCTATGGGCAGATGCATTTGACCGGAAATGTACAATTGCAGCGTCGTACAGTTTAGCTGCTCCGTCGAATCTTCTTAGAACTTTCGACAGACACCATAAGCCGAAGGTTCAACGTTTGTATGTTTTTCGTTGCTTTGTCGAATCTTCGTCATTCTTGTTGAATGGTCTACTCTGCCCCATGAGTCAGCCAACTTTCACATTCGTTTCTCAATCTCCAAGTGCAATGGCGGGTGCGGCATCCGACGGTGTGTCAGATATTGATATGGCATTATAATATAGAATCTATAATAATAAATCCTCCCCCACAACACGGGCAGCCTCTGAGGCTATCACAACACTAGTATCACTATCAAGTTCACAATACTAACACAATAGCAGCAGATTATTATGAAAAAGTTAAGTTGAACTGTAGCTTGCTTCACTATTGTTCTGCTGCTGTGCTTATGCTTAATTGCTAAATAATTCAGGTTCTCTGACAAACGGACCAGCTAAGATTGGCTGTCTTCTGAAATGATTCAGTTTGTGTGTGTCTCTCTCTGCTAGCAAATCGTAAGTGAAAGTAAGTTGGTTGTACGTAGTTCTAGATTATTTACTGCCCCTCCTCTTTGGTTACAATCGGCCAATAACATTCATCATCATCATTATTTTTATTTTACTTCCCCCACCCAATTCCAGCACCGATCTTTTCTCTCTATGTCAAATCTTTTTTCTCTATGTCGAATCTTTTCTCTCTATGTAGAATAATCTTGGACTAATAGAGTTAAGGTTAGGCACATTCGACCACAGGTTCGATAGACACAGATTGTTATTGTCAGCGTTATGTCGAATCTCCTATCTATATCGAACTGTTGTTGCAACGAAAATAAAGCATTTGTTTATGTCGGATCTTTCGGTTTTCGTAGTCTGCGCTTTCGTTATCGTTTGTTAAAACGATAACGAAAATACCTAAAATTTGGACAAAAATGCATTCGGACGAAAACGAATGGACATGTCTATTGAGAACTACAAGTGTTCAGCTGAAAAAACTTCTTTGTACTTTTAGTTCATTTATTCACAGTAGTCTGTGAATGATTGACGTGACCATGTGGGAGGAACCCCACATGGCCACGCTCTTTTTAAATCGTGACAGTAGGTATAGGGAAAAGATCCCTAGCCCACTGTCACAATTTGTTGGAGGGGGGTTTAGGAAGTGATCTGCAGGTGTCTAAAAATGGGTGGAACATGTAACTTGTTCCCAAAAGTGAACTTATCTTTTAATCTGTAGGTTTTTTTTTTGCTTCAGAGTATTGACCTAGAAAGCATTGAAGTCAGAGACAGCAAGGCAACTAGGAGGTCAACAAAGACCACCCACGTATTCTTCCCTTAAAGTGACCCTGTCAACACAGGAACATTTTTATCCAACAACCTACCTGCTAAAAGAAGAGTGAAATTTCTTGAAAAGCCTCTCTGGCCCCTTCACGTATTCCACAGTTCTGGGTGTATGGAATATCTGCTCCCCTGCCTGCACCCTGTGGTTTCTCCACCAGCTCCTATATTGCTATAGCAGGCACATGCCTGATTGAAGAATCAACAGTGCATAGCAGGGTGGACTGATATTCCATGGACCTAGAGATTTGGCAGCATTTAAAGAAGTGCTGACTATATTCATTTTTCTTTTAGCAGGTAGGCTGTTATATTCAAGTGACACTGGTGACAGGGTCACTTTAAGAAGCCAGAGTCTCTGAGCACATGTAAATGCTTACTGTACTGCGAGCTGGACTTTGTTTTGTATAGCTGTCAGTGTCCAATGATGTCCCTTCAGCACTGTGTTTGCCTGATAAGAGGCCTGTCTGAGAAGCTACTACTCCTAACAAAAATTAGATTAATTCCGCTTAGGGCTGATTTGCACGGGACAGAGAACCAGCTGCCTGATAAAAAAAAAAAAAAAAATGAAAGGAACAGTTTAAAAATATAATAAAAAAGCAAAATAAATAATAATAATAAAAAAAGCACCGCTGTCCCCCCGTGCTCACGCGCAAAGGCGAACGCAAGCATCGGTCTGGTGTCATATGTAAACAGCAATTGCACCATGCATGTGAGGTATCACTGCAAAGGTCAGATCGATCAGTAATTTTAGCAGTAGACCTCCTCTGTAAATCTAAAATGGTAACCTGTAAAGGCTTTTAAAGACTTTTAAAAATGTATGTAGTTTGTTGCCGCTGCACGTTTGTGCGCAATTTTAAAGCATGTTATGTTTGGTATCCATGTACTCATCATAAGAACATTTTTTATTTCATCAAACATTTGGGCAATATAGTGTGTTTTAGTGCATTCAAATTTTAAAAAAGTGTGTTCTTTCCAAAAAAATCGCTGCACAAATAGTGTAAGAAAAAAATTGCAACACCCGCCATTTTAATCTGTAGGGCCTTTGCTTTAAATAAATATATAATATATAATGTTTGGGGTTCAAAGTAATTTTCTTGCAAAAAAATAATATCTTTTCATGTAAACAAAAAGTGTCAGAAAGGGCTTTGTCTTCAAGTGGTTAGAAGAGTGGGTGATGTGTGACATAAGCTTCTAATGTTGCGCATAAAATGCCAGGACAGTTCAACCCCCCCCCCCCCCCCCAAAATGACCCCATTTTGGAAAGTAGACACCCAAGCTATTTGCTGATGGGCATGTTGAGTCCATGGAATATTTTATATTTTGCCACAGGTTTCGGGAAAATTACACTTTTTATTTTTTTGCACAAAGTTGTCACTAAATGATATATTGCTCACACATGCCATGGTTATAAGTGGAAATACACCCCAAAATACATTCTGCTGCTTCTCCTGAGTATGGGGATACCTCATGTGTGAGACTTTTTGGGAGCCTAGCCACGTACAGGACCTCCAAAACCAAGCACCGCCTTCAGGATTTCTAAGGGTGTAAATTTTTTATTTCACTGCTCACTACCTATCACAGTTTTGAAGGCCATAAAATGCCAAGATAGCACAAACTCCCCCCCAAAAGATCCCATTTCTTTAATCGTACATCACGGGACACAGAGCCATAGTAAATACTATGTGGGTTGTAGTCCACCTTCAGGTGTTGGACACTGGTACACCCTAAGCAGGAAGTTGCCTCCCTATATAACCCCTCCCATACCGGGAGCATCTCAGTTTTTTCGCCAGTGTCTAAGGTGTTGGTCACGAGTGAAGATGTGCGGTGCTGAGCTCCACTGGAGCAATCCTTGCTGGGGCTAGCTATGCAGCCGGATCAATTCAAAGTGTCTTTTAGGCCAAATTGAATGGTGCTCGGGCCTTGTATCCGAAGAAACGAGGTTTGGCTTGTAAATGCTTCTATTTTTATAGAGCTGGACCCTGGGATCCAGTACTTTGGTATTAAGGCCATAAAGTGTTACTGGTGGGGTGCTATTACAGGTCCAGGATTGTGGGTTCTCCAAGGGTCCCTGGTTCCTGAAGGTTTGTTAACGGAACCCACCATGAAGGGTGAAGATTGGGTCTGTTGGTTTTACCACAGAAAACTCTGCAGCAGTAAAGGTAAGTGGAGTTTTCTAAGGAATTTTTAAATTTTCTTATGAAATGTCTTTTAAAGCGGGAGTCCTGCGAAAAAAATTTTTTAGATGTCAGCAGCTACAAATACTGCAGCTGCTGACTTTTAAAATAAGGTCACTCACTTGTCCCAGGGTCCAGCGATGTCGGCACCTGAAACCGAACCGTCCCTCGATCCTCGGGTGCTGCCGCGGCCATTCTCAGTGAGGGAATCAGGAAGTGAAGCGTTGCGGCTTCAATTCCCGATTCCCTACTGCACATGAGCGAGTCACGCTGCACTTTCTCAATGGTCCCCGCTATCTCCTGGGACCTGTGTCTTTCCCAGGAGACAGTAGGGGAGTGCAGGAGGGGGCGTGACTCCCATGGGAGTCTATTCCCGGAAGTGGGTGCAGATACCTGTCTTAGACAGGTATCTGCACCCCCCTCCCCCCTGAAAGGTGCCACCTGTGACACCGGAGGGGGGGAGGAATCCGATGAGCGGAAGTTCCACTTTTGGGTGGAACTCCGCTTTAAAGTAAATGTTGTCATGCCTAAGTGTCACCACTGGGGGCTGTATGGAGCACGTACCTTCTCATGCTTTGCTCAGAGATCACGCTGTGTCACAGAAGCAGCAGACTTTTTTACCTCCGGCTAGCAGGCAGACCTCCGGTAAGTTCGGGGGGTTTTGCTTCCTCCAGACACCCCCACCTGGGCTGAACTCTTCCCCTCTTCATGAGGCTAAGTATAAGGGAGAACTGAAAACGATCGGCAATGCCATTTTCTTTTACCGCCCCTACTCGGTGGTGGCTTCCAGGTCTCCTCCACGCCATCCCTCCCTCACTCACAAGCCGATCCCGTCAGATCGGAGGCCCGTGCTAGTGCAGGAAAGCTCTATTTTTGAAAGAGAAAGGAGGGTGGCTGGGCTTAGAGGAAAAAATGGGGGTATGGCGCTACCCTAAGTGACGCAAATTATAAATGTTATAAAAAATAAGTGAGTGAACTACTATTGCATACCTTATATAAATTTATACACTCTGCAGTGCAATTAAGGAGTAAACATATATGAGTGTGTGAGAAAATATATAAAATAAATTAAAAAACGCTACCTCCCAAGATAGCTGAAACACACAAACGCTCTATTACAGCAAAACAATAAAACAATAAATCACCACAAAAAATGAAAATTAATTGCAACAATATTAAAAAAACTTGAGTATGTGATCTGTATTTGTACTAAGTCCAACTCGCTTAGCTCCTGGTACGATTACTGTATTTATTGGCATATAACACTCACTTTTTCACCATGCAAATTGGGTGCAAATAGTGCATGCGTGTTATACGCCAATACTTCAGTTTTAGCTGCCTCGGAGGGGACAGGGAGGGGGGCAGGGCGAGCACCGTCAGATTACATACAGTGAGAATCTCCTGTTTACTTGGCGGCCTCTGTAATAGGAAGTCCCGTATCCTGGGCTGCCATTGGACCACTGTTCTGTCTATCATAGGAGATTCTCACTGTATGTAATCTGTCGGCGCTCGTCCCGCCCCCTCCCTGTCCCCTCTGGGCTGCAGATGGCCATCGATCAGGCTGCACTGATGGCAATGGTGAGGCTGCATTGATGTGGACTGATGAGGCTGCATTGATGGCACTTGTGAGGCTGCAGATGGGCATTGATCAGGCTGCATTGATGGCAATTGTGAGGCTGCAGATGGGCACTGACCCTTATTTTACTTCAAAGTTCCTTATTTAAAATGTAAGTTTTTTTCCTGAAACTTCCCTCTTAAAATGAATGTGCGTGTTATACGCCTGTGCGTGTTATACGCCAATAAATACGGTAATTATAAATTAAGTGCTAAACTTGTGCCAAAAATTACGTGTGAATATCCATTATATAATTAAAACACTGATAAATCCATAGAAAGTATATTAAACAGTCCCAGCCGGGATGTCAAAGGTGTCCTCCCAGTTTGTGCAATCCAGAAAAAATGAATGATAAAAAAACAGTGACTTCTGTGCTCATGGAAACTGGTGACTTCAGGTGCTCCCCCAATGTTTCCCCACTCACCAGAAGTAGTCACCCCTGCAGGGGTAATAGGCATAGAGTGGGTAACTTAGGATGAGTGTCCCCTTGGATGTTCCGCCTTATGATCCGCTCCTCCACAGACTTGACCAGCGGTCCGATTCAGACCTCCCAGCGTCCGCTCCAGACCTGGACCCCTCCGTGTCTTGACACCACCAAACAGTCCACTCCTCCATGCAAGAAAGAAACAGGGGACTTCCGTAGTGAAGTAAGCTCAATTTATTGAAAGAGTTATAATCCATAAAACGATAAAAGCAGACCCAGCACAGCATGGCCGTAAGCAGGGATGAGACCAGGAAGCCAGTCCTAGTGCGTGCGCCCCACCATGCGTTCCAGCCAGAGCTTCCGGGTGTGACGTGTGAGCGTGACTCCGTCTTACGCATTTCGTCAGAGGACGTTGTCAAAGAAGGTGTCAGCGCTTCACGCTCCACACTACATATAGACCTGCGGACTCCGCAGTGGCTCCCCTAATTGTACACATAATCACAATGGGGCGGTGCCAGTTATGTCAATCAGGGGTGACTATGCTTACCAGAGCCGCTAGCCCATATGTGTTAACAGACAGAGGTGAATGCTACATACAACCGTTATCCATTTAACATACTATGTATACACATATTACCGCTGGAGACATAATGTCCTACTAATTCCATAGGGGTAAAAATACTATACTACTACTAAGTGCATCTCATACCGCAATATATATAGCCTATTAAACAACATTTCTAGACACAAAATTAATAAGGTTAATGTAAAATAAATAGGATAACCTATGAGAAATAATGTATTAAAAATAAGAGATATATAAAATACATTAAAAAATTAAATAAAAAAAAAAAAAAAAATTAAAAAAAATATATATATATATAAAAAAGGGGATAATCATAAATTACTATATTATATACCATAATAGAGAGCCCCAACATAGGGCTTCAGACATAAGAGGAAGCAATGAATGAGATTAATGCTGGATGATATACAGATAGCCATATCTTAAGGATTATGATTGATGGAAGCCTTACATAAGGGGTTATGAGGCCCTAGATTATATAGGCATATAAGATTTATTATAAGTACATAATCCATCTAATTCCAAGACGTAGAGGCCATGATTTATACATATTGCCTACGTTAGGGTTAAGGATTATACCAACGTGCAGATATGACAAATATGAAAAAATGAATAAAAAATATGAAAAAAATATATGAAAAAAGGTACAGGTCTGGTGATGCAGGAGAACCCCCCAAAAACTTTATAAAAGTGTGGCTACCTTACATTTAGGTTATAAGGCCAAAATAGGCCCTATGTATGATCCAGTTAAGCAAAGGGGACTTCTATGATGTAGGACTTTCTCATAATAGATATAGACCAGCCTATCCACCTGAGGATGAATTACATTCACAGATTAATATACATCAATCCTATGAATATAAGGCCAATGGTGAAATGCTAAACAGCACCTCCCTCAAGATGAGCCCAGCTAGACAGTCATAATCAATCTTCCGTTAGATGTGGGTGCATGGGGGAGTTGTAGATGTTAATCCTAGATCTATTTTCCTGATAAACTACCTTCCTAGGCCCATTATCCTGGTGTTTCACAACATCCTTCCACACACCCCCTCCATCTATGTAAACCAATATATTTCCGGTGTTCAGGGATTTGCTATATAGCAGTTCAAGTCAATGTCCACGTTCAAACCCTTAGGGGCAAGAGATCCCAGCTGGTATATCCAGCTGGTTTCATTTCTGGAGATTAGGGTTTCCCTATTACCCCCCCCCTCCAATGCTCTTGTACTGAGTCTATACCGTAAAAAATGAGTCCACTAGGGTCTCTGTGGTGAACATCATCAAAATGTCTGGACAAGCTGTGATTAGGGAACCCCTTTCTAATATTCTTAATATGTTCCCTAATACGAACGAAAAGGGGGCGTGTGGTTCTACCCACATACTGGAGGTGGCAAGGGCATTCTACGACATACGTAACGTGTGCTCCGGCATGTAATTCATTTGTTAATACGCTATTCTTTGTGGTCGGTACATGATTTAAATAAAATCTTCTTTCTCGGTTGCCTTTTGGTGACTCTGCATGCCAGGCACCTTTGGCACCTAAAAAACCCTTTCAGTTCGGGGCAGATTTTAATTGGTTTCGGGGGATCTAAAACATTTCGTACTAGGTGGTTCCTTAAACTGGGTGCCTTCCTGTACACAAATTTGGGTTTTGTGGGCAAGATTTTTGATAGACCAACGTTGGCGTCCTCCAACACGGGAGTGTGTTTAAAAAAAAAAAAAAAAACTCTCCATTTGTGCTGGCTGCAAAATTGTCGGAGAGACATAAGAGCAAAGAGTTAGTGACATAGGCTTTTCCTATTTGACACATTTACTATTTGCATCAGGCTGAGCATTAATAGCAGCGGCAGTGGCTGGACAATTGCTCAAGCTGTGGATGCGATTTCTTCTGGTAGTACCTCTGCTTTGCATCGGGCTAAGGTCAGAAGGGGGGGTTGAAACACCCCCAAAAAAGAGCTAAAAGGGTCTCCCTCAAGCTCTGGAAAGCCTACTCATTCTACAAATGGCATCCTCCCCTGAGACGGGGTGGCTGCTCAGAGTGAGCATCGGGGCCATGAAATGTTTGCAACTGTTTTCAACACTGCAGCCCCTGTTTATTTTATTAAAAATATCTTTATTCCTCAGCCATGATAGGTTATAAAAAAAAAAAAAAAGTTTAGCGACTTTAATCCCATCCCAGTGTGGGTCAAAATGCGACAGGGTCTCTTCCATTGCCCAGGACCCTCAAACTGAAGAACTAGGGGCAGGAGAAGAAGAATTTCCTCAGGGGACTGTGGCGAGGCTGATGACTCCTCTTCTGAGGTGTTAAATGCAGGAGAATCAGCTGTTTCAATCTTAAGATTGATGGTGCAATTTCTTGCTGAATGGTCCGCTCCACATTTATGCACCCTTAACTGAGTGTTTGGGTTTGCTAAAGCCTCCTCAAGCTGCGCATGCCTTTTCCTGTCCATTCATTGTTGGAAAAGTTTTTTTTGTATCTGAGAGGATCACCCAGATAAGCATTATTTTCCCTCCTAAAAAGTTTTCACACTTTATCCTATGGTGGAGGAAATTCACTAAGTAGGGTATACCAGCAATTAACGCTGCTATATGCTCTGTGAATAAGAGCTGACTTGTCTGGCAGACAATGCTCAAATGCTTAGGGATCCAACGGATAAAAAGTTGGAATTCCTATTAAAAAAAAAAAACACTTTTTTTCTCTGGCAGATTGAGTATCTCTGCCTGCGCTGACAGTAATTGCTTAATCATTGAGAGACCAGTTTAAACAGGTGTTCAAGGCTATCCTGCTCAGCAGGCCCAGGATCTGGCAGCTTTATGTTTGCAATAGTTGCTATGAGAGATTCTATCCTTCAGGCCTTGCACCCTTCGCTAAGCACCATGCAGAAACTCCTGGCTAGTTTTCCTTTTGCGGTGAAACAGCTATTTGGGGATGTTTTGGATAATACATCCAAAGTAATTCTAGTGGAAAAAGTACCCCTTTTGCCATTTAAGGAAAGGAGTAAATGTATTTTTGTTTTTAAAGCTCCTTCTTCTCAACCAGGGGCATCAGCCTCCAGGCAGTCACGACGGCTTCCGCTGTCAGGTTCAAAAGGTAATCCTCAGGGTTAACCCCAGGGACAAAAGAGGTCTTGGGGGAGGAAACCTACAAGATACTAAAGCCTCCTTATGGGGAGGCCCCTCACTCGCTCAATAGGGGGAATTCTTTTGCAGTTCTCAAGAATCTGGCAGGAAGAGTGTCAAGATGAATGGGGGACTTCCTCAATAGCTCCAAGGTACAAACTGGAGTTCCAAGAGTTCCCGTCTCCTCGTTTTTTCAAATCAAATGTTCCTAAGGATCCAGAGAAAAAGAAGTCTTTCTCTCAAGCATTGGACCATCTTTTGGCAAAAAGTGATCATGGTGGCCCCCATGTAAGAGCAGAGGTTGGGGTTTGGTTAAAACCAAATGGACATTCTGGATCTCAAAAATCTAAATTCAATTCCTGAATATAACCACTATTTTTTCACATGGAGTTAATCCAATCAGTTATCTCCATCCTACAAGGAGGAGAACTTCTGGTGTCAGTCGACGTCAAAGATGCATACCTCCATATGCCTATTTCCTCGCTCACTAGTAATATCTACTTTTCAAGGTGGAAAATCTTCATTTTCAGTGTGTAGCTCTGCTTTCCAGTCTAGCTACTGCACCTTGAGTGTTTACAAAGGTTCTGGCCCCTCTTGTAGCCAGATTAAGGGCCCAAGCTATAACGATTATGGTTTACCTGGACGATCTGTTCTTGATAGTCCAGTTGGTAGCCCGCTTAGACCAAAGTATGGTCACCACATTCAACTACCCGGAATATCTAGGTTGGATTCTCAGCCTAGGAGAAATCTTCTTTAAAACCATGAAAAGGGCTAAGATACTTGGGTCTGATCATAGGTACACCCAGAAAAGGGTATTCTTGCCCAGGCAAAGAACACCGCCATAAAGGAACTGATTTAGGTGGTAGAAGTAAGATGAATTCTTCTATTCAACTTTGCTAGAGGTTGTTGGGAAAGATGGTGGCTTCATTTGAGGCCGTTCCTCATGTTCATTATATTCGAGACTGCTGCAAAACATTATCCTATCGTCTTGGAACAAAGGGTTCAAGCTCTAGATTCACAATGTGTCTGACTCCAAAGCCTACGGCCACTTCACCCTGAAAGCACCCAATCTCATCTGATCTTGGAGGCTAAACAGGGTTGAGCCTGGTTAGCACCCGGATGGACCACCTGGAAATACCAGGTACTGTAGGCTGGGTACGCCGGAGCCTCAGTTTATGGTTAATATCCAAAAATCTGCAAAGGAGAAAATCCTTCCTTCAGTTACCACGGAAGTGGCCCAGATCAGAAATGACCTTGCCCATTATCATTCTAGAAATTCAGGCAGAGCACTTGGTTTTGAGGTACTGAACGTTCAGTTTATGGTATTGTCCTGCCAGGATTCAATCCAACTATGCCACAGCAATGGCCTATATTAATCACCAAGGGGGCACAAGAAGTTGTGCGGCCCAGAGAAAGGTGAATCATATCCTATCTTGGGCAGAAAACAATGTACTTTGCCTATCGGCGATCGTCATTCTGGGAATAGAAAATTGGCAGGCGGACTACTTGAGTCACCAGCAGTTGTTCCCGGGAAAATGGTTCCTTCACCCCGATATCTTCCTGTCAATATGTCAAAGATGGAGGATCCCAGACATAGATCTGTTTACGTCCAGGTTCAACAAAGAAAACGACAGCTTTGTGTCAAAGACAAAGGATCCGCTAGCATGCAGAACAGATGCCTTGCTATTCCCGTGGAATCGGTTCTCACTGATTTATGCATTCCCTCCTATTCTGCCCGCGTCCATGACTTCTTTGCAGGATCAAGCAGGAAGGGAAGTCAGTGATTCTTGTGGCCTCCAGCAGGGCCCAAGAAATCTTGGTATGCAGGGATCGTAAAGATGACAGTAGGGGACCCATGGACTCTACCACCATGGCCAGACCTTCTTTCACAAGGTCCAGTATTCCATGCTACTTTACAGACGCTGAATTTAACAGTTTGGCTATCGAGACCGACACTCTGAAGAAACGTGGGCTGTCAGGTTCAGTGGTTTCTATCTTGGTTAATGCAAGGGAGCCGGCCTCCATAATTATATATTATGGAGTCTGGGAAGCATATGTCTCCTGGTGTGAAACCAGGGGTTGCACCCCAGGAAATAGGTCAATGGTAGAATCCTTGACTTTCTGTAGATGGGGTGAGAAATAAAGCTGGCCTTGAGTGCTTTCTAAGGACAGGTCTCGGCCTTATCGTTATTATTTCAACGACCACTTGCTTTGCTTTCTTTGGTTTGTAACTTTATTCAGCGGGTAACACGGCTTAATCCCCAGTAAGGTCACCCCTGAACCCTTGGGACTTGAATTTAGTTTTTGGCAGAATTACAAAACAGTCTTTTTTTTTTGGACCGATACGACATATTCCCTTGGTCCTTTTTTGACAAGGAAACTATTTTTTCTGGTAACCATATCTGCTGCAAGAAGGGTATCAGAATTGGCTGCTTTTTCTTGTAAAGAGCCATATTATTATTGTTCACAAGGATAAGGTAGTATGGCGTCCTCATCCTAACTTTTTACCGAAGGTAGTATCAGGTTTTTATCTAAACCAGGATATTGTTCTATCTTCATTTTTTCCAGAACCCTGTTCTGTGGAGGAAAAATAACTGCATTCTCTTGATGTGGTGAGAGCAGTCTACTTAAAGATGACTGCTCAGATTCAGAAAACGGATGTTTTATTCGTATTGCCTGAAGGTCCTAAAAGAGGATAGGCATCATGGAAATCTACTATTCTAAATGGATTCGACAAGAAATCGTTCTAGCTTATGGTTTAAAGAGATAGTTTCTACCCTCTCAAATCAAAATGCACTCCTCTAGAGCTGTTAGTGCTTCGTGGACAGTGCATCACCAAGCCTCCATGGCTCAAATCTGCAAGGCCGCAACTTGGTCTTCAATCCATATATTTACCAGATTCTATCAGGTGGATGTAAAAAGACATGAGGATGTCGCCTTTGGGTGCAGTGTACTGCAGGCAGCAGTATAAGTCCTCTGATCTCATGGTGCCCTACTTTTGGTGTGCTCCCTCCCCTCAGTTGGCATTGCTCTGGGACATCCCACATAGTAATTACTATGGCTCTGTGTCGCGTGATGTACGATTAAAGAAAATAGGATTTTTTATAACAGCTTACCTGTAAAATCCTTTTCTTTTGAAGTACATCACGGGACACAGAGGTCCCAACCCTCTTTCTAGTATACACATGTATTGCTTTGCTACAAAACTGAGATGCTCCCGGTATGGGAGGGGTTATATAGGGAGGCAACTTCCTGTTTAGGGTGTGCCAGTGTCCAGCACCTGAAGGTGGACTATAACCCACATAGTAATTACTATGGCTCTGTGCCCCGTGATGTACTTCAAAAGAAAAGGATTTTGCAGGTAAGCTGTTATAAAAAATCCTATTTTTGGAAAGTAGACACCCAAGCTGTTTGACGAGAGGCATGTTGAGTTCATGGAATATTTTACATTTTGCCACAAGTTGCGGGTAAATGAAAACTTTTTTTTTTCTTTTTTCAATTTTCAAAACTGTGACAAAAAGCGAGATCTGCAAAATACTCAACGTGCCTCTCAGAAAATAGCTTGGGGTGTCTACTTTCCAAAATGGGGTCATGGTTTTTGGGGTCCTGTACGCGGTTAGACTGCCAAAAAGTTCCACACATGTGGTATCCCCATACTCAGGAGAAGCAGTAGAATGTATTTTGGGGTGTAATTCCACATATAACCATGCCATGTTTGAACAATATATCATTTAGTGACAACATTGTGTTAAAAAAAAAAAAAAAATTAATTTTCCCGAAACTTGTGGAAAAATATAAAATATTCCATGGACTCAACATACCTCTAAGCAAATAGCGTGAAGTGTCTTCTTTCCAAAATGGGGTCATTGGGGGGGGGGGGGGTTGTGCTATCTTGTCATTTCATGGCCTCCGAAATAGGTAGTGAGGAAGTGAAATCATTTTATGCCCTTAGAAAACCTGAAGGCGGTGCTTGGTTTTTGGGGTCCTGTACACGGCTAGGCTCCCAAAAAGTCTCACACATGTGGTATCCCTGTACTCAGGAGAAGCAGCAGAATGTATTTTGGGGTGTCATTTTACATATGCCCATGGCATGTTTGAGTAATAGATCATTTAGTGACAACTTTCTGTAATTTTTTTTTTTTTTTGTCATTTTTCAATCACTTGTGACAAAAAAATAGAATATTCAATGGGCTCAACATGCCTCTCAGCAATTTCCTTGGGGTGTCTACTTTCCAAAATGGGGTCATTTGGGGGAGGGGGGGGGTTGTACTGCCCTGCCATTTTAGCACCTCAGGAAATGAGATAGGCAGTCATAAACTAAAAGCTGCGTAAATTCCAGAAAATGTACCCTAGTTTGTAGACACTATAACTTTTGCGCAAACCAATAAATATACACTTATTGACATTTTTTTACCAAAGACATGTGGCTGAATACATTTTGGCCTAAATGTATAACTAAAATTTAGTTTATTAAACGTTTTTTATGACAAAAAGTAGAAAATATATTTTTTTTCAAAATTTTCTGTCTTTTCCCGTTTATATCGCAAAAAATAAAAATTGCAGAGGCAATCAAATGCCATCAAAAGAAAGCTCTATTTGTGGGAAAAAAAGGATGCAAATTTTGTTTGGGTACAGCATTACATGACCGCACAATTACCAGTTAAAACAGCACAGTGCCAAATTGTAAAAAGTGCTCCGGTCATTGAGCAGCCAAATCCCCTGGGGCTGGAGTGGTTAAGGGCACAAATCTGGACATACCAAAATAATGTCTCGGAGATGAGCGTTTAGCCAGAAAAAAATGCCCAATGTGTGCTAATACTAGGCTTGTTTAGCGCTTGAGTGTTAATTTCAATTGACAGGATAAATTCTTTTTCTGGCCAATGAAATTAACCGCTTGCGGATCAGCCACCAAAAACTGCTGGAAATTGCGCGAAATCACGTTATTGTAGGTGATCTCGTGAGGTCCAGATAGCAGGCGCAAGCACGTGCCCACCACAAGCTCCATGAGTCCGACCGCGGGTCCCGCGGATTCGATGTCCGCGGGGATACATGCAATCGTCTCATGGAGAGGAAGAACGGGAGAAATGCTAATGTAAACAAGCATTTCCCCATTCTGCCTAGTGACACTGACACTGATCACTGCTCCCTGTAATCGGGAGCGGTGATCAGTGTCGTGTCACACATAGCTCACCCCCCCACAGTCAGTACACATTCCTAGGACACACTTAACCCCTGCAGCACCCCCTCCTGGTTAACCCCTTCACTGCCAGTCACATCTACACAGTAATTAGTGCATTTTTAATCGCTGTATAAATGTGAATGGTCCCAAAATAGCTCCAAAAGTGTCCGATGTGTCCGCTATAATGTTGCAGTCACGATAAAAATCGCTGATCGCCACCATTACTAGTAAAAAAAAAAATTATTAATAAAAATGCCATAAAACTATCCCCTATTTTGTAGATGCTACCAATCAATAAACGCTTATTGCGATTTTTTTTTTTTTTTTACCAAAAATATGTAGAAGAATACGTATCAGCCTAAACTGAGGAAAAAAAAATGTTTTTTATATGTTTTTGGGGCTGAAGTGGTTAATTGATGCCCAACTGTGGTACACGCATTCAGAAACCAAGTGTTTTTTTCCTGATGCCAGATGATGGACATCTAGGAGAATTGGCCAAAGCGTCCAGTGTGCATGAGGCCTAAAGTGCTATTTATTCATACCAGGGTTTTTTCAAGTTCTAATACAAAGCCAAGCTGATTGTGTCTCATAATAAGTGAAACGTGCCTTTTTTGTAATTTATTTTTTAACCTTCATTTTATAAATGTGATCTCCCTTATTAAATGTAATCCCCTCTATTTACATCAATTGTTTTGTGTGCATTGATTTACACACCAAAATACACACACAACGTGTGTGTGTGTGTGTGTGTGTGTGTATATATATATATATATATATATATATATATATATATATATATATATGTTTTTATTTTGATACATATTTGAATCAGTTTAGTAATGATAAATTCATTTGCCTTTTTTTCCCTTTAACCACTTCAGCCCCGGAAGAATTGACCCCCTTCCTGACCAAAGCACTTTTTGTGATTCGGCACTGCGTCGCTTTAACTGACAATTGCGCAGTGGTGCGACGTGGCTCCCAAACAAATTTGACGTCCGTTTTTCCCCACAAATAGAGCTTTCTTTTGGTGGTATTTGATCACCTCTGCGGTTTTTATTTTTTGCGCTATAAACAAAAAAAAATAGGGACAATTTAGAAAAAAACGCATCATTTTTTACTTTTTGCTATAATAAATATCCCCCAAAAATATTTTAAAAAACATTTTTTTCCTCAGTTTAGGTCGATACGTATTCTTCTACATATTTTTGGTAAAAAAAAATCGCAATAAGCATTTATTGATTGGTTTGCGTAAAAGTTATAGCGTCTACAAAATAGGGGATAGTTTTATGGCATTTTTATTGATAATTTTTTTTTACTAGTAATGACAGCGATCAGCGATTTTTATCATGACTGTAACATTATGGCGGACACATCGGGCAATTTTGACACATTTTTGGGACCATTGACATTAATACAGCGATCAATGCTAAAAAATTGCATTGATTACTGTAAAAATGTGACTGGCAGTGAAGGAGTTAACCACTAGGTGGAGCTGTAGGGATTAAGTGTGTCCTAGGGAGTGTTTCTAACTGTGGGGGGGAGGGGCTATGTGTGACACTACACTGATCGCCGCTCCCGATCACAGGGAGCAGAGATCAGTGACAGTGTCACTAGGCAGAACAGGGAGATGCTTGTTTACATTAGCATCTCCCCATTCTTCCTCGCTGTGAGACGATCGCGGGTATCCCCGCAGACATCCGGTCTGCGGGACCCGCGATTGCGGTCAAGGAGCTCCCGGCGCGCGCACCCGCAAGCTGCCTCTTAAAGGGCAACATACAGGTACGTTTATCTGCCTGTACGTGCCCTTCTGCTGCAGTATATCTGCGTGAGGCGGTCGGGAAACGGTTAATTGTTATCTTTAACCCTTTTGTTATCTGGTCCATACATTGTATAGACCTGACAATGGAGGGATTTTATACACATTCCCAGTTGCTAAAGGCACCAGGATTGTGTGTAAAACTGACAGCCAGGTGCCTGTCAGATGGAAGAATTTGGGCAGATATGCTACCGCCCAAATTGCTTCCCCACGCCTGTGGTAGCGCCCATGTGATAGTAAAAAAAAAAATGTAAATAGTAAAACAATAGTACAATAATTCGTATGCACACAAATTCAAGGTTTGACATGTTGGGTATCTTTTTACTCGGTGCAAACTCATCTTTTATATTTTACCAAAAATGCTGTCATTTTATTGCGCTTATGTTCCCGGAAATTAACTGTAGTGTATTTTTAACTGAAATTTTGTGTTTCATATTGCCTTTACGTTAATATCGTATGACATAAAAAAATTGGAGCTACTACTGTTTTATTCTCTAGGGTGTCTGCTTTCAGACAATATATAATGGGTTTTTTTTGTGTGTTTATGTGATTTTCAGGTCTAAAATGATTTTTTAAGCACATGTAAAAAAAAAAAAAAAAAAAGAAAGAGGCAGAAATGCTCTGTCAGCAAAAGGGTTAAACCACAGTGAAGCAGCCACACCCACTTTTTTCTGGCCACACCCATATTTTGCCAGTGTACACATAGCATGCCACATTCCTCCCCTTTAAGAATTGTCCCTCTTTGTCAAGTTAAAATGTTGGAAGCTATGCATCCTGTCATATCACCCTATCCCCTAACAACCCCCCTACCTTTTCCCCATACATTGACCCTTCAGCATAGCCAGCATGCTTTCTCTTCCTGGCATACTCCACCCAGAGAGCCCATTACACATTTTCTCTGCAGATATTAACAATTATCCAGCCAGGATTGGGTGAGCTGCAGTCCGGAGCATTGGTGAGCACCCCCATTATTGTAGAATGGACTGATCCAAGAAAATGCTGTGATCAAATTGAAGGTGGCCGAGGTGTGCACAGCTCTGCACCTATTCACACCTCTCCTTTGGCCCATTCCTGTCACTCTCTGTGATGAGCTCTGTACAATTCCATAACGTGTGTGCTCATGTGATCTGTCATTACTGATCCAGGGTTGTCGTCCTCCTCCTGAACCTTACTCCTCCCTCATCACTCCCCTATAATGAGCGGGCAGACAAGTCTGATCTCCTGTCCTACATGCTTCTTACAGGTGATAAGGATGACATCGCTTTTCTAAATATATCAGTGGTGGCTTCCATATTTTTTTCTCATAATGTAATAACTGATAGGGACACAGACAGCAATAAAAACCTGACAGGTGTCCTAATCCCTCCCCACTCAAAACTAAGAAAAAGTTTGTTGATGGGAAAAATGAGCAACCTGTGGTGGAAGGAAAGAAAGTTGCAAAATCTCTGGCCTACTTTAGTTCACCTTTCCCAGAATCTGATGAAGCCAACTGTATACTGTGATTAACCACTTCCTGCCCGGCCCATAGCAGATGTCGATTGGGCGGTGGTTCGGTTATGCTGACTGGGCGTCATATGACGTCCAGCAGGATAACATGGCGCCGCACGCCCGTGGGGGCACGAATGGGCGCAAACTGATTGGCACCATCATATTGCAGTGATGCTCAGCAATGCCACCCTTAGGGGCATCAGTGCCACCAATCAGTGTCCATCGGTGCTACCTGTCAGTGCCCATCCGTGCCCATCAGTGCCCACCTATCAGTGCCCATCCGTGCAACCTATCAGAGCCACCCATAAGTACCCATCAGTGCCGCCTATCAGTGCCCATCAACAGTGCCACCTCATCAGTGCCACCTTATTGGTACCATCTCATCGGTGCCCATCAGTGCCACCGTATCAGTGCCCGTCAGTGCAGCCATATCAATGCCCGTCATTGAAGAAGAAAACATACTTATTTACAAAAATTTTTAACAGAAACAAAGAAAAACTTGTTTTTTTTTTCAGAATTTTCAGTCTTTTTCTATTTGTTGCGCAAAAAATAAAAACCGCAGAAGTGATCAAATACCACCAAAAGAAAGCTCTATTTGTGGGAACTAAATGCTAAAAAAAATGTTTGAGTACAGTGTAGCATGACCGCGCAATTGTCATTCAAATTGCGACTGCCCTGAAAGCTGAAAATTGGCCTGGGCGGGAAGGTGTCTAAGTGCCTGGTATTGAAGTGGTTAAAGCTGAATTATGCCCCTTCTGTTGGTGTAGGCCAGGGGTAAGCAACCTGGGGCCCTCCAGCTGTTGTGGAACTATATTTCCCATGAGGCATTGCAAGGCTGGCAGTTGCAATTACTGCCAGAGGCATGATGGGACTTGTAGTTCTGCAACAGCTGGAGGGCCCTAGGTTGCCTACCCCTGGTGTAAGCCATTTATGTACCTCTCAGAGATGGCGCCTCTCCTGTCCTGCCTTAATGCTAGTATATTGCTAAAATAATTCCTGTGCATGTGTTTGTGCTCTCCTCAGTCAGAGGAGCACTGAGCTCAGAGCTACTGTGACCAGGAAGAGGGAGCACACATGTGCAGGGATTTAATAATGCCAGGGATCACCCTAGCAACGTTCTAACAACAAGGCACACAATATTAGCACAACTGTTTATCAATTTTCTGTAAAAATACACTAATATGAAGTTAAAAGTAAGTTCTCGCTAAAGGTGAACCTTCTGCACACAGCTATATACCCTTCTAGCAAACGTTAAATAAAAATAGGGATTTTTTGGGGCAGGAGGCGGAGCCTAGCGGAGCAGACATGCATTGTTAGAGCTCCACACCGCTGAGGAGAGAAGAGAAGGACAAAGCGGAGCCTGCAGGCTCAAAAGGTATCCATTTGAACCTTTTTGCCCCAGGGAACAAACTGTGAAAGTTTGGGCAGGAAATATGGTACTGGGAGGAAACCGTGGCAGAAATAAAAATCACCTCACAAAGAGCTCACAGGCACTCACTGCAGCTGAAGCAGCTCCAGTCACCTCACAAGATACAGCATCAGGGCGCTCTCACAGACAGAAAATGTCACAGCAAGACTCTCCATTTGAGTCAGATACAGAACAAATCCTCTCACAAACTTCTCCACAAGACTCCTCAGCATCCCCAGTAATATTATTACAATTTGAAAAGATGCTTCATAAGGCTTTAAAACAAACCACAGACCAAATAACAAAAAGCCTAACCAAAGAAATAAGAGAGCTGGGAAACCGCACTGCAGCCTTAGAAATAAAAATGGATGAAATTGAAATTACAACCCAAGAAAATATAACAGAATTGGAACAATTAAAAAAAGAGAATTTAATACTTCAAACTAAGCTCGAAGATTACGAAAATAGAGCCAGGCGTTCAAACTTGCGCATAAGGGGAATACCTGAAACTGTGACAGACCTGCAATCTACTATTACTGCTCTATTACAAGAACTAAAGCCAGATATCCCTATTGAACGTTTAGAACTGGACAGAGTACACAGAGCCCTCACAGCCAAAAAGAAAGATGGACCCCCACGTGATATAATCACAAAATTTCATTATTACAGAACGAAAGAACAAATACTAATTGCTGCAAGAGAAAAAAAGGAACTTAATTTTCAAGGACACAATTATCAAATTTTTGCTGACCTATCCCAACTTACTATTACTAAAAGACGATCCATGAAACCCCAACTAATGGAACTGCAACGCCACAACATTATGTATCAATGGGGCTTCCCCTTTTCAGTCAGATTTAACTACCAAGGTACAATTTACAGAAGCAGATCAGCAGATGAACTACAACAAACCCTTTTAAAATTAAATCTGACAGAACCCACAAGCAGCAACACTCCCACACGCAGAAGAATGGCATCATCTTCACCTTCAGGCAGTACCCAGAAAATTTCAGAACAAAATGGGAATCATCATTCTCACAAAAGAGGCCGTTATGCCACATCATCCATGGACCAAGAAAATTCAATGGACTGACATCCTAATTCCTGATATCTCTTCATTTATTATACTAAGAGATGGTTCTCTATAAAAAACCTATATTTATAACTGAATGTAACTGCATTCTGATAGTCACACACTGTGTGGGATCATGTTACATTCCAGTTATATTTCTTATTACTTCTGATTCATATAGCCTTAGAATATACAAGTGAAATAAGGAAATTCTTGTTCAGTTATATATTATCAGGTAATAACAATAGATGTATTACTTTTTAGGACAAATATGTTCAATAACCCAGAAGTAATGGAAGCTTTTTCTTTCTTTTCTTAAAACAAATATATTATTACCTAACTAGTTCCTAGAATTATGTTTTTGTTTATTCTAATCTGAAGCAATACAACCTCAATTTTATGAGTTAACATATCTAAACAGTTACATATGAATAAAATATGTAATTGTTTACTCTAAAAGGGTTAAAATCCCAAAATAATTCAAACTATCTTCATCAATACCAAAGTTATTAACAGTACCTTTCTAACTGAATTATTTAGGCTAGGGCAAGACTAACCATATACAACCTCCCTGGAATAAATAATTTCAACAAAAACTATATTCTGCACTCCAATTAATGAAACATCATTTTGATGTCTTTTGACATAGCACTTCTCTCCTGTAAGCGGAAGATCCGTGTACCCCCATTAGCCCTCCTCATTCTCCCAACCATATTATGTGGGAGTGTGACGAAGGCACTTATTCCCCTGAGAGAGATATTTATTCTCTTTAACGGGTAAATTGTGATTACTTGCAAAAAATAATTTATACAATGTATCATCTAATCTCATATGTTTTTTGTTTACTCTTTACTCCAGAATTCACTGGTTTCTTTTCTATCTATTCATCTCTTCAGTCCACACAGGTTGATCTGCGCAGTCAGCTCTGCATAACTAAAAGTAAGTCAAAATTATTTGATCTATTGCCATGGCACCACTGAATATACTTTCCCTGAATGTTCAGGGAATAAATGTCCCTCAAAAAAGGACCAAAGCCTTCCGTACTTTCCATAACAAGAAGGCTCACATAGTATGCCTCCAAGAAACACACTTCACCAAAGATTCTACTCCAAAATATATTTCTCCTTTTTATCAACAAATTTACACGGCTTCTGCCTGTACCAAGCAAAGGGGAACTCTAATTGCATTTCACCGATCCACACCATTCACCTTATCATCAGAAATTAAAGACCCAGAAGGTAGATACCTGATACTCATGGTGTCACGGAACGCCCCACACTCCGCTTGAGTGTTTCCGTCATATACCGCTTCCTAAGTTCTGGAACACGAGTCCAATGGATCTGGCCATAGGAACCCCAAGAACTAGACAACACCAGTCTTGGAGTACATCAGAACTCCCTTTATTTTGAGATCTCACAGACCTTTATACAGCAGGGATGACTCCAAGCTAACCTAAGTAACATGACCTAATTTACTACAAAATGTACCCAGACCAGATGACAGTCTTGTGGGCACCGAGCTTCACACATTAATACAATTAACAATACAAACAACAATCTCCCCCCTCCTCAGCCTAGACCATTCGTCTATTAGCCAGTGCTGGTGGCTAATGTGATCAGCTCTCTCAATTAACATAAACACATGTTGATAACACCAGCATCTCCTCACAGGATGTGTCCCAACAGAATGAATCAGTCTTATCAGCAGGGGGCTGCTGGAGGAATCCCCCCTCCCTCTTCAGGGACACAAATCTACAGTAAAGAGTCCCCATACAATATATACATGACTGAGTCCGATTAATACAGTTCAGACTGGATTTCTCATTCACCTCAAATGCTAGGGCCCATAATCGGTGGGCAACAGGCTTGCATACAGTCCTCTCCAATAGCCTCTGCTCCGGCCAGGTCCGTGACACATGGGTTATATAATGGATACAGCAATCACGGTGATTTCCTACTACGCTCCTAACAAACAACCTACACCATTCCTCTCACATATATTACAAGTGATTAATACACACAAAATAGGAACAGTGATAATGTGTGGGGATTCGAACCAGGTCCTCCTCCCATTTCTAGATAAATCACCTTTTACACCATCCAAAATAACCTCTAGATTACCTTTTTCTCAACTTCTTTCCAAATACAATCTGGTAGATTCGTGGAGAGAAAGTAACCCAATGAAAAAGAAATTCACTTATTTCTCGCACCCTCATCAAACCTTCACCAGAATAGATCATATTTTTCTAACAATAGGAATGATACCAGAAATTATTGCATCAGATATAATTCCGATTCCGTGGTCTGACCATAATGCAGTATACACTACTATAGCCTCAGCCATACCAAAAGCGCATGACCCAACGTGGTACTTACCGGACATAATGCTCAAACACCCACTACATCAGATGGCCATTGAACAAGCTTTAAAGGAATACATATCAATTAATAATACAACAGACATCTCCCCAATAACACTGTGGGAAGCTCATAAGCCTGTCTTGCGTGGTACAATACAAAGACAAATGGCACTATTTAAACGGGAACGCAAAAATCTAGCAAAAAAACTAGAACTCAATTTTAATGCAGCCTACAGTGTACATATCATTTCAAGATAATCCATCTCAGAGTACAAAATCTCATCTGGAAAAATCTAGATTGGAATACGATCTATTTCTCACTGAGTCAGTTGATAAATCCCTCAAACGCTCCAAACACAATTTCTACATGAATACAAACAAACCAGGTACATATTTGGCTCGGGCATTAAATTCAACTAACAAATCTTTCAAACCAATACGTTTGAAATTATCAAAAAATGTTTACACTTGTAATCCAGTTAAAATAGTCCATAAATTTCACTCACATCTCGCAACTTTATACAAGACAAACAATGAATTTAATCCTACAGAGGCTGAATCCTTCTTCTCAAAAATAACCTTACCTGAGTTATCTCAGAATCAAAAAAACAGTTTGGATGAGCCTATAACTATAGATGAAGTTGCTAACGCCATAAAAGACCTAAAACTTAACAAAAGACCAGGCCCAGACGGCTACTCGGCTTTATACTATAAAACATTCTCAGAAATACTCTCTCCCATTCTCACTGAAACTTTTAACAAACTTCTAGATGGACATTCTTTTCGGCAAGAAACACTAATGGCAATTGTTTGTATGATCCCAAAACCCCTTTCTGATGATACTTCCTGTGTGAATTATCGGCCTATCTCTCTGTTAAACCTCGATATTAAATTATTAGCAAAAATAATAGCAAAACGCCTCAATAGCATTATAGGAAAATTAATACATAGAGATCAAGTAGGCTTCATGCCAAATAGACAGGCAGGCGATAATATACGCAGGGCAGTGTTATTGGCACATATTGCTAAAAAACGGAAAATCCCTTTATGTTTTCTATCTCTCGATATTAAGAGGGCATTTGACACAGTATCCTGGCAATATATGCAATATTCATTACAAAAATGGGGTTTTGGACCCCACTTTTTAACATGGATCAAAGCATTATATAATAAACCCAAAGCCTATATAAAATATGCTGGATACAAATCTGAAGCCTTTAATATCGAAAGAGGTACCCGACAGGGTTGCCCATTATCTCCCTTATTATTTGCCCTTATACTCGAACCCATGGCCCAATACATCAGAACAAACCAAACTATAACTGGCATTGAAGTAGGAGGTATTACACACAAATTATGTATATTTGCAGACGATATATTACTTTTTCTATCATCACCACAGGTCTCTGGTCCTAACTTAATACCAGCTCTTGATGGATTTGCAGCCCTATCCGGCCTTATGATTAATCCTAAGAAATGCCTAGTGCTTAATATTTCACTCACAAACATAGAATTGATCCCGGCTAGGGCTGCACTCCCATTCACATGGGCAGAAAAATCAATCCAATATCTTGGAATTCATTTAACAGCATCTCATTCTGACTTATTCTCAACCAATTATCCTCCTGTATTAAGACAGATCACAAATCTAATAAAACAATGGTCGCAACTTCCTTTATCCTGGATAGGGAAGATTAATGCAATCAAAATGACTATTCTACCCAAATTGCTTTATCTATTCAGAGTCCTCCCTATTCCAATTCCTTCCTATTTTTTGAGAATAGTACAAAAAAGAGCAACTTTGTTTATATGGGGCTCTTCTAAACCACGTATACCTATACACACACTACATCTTCCCAAAAATAAAGGAGGCCTGGGATACCCTAATTTTACTAACTACTACAGAGCAGCACACTTGGCCAGTCTGTCCAAATACCATGCAAAACAGGAAATCCCATTATGGGTATTTATAGAGGCTTCAGAAAATGACCCTCTATTAATATCAAATTTATTATGGCTTGATCCTAAAGACCGCTTTAAAATTCATAATCCCATAACTAAACACTTCTTATCTCTCTGGGATAAACTAAAAACCAAATATCAGTTACAATCTCCACACAATCCTCTCCTTTCTTTTATCAGAAATCCGGCCTTTTATCCGGCATTGATCTACCCAAATTCTTTTAAAGCTTGGACAACATCAGGCATTCAGACACTAAATGACTTCATAGCATCTAAATCATTCCTTTCATTCCCATCGCTTAGAGAAAAATATGATCTACCAAACTCTGAGATATTTAGATATCTCCAAATCAAAAATTTCTATACACCATTCCTAAATAGGGGATACACCATTATCCCAATTATCCATTTTTGAATCAATCTGTACAAAAGATCCATTTGCTAAAGGTACAATTTCATCACTTTATAATCAATTATATGGAGTAGCAAATCTTAATAGACCCTCTTACGTTCAGAGGTGGGAGGAGGACCTGGGACGAACTTTAGAAGACACGGACTGGTCTAACATATGGCTCACATCTAAGTCATCTTCACCCAACATCTTAGCACTGGAGACAAATTATAAAGTCCTAACTCGCTGGTACCTTGTACCCGCTAGAGTGGCAAAATATTCACCTAATACCTCAGCTCTTTGTTTTCGAGGATGCCCAGAAATAGGCACATATTTACACATATGGTGGACGTGCCCAGTAATCCAAACCTTCTGGAAGGAAGTCTTCGTGATTGCATCTAAAATATTTAAAAAAATAATACAACCAGATCCATATTTAACTTTACTTAATCTAAAACCGGAATGGTTAACACTCTCTCAATTCAAACTTATGATCCAACTAATAACGGCTGCAAAACAAACAGTGGCCAAGGCATGGAAATCTCCTACATTGGTACTAGCAGAAACAATTCACAGAATGAATAATACAATGTTCCATGCTAAGATGGTAGCCATCGATCAAAATCAAATTCCAAAATTTGAAAAACTTTGGCATCCTTGGATAAAACAACAGTTCCTGTCAAACTTCAATGACTCTGTCCTGTTGCCATGGTAACAGATTAAATGACTTACAGAGACACCCATTCTAAGGCTTCAAAGAGAACTAAAAAGAATAATAAACTGACGAGCGGGACAACCTTGTGGACCATACCTCTACCTTTCAACCCTTTTTCTTCTTTCTCTTTCCTTTTCTCCACCTTGCAATTAAAGCTCATTATCAGAATTTATTTGACCTATATACACTCTATACAATATGTATAGTAGGTATAAATCATTTAAATACCTACAAAAGTAACTAAGGAAATGATATATATCTTTAATTTAGGTTTACGTGAACCCAATGTTTAATATTTGAAATTTCATGATATTTACCTATATAAACCCTACTGTAAAACAATGAGCTTACTTTATAGATCCTTGTAAACTTACTTTATGTATCTTTATAACATTGTATACTCAATAAACTTCTTTTGACAAGGAAAAATAGGGATTTTTAGTTCACATGCATTGCAATGCATGTTTAAGCTGGCCAACTGCGTCAATGTAATCCCTCTCTGTATAGGCCCTACACTACACTGTACGAATCTACACTACACTACATTACACTGATTTACTCTACCCTAATCTGCTCCACCCTGCCCTAATCCTCTCCACCCTGCCGTAATTCACTCCACCCTGCCCTATAACCCAGCCCTAATCCACTCCACCCTGCCCTATAACCCAGCCCTAGTCCGCTCCACCCTGCCATAGTCCGCTCCACCCTGACCTATAACCTAGCCCAAATCTACCCTGCCTTAATCCCCTCCACCCTGCTTATAACCCAGCCCAAATCCACCCTGCCTTAATCCCCTCCACCCTGCCCGAATCTACCCTGCCCTAATCCACCCTGCCCTATAACCCAGTCCAAATCCACCCTGCCTTAATCCCCTCCACCCTGCCCTATAACGCAGCCCAAATCCACCCTGCCTTAATCCCCTCCACCCTGCCCTATAGCCCAACCCAAATTCACCCTACCTTAATCCCCTCCACCCTGCCCTAATCCACCCTGCCTTAATCCCCGCCACCCCACCCTATAACCCTGCCCTAATCCACCTTGCCCTATAACCCAGCCCAAATCCACCCTGCCTTAATCCCCTCCGACCTGCCCTATAACCCAGTCCAAATACACCCTGCCTTAATCCACTTCACCCTGCCCTTTAACGCAGCCCAAATTCACCCTGCCTTAATCCCCTCCACCCTGCCCTATAACGCTGCCCTAATCCACCCTGCCTTAATCCCCTCCACCCTGCCCTATAACCCAGCCCAAATCCACCCTGCCTTAATCCCCTCCACCCTACCCTATAACCCAGCTCAAATCCACCCTGCCTTAATCCATTCCACCCTGCCCTATAACCCAGCCCAAATCCACCTTGCCTTAATCCCCTCCACCTTGCCCTATAACCCAGCCCAAATCCACCCTGCCATAATCCCCTTCACCCTGCCCTATAACCCAGCCCAAATCCACCCTGCCTTAATCCCCTCCACCCTGCACTATAATCCAGCCCAAATTCACCCTGCCTTAATCCCCTCCACCCTGCCCTATAACCCAGCCCAAATCCACCCTTCCCTAATCCCCTCCACCCTGCCTTAATCCTAATAAATATACATTTTTATAGATATATGCAAATTCATTTATTTTGTGTTTTTTTTTTTGTTTTGTTTTGTTTTATAATGTACACTGTACTATTATTGGCTCCTCCCTGCCCTAATCCACACACACATTTTTTTATAGATGTAAGCAAATATACAGTTGTTGTTTTTTTTTTTTAATAATGTACACCAGGCATCACTAAATGGCGGGCTGAATGCAGACCGAGTCACTGTCACATCCGGACCACCGCGCTTCCACCATTTAGGAGCCTGTTGTTTATCGCTGCTGTTATCACAGCATGGCAGCCTCGGGGACAATGCTAGACAGAGGTCGGGAGACAAGGCAGCTTTGGATGGAGGGAGGGGACTGCTGGAGTTACCATTTTAAGTGTCACAGCAGGTGATTGGTTGTGAGGATAAAGGGCGGTTCTAGCAACCAATCAACTGCTAGGACACTTGAAAAGTTAACTCCCTCAGTGCCTGCTCCTGCCCTCCATCCAAAGCTGCTGTGTCTTCCGCTGTATAGAGCTGAGTGGGGCTGCACTGTGCATGGGGGTATAGAGCTGAGGGGGCTGCACTGTGAATGGGGGGACAGAGCTGTGGGGTTGTCTGTAATGTGAATGGGGGGCAGAGCTGTGAGGGGGCAAAGCTGAGGAGGGCTTCCCTGTGAATGGGAGGAGCAGAGCTGAGGGGGCCTGTAATGTGAAATAGGGGAGCAGAGCTTTGAGGGGCTGCATTGTGAAGGGGGCAGAGCTGAGGGGAGCTGCAATGTGACTGGGTGGAGCAAAGCTTAGGGGGGCTGCAATGTGAATAGTAAGAACAGAGCTGAGGGGGTTGCAATGTGATAGGGGGGCAGAGCTGAGGGGGGCTGCAGTGTAAATAGGTGAAGCAGAGCTGAGGGGGGCTACAAGGTCAATGGGGGGCTGAAGAACTAAGGGGGGCTGCAATGTCAATGGGGGGCAGAGCTGAGGGGGCCTACAATGTCAATGGGGGGCTGAAGAGCTTAGGGGGCTGTAATGTGAATGGGAGCAGAAGACATTGCTGTGGGGGGATGTGAAGGTGAGAGCAGAGGACACTACTGGGGGGTTATGTGAAGGGGGGATGGGGGACACTACTATTATAGGGGGGTAATGTGATGGGCACAGAGGACACCACTGTGGTGTAAAAAGGAGATTGTGGTTTCAAAAGAGGGGTTGTGATGTGAATAATCCTAATCATCGCCAGACAGGCGATTAGTTTGGACCTTGGCTGGAAGAACATTTTATGTATTGGACCTCCGTGAATTTTAATTGAATACCCCTGGTGTACACTATACGCTCTACCCTGCCCTAATCTGCTCCACCCTGCCCTAATCCACACTGTTGTAACAAATATTATTTTCTTTCTCGGACATCACGGGACACAGAGCCACAGTAATAACTGATGGGTTATGTAGGTACCTTTAGGTATTGGACACTGGTCACACCCTAATCAGGAAGTTCAACCCCCTATATAATCCCTCCCCTTCCAGGGATACCTCAGTTTTTACACCAGTGTCTTAGGTGTTGGACGTGTAAAGATGTCCTGTGATGAAGCTCCAAAGAGAATATCCTGATATCCTATACTGGGGCAAGCCAGGCGAACCGGATCCATTCAAAGTGTCTTTTCATGGCCGAATTGGATGGTACCCGGGCCTCGTGTCCGAAGAAACAAGGTTTTACCTGTAACGCTTCTCTTTTTAGAGAGCTGGACCCAGCAGATCAGAAAATGGCTTTAAATCTCCTAATTTCTGGCTGGGTGCTTTACAGGGCCAGAACTGCAGGATCCCCCTATTCGTAGGGGGCCCCAGTCTCTGACGTTTTTTTCAAACGGAGCCCATCGTGAGAGGTGAAGATTGGGTCTGTATTTACAGAATCCTGCGGCTGGATAAGGTAAGAGGAGATTCCACAGAATTTTTGAATTCTAGTAGGTTTTCTCCTTTAAGGTAAATGCATGCTATGCCTTTGTGACCACTGGGGGCTGCCAAGAGCACATACCTTCTCATGCTGATTTCTGTCTCAGCGTCCGACGCTGTACAAGCTCCTCCGACTGGCTCCAGGTAGGATGGGTGGGGGGGTTTTCTCTTCTGGGACATTCCCCCCAGGCTAGGGGGAGGCCGCAAATGGGCTGTAGGACGGTTTTTACACCGCACTGCCACCACCGCTGCCGCCAGGCCGTCATTTGCATCATGCAGGCTCCATCCCTGCCAGCCTCTCTCCTTCCTCCTCCACCCCCAGCCTTCCTGCATACTTATTCTGGAAGGGTCAGGCTCTCGCGGGAGCGCTCGTTTTCAAAAGAAATGAAAGGGGGGGTGGCAGAGGGGGGGCGGGGCTTCAGCATGCTCAGGCGCCCACAGTGCCAGAAGCCTGGCTACTTAAAGCACACTTTACAGGTGCTCTCAGCCTTGGAGGGACACAGAGCTGACAGTCGCATGTAAGGTGGGACACAGGCATTCTCCTAGGCTGCGTTTACTAAGGTAACACCAGACTGGGCATTTGGTAGCAAGGCTTTTGCCAGACTACATCGCTCAGCAGTCAGTGTTCATTTTGGATACCTCACACCTTGTTGCTTTGCACTATGGGTAGAAGAGGTTCAAGTACCCCCAGAACCAGAAACACCAGGGGTTCTCGTTCAGGTTCTGAGGACCCCCTGTCTGCTTCATCCTCCCCCCCTGAGGGGCCAGGGACGGCTGGACAGGGAGAGGCGTTGGGGTCCGGGGCTGTACCTGCTTCCGGCACTTCAGCCCCTGTATACATTACACAAGAGGTTTTTTCCTCAACCATTACTGGGTTAGGGGAAAGATTAATGGCCGTGATTACAGCTTCACTCAGTGGAAGAAAACGTACTAGGCCTTCCTCTGCTTCCCAAGACCCTCAGGAAGAGGAGCTCTGGGATAAAGGAGATGAATCCCTTTCAGAGGATCAGGATGGGACGGATGATTCCTCTTCGGAGGAATCAGGTGGAGAGGGACCCTCTTCGGCTTCCCAAGAGGAGAAAGTCTTAGTACAGATCCTTACTGGATTGGTCCGCTCCACATTTAAGTTGCTCGTACCTGAAGCTGTTAAAGAATCCTCTTTTGCTTTGGGGTCACTGAAACCTTTCCAAGCAGCACATGCTTTTCCTGTTCATAATTTACTTGAAAAGCTACTTTATTCTGAGTGGGATCACCCAGATAAGCGATTTCTTCCACCAAAAAAGTTTTCAACACTTTATCCTATGGAAGAAAAATTTATTAAGATGTGGGGAATGCTGGCCATTGATGCGGCCATTTCCTCTCTAAATAATAGTCTGACTTGTCCTGTAGACAACGCTCAGATGCTCAGTGATCCTGTGGATAAAAAGATGGAATCCTTATTAAAGGATGTTTTTTCCTTAGTGGGATCAGTGGCCCAACCTGCAGTAGCAGCGATTGGAGTCTGTCAATACTTAAGAGACCATGTTAAGCAGGTCATCAAAGTTTTACCTGAACAACAAGCCCAGGGGTTTGCTAACCTTCCAGCGGCCTTATGTTATGTTGTTGACGCCATCAAAGATTCTATCATGCAAACCTCTCGCCTTTCACTTGGGTTGGTGCATATGCGTAGAATCTAATGGTTGAAAAATTGGTCAGCCGAAGCACCATGTAAGAAGCTCTTGGCTGGGTTTCCTTTTCGTGGTGCAAGGTTGTTTGGAGAAGACTTGGATAACTATATCAAGAGAATCTCTTGTGGGAAAAGTACTCTCTTAACTGTTAAGAAGAAGAGTAAACGTCCCTCTTTCAAAAGGACTCTTTCCCCAGCACCAGGGGCTTCAGCCTCCAGGCAGTCACGACGGCCTCCTCCGTCTGGGGCTAGAAACAAGAGTCAACCCCAGGGACAAAAGAAGTCCTGGGGGAAGAAGTCTTCTAGACAAGACACTAAGGCCTCTTCATGAAGGGGCGCCCCCGCTCGCTCGAGTGGGGGGAAGACTGCTACAGATCTCAAAGCTCTGGCAGGAGGACTTCCAGGACAGATGGGTAATCTCCACGGTAACCTTAGGGTACAAGCTGGAGTTCCAAGAATTTCCCTCTCCTCATTTCCTCAGATCAAGTGTTCCCAGAGACCCAGAGAAGAAGCAGTCGCTCCTTCTAGCGTTAGAGCGACTTTTGTCGCAAGAGGTCATCAGGGTGGTTCCCACAAAGTATCAGAGATTGGGCTTCTATTCCAACCTTTTTACGGTCCAAAAACCAAATGGGGTTGTCAGACCCATTCTGGGTTTAAGAAATCTGAATCGATTCTTAAGGATTCAGTCCTTCCACATGGAATCAATTCGGACAGTAGTCTCCATCCTGCAGGGAGGAGAATTTTTGGCATCGATAGACATCAGAGATGCATATCTACATGTGCCCATTTTTCCTGCTCATCAGAAGTTTCTGCGCTTCGAAGTAGGAGGGCGCCATTTCCAGTTTGTGGCTCTGCCCTTCGGGATAGCCACTGCACCTCAAGTGTTCACAAAGATCTTGGCTCCTCCTCTGGTCAGATTAAGGGCTCAGGGTATAACTGTCATAGCATACCTAGACAACCTGCTCTTGATAGACCGGTCGGTAGCTTCCTTGAACGGGAACTTGAGGACCACGGTCAAGTATCTGGAACATCTAGGTTGGATCCTCAACCTAGAAAAATCTTTCCTAAAACCAGTAAGAAGACTAGAGTATTTGGGTCTGATCGTAGATACAAGCCAGGAGAAAGTATTTCTTCCTCAGGCAAAGATCTCTGCTTTAAGGGAGCTGATTCTGACAGTCAGGACCAAGAAGGGGCCTTCTGTCCGCCTTTGTATGAGGCTGCTAGGAAAGATGGTGTCTTCATTCGAAGCAGTTCCCTATGCTCAGTTCCATTCAAGACTACTGCAACACAGTATTCTGTCGGCCTGGAACAAGAAGGTTCAGGCATTAGACTTTCCGATGCACCTGTCGCATGCGGCGCATCAGAGCCTCAATTGGTGGCTCATACCTGAAAACCTGCAGAAGGGGTAATCCTTTCTACCGGTTACCTGGACGGTGGTAACAACAGATGCCAGTCTGTCAGGTTGGGGAGCAGTTCTGGAACAGTCTGCGATCCAGGGGCTATGGTCCAAGACCGAGAGGACCCTACCCATCAACATTCTGGAGATCCGGGCGGTATACCTAGCCCTAAGAGCCTGGACTATCAGGCTACAGGGTTGCCCGGTCAGGATCCAGTCCAACAATGCCACAGCAGTGGCTTATGTCAATCATCAGGGAGGCACCCGGAGCTGAGCTGCTCAAAAGGAGGTGAACCAGATCTTAGCCTGGGCAGAGATGCAGGTGCCATGCATATCGGCAGTTTTCATTCCAGGGATAGAGAACTGGCAGGCGGACTATCTAAGTCGCCAGCAGTTACTCCCAGGGGAATGGTCTCTGCATCCCGACGTCTTTTGGGCCATATGCCAAAGATGGGGGGTCCCAGATGTAGATCTCTTTGCATCCCGATTCAACAAAAAGATAGACAGATTTGTGGCAAGGACGAGGGATCCTCTTGCATGAGGGACGGATGCGTTGGTGATTCCGTGGCATTGGTTCTCACTGATTTATGCATTCCTGCCTATTCTGCTACTGCCACGACTCCTTCGCAGGATCAGGCAGGAAAGGAAGTCGGTACTTCTGGTGGCCCCGCTTGGCCCAGAAGGACTTGGTATGCAGAAATAGTAAGGATGACGGTAGGTTCCCCGTGGACCCTACCGGTATGCCGGTACAAATGCTACAAATGCTAAATTTGACGGTTTAGCTATTAAGACCCACGTTCTGAAGAGTCCTGGGCTTTCAGGTCCTGTCATATCTACCTTGATCAATGCAAGGAAGCCAACTTCCAGAATGATTTATCATAGAGTCTGGAAAGCTTATGTATCCTGGTGTGAATCCAGGGTTTGGCATCCCAGAAAATATGTCATAGGTAGAATTCTTGATTTTCTACAATTAGGATTAGAGATGAAGCTGGCCTTGAGTACCATCAGGGGCCAGGTCTCAGCCTTATCAGTATTGTTTCAACGGCCACTTGCTTTGCATTCTTTGGTCCGAAACTTTATGCAGGGGGTGATGCATCTTAATCCTCCAGCTAAGGCGCCCCTAAACCCCTGGAACTTGAACTTGGTTCTGTTGGTGTTACAGAAACAGCCTTTTGAACCAATACGTCAGATTCCTTTGATCTTGCTGACAAGGAAACTAATTTTTCTGGTAGCCATCTCTTCTGCTAGAAGAGTATCAGAATTAGCAGCTCTTTCCTGTAAAGAGCCTTATTTGATTGTACACAAGGATAGAGTGGTGTTGCTCCCTCATCCTAATTTTTTACAGAAAGTGGTTTCAGATTTTCATCTAAACCAAGACATTGTTCTGCCTTCCTTTTTTCCAGAGCCCTGTTCTCCAGAAGAGAGGTCCCTACATTCTTTGGATGTAGTAAGAGCAGTCAAAACCTATCTGGAAGCAACTGCTCAAATTCGCAAAACGGACATGTTGTTCGTGCTGCCAGAGGGTCCCAGTAGAGAACAGGCAGCGTCAAAAGCTACCATTTCTAAATGGATTAGACAATTGATTATTCAGGCTTACGGTTTGAAACAGAAGATTCCTCCGGCATATTCCACAAGGGCTATTAGTGCTTCTTGGGCGGTGCATCACCGAGCCTCTATGGCTCAGATCTGCAAGGCCGCAACCTGGTCTTCAGTCCATACATTCACCAGATTTTATCAGGTGGATGTGAAAAGGCATGAGGATATCGCCTGGGCGTAGTGTGCTGCAGACAGCGGTACAAGGTCCTCAGGTCTGATTGCACCCTACATGGTTGTGATTCCCCCCCCCCTCAGTTGGTATTGCTTTGGGACATCCCATCAGCTATTACTGTGGCTCTGTGTCCCGTGATGTTCGAGAAAGAAAATAGGATTTTTTATAACAGCTTACCTGTAAAATCCTTTTCTTTCGATGGACATCACGGTACACAGAGGTCCCGCTCCTCTTCTAATACACTTATATTGCTTTGCTACAAAACTGAGGTATCCCTGGAAGGGGAGGGATTATATAGGGGGTTGAACTTCCTGATTAGGGTGTGACCAGTGTCCAATACCTAAAGGTACCTACATAACCCATCAGTTATTACTGTGGATCTGTGTCCCGTGATGTCCATCGAAAGAAAAGGATTTTACAGGTAAGCTGTTATAAAAAATCCTATTTTTTATAAAGATAAGTAAATATAAATTTTTATAGAGATAAGCAAATATACATTTTTTTTTTGCTATATAATGTATTCACTATACTAAAATCGTCTCCACTCTAAACTAATCTACTCCTCTGTGCCCCTCCGGGCCATGCTCCATTGGCCTAGTGCCCCTACGGGCCACGTTCCATTCGCCTAGTGCCTCTATGGGCCGTGCTCCATCCGCCTAGTGCCTCTCCGGGCCACGCTCAATCTGCCTGGTGCCTCTACAGGCTGCGCTCCATCTGCCTAGTGCCTCTATGGGTCATGCTCCATCCGCCTAGTGCTTCTACAGGCCGCGTTACATCCGCCTAGTTCCTCTACAGGCCTGGGTCCATCTGCCTTGTGCCTCTATGGCTCTGGCTCCATTGGCCTAGTGCCCAGCCGAGTCTGGCTTCATCCGCTTAGTGCCCCGCCGGGCCTGGCTCCATCCTCCTAGTGCCTCTATGGGCCGTGCTCCATCCGCCTAGTGCCTCTATGGGCCGTGCTCCATCCGCCTAGTGCCTCTATGGGCCGTGCTCCATCTGCCTAGTGCCTCTACGGGCCGTGCTCCATCCGCCTAGTGCCTCTACGGGCCGTGCTCCATCCGCCTAGTGCCTCTACGGGCCATGCTCCATCCACCTAGTGCCTCTACGGGCTGCGCTCTATCCACCTAGTGCCTCTACGGGTCACGCTCCATCCACCTAGTGCTTCTACAGGCCACGCTACATCCGCCTAGTTCCCCACCGGGCCTTGCTCCATCCACCTAGTGCCTCTATGGGACTGGCTCTATCCGCCTAGTGCCCAGCCAGGCTTTCCTCCATCCATCTAGTGCCACTATGGGCCTGGCTCCATCTGCCTTGTGCCCAGCTGGGTCTGGCTTCGTCTGCTTAGTGCCCCGCCAGTACTGGATCCATCCACCTAGTGCATCTACGGGCCTAGCTCCATCCACCTAGTGCCTCTACGGCCTGGCTCCATCCACCTAGTGCCTCTACGGGCCTGGCTCCATCTGCCTAGTGCCTCTACGGGCCTGGCTCCATCTGCCTAGTGCCTCTACGGGCCTGGATCCATCCGCCTAATGCCTCTATGGGCCTGGCTCGATCCGCCTAGTGCTCTACGGGCCTGGCTCCATCTGTCTAGTGCCTCTACGGGCTTTGCTCCATCCGCATAGTGCCTCTTCGGGCTGGCTCTATCCACCTAATGCCTCTACGGGCCTGGCTCCATCTGCCTAGTGCCCAGCTGGGTTTGCCTCCATCTGCCTAGTGCCTCTATGGGCCTGGCTCCATCCGCCTAGTGCCCCACTGGGCCTGGCTCCATCTGCCTAGTGCCCCACTGGGCCTTGCTCCATTTGCCTAGTGCCTCTACGGGCCTGGCTCCACCTGCCTAGTGCCTCTACAGGCTTGGCTCCATCCACCTAGTGCCTCTACGGGCATGGCTCCATCAGCCTAGTGCCTCTATAGGCCTGGCTCCATTCGCATAGTGCCACTTCGGGCCTGGCTCCATTCCCCTAGTGCCTCTACGGGCCTGGCTCCATTTGCCTAATCCCTCTATGGGCCTTGCTCCATCTGCCTAGTGCCCCGCCAGGCCTGGCTCCATAAACCTAGTTCCCCACCGGGCCTTGCTCCATCCGCCTAGTGCCTCTACGGGACTGGCTCCATCTGCCTAGTGCCCCACTGCTCCATATGCCTAGTGCCTCTACGGGCCTGGTTCCATCTGCCTAATGCCTCTACAGGCCTGGTTCCATCTGCCTAATGCCTCTACGGGCCTGGCTCCATCTGCCTAGTGCCTCTACGGGCCTGGATCCATCCGCCTAATGCCTCTATGGGCCTGGCTTGATCCGCCTAGTGCCTCTACGGGCCTTGCTCCATCTGTCTAATGCCTCTACGGGCTTTGCTCCATCCGCATAGTGCCTCTTCGGGCTGGCTCCATCCACCTAATGCCTCTACGGGCCTGGCTCCATCTGCCTAGTGCCCAGCCGGACTTGCCTCCATCCACCTAGTGCCTCTATGGGCCTGGCTCCATCCACCTAGTGCCCCACTGGGCCTTGCTCCCTATGCCTAGTGCCTCTATGGGCCTGGTTCCATCTGCCTAATGCCTCTACGGGCCTGGTTCCATCTACCTACTGCCTCTACGGGCCTTGATCCCTCTGCCTAATGCCTCTATGGGCCTGGCTCGATCCACCTAGTGCCTCTACGGGCCTGGCTCCATCTGTCTAGTGCCTCTACAGGCTTTGCTCCATCCGCATAGTGCCTCTTTGGGCTGGCTCCATCCACCTAATGCCTCTACGGGCCTGGCTCCATCTGCCTAGTGCCCCTACAGGCCTTGCTCCATCCACCTAGTGCCCAGCCGGGCATTGCTCCACCTGCCTAGTGCCCTAGTGGGCCTGGTCCCATCCACCTAGTGCCTCTACAGGCCTGGCTGCGTCCACCTAGTGCCTCTACGGGCCTGGCTCCATCCCCCAAGTGCCTCTACAGGCCTGGCTCCATCAGCCTAGTGCCTCTACATGCCTGGCTCCATCTGCCTCATGCCTCTATGGGCCTGGCTCCATTCGCCTAGTTCCCAGCCGGGCCTGACTCCATCCACCTAGTGCCCCGCTGGGCCTGGCTCCATCCACCTAGTGCCCAGCCGGCCTTGCTCCACCCACCTAGTGCCCAGCCGAGCCTTGCTCCATCCACCTAGTGCCTCTACGGGCCTGGGTCCATCTGCCTCGTGCCTCTTTGGGGCCGGCTCCATTCACCTAGTGCCCAACTGGGCCTGGCTCCATCTGCCTAGTGCCTCTACGGGCCTGGCTCCATCCGACTAGTGCCTCTACAGGCTTGGCTCCATCTGCCTAATGCCTCTATGGGCCTGGCTCCATCAGCCTAGTGCCTCTACAGGCCTGGTTCCATTTGCCTAGTGCCACTTTGGGCCTGGCTCCATTCGCCTAGTGCCTCTACGGGCCTGGCTCCATTTGCCTAGTGCCTCTATGGGCCTTGCTCCATCTGCCTAGTGCCCCACCAGGCCTGGCTCCATACACCTAGTGCCCCACTGGGCTTGGCTTTATCCGCCTAGTTCCCAGCCAGGCCTGGCTCTATTTGCCTAGTGCTCCACTGGGCCTGGCTCCATCCACCTAGTGCCCGCTCCATCCGCCTAGTGCCCCACCGGGCCTTGCTCCATATTTTTTTATACATATAACAATATACATTTTTATGCATTTAAAAATTTTTTTGTTTTTTTTGTTTTTTTGTTTTTTTTTGTGTTTTTTAACAAAACTACTTTTCACTATCCTGCTGTAAACGTGAAACAAAGAAAAGGTGTTACACATAGATAACAACACGGTTATGACCAAATTCATCAATTTCATATACAAACTGAAGGTTGATAAAGTCTTCTAGAGTTAGGGTGGTTATCTCCCAGAACTCGATCCTCCGGGGCACTCTTCTGTTTCCATCCTGTGGAGGAAAAAAAACAATTACAGCTCTGCAAAGGGCTATTACTTTGCGCCATCCATGTTCCGATGCAGGTCGAGTGAAATAGGTGGGAGCAGGGTAGAGTTGTATTGTCCTCTCCCACATCCATTTCACTCAAACAGATGGAACAGGTGGGCACCTCCTGATACTCCCTGGCCGGTGGTCTGGCTGGTGCAGGCTGGTCCTCAGCAATGATGCGGTCCCTTGGAGATCGACTTCTATTGGGCCTGGCATTCTCTCGCTGCTGTCGAAGAGCTGCTCGTGTTCGGTGAGCAATGGGTGAATCCATGCCTGTAATAACAATGGCAGAGATTTCAGCATTTCTGTCAAGTAACCCTTTCTATAACAATTTTAAACTTAAACGACAAGGGCAAGTGTCTTATTTCTAACAGATTTTAAGTGAGGCATGTGGCTGTCTCATAGGTAAACCTAAAAATAGGAGATAATTTAACTACTTTTGCTTCCGCGATATACCCATACATCGCCAGATTGAAGTGTTTATACCTGCAACTACAGGCATCATCCCAGTATCTATTCTTTTTAGCCAACAATACTCTTTAATGTAAAAGTGATCCTAGGGGCTACTTTAGTGATAACTAATTAGCCTAGATCTCTGCATAAAGAAGATCTGTCACTCTTCTGGCTATCACAAGGGATATTGTTTATCCCTTGTGATAGCCATAAACGTGAACATAAAAACTAAGAAGTGTAAAAATTAAGAAAATCAAACATAAATAATTATTAACATAGAAAAAAATTGAAAGCACCCCTGTCCCCCCATGCTCATGCACTAAGGCAAACGCATATGTAGGTCACACACACATATGTAAATGTCATTGCCACCACACATCACACATGAGAGGTATCGCCACAAATTTTATAGGCAGAGCAATAATGTTAGCACCAGACCTCCTGTGTAACTCTAAGCTTGTAAGCTGTAAAGGCTGTTAAAGCGTGGTCTACGGATAATTTAATGTATTGTTGTTCATCATTAGGGATGAGCTTCGTGTTCGAGTCGAACCCATGTTCGAATTGAACATCGTGTGTTTGGTTGTTCGCCAAATTACAAACGATATGGGCCGTTCGCGCCAAATTCAAGTGGCGCATGACGGCCCATAATTCACTGCAGCATCGCAGTGCATTGCTGGCTGATGATTGGCCAAGCATGCACTATGACCCGCATGCTTGGCCAATCACAGCGCCGTCTGTACAGAGAGCCGTAATTGGCCAAAGCCAGGGTGGCTTTGGCCAATTAATGCTCAGGGGGTTTAGTACATGCCCCACACTATATAAGGCCGCCTGCACAGCGGCCCTGTGTAGTGTGTTCCGGCATTGGGAGAGAGAGAGATAGACAGAGAGACAGTGTCATTTGATTTAAGTTAGACAGAGTAGGCAGGCGAGTCAGCTGCACTTACAGTGTATTGTGTGTATATATATATATACATCCTTGGTGTTGTGTGTGTGTGTGTGTATATATATATATATATATATATATAATAACACACTGTATTCAGTTTAGCTAGATCCGTTCCTGTTATTCTCTTCCTACTACTGACAGGCAGGCAGGTGTTTTTACAGTATTTACAGCTACCTGAAGAAAATTAGTGGTGTTCTTCTGATCCTATTAGTACAGTACCGCAGGCAGCTGTAGTATTTACAAGTTAGTGTAGTGCGTCCTCTGCACAGTGTGCACCTAAAGCTACCTGAAGAGAATTAGTGGTGTTCTTCTGATCCTATTAGTACAGTACCGCAGGCAGCTGCAGTATTTACAAGTTAGTGTAGTGCGTCCTCTGCACAGTGTGCACCTAAATCTACCGGAAGAAAATTAGTGGTGTTCTTCTGATCCTATTAGTACAGTACTGCAGGCAGCTGCAGTATTTACAAGTTAGTTTAGTGCGTCCTCTGCACAGTGTGCACCTAAAGCTACCTAAACAAAATTAGTGGTATTCTTCTGATCCTATTGGTACAGTACCGCAGGCAGCTGTAGTATTTACAAGTTAGTGTAGTGCATTCTCTGCACAGTGTGCACCTAAAGCTACCTGAAGAAAATTAGTGGTGTTCTTCTGATCCTATTAGTACAGTACCGCAGGCAGCTGCAGTATTTACAAGTTAGTGTAGTGCGTCCTCTGCACAGTGTGCACCTAAAGTTACCTGAAGAAAATTAGTGGTGTTCTTCTGATCCTATTAGTACAGTACCGCAGGCAGCTGCAGTATTTACAAGTTAGTGTAGTGCGTCCTCTGCACAGTGTGCACCTAAAGCTACCTGAAGAAAATTAGTGGTGTTCTTCTGATCCTATTAGTACAGTACTGCATGCAGCTGTAGTATTTACAAGTTAGTGTAGTGCGTCCTCTGCACAGTGTGCACCTAAAACTACCTGAAGAAAATTAGTGGTGTTCTTCTGATCCTATTAATACCACAGGCAGGCAGCTACAGTATTTACAGTTAGTGTACTGCGTCCTCTGCACAGTGTGCACCTAAAGCTACCTGAATAAAATTGGTGGTGTTCTTCTGATCCTTTTAATACCACAGGCAGGCAGCTATAGTATTTACAGTCAGTGTACTGTGTCCTCTGCACAGTGTGCACCTAAAGCTACCTGAAGGCAATTGGTGTTGTTCTGCTCCTATTAATACCACAGGCAGGCAGTTACAGTATTTACAGGTAGTGTACTGCGTCCTCTGCGCAGTGTGCACCTAAAGCTACCTGAAGACAATTGCTGGTTGTCACAGACCTAGCCGGGACAGAGGCTGTTGGAGAGGACTGTATGCAAGCCTGTTGCCTTTTGATTATGGGCCCTGGATTTTCAATGGATTCATTCTGTTGGGACACATCCTGTGAGGAGATGCTGGTGTCATCAACCTGTGTTTATGTTAATTGAATGAGCTAATGACATTGTCCTCTATACAATGTAGGAGACGGGACGACTGCTATTGTGTTAATTAACTGTATGAAGCTCGGTGACCACAAGTCTGGGCGAAAGGTCATGTCTCAGTCACCTAGGCTGTATAAAGGATTAGATAATTAGCTCATGTTAATTAAGTTACAGTTGTATTGTTAGAGGAGGTTCCAACGTCATATAAAGTCTTGTAACTTTGATTCATAATAAACAGTCCATGTTAGCAGTGAAGCAAGTGTCGCCTTGTTTTCTGCTCAGAGAAGTTGGAATATCTGATATCTGTATACAGACTGGGAGGAAGTGGTACATGACAGAAGCACTCAAGTGGAGTGTGGGACGTTCCGTGACATTGGTGGCAAGCAGCGGGAAAGCTTCCTGCAGTCTGGGACATCCAAACTTCCATCTGGATCCAAGGTCCGGATAGCAGGAGAGGAGAGGTACAGATACCAGCCGCCATGGATGAGGAATTCAGAAGGAGGTTGCGAGAGATGCAGATACAGCACAGAGGACCAGTATCGGAGCAGGTCCTGCTGGGATGGTGTGATTCTATTCGCTGCAAACTCTGGAAGGAAGCGCTAGCCCGTGAGAAGCGACACCAGGGAAAAGTTCTCCCCTCCATCGAGGAAAGGTACTGGTCGCAGTACGGACTGCGGGTGCGTTTTTTGGGAGAAAAACCACACAAGAAGCAGACAGCTGAATTAAGCAGGCTGGTCTGGGCAGAGATAAAGCTGGATGAGAGCTACAGAGCCCTCCGGTGGCATGTTTTCCAAGCATGTCCCTGGATAGCGGATGACAGCCCAACGGAAGGCTTAAGCTACGGCGGCTTGGGACTGATGTTTGTGAAGCTGACAGGGGACCCTAACTTTGGGAGTGATTTGGAGCGGCGGGTGGACGAAATCATGGATTTCAGAGAAGGGCTACTGAACATTTCGGAATGCACTGGGCACAGGAAGATTTGGAGTTTCTGGCCGTTCAGGAATGGGAGCTAGAGATCGCCTACAGACGGCTGCTAGACATTGCTCAGTGCCAGGGCTGGGCTCCCTTTGCCTGGGACTATCAGGAAATACCAGCTGACAACCCTGAAATCCTGGCTGAAGAGTCGGCAATGTGGCAGAGCAATAGTGTGCTTTGCCAACCTGCCCCCACAGCTATGGAGGCGGAGGTCTTATGGCGGATGCAGCAAGTGCTGACTGACCTTGATGATCCTGTTTCTGCATGGGATGATCTTGGATGGAGGAATGTGCCTGTCCAGCAGCATGCCAGAGAATCTGCAGTGGAAAATCTGGAGATTGACATCCTCAAAGCTGAAGTGCTGACAACAGGGCAGAGCTCTGCTAACCTCTGCCCAGCACTGATAACATCTTCTGGGTTCCATGGACAGGAGATGGTGAACCTCCATCCCCAGACACCAGTTGCAGAGACAGGGGATTTGATAGACTTTTCTGCTGAGGAAGAACCATCGGGTGAGCCCCCAGCAGAAGAGTTGGGATTAGGGCCAAACTTCATTGCGCTCTGCTCAGCACTGATAGCATCTTCTGGATTCCATGGACAGGAGATGGTGAACCTCCATCCCCAGATACCAGTTGCAGAGACGGGAGATTTAATAGACTTTTCTGCTGAGGAAGAACAACCTGATGAGCCTCCAGCAGAAGAGCTGCTATCAGGGCCAAAGTTCACTGTGTTCTGCCCAGCACCAACAGTGGCTTCGGCCTTCTTGAGAGAAGAGGTAGTCGGCCTTTCTCCCACAACACTGACAGGGACATGTGATTTTCTGCCAGCAGCATCTATGGAGTTAAAACAAACTTCTCCAGCTGAAGATCTGGTAACTGAACAGAGGGTCCACACTTTTACCAATTCCAGAGACTGGGGATTTAATAGACGTTTCTGTAGAGGAGGAACCACCTGGCAAACCCCCAGCAGAAGTGCTGGCAACCGGACAGAGGGTCCAAGACCTCTGCCCCACACCTGCAGCAATTGTGGAGGCTCAGGCTGAGAAGATGGCAATCACTTCCCAGCAGCAGATACAGGGGGAGAAGGGAGAGGAGGTGTGTGTTGTCCCTCCCCAACAGTTGGACAGGGTGGAGGAAGTGGGCTTTCCTCCCCAGCAAAGATCCGTGTACCTGGGAGACAGTACCATCGACATGTCGTCCCAGCAGCCAGATGAGGGAATGGAAAAGGAAGCAGCCGGCTCACCTCCCCAATGGCAGCTACACAGTTTGGGAGTGGAGGAAGCCAGCCTCCTGCCCCAACAGTTAGCCGGAGCAGAGGATGCGGAGTCCCCAGCAGAAGTGCTGGCAACAGGGCAGAGTGCTACCAACCTCTGCCCAGCACCGGCAACAACTACAGAGTTCCAGGGAGGCGGGGCAGTCGGCCTCCCTCTCCAACAGTTAGCCGGAACAGATGGTGTGGGGTTTCCAGCAGAAGGGCTGGCAACAGGGCCGAGGACTGCTGGACTCTGCCCTCAACTAACAGAGGATGGATTTCCTGTGAAGGTGGATGGGACTTCAGTCTCCACCTGTATACCCCAGGGATGCTGGGCAGTGGGCTCCGATCCTCAACAGCATGACAGAGTGAGCCCAGACACCCTGTCTTCTCTCCAGCGGCAGAAAGGATTCCAGGGAGAAGAGCCAGTCCAGGCCTCTCCCCAGCGGCAGATATGTTCTCTGAGAGAGGCAGAGGTTGGCTGGGTGAGTAATACTCTGTTTGGAACAATTTGTTTGGGGTACTGTGTGGGTACAGGCAGTAGAGGACTGGAACTATGGACTAACTTCGGAGTCAACCAGTCTGGGGTCTCCTCCTGTGTTAGTCTCCTGCCGAAAGGGGAGAAATGTCACAGACCTAGCCGGGACAGAGGCTGTTGGAGAGGACTGTATGCAAGCCTGTTGCCTTTTGATTATAGGCCCTGGATTTTCAATGGATTCATTCTGTTGGGACACATCCTGTGAGGAGATGCTGGTGTCATCAACCTGTGTTTATGTTAATTGAATGAGCTAATGACATTGTCCTCTATACAATGTAGGAGACGGGACGACTGCTATTGTGTTAATTAACTGTATGAAGCTCGGTGACCACAAGTCTGGGTGAAAGGTCATGTCTCAGTCACCTAGGCTGTATAAAGGATTAGATAATTAGCTCATGTTAATTAAGTTACAGTTGTATTGTTAGAGGAGCTTCCAACGGCATATAAAGTCTTGTAACTTTGATTCATAATAAACAGTCCATGTTAGCAGTGAAGCAAGTGTCGCCTTGTTTTCTGCTCAGAGAGGTTGGAATATCTGATATCTGTATACAGACTGGGAGGAAGTGGTATATGACAGAAGCACTCAAGCGGAGTGTGGGACGTTCCGTGACACTGGTATTCTCATGCTAATAATACTACAGGCAGGCAGTTGATTCTGCTAGCTGCAGTATCAGTATATATATATACATCCCAGCTCTGTGCAGCTACATCTCACTGCAGGCCATTAGTATGTTTGGAAGGCCAACAAGGAGAGGCAGACAGTCACAAGCCAATAAAAGAGGGCAAGCAGGCTCTGTGTCTAGAGGCAACAGTGCTGGTCGTGGAGACGATGCATCCTCATCAGCACGTGGCCGTGGGACACGCTTGTCCTTTTTTTCGGCAGCTGGCCATGTTGAGCCGCAACATGCGGAACATTTGGTAGAGTGGATGACCAATCCATCCTCATCCTCCTCATCCTCTCTCACCCAGGCTCAGGGTACTTTGGCAAAGCAGCTGCCAATGCAGCCTCTTCCCTCGGTTCAATGGCATCAGTCACTCCTTCCCTAGCCCCAACATGTCCTCCTGAGGAGTCCCCCGAACTGCTTGACCACAGTGTTGGGTACATGCTCCAGGAGGATGCCCAGCATTTTGAAGGCTCCGATGATGGTACCCAGCTAGAGGAAGGCAGTAACGTGAGCCCAGACAGAGGGGGTGCCCAAGAAGGACAGCAATCTGGCAGTCATGTTCCCCCAGCTGCAGCTTACTGCCAGCTTTGCTCCAGTGATGAGGAGGGAGGGGATGATGAGGTCACTGACTGCACATGGGTGCCTCACAGGAGAGAGGAGGAGGAGGAAGAGGCACATCACCAACGAGGCAGGATGCCCTCCAGGAGCCAGCTTAAGGGCAGCACACCGACTGCATCACAACGCAGAGCTCCGCATGTGCAGGGCGCTACTGTCTCTGCGCGTTGTTTCAAAAGTTCGTTGGTGTGGGCCTTTTTTGAGACAAGTGCATCAGATCCCACCGCTGCTATTTGCAACATATGTCTCAAGCGTATCTCGCATGGCCAAAACATCTCCCGCTTAGGCACCACATGCTTGACCAGACATATGTTGACCTGCCATGCAGTTCGTTGGCAAGCATACCTTAAAGACCCACACAAAAGAACAAAGAGGACCTCTCCTTGCTCCTCAGCTGGGATCCCCAACCCCACTATACCTTCAGTCCTCTCTGAGACCTGCACTGAGAGGAATGAAGGTGTAGAATTAGGTGTGTCACAGCCAAGTACTTGGGGGCAATCTGCTATCGGTACACCGACGTCCGATTGTACCAGGCAAATTTCCCTGCCCCAGCTGCTGCACCGCCGAAAGAAGTTTGCTCCCAGCCATCCACATGCCCAGCGGTTGAATGCTAGCTTGGCTAAATTGCTAGCACTTCAACTGCTGCCTTTTCAGTTGGTAGACTCTGCCCCCTTCCGTGAGTTTGTGGAATGTGCGGTTCCTCAGTGGCAGGTTCCCAAATGCCACTTTTTCTCACGGAAGTCGATTTTGGCTCTCTACCAGCATGTGGAAGGCAATGTCTTGGCCTCGCTGGACAGGGCGGTCAGCGGTAAGGTGCATATTACCACTGACTCATGGTCTAGCAGGCATGGACAGGGACGTTACCTATCTTTCACCGCGCACTGGGTGACTCTTCTGGCAGCTGGGAAGGATGCAGGACAGGGTGCAGTAGTGTTGGAGGTTGTTCCGCCACCACGCCTCCAAAATACTAGTGGTGATTCTGCCACACCTCTCTCCTCCACCCCCTCCTCTTCTTCTTCCTCCATGGCTTCTTCCTGTGCTGATTTGTCTTCGGAACCAGTGGTGCTCCGTAGGCGTTCAAGGGGCTACGCAAGCACGCAGGGCAAAAGATGCCTTGTGGTGCTTGAGCTGGTGTGCTTGGGGTACAGGAGCCACACTGGGGCAGAGATTCTGTCAGCTTTGGTTGACGCCACGGCAGCTTAAGGCAGGTATGGTGGTTTGCGACAATGGCATCAACCTCCTCTCCGCCCTCCGACAGGGACAACTGACCCATGTGCCCTGTTTGGCTCACGTCCTTAACTTGGTGGTGCAGTGGTTCTTGGGCAGGTACCCGGGCTTACAGGATGTCCTGAGGCAGGCCAGGAAAGTCTGTGTGCATTTCCGCAGGTCATATAATGCCAGTGCTCGGCTGGCTGACCTCCAAAAGGAATTTAAACTGCCCAAGAACCGCCTAATCTGTGACATGCCCACCAGGTGGAACTCAACGTTGGCCATGCTGCGGCGGCTGCACAAGCAGCAGAGGGCCATCAATGAGTACCTGTGTGACTATGGCACCAGGACAGGGTCAGGGGAGCTTGTTTTTTTTCCCACGATCAGGAATGCCATGGGCCATGCTCAGGGATGCATGCACTGTCCTTTCACCATTTGAGGAGGCCACAAGGATGGTGAGCAGTAACAGTGCATGCATCAGTGACACTGTCCCCCTTGTCCACCTGTTGGAGCACACGCTGCGTGGAATAATGGACAGGGCACTTGAGGCAGAACAGAGGCAGGAAGAGGAGGACTTCCTTAGCTCTCAAGGCCCCCTTTATCCAGACAGTGTTCCTGCGTGCCCGCCGATCACACAGGAAGAGGACGAGGAGGAGGAAGAAGAGGATTGTGTCAGCATGGAGGTGGAGCCTGGCACTCAGCATCAGCAGCAGTCTTTAAGGGATCATTTACCGTCCCAAGAAACCCATGGACTTGTACGTGGCTGGGAGGAGGTGGCTGCGGATCATGTCGTCCTTAGTGACCCAGAGGACTCCATACCGAATGCGTCAGCAAACCTACGCTGCATGGCCTCCCTGATCCTGCAAAGCCTGCCGAAGGATCCTCGTATTCGTGGTATCAAGGAGAGGGATCAATACTGGCTGGCAACCCTCCTTGATCCACGTTATAAGGGTAAGGTTGCAGACCTTATCTTGCCATCGCAGAGGGAGCAGAGGATGAAACATCTTTGGGAGGCCTTGCAGAAAGGTCTGTGCAACGCGTTCCCAGAGACTGGGAGGTTACAAATTTCTGTTCCTGGACAACGTGTTGTGAGGCTTCGGTCAGTCAAAGAAGGAGCGCTGGAGAAGGTAGCCGTCTGATCGATGCGTTCAGACAATTTTTTAGTCCGCAGCCCCAAGGTATGATCGGTTCCAGCAACTATCGCCAGCGTCTGTTTTACATGGTGCAGGAATACCTAGGGGCAAGATCTGACTTGGACACCTTTCCCACTGAAAATCCTCTGGGTTACTGGGTCTTGAGGATGGATCACTGGCCAGAGCTTGCACATTATGCAATTGAGCTACCGGCCTGTCCTGCATCCAGCGTTCTTTCGGAACGCACATTCAGTGCTGCTGGAGGTTTTGTAACCGATCACAGGGTGCGCCTGTCCACCGACTCGGTCGATTGACTGACCTTCATAAAAATGAATCAGTCTTGGATCACCACCAGCTACCAAGCACCTGATGCTGATGTAACTGAATAATTTTTTTTGAAATATGAGATCCCTTCAAGACTGCCTATGCTGATGCTGAGTGACTATTCTGTTATGCTGAGTGACTATCCTCTTCCTCCTCAATGATCATGCTAATAGCTTGTAAGAATATTTTTGGTTCTGGGCGCCGCCACCAGTGGCTAAGGCCCAATTTTTTCAGCCCCTGTTTAACAGGGGAGTGTAATTACAATTTTTGATGCAATATTTTGCAAGGAGAGTTCGTTGCTGCACTCAACTAGAGTATTTGTGAGGGGTTGCAGTGTTGTGGCACCAGCACCAGTGCCTAAGGCACAATTTTTCAGCCCCTGTTTAACAGGGCATGTAATTACAATTTTTGATGCAATATTTTGCAGAAGGGCTCATTCCTGCGCTCCAACTAGAGTATTTGTAAGGGGTTGCAGTGTTGTGGCACCAGTGCCTAAGGCCTAATTTTTCTGCCTCTGTTCAACAGGGACATATAATTACAATTCTTGATCTAATATTTCACAGCAGGGCCCATTTCTGCGCCCACCAAGAGTAACTGTGAGGACTTACAGTGTTGTGGCACCAGCACCACCACCACCAAAGGCCCAATTTTTCTGCCCCTGTTCAACGGGTGCATGTAATTACAATTCTTAATCTAATATTTCACAGCAGGGCCCGTTTCAGCTCCCACAAGAGTAACTGTGAGGACTTACAGTGTTGTGGCACCAGCACCACCACCACCAAAGGCCCAATTTTTCTGACCCTGTTCAACAGGGGCAAGTAATTACAATTCTTGATCTAATATTTAACAGCAGAGCCCGTTCCTGCGCCCACCAAGAGTAACTGTGAGGGCTTACAGTGTTGTGGCAATACCAACACCTAAGGCCCCAATTTCTGCAGAATATATAGGGCAGGCCCCTACTTTCAAACATCCAACTTACAAACAACTCCTACTTGCAAACGGAAGGAGACAACAGGAAGTTAGATGAAATCTACCCCTAGGAAGGGAAATTCTCTCCTGTAAGAGTTAATATGGGAAAAATGTGTCTTCTCTCCACTGATGCTTTATCACCAATCCTTGATTCACTAAAAACCCCAAATTGTCAAAAAACATTTGTCATTGTGACAGAAAGTGAGGTAAAATCTTCTGAAGAGGTGCACAGACAGCATAAAAAATGTCACAGGGGTGATAACCCTTCCCTATGTTTTCCAAAAAGCTTAAAAATAGATTTTTTGGCTGGAGTTACACTTTAAAAATGTACCAGTTCAAAATTACAAACAAATTCTACTTAACAACAAACCTACAGTCCCTGTTTTGTTTGCACCGCCTGTATACTGCTGTTCAGAGGGCCTGGGGGCCCCACGCCTTTCCTTTTTTTATTTTGGGTGCGGGGTTACGCTTAATATCCATACAAGACCCAAAGGGCCTGGTTAATTGACTTGGGGTGGTACCCATGCCGTTTTGTCTCTTTGATTTTCATCCATACTACCGGGACCGGACATTACATTAAAGCCGTAAGCAGTTTTAAATTACTTTTATTAATTTAAAAATGTCATTTTGTGCAGGGACTGTTCTAAGCAGGGGAAACACGTGCCACTTTACAGGCATACTATAGACATCCCCCAGGTACGATATTTAAAGGAACATTTCACTTTTTTTTTTTCACTTTAAGCATCATTAAAATCACTGCTCCCGAAAAAACGGCAGTTTTAAAACTTTTTTTGCATTGATACATGTCCCCTGGGGCATGACCCGGGTCCCCAAACCCTTTTTAGGACAATACCATGCAAATTAGCCTTTAAAAAAAGCACTTTTGATTTTGAACGTTCGAGTCCCATGGACTTCAATGGGGTACTAACGTTCGTGCAAATTTTTGGCCCGTTCGCAGGTTCTGGTGTGAACCGAACCGGGAGGTGTTTGGCTCATCCCTATTCGTCAACAGTCCATGAGAATCCTCAATTTTAAAGCGTGACATGTTAAGTATCTATTTACTATGTGTAACGTTATCATTTATATTTTACCAAACAATTAGATATTCTATTGTGTTTCATTCATTAAAGTGGACCCCCCCCCCCAAAAAAAATGCATTTGAAAAACCGCTGCGCAAATACCGTGTGGCATAAAAAATTGCAACCCCCACAATTATATCCTCTAGAGCCCCTGCTTTTAAAAAATATATTATGTTTGGGGGTTCCAAGTAATTTTATAGCAAAAAAAATGCTGATTTTTACAAGTAGGAGAGGAATGTCAGAATTGGCCAGAGAATGAAGTGGTTAAAGCGGAGCTCCACCCAAAAGGGGAAGCTATGCTTGTTTGCACCCTCCACTGCCACATTTGGTACTTTTTGGGGGGGGCGGGTACCTGGTTTTGACAGGTACCTGTTCCCACTTCCGGGTCAGATCGCTGCGGTGATCTATGAGGATCTTCGGCCCCTCCTCTCTCCCCCCACAGCCTTCTGGGACACACAGGTCCCTGAAAACTGCGGGACCATTCACAAAGAGCAGCACATGCATGCGCAGTAGGAAACCGGCTGTGAAGAATTGAAGAATTGACATCGCTGGATCCCTGGACAGGTAAATGTCCTTGAATTAAAAATCAGCAGCTAAAATACTTGTAGCTGTTGACTTTTAAATTTTTATGCCCAAATATAAAAGAGGCATATACCCTCACATGGTCAATTTGTAATCAATTCGGACATTCTCCAAAGTCTGCCTCTTCTGTTTAATTTGTTGCTCTACTGTCTGCCAGTCTTGATTAGATGCCTTGGCTTCATTCCTCTGTAGCGCTCGAGTCCCAGCCACCCCCCCCCCCCCCATTTTTTCCCCCTAACCTCTTCCCCGTCTCTACCTTACCTCACACTGTACACCCTTTCTCTCTCCTATATAGGTTACTTGCATGTTACTTGATTGATTACCGGATGTCTATATACTGATTACTTAGATTACATCTAACATCTACCACTTTACTACTTTTTCCTACTAAATGCATTCTCTTTGTATCGCCTGTAATGTACCAGTGGTGGAAAGTGCATTCTTTGTGATCTACAATTTCTCTATTTATTAGTTATGTAAGGTTGCTCTCAGCCTCCCATAATCTAGGGACTGCTGTACAGAAAATCCTTGGAGTACTAGGATCCAAAATAATTGTGAAACATACGTGTAAATAGTGCGCTGTCTAACAGTGACATTCAAAAAAACATTATGTCATATGTGCATCAAAGTATAAATAAAAATCCAAAGTAATCAACCTTGTAAATATATAAATCAGTATAGAATTTAACACATGCAACACTAAAACCTTACTGAGTTAATAACTGAATGTAAACCCTCATGGTTTTTCACCTTATTGCATGACATTGTAGGACTTAAGCCCAGCTACCTAAGACCAACCTTTCCACACATACCCTCCCTCCAAAAACATCATAGATGACTCAGACTAGTTCTTGGAGTAAAATGGCCTTACGGCCTATTTATTAAAAACGTATAAAATAACATAAATATATAAATAACTGTAACTTTCTTAAATAACTTCTGAGGGTAAATTTACTGTAAGAACAACAACTCTAACCCTGGTCACTGGGGGAAACTTCTTTATTTTAAACCTACCAGTCGGCAACCCCTGACTCGGAGGCATGATCACAACCTACCCCAGTGACCTAACCTTCTAAACTCCTCCAGGTTAACCCTTAGGGCCTGAAGGTACCACTTCAATCCCCATCCTTCCATGTATGGGTAACAGCAAAACCCCCCATCATATGGATGGGTACCATCAAGCAACCTCCCATCCCCTGGATGGGTAACACATGTTACCACTTGTAACATAACTTTATCCTATTAAAGGAAACCAAAAACTGCCACCGCACGAAAGGGGTAACCCCTTACCCTTGCGCGCACCTCCACACCCTCAGACCTCTCTGTATCCCTTCCTGTAGACCTAACGACCATAAGTCGGTCCCCACCTCATTCAGATGCACACCATCACTGCGTAGATACTGCCAGGTGTCCACCTCTAACTCCCTATGACGAATGGCTAACCCGCCATTCTTCATAAAGAACCTGCTCACCTCTTTATTAACCTTAATCCTGGCCCTGTCCACTTTTTTATCAGACCAAGCCCAACGCCAGGACAACCTCCCTACCATATCAGACCACACTAAAACCATCTTGGGATACGCCGCCCGTAGCCTTAAAAAATCACATTTAATATCTCTCTTTCTTTCTTTAATATCTCTAATGAGGTCCCTCATTGATCTAGCTCCCATATCATTACCACCCACATGTAATAACAATACATCGGGGGACCTATCCAGGCGAGAGAATCTATGCACTTCCCCCAGCACTTCCCCCAGCACTTCCACTGCATGCCCGGTACCCCAATCCACCGGATAAGCGCCTCTTGTCTAGGAATCCTTAGCTGCCTGCCGTTCGGCCGAACGTCAGCTCTCTTGCCCGAGTATCCAAACAAGACCCACTTCTTGACCTGTTAACGAAAGAAACAATGCAAAACCAAATAAACACTTAATACCCAACTCATAGTCATAAAATATCACCAATACCATACATTACAGTTGAACCATGTGAGGGCGGATATATAGTTTAAATCTATCCGAGTCCCATCTGCCCATACGTCTAATTACCTCCTGACTCAGACCTGCCCTGGCAGCCTCTGTGGCCGCCCCAATCCTAAACGAATGTGAAGAGAACTGTAAAGGGTCACACCCCACCATAACCATACATTTTTTAAAAACCGTTACAAACTGGTATTTTGAAAGACACAAACCGTCTTCGTGAATCAAAAAGGGGCCTGTGAAAGCCGATCTAACCTCCATGAAGGCTCCCACCACCCTAACCGGGCATATGCTACACTCCGCAATCTTCCCAAAGTCCAAATTCCTACCCCTCCCTGCTTGATCCGTCTTAGATCTACGAATCCATATACGAACCCTATCCACCCGTAGTTCAACCTCACCCTGCATAAGCCCTCCCGGAGCTGCCTTTGAAGGGCTGACCAGCTCACTTACCCTCAGCGCCCCAAAGAAGGCAAGCGCGAACGCTGCTTTGAATAGTACGCATTCGTAATGTGATCTACAGACCTTTTCCAAGCTCAGCATCAATTGCTTAAGCATTTCGAATGAGACAGGGCGCCTCCCATCCCTCTGTTTGTACGCCTTCCTATACCCCTTGACTGCCTGTCGTAACCAAAAATCCTTAGTGTGGTCACGATGCCCCTGCCATTTAAAAAGGAAGGCCAAACCTGCCAATTCCCGATTGATGGCCGCTGCCGAGATACCTTTTTCAAAATCCCTAATGATAAAATACAGAACCGCCTTGTCCACTTCCGGATCATCCGATCCCATGCCCAAGGCAGTCAAAAAGGCGAACCAATCCTTCCATACCTTAGAGTAGGCATTCCATGTAGCCGTACTCACAGATTGTTGAATCCATTTTGCTGCTGTTCCAAGGCAATGTTCCATATCCAGCAGGGACAGGCAACCCCCTGTTGATCCGCCTCCGGTGCCAACTTCCGGAACCTGTCCCACTGAAAACGAGACAAAGCATCAGCCAAAGTGTTCTCGGTCCCTGGGAGATGCACAGCATATATGAAAGCATTTACTTGCAAGCAGCGAAGTACGATATGACGCAAAAGCCTGACCACCGGCACAGATGCCGCAGTCAGCCGATTAACCACTTGCACCACCCCCAGATTGTCACAATTGAATCGGACCTTCAGGTTCTTGAATGCCTCACCCCACAATTCCATGGCCACAACAATGGGGAACAACTCCAAAAGTACCAGGTTCTTCAAGAACCCCGCCTCCTGCCATGCCACAGGCCACCTGGCAGCGCACCATTTACCCTTAAAAAAGGCACCAAACCCAGTCGAACCCGCCGCATCCGTGAATAGTTCCAAATCACAGTTGCTGATGGGCCCGGATATCCAAAGAGCCCTTCCATTAAAGGACTCCAAGAATACCTGCCACACTCGTAAGTCCTCCCTATGTTCTCTTGTAAGACTCACGAAATGTGTTGGTGCTCGGACACCTGCAGTGGCGGCCGCAAGCCGCCTGCAAAAAATTCGGCCCATAGGGATAATTCGGCAGGTGAAATTTAACTTACCTAGCAGTGATTGGAGTTGGCGAAGCTGCAATTTCCTAACTCCAATAGTCCCGCAAACTTCCTGTTTCAACTTCAACAATTTGTCCAGCGGAATCCTGCATTCCAGCATCATCGAATCTATCTCAATTCCAAGAAATGTGATAGTTGCTGCTGGACCTTCTGTCTTTTCAGGGGCTAGCGGCACCCCAAATCTTTCCGCTAGGTGTTGCAATGTCCCCAAAAGTACTGCACATATGTTAGAACCCGCAGGACCAACGCATAAGAAGTCATCCAAGTAATGGATGACTGAATTGATACCTGCCACATCCCGAACAGCCCATTCTAAGAACGAGCTGAATGTCTCAAAAAGAGCACAGGATATAGAGCAGCCCATTGGAAGACACCGGTCTACATAATAGGCCCTTTCCCATTTACAGCCTAGCCATCTAAAACTGTCGGGATGCACTGGCAAGAGCCGGAAAGCCGATTCGATATTAGACTTGGCCATTGAGGACCCCTGGCCATATTTTCTAACCCATGCCAACGCTGCGTCAAAAGATGTGTACGTAACCGCACAATCTTCCGGAGCAATGGCATCATTCACCGACCCTCCCTTTGGAAAAGAGAGGTGGTGTATGAGTCTAAACTTGTTCGGCTCTCTTTTGGGTACCACACCCAAAGGAGACACCACCAAACCCGGTAGTGGTACTTCTTGAAAAGGGCCCGCCATGCGTCCCAGTGAAACCTCTTTTCCCAATTTATCAGTAACCACCCTTGAATGCATCAAGGCCGACCGAAGATTCTTTGCCTCGGGCGGCACCACCGCCAGAGAACAAGGAATAAGAAAACCATTCCTAAAACCTGCCTCTAACGTGGTGGCCGCTGCCCGATCAGGGTATCTATTGAGGAAAGGCAGCATCCTTTCCACCCGGACCGGAGTCCTCCCTCTTACCCGCAGTATCTCCAGCACGCCCTTTTCCTTTTTTGAAACATTTTGCCAATGCATGTGATCCCGCGCAGCCGGAGCACAAGTGCTTGAAGCGACAGTTGGATCCAAATCTGCAGGTTCCTTCATTGAATTGCCAGCAATAACCCCATCTCTTCTCGGTCGGTTGTCCCGGAGCTGTTGAACCTCCGACCCCTGCCTGAAAAAACTGACTAGGGGCCCTCGCTGCCGTCATCAACCTCATCCACAAGCTGATGTCCTTATGATCCCAGCATAGATTCGGTCTAACCGCCATCTTCTGACGAAATTGTTCATCATAGCGCAGCCACGCCATGCCCCCGTATGTCCTATGGGCCTCACTAATGGCCTCCAGGTATCTCCTCGTCCTCCTTTTTTCCTTCGACCGGTTTTATCCTATCCAGATTAAATTTTTCTAAAGGCAGCAACGTGAAGATTTCCACGTATTCGCCCTTCCATATTTTTTCTTTTATCTCCGCTTTTAAATGAGCCCCAAAAGGGCCTTCAAAGCAGACATATACCTCACTCCTTGCCGCATCCGCCAGTCTAACTGAATCTGCATTTTTTTCCGTTGTCTTCACCTGATCCCCCGAAGTCGTAACCACTCCTGACGTACTGGGGGACACCCCTACCGCTGCGACATCCGCCAACGACTGAATCTGTAAGTCGCCCGCAATTGGTGGGGCGACCCCCCTCTGCGGAGGAGTCCTCTTCGATGTCCATGCCATAGCCGGACCGCTACCTGACCCTGATTCCACCCTTGCCACTAGCTCCTTAAGACCCGTTAACAACTCTTGTAAACCCTCATTTCTCATCTGCGGCACCATTGCAGGCGGTAGAGCCGACCCATTCTCAGCCCCCTCTGACCTTGCTGCACCACCAAACCCTGAACTACTCATCCGCTCCTTCTGCCCCAACAAGTTATGCAGTAAAATAGTAACAGGATTAGAAGAAGCGCACTCACCGGGCTGCCCTGGACTGGGCCCAACAGCCGCCACTCCTGGAACCACCGATGTCTGCCGTCCTTGATCGTCGCCTCCGTCAGACCCGGACAGCTCCCCTTCCGACCGATCGTCGCTGTGTTCCATCCTGCTGACCTCCTGTGGCACACCAACTGCAGTCGCAGCGGTTGCCGAGGGTCTGCGGTGCTGCGCGCGTCCACCTCTCCCTGGAATGCCGCCAGACCCGTTGGATGCCCCTGGTGATGGACTACTACGCCTGCCGTTTTTTGGAGTACGTGTTGATCATCCGGTACCTCCTCCCCCGCTGGCTCTGATGACTCCGGCTGACCCTCTCCCGCCTCGCTGTGGACTACTGGCCGTTTCAGATGTCTGTGCAGCTGCATCACTAGTTGCGGTGTGTTCCTGTGCGTCCCGACCTCTCCGCCCTTCACCTGCAGACCCCTCAGGCCGTTCTATGCATCTACGCCGTGCCGGGGGGGAAGAGCCGCGTGTATTGCTGGGCCCCCTTCCCCCAGTCACACCGTCCTTGCGCCGAGTCACATCTCCTCTGCCCTCCTTCTGCTGCCCCTGCCTTTTGGGTGCCAGTGTTTCTCCCTCAGGTGCCCTCCGCTGCTCAGAGCGGGACGTTCCCAGCCCTGACTCAGGGCTGTATCTTTCCGGCGGCCGTGACCGCCACGCATGAGGTGTTGCCGCCCCCCCCCTGCTCACCGCCGTTCCGCCGACCGCTATTGCACTCAGCTGTTGTAGAAGCCAGTCCGCGCCGTTCGCAGGCAACCGCTGCTCTCAGCTGATCCATAATTCCCTCCATCGCCGCCATTATCTAATAAAAGCAAGGGAGAATGCAGAGAGGTGAGGCGCGCAGCTAATCTCGTCCTCCACCGCTCCCCAAATGACGTCATTTCCCCCTCTCACACATCTCCTGCTGTTCACAGCCCAACCCCTCCCCTTCTCTAAAAGGGGAAATCTTCCTCCTTCTTAAAACGGCGACTGTGCTGTCCAGCACTGTCATGCTGTCCCTACGCCTAGTGTTCCCCTTAGCTCCGTGACTCTCTTTCTATGCATTAAGGTGAAAAACCTTCTGTAGTGCTGCAGCCCCCCAGCCCCCCCCCCCGTTTTACTTACCTGAATGCTGTCATCCTCCGTCCAGGAACGAGCACACAAGATCTAGCTGGTGTCTCGTGCCCTGATTGGATAGATTGATAGCAGCGCAGCCATTGGCTTCCGCTGCTCTCAATAAAATTCAATGACGCGGCGCCAGGGGGCAGGCCAAGTCCTGCATTCTGTGTGAATAGACGCACGGGTGTCCACCAAGGAGAGCCTTCCCCAACGTGGACACTCGACGCGGGGAGGAGCCACCAGCGCCGCTGAGGGACCCCAAAAAAGGAGGACCGGGGCCACTCTGTGCAAAACGAACTGCACAGTGGAGGTAAGTATGACATGAAAAAAAAACGAGGGTTTACAACCTCTTTAAAAAGTAGTTCATAAATACACAAGCACATTCGGTGTGAAATGACTATTACACTCAGAACCCCTATTAAAAGGGATTATGTGACAAAAAATGTAAAAACAAATCAAACAAAGATTATAGTGAAATCAAAAATGTTCATAAACAGGTGGGTAAAAGTCCATTAAAGGTGGCCATCCATCCATATCCATGGTATTGCAGTGTCCTTGTGCACAACAAATGCAAAGTGTCAGTGCTCCACCACTGTGTTCTAAGCAAACTAAATGGCCGCTTACCAGAAGTTTAGATCCACAAGCGATCCTATGCGCATTTCAAGTGTACTGATAGAATGGATACCAGTTTATATTTTTGATTTCACTATAATCTTTGTTTGATTTGTTTTTACATTTTTTGTCACATAATCCCTTTTAATTGGGGTTCTGAGTGTAATAGTCACTTCACACTGTTAAATTCAATACTGATTTATATATTTACAAGGTTGATTACTTTGGATTTATATTTCTACTTCGATGCACATACTGTTTTTTTAATGTCACTGTTAGCGCACTATTTATGTTTCACAGCAGTTTCTCTATTTGGTTTTCTTGTGCAAAATTTGAAAATGAAATAAAAACAGACTAAACATAAAGGCAGAAGTTTTCTGCATTAGTGTTAAAAACCTTCTGCATGCAGCTCTCCCCCTTACACTTACCTGAGCCTGATCTTGATCCAAGAGTTATGCACGAGAGTGGAGGCTCTCGCTGCTCTTTCCCTCTTCATTGGCTCAGAGACAGCAGCGGGAGCAATTGTTTCTTGGCTGCTGTCAATCACAGCCAGTGAGGGGGGGGGCAGGAGCGTATGCAGTGGAGGATTAAGGTGGTCATGGGCCACTAGGCTACTTTTTGTGTGGCCCCCTCCTAAGCATGCTTTACCAGAAAATAAATTATTTAGTGCCATGTGTAAAAGGGTTTTACCTTTCTAAACCAACAGTTAGGCCAAAAACGTCTGCAGCAGCTCCTGTTTAACTGGGGCAAAATCACAACATCCTGACAGAGACCAATCGAAACGCTGTGTAATATTCCAATACAATAAAAGCCATACAAATACCATAAACAGCAACAGCAGCACATAAAAGCAAGCAATAATCAACAGCAGAACAATCATACGTTCCAACGGCAGGAAATGCCAGCATCCATCGGCGCAGCCTGTCCATCGGACACCAGTGCAATCCAGGAAACGGACCAGACTCACTCCCAGGATATCCGGCAGCTTTTGCCAACATGCTTGTTCACTATGTACCTTTGTGAGTACCTTTTTACAGTTTTATTAAACTCCATGTTTTTTTACTGCACTTAGAGTGGCGCCTTTGTTTCATTTTCAGAGTGCATACAACATTAAGAGGGAAGTTTCAGGAAAAAAAACTTCCCACAGCCCCCCTGCACAGTACGCAGACCCCTTTCCCTGCACAGTACACAACCCTCTGCACAGTACACAGACCCCCTGCACATAACACAGCCCCCTTTCCCTGCACAGTACACAGACCCCCTGCACATAACACAGTCCCCCTTTCCCTGCACAGTACACAGACCCCTTTCCCTGCACAGTACACAGACATCTGCATAGTACACAGACCCCTTTTGCCTGCATATCACACAGGCCTCTTTCATTATAAAGCCCCCCTGCACTCCCAGGAGACCCCCAGTCTCCTTGGAAAGATTACTCTAAAGTTGAGAAAACATCACTGCCAGCCCTTTCTCATACACCGCTCCTCCTGTGTCACTCATTGTAAATCAAAGCTTCTAAATACCTCAATTAACGCCATTCTTCATGACCCGGTCATGTGACTGCTCTCCTCTGCTGTTTTATTGACGGTCACATGACCGCTCTCCTCCTGCAATCAAAGGCTACACTCGGGAAGGAGGTGGAGCGGGAGGAGGAGAGCGGCCAGACAGAGCAGCTTTAATTGAGGTATTAAGAGACTTCCATTTACAGTGTGAGAGTGACACACAAGGAGCTGTGCATGAGAAAGGGCTAGCAGTAATGTTTTCTCAACTTTAAAGTATGCTGGCAGCGCTGTCCCAGGGCCAGGAGAGGCGGTACAGCTGGCCTGACACCCCCCCCAATGGGTGACAGCCGGGGCGGACCGCCCGATCCCTGCCCCCTGTTGGTAAAAAAACATTTATCTGCGTATTCGTATAACACGCAGGCATGGTTTTTATTTTACATATACATAAATATCAATTAATAAAAATATTATGGCCAATCGGGGGCCCTTGCACACGTGGAGCCCTAGGCTGCAGCCTAGACCAGCCTGTGCATTTATCCGCCCCTGGCCGTATAGACACACAGAGCCAGCTTAGGAGTGGGCCCACTAGAGTGCCCTAGTAGGAAGTGTATTGCTGTGGGGGTACTCTGCAGAGAGGAGTAACCAGGAGAGCCGGAAGGGGGACCTGAGAAGAGGAGGATCTGGGTTTCTCTGTGCAAAACCATTACACAGAGCAGGTAAGTATGGCATGTTTGTTACTTAAAAGATAAAAAAAATTGGTTTAGAATCACTTTAATGGTCAGATTCATGCATAAGTCCAATGATGACTAGTTGAATTGAAATTAAACCTTCCTAATCTTCTATTCACAGAGAACAGAGCCATCTATAATACATCATACTGCACATTTTCATGAAAAATACACTTAAATGAATTTTAGTGCACAAAATAATACCCAATATTGCTGGTAAAATATAAAAGATAATGTTGTGTCAGGTAATTCATTACGAAATGCCAAGATTTAAAATTGCACACTCCTGTGAAAAGGCAACAAACTAAGGTACCTGAAATTGTCCATAGGCCACACACAAAAGCCTTTATAGGTTATCTGTTTAGAGTTAAATGTGAGCTCTGGCTCTAGAATTATTGCTCACTATGAGGTTCACAGCGATACCTCACATGTATTTTTTTTTATTACATTTTTTTACACTTTTTTAAAATGTATTTTTTTCATTCAAACTCATCACTCACTGAGTTTGATGCCCCAGTTGAAGTCCAATTGGACGAAACGCATCGGTCGAGCTACACTCTTCCCTACACTTGATTTTATTTACGTGATCACGCTTTTAATTGCCCTGTTTATTGGTGTGACCCAATAAATATACCTTTTGATCTGCACTATTGGCGCATTTCATTTTTTGCATCCCCACATTCCTGGAATTCCCACGAGGTTCGGATAGTTCATCTTTCCCCCATGGTTCCTCCGGATTGGCGGTTTCATCCTGATCGGTAGAGCGGAGAGGGGATGCCCCCTGAGATCCGGGGTTCCTTGAATGACATCTTCCATCTTGGATCTCTAAGCCTGTTTGATTCGGTGTCGCTGGCATCCGAATCCACCATCTCCGGTAGGAGTATTCCATCTATTTCTCATTCGAGAGTCTCATGCCGATGAAAACACAGACCTGAAGATTTTCCATTTACTTTGGATTCACCATTCACTTTTTATTATGGGACTTTTTTCCATTTATTTTCACCAAGGCTCAGTTTAAACAAACTGTAGTCATTGAACTTTATGTATTTATTTTTCTTTTTATGTTTTAGTGAATTGCACGCACTGATTACTACATCACCCTTTTTCGTTCATTGTAGCACTACATTTTATTTTAACAAATGTTAAAGGATATCGCGTGATTTTTTTTATTATAAAAGGGAAAATTGGTCCAAAATTAGAAAAAAAAATTATTCTTTAACCACTTCGTATCCGGGCCAATTCTGACACTTCGCTCCTACATGTAAAAATCTACTTTTTTTGTGCTAGAAAATTACTTAGAACCCCCAAACATTATATATATATTTTTAGCAGAGGCCCTATAGAATAAAATGACAGGTGTTGTAATTTTTTATGTCACACGGTATTTGTGCAGCAGTTTTTCAAACGCATTTTTTGGAGGGGGGGGGATAATAAAATAATAATAATAGATTTTTTAAAAAACACAATATTTACTCCAATTTGTTTGTATCATGTGAAAGATGAAGTTACACCGAGTAAATAGATACTTAATATGTCACACTTTAAAATCGCATCTACCCGTGGAATGGCAGGAAACTATGGTGCTTAAAATTCTCCATAGGCAACGCTTTAAATGCCTTACAGGTTACCAGTTTAGAATTACACAGGAGGTCTGGTGCTAGAATTATTATTTATCTATTTTTTTTTATTATTATTATTTATTTTATACAGTTTTTTTTGTTTTTTTTTACACTTAGAGCTTGGGAAAAGCGGCAGAGGGAGGGGTGACCCACTTCCGCCACCCACAGAAGTGATTGAGTGGCTATTTGTCCACTCGAATCACTTCTGCCACAAACAGAATCGTTGGCTGAAAAAACCCATACTGGAATGAGGCCTGTAGGTGCAGACATCATCCAGGTATAACTGCTTCAACTCAAGGACTTCCATGGATGTCCTACAGTCAGGAAGTTGTTAAATTCAGCTGTATATTTTAGGACATTACAATGTATCACCACCAAAAAAAGCTGAGTTAGACTTACCGGTAACTCCTTTTTTGAGAGTCTTCCAGGACAGCCCATGAGACCTTGGGCTCCTCCTACCAGGACAGGAAACACGTCACCCCCACCAGATAAAAGGGCGGTCCTCCAGGCCCATGTCAGTATTCTCAAGAACCGTAGGACCCTGCAAAACATATGCATAATACACATAACTTCAGACAATACCGGGTGGGAATCCGGCTGTCCTGGAAGACTCTCAGAAAAGGAGTTACCGGTAAGTCTAACTCAGCTTTTCTCCAAGCGTCTTCCAAGACAGCCCATGAGACGATGAGCCAGAACTTACCAGTCTAGGGAGGGACAACTGCCTGAAGGACCTTACGACCAAACGCCTGCTCCTGAGCTGATAGGAGATCCAGGCGATAATGTTTAATGAAGGTTGAGTAACTGGACCAAGTGGCAGCCCTGCAAATTTGTTCCGGTGAGGCACCAGCCCTCTCAGCCCAAGACGTAGACAAGGCTCTAGTTGAGTGCGCAGTAACAAAAGGTGTAGGGACCTCCCTAATTTTGTAAGCTTCCAAGATGGCTTGCTTTATCCATCTAGCCAATGTGGCTTTAGATGCACTATTCCCCTTGTGAACTCCAGAAAAGAGGACAAACAAGGCATCAGTTTTCCTAAAGGTCTTCGTGACCTCAAGATAGACCAAGAGAATCCTTCTTACATCTAGAAAACTAAATTTTCTTTCTAAGTCGCCCTGTGGCGAACTACAAAAGGTTGGCAATACAATGTTTTGAGATCGGTGGAATGTACTTGCCACCTTGGGCAAAAAACCTGGATCGGTTCGTAACACAACTCGATCCTCAAAAATCGTGAGGAAGGGCTCCCTAACTGATAGGGCCTGCAACTCACTTACCCTACGAGCTGAGGTAACAGCTATAAGGAACACAGTTTTTAATGTAAGTAATTTAACTGACATACTTTCCAGAGGTTCAAACGGAAATTCTACCAGAGTTTGAAGTACTAGGGACAGATCCCACGTTGGACAACTTCTCACTACTACTGGTCTGGCCCTAGAGATAGATTTGAAAAATCTGGCTATAGTGGGATTTTCCAGGAGAGAAAACTGGAGGAACACACTAATAGCTGCCGCCTGTACCTTTAGGGTACTAACAGAAAGACCTTTGTCGACACCCTCTTGGAAAAATTCCAAAATAGACGGAATATCATGAGTTAATCTATCATTTTCAGATAACCATGAGTTAAACCTTTTCCAAACTTTGGAATATATGGCTCTAGTAACTGGCTTCCTGCAATTAACTAGAGTCCTGACTACTTTGTCAGAGAACCCTTGGGCGCTCAGTATCTTTTCTTCAGATACCAGGCCGTCAAGTTTAAGGAAACCACCCGAGGGTGTGATACTGGACCCTGCAATAATAGGTCTTCCCTTTTCGGAAGACTCCACGGAGGCTCTGAAACCAGAGACTGTAGCAGGGAAAACCATGGCCTCTTGGGCCAAAACGGGGCAATTAGAATCAGATCTGTCTCTTCCAGCCAAAACTTCCGGAGGACTTCTGGAATCAGCCTGATTGGCGGAAAGGCATAACATAGGCCTGGAGGCCACGGGTTCGCCAGAGCATCGATCCCCAAGGCTTGGTCTGCCGGGTTCATGGAAAAGAATATCTCCGTCTTGCGGTTGTTTCGGTTTGCGAACAAATCCGCTACCGGATAACCCCATCTCTTGGTGAGGTCTGCAAAGACTTCGGGATGAAGGGACCAGTTGTCTCGGTCTATCCTGTGACGGCTGAGATAATCTGCCAGGCAATTGTTTTTCCCCTTCAGGTGTACAGCAGAAATGGAGGCTAGATTCCCCTCTGCCCATGAAAGGATCTCCTGGGCAATGGACTGAAGCCTCCGGCTTCTCGTGCCTCCCTGCTTGTTGATATACGCGACTGTCGCTATATTGTCTGACAGGATTTGGAGGTTGTGACCCCTGATCTCCATCTGAAAAGACTGGAGGGCTCTCTGGACTGCAAGCAGCTCTCTTTGATTGGATGAGGCCCTTGCCTCCTCTGGGGACCACTCTCCTTGTGCTACTGCATTGCTGAGGTGGGCCCCCCATCCCCAGGAACTCGCATCCGTGGTAATCCTTCGGGAAATGGGAAAGGACCATGGGAGACCTCCTGCTAGGTGCTGACCAGCTCTCCACCACCACAGGCTTCTTTTTATCCTGTCGGGAAGCCAGATCCTTGACTCCAGGGACCTTACGTCCCCGTCCCAGTTTCTTAAAAGAAACCTTTGTAACGGACGCTGACGGAGTCTCGCCCATGGTACTGCGGGAAAACATGAGGTCATAAGACCCACTGCCCTCGACACCTGTCTCAGAGAGACCGACTGGTTGGTCTGCAATGTAGACATAGTCTGGAACACTTTGGTAATCTTCTCCTGAGGAAGAAAAACTTTTTGGTTCACGGAGCAAAAATCGTAACCCAGATAAGTTACTTTCTGGGCCGGAATCAAGGACGATTTTTCTTTGTTTATTAGCCAGCCTAGGGACTGTAAGAAGTCCTGTACAGCCTGGAGATCTTCCAACAGCCTTTGGTATGATTTTGCCACTATCAGGAGGTCGTTTAAGTAAGGGATAACCGTTATTGCCTTTAATCTTAGAGGAGCCAGCACTTCCCCCAACACCTTCGTAAAGATGCCTGGGGCTGAGGAAAGACCGAAGGGGAGGGCCTGAAATTGAAAATGTCGGGTCCCCATACCCGTCTTCACTGCCAATCTCAAAAACTTTTGGAAGGCTGGATGGATAGGGATGTGAAGATAAGCATCCCTTAAGTCCAACGTGGCCATAAAGCAGTTTGGGTATAGTAGGTTTTTGATTGTAAAAACCGTCTCCATACGGAAATGCTTGTATCTGATGGACTTGTTTAAGGTCCAGAGATTCAGGATAAGTCGAAATTTTCCTGCTGGCTTTCTGACCACAAATACATGGGAATAGAATCCCTTGCCCCGCTCCGATCGAGGAACAGGAATCAGGACTTTTTGATCTAATAAGTCTCCGATCTGGAGACCCAGAGCCCTTGCTTTCTCCCGATCTTGTGGAGGAAATGTGACCAACAAACGTTCTGGTGGTTGGTGAACAAACTCCAGCCTGTACCCGTTGGTCACTAGGTCCAGGACGAAGGGGCTCAGAGTGACTGCTGCCCACTGTGGGATGAAGGCCCTCAATCTCCCTCCCACCGGGGAACACAAGTCACTGCGGCTTGGCGGGCTGTTGAGGAGGGTTAAATAGCACTCCCCCTTTGCCTCTGCCTTTGTGCCCAGTCCAATGCTTTTTCGGCCTGCTGTCCTTTTCTCTAGGACTCTGTTGCCTGTTTTGGCCACAAAAAAATTTTCTGGCTGTCAGAACTCTCTTTTTCCCCTCTAAACGCCTTTTTCTTATCAGCCGTGCGTTCCAGTGCCTCCTGTAGACCTGGGCCAAATAAATGATTGCCAGTTAAAGGAAGGCCACAAAGGCGCAACTTGGAGGCCGAGTCCCCTGACCAGGTCTTAAGCCAAAGGCTTCTCCTGGCTGAGTTCACTAGAGCCGAAGTCCTGGCTGACATTCTTACCGACTCAGGGGAAGAATCTGCCAAAAAACCCACTGCCTGAAATAGGAGAGGAAAAGACTTTAAAATTTGCTCTCTGGAGGTACCTGCTGACAGATGTGACTGAATCTGAGTCAACCAAACCTCCAGATTTCTGGCCACACAAGTGGAAGCCAAAGCTGGTTTCAGGTTTCCAACTGCTGAGTCCCAGGCTCTGTGGAGAAGGATATCCCCCCTCTTGTCCATCGGATCCTTAAGCGTACCCATATCATCAAACGCCAGGTCCGAGTTTTTTGAAACCTTTGAAAGAGGTGCGTCTAACTTGGGATTCTTATTCCATGGCTGCGCAGTGTCCTCATCAAAAGGAAACCTCCTTTTTAGGTTACTGGAGAAGAATGGTTTTCTCTCAGGATTATCCCATTCCAGTTTAATAGTATCAACCAAAGAACTATGAACTGGAAACACTCTTGATTTTCTCTTATGTAAACCTTTATACATAAGATCATGTTTGGATAACTGAACCTCTTCCTCTTTTAATTCAAGGGTAGTATATAGATAGCCTTTAATAAGTCATCTACATCCTCCACAGATAACTTAAATCTTGAGCCTCGAGTGGATTCTCTATCTCTGGGCTCTGTATCTGACCCTGATTCTTCCAGAGAAGAACGGGTAGATCTGACCTCAGCCTCAGAGTCTTCACTCTCTGCCTGCTGCGGAGTGCTTACTGACGCCTTCAGTGAAGACGGACTCTCTGCTGGAGTCTGTAGCTTGTCAATAGGCGTTCTAAAGGAACTGAAGGTGGACGCAAGCTCATCCCTAACAGAAGTAAGCATCTTCTGGCAAGAGGCAACCGGGTCATCCTTTACTAGGCCTTCTATACAGGTGCGACAAACTGCTTTGCTCCATGAGGAGCTCAATTTGTTTGCGCAAACCGCACATTTCCTTTTAAGTGGCTGCGCTTGGGCCTTGTCCTGAGTCTTGGTCTGCAAGACAAAATAAATGCCCCACAATGTAATTAAAGCCACACAATCACTCCGTAACACCACGTGCAGGAGGGAGGAAATGTGTCCCCTTACACCCACTACTACAGAGGGGGGAGGGGGAGGGAACACTCACAGGGATAGTAAGGTGGTGACAGAACACCCCAGGCTTACCTGTGAGGTGCTGGTGTTGGGAACTGCATCCGCTGCCTGTGCAGGTACTGCAGGAGGATCCATTCTGCCCCTCTTGGTCATCCACAGCCTGGCTGCTTAACACCAAGAAACACCAGCAGCCAGCGTTCTCTGTTCGCGCCGTTTATGAAGACTGGAACATCGTCTCCGGCGCCCGATGATGATGTCATATGCCCCGGAAGTAACCCTCTCCAGGCACTTCCTGTGGGCCAGCTTGGAGCGCAATAGCTCCGCCCCATCGAACGCTGCGGCTTCCTCCATTCCTTGCTCAGATCAGCCAGGCTGTCGGCAGGGAAGGACAACCGAAGCTCAGCTGAGCTAGAGTGCAATGCACTGCGCTAGGGGCACGACCTCACACCGGTCCTGGCCCTCTCCAGGCACTGAGGACAGAGAACAGCAACACAGCCAACCTCCCCAGCGGTGTGCTGCTTCTGGCAGAGGAAGAGGTAAGTGATATGCCCCAGAAAAAGGCCATACAAAGCCCCTGCTTATAAGGCCTATGGGAGCAGGTTCCATGAACATGTTACCCCCCGTCTGGAGGAAACACAAATAACTGACATGGGCCTGGAGGACCGCCCTTTTATCTGGTGGGGGTGACGTGTTTCCTGTCCTGGTAGGAGGAGCCCAAGGTCTCATGGGCTGTCCTGGAAGACGCTTGGAGAAAAACCCCACAATAAATTCTCCTGTTCCTGACGATTGCAGCGATACTACATATGTGTGTGTGATTTGTTTTTTGTGCCCATAATAGAACCAAGAAACAATAGTATATATTGTAAGAACACACATATGGAGCACCCAGGTTTAAAGCCCACTTCCTGGATGCCTCATATATGTGTTATGTGGTCATGAAGGGGTTAATATGGTACAATTGTCATACCTGTTGGGTCACGTGGTGGTATTTCACGATTGTTGCGCCGTGGACGCCGCGGCATCTTGATGGTACTAGATGTTATCGCAGGTGAATGAAGGTTTACCTAAAAATAAATAATATTAATACTAATAATAATATACAACACTATAATAATAAGAGAAAGGTAGAATAATAGTAGTTTATGGTGGTAATCGCTGGAGTCTGGCTTCAGAGATGCGTCTCAGTTGAGATCCTCTTCACCGTCTGACTGTCAGGACTCCTAGAGGACCCCCAAACATCTGCACCTGTGCACAGATCAACTGCCAACCAATCACAGCGCTGGCCTTCTCACACTAGCTGCCCTGATCCTTTGCCTAAAATATACTGGCTCATACAACACAGTACCCAAATGAAATTGAGCTTATTCCATTGTTATTAAACAAATAAATCTTTATTATGGTATTTAATAAACACTGGGTTTGATAATTTCATAACATAAAAGGAACTGTGACAGTTGCTCTGGTATCAGGCAGTGAGAAGGACAGACTGGGGATCCTTTGTGGGGTCCTGAGAGTTGTAGGGGAACCAGGAAGTGGGTTATAAATGGAGTTGATGTGAATGTTGATCCAGTCAGTACATATCTGTGTTCTGTGTATGTAGTACTGTGTATGGAGGGGACCCGGGACAGTTCTGTCTGCAGGCAGGCTTGGCTTTCAATTTGTGTGGCGACTGAGCCCTTCCATGTCTGAGAGAGGGCTGAGTGTCACTGGTAACCATAGCAACGGTGTATACATTTCATCCCTGTGTGTACTACATAACCCTGTGTGTGTATAGAGCCCCCTAAAACATACATACATACCTGTATACTATGTGTATAGAGCACCCACATGTCTACCTTCCTGTATACTGTATATATAAAACCTACTCCTGTATACCTACCTGTATCCTGTGTGTATAGAGCCTACTCATGTATACCTACCTGTATACTGTGTATAATTAGAGCCTACTCATATATACCTAACTGTATACTGTGTATATTGAGCCTACACATATATACTGTACCTACCTGTATACTCTATAACTGATAATTGCACGGTCAGTGCAACGATGTACCCAAATAAAATGAATGTCCTTTTTCCCCACAAATAGAGCTTTCTTTTGGTGGTATTTGATCACTTCTGCATTTTTAATTTTTTGCACTATAAACAAAAAAATACTGACAATTAAAAAAACAAAAAAACAAAAACAAATTTCTTCATAAATGTAGGCCAATGTGTATTCTGCTACATATTTTAGTTAAAAAAATCCCAATAAGCGTATATTGATTGGTTTGCGCAAAAGTTATAGCATCTACAAACTATATGACATTTTAATTTATATTTACTAGTAATGGTGGTGATCAGTGACGTATATTAGACTGTGATGTTGCGCCGACCATTCTGACACTAACTGACACTTTTTGGCAACCAGTGACACTAATACTGTGATTAGTGCTAAAAATATGCACCGTCACTGTACTAATGACACTGGCTGGGAAGGGGTTAACATCAGGGGTGATCAAAGGGTTAACTGTGTGCCTCACCAGTATTTATTTGAACTGTGTGAGGTGCTTTTACTAGTGGAAGAGATAGAATGTAGCAGGGACACAAACGCCATCCCTTCCCCCTGTCAGAACGGCAATCTGCCTTGTTTACATAGGCAGATCAGAGTTCTGTCTCTCTGCCCGGCGATCGGCTGGCGGACATCTAGTACCTTGCACCCGCTGATTGGCTTCTGCTGTGTATAATGAAGCGAGCTGTTGTATTTATACATGATGCGGCACACAGCTGCCACCCTGTAGCAATAAAGCTGGTATAGGGCAGTCCGGAAGCGGTTAAAGGAGAAGTCCAGCCTGGGCTCATTCGGTCCGATGCTGCATCTACCTAGGTAAGTATGAATATGGGATAAAAAAAATTTCCATTATTCTCTTTTAATATTGAAAGTAAACTCACTCATCCATACATGTCTCCATGCTTTATTTTGTTGAGAAATCACTTTGAAAAACATTCCCAGCTTTTTTAGCAATGACCGTCTTGAGTAAGGGCAAATGATTCATGTAGCATTTACTTCCTGGAATCCATCTGCCCTTAGTTCAGGCATGCAGGCAGGCGTGTGTGCTTAGCTGAGAAAGCCTCTCCTTCCCTCCTCCAGATGAAAGAAGAAAATACCCATGAAGACTCCAGGGAAGTATGACATCATTTTAGCCTAGGCCAGAAACCAGAAAGCAACTGAAGAAATGTAAAAAAAAAAGATTAAAACAAGTAAATATGATATATCTTCTTATCTATTTACTCATGCTAGCAGCATAAACATTTAAAATAGTTAATGTGATTGAGAGAGTTTAGTTGCACATTAAGACCCCTTTCCCGCTGAGGCGGTTTTCAGGCATTTTAGCGATAGAAATAGCCTCTAAATAGCACCTGAAAACCACCTCCCATTCATTTCAGTGTGTCTTTTCACACTGGGGCGGTGCGTTTGGGGGACATTAGGAAATGTCCTGCAAGCAGCATCTTTGGGACGGTGTGGGAGCGATGTATACAGCGACCCCAAAATGCCCTGCCCATTGAAATTAATGGGTAGTGCTTCCAAAGCGCCTGAAAAGCTCTTCAGAAGCGATGCAACACAGGCGTTTTTAACCCCTTCTTTGGGGTTAAAAGCGCAGCGCTAGCGGCCAAAAAGTGCCACTAAAACAAGCTGGGCTTTAGCGCTAAAGTGGCCGTGGCCCCAGTGTGAAAGGGGTCTAATGTATTTATCTTTGATTGATTGACAACACCTGCTCACCACCATCCCATATAAGAGAGTGGAGAGATTGTCAATCTTATATGAGAACCAAGCACACCTGGCACTATGATATGGCAATAAAACACAGCGCGGTGTACTGCAGCTTTTATTGTATATACGCTTTGGACTGTAAATCTAGCCATTTTGTTTTCTTTCTATTTTTTAGTTTGAAGATTAGTTCAAAACTTTGTTGTGTTTTTTTTTATTACCCACTTTATCATATTTATGACTTATTCTGTCCCAGTTCCAGCTACCACAGCACCAGTATGCTGTCATCGACATGCTAATTCATGTCTTTTTTAATTCTTTATTTATTCCAGATATGCCAGGAAGTAAAGACATAAAATCGGTCACAAGTTAGACTGACTACAGATTGTTTCACAGTTGAAAACAAGATCAACAATCATGAGAGGTCCCCCCCCTCCGAAACAAGGTGGTAGAGAGGTGACTTTCCAGGTAATTTCAGAAAATAGAGAGGAAGCACCAGCAAACACAGATATGCTTATGAATTGTGTCATAACACTTGACCACCATTAGGAGACGCTAATAAAATGACATTACATTCCTTATTTTAGATATCATTATATTACGTTTTTGTGCTTCTGTGCTTCTTTATGCAATGCAGGCAGATCAAGGTTGATACGAGGTTCTGGCAGGGAGCTGTACATAGCTTCCTGAAAGAATCACCACACCCTCCCTCGGTACTCTTCCCAACAACCCTCAGCCCTGATGCAAGCAGTGTGTTGGCTCTTGAAACGAATTATGCAAAAATGCCTTAATGCACGGATGGCAATCTGGCGGAGTTGGTCTTCCTAGGCAGGCTTTAAAGAGGAAGGAAAGTCCGCTTTTTAACTTGTACCTATAATAAGGCTTTCCTGTAGGTACAGTGAATATCTTCTAATCTTGCATTGTTTAGGAGAAATTCACATGGGATGCAGCCAGCAATGTCACCGGCGTATGCGATCTGAAGGGACGGCAAACCCTACCCAGAGCATCTATACAGCCCGCAAACCCAGAAGGGTGAAGATGGAAGCACAGGGGAGCCGTGACAGCACTACGCTAGAGGACTCCATGTCCAGGTAAGTCTGTCATAATGTGCTAGTGTGCAGGTAAGTCTGTCACAATGTGCATACTAGTACATAATGACTTAAACCTGCAGGGGGCACTTTTTTATATTTTTGTGGTGGTTTACTACCACTTTAATTAGCTGAAGTTTGCCTTTAATTTGTTAGTCAAGTCCATCTAAATCTGCTAGTACATCTAATGCCCCGTACACACGGTCGGATTTTCAGACGGAAAATGTGTGATAGGACCTTGTTGTCGGAAATTCCGACCGTGTGTGGGCTCCATCACACATTTTCCATCGGATTTTCCGACACACAAAGTTTGAGAGCAGGATATGAAATTTTCCGACAACAAAATCCGTTGTCGGAAATTCCGATCGTGTGTACACAAATCCGACGGACAAAGTGCCACGCATGCTCAGAATAAATAAAGAGGTGAAAGTTATTGGCCACTGCCCCGTTTATAGTCCCGACGTACGTGTTTTACGTCACCGCGTTTAGAACGATCGGATTTTCCGACAACTTTGTGTGACTGTGTGTATGCAAGACAAGTTTGAGCCAATATCCGTCGGAAAAAATCCTAGGATTTTGTTGTCGGAATGTCCGAACAAAGTCCGACCGTGTGTACGGGGCATCACACTACCCTTTCCCCAGATTGACAATGCTGTTGTCCAAAGGTGGAGATTCTCTTAAGCTGTACAAAAATTCTTTGTACATTCAATAGAAAATGGCAAAAAATAGTGCAGGAACCTTTTTTTCAAATCGGTGTCGCACCGCAAAGTAGGAGTCGCACCAATTTGAACCATTACCGACAATAGGCAGAGACTTTTCATGTAATTTGGAACCGCATGACAAGCAGCACCAGTGTGAACGGGGGCTTAATGATTTGTATTTCTGCCAAATCCTGAGAATTACACAGCTCTGCCACACAGCACAGCCAGGCTTGAAGTATAGTAGATCTGATTTTTCTCTGCTGCCTGGATACTGAAAAGATATGCTGTAGTCTGATGAGCTAGTTTCTCTGTTACTTTGCTTTCTCCTCCCAAAACTGACTGGCTCCCTATGCTGCTTCTCCCTCCCCAATCTGAGCTCCGCTGTACAGGGACTATGAGTGGCTGATACCAGATTGAATATAGGTGTTTACACTGCTTGCATTGTAAAAAAAACATTTAAAGATGTAGTAATGAATATCCAGCAGATTCATTTATATATTTTAATCAGTTGACCACTGGGCACTTAAACCCCCTTAATAACCAGACCAATTTTCAGCCTTTGGTGCTCTCACATTTTGAATGACAATTACTCAGTCATGCAACACTGTATCTACAGTATATGAAATTTTTGTCCCTTTTTTCACACAAATAGAGCTTTCTTTTGGTGGTATTTAATCACCACTGGGTTCTTTATTTTTTGCGCTATAAAAGAAAAAAGACCGAAAAATCTGTAAAAAAAATGCATTTTTCTTCGTTTCTGTTATAAAATTTAGCAAATTAGTCATTTTTCTTCATATATTTTGGCCAAAATTTATACCGCTACATATCTTTGGTAAAAATAACCCAAATCGGTGGATATATGGTCTGTGAAAGTTAGAGTCCACAAGATATGTTGCCAATATCTGAAAATTGGTCACACCTGAAGTACTGACGGCCTATCTCATTTCTTGAGACCCTAACATGCCAAAAAAGTACAAATACCCCCCAAATGACCCCTTTTTGGAAAGAAGGCATTCCAAGGTATTTAGAAAGATGCATGATTGCAAAATCAAGTTGGTTTTTTTTTGTTTTGTTTTTTCACAAAATTGTCATATTAGCAGGTTATTTCTCACACACCGCATATGCATACCACAAATTACACCCCAAAACACATTCTGCTATTACTCCCAAGTATGGCGATACCACATGTGTGAGACTTTTACACAGCGTGGCCACATACAGAGGCCCAACATGCACGGAGCACCTTCAGGTGTTCTGGAGTACCCAGGCCAATTCTGACATTTCTCTCGTACATGTAAAAATCATCATTTATTTGCTAGAAAATTACATAGAACCCCAAAACATTATATATGTTTTTTTTTAGCAAAGACCCTAGAGAATATAATGGCGGTCATTGCAACTTTTTATCTTGCGCGGTATTTGCGCGGCAATTTTTCCAACACGTTGTTTTTGGAAAAAAACTGTTTTGTGCTTTAAAAAAAAACAAAACAGTAAAGTTAGCCCAATGTTTTTGCATAATGTGAAAGAGTATGGCTGAGCATGGGCGGGTATGGCTGGGTATTGCAGGGTATCGCTGAGTATAACTGGGTATGGCAGATTATGGCTTGGTACTGCAGAGTATGGCTGGGTATGACAGGGTATGGCAGAGTATTGCGGGGTATTGCAGAGTATGGCAGGGTATCGCTGTGTATGGTTGAGCATGGCTGGGTATCGCCAAGTATGACTGGGTATGGCTTGGTATCACCGAGTATTGCAGAGTATGGCTGGGTATTGCAGGGTATTGCAGAGTATTGCGGGGTATTGCAGAGTGTTGCACAGTATTGCAGGATATTGCAGAGTATTGCAGAGTGTTGCACGGTATTGCAGGGTATTGCAGAGTATTGCGGGGTGTTGCAGAGTATTGTACAGTATTGCAGGGCATTGCAGAGCATTGAAGGATGGCTGAGCATGGATGGATGGATGGCTGGATGTGTCTGAGCAGCGCTGTGGGCACTACACATCCAGCCCACAGAGCTGCTGCCATCCGATCCCTCCCCCTGTCAGCTCACAGTGTACCGATCGGTACACAGAGGGGAGGAGAGGAACCTGCGTCATGAGATGAAGCCGGTTTGTTTACATGTGATCGCTCCATCATTTGATGCGATCAGCGGCCATTTACCGAGATTCGTGATGCGGTCACGGATGTTCTCAAGTGCGCGCAAGAGCGGACTTCTGGGAGGACGTCACTGTACGCCCTCCCAGAGTTAAAAAACCGCTCTGTAGCCATCATTTGGCTATGGGACGGTTATTAAGTGGTTAAAGTAGAGCTAAAGCCAGAACCTTTCATTTGCGACAGAGTAAGGGAGGGTTATAATCCCTGTTGTATTTTATTAATATTTTTTTGCCATCTGTGCCCCATTGGGGAGATTTTCCTTCACTTCATGCCCCATAGTCAAGACAGGAAGTGAAAGGAAATCCCTCCAAAATGAGGGAACCCCTGGTTGTCACCAGAACTAGTATCCTCATTGGAAAATGTCCCTTCTTTTACTGCTTTAGGTAAAAACAGTTCAAGCCAAAAATGGGATTTTCTTTCACTTTCATGGGGGCAAAAACAGCAAAATAAACCCGATGGAGTTCTAATACTACTTCAATCTATCCAAAACAAAACAAAAAAAAAAGTTTTGTCTTTATTTATACATTAAATATGCACGGAGTGCACCATTAAATTTAATATTTAGGAAGGAGTTAAAATATAGCTAAAGGAAAAACATTTTAGTTTTAAAGTGGAGAGAGATGAGAACACCTGTCAGGTATTTATTGCTGTCTGTGCCCCTGTTAGGCTCTATTTACACCTGTGCCTTTTGTAAATGAACGCATAAGTGTGCATTTTTGCACATCTTGCTGGGACATGTGCAAAACATGCATTGTGCTTGCAGTGGCATTAACTTTCAATGGAACCCCAAACGCGGACAGCATACGAGCAATTTGTGCATAGCAAAACAGGCCACAAATGCGCCAAAATGCGCTGTAAAAAATAAATAAAATGTGAAGCTTCTTTGGCATGTTTGCCATGCATAGGGCAGCCCATTTAAGTGAATGGGCTGTCCTATGTGTATTGAGTGAAAAGACATGAGGTGTGAATGGGGCCTTAGGAAGAGTCACCCTCTCCTTGTCCCTTTTAGGTTACCAAGCGAGAAAGTAAAAGAAAATCCCACATTTTGAGCTGTCACCAAGATAGAAATAGCAGGGAAATCTTTTCATGGGGACACTAGTTCTAGAATACCCCTAATATGGAGGGTTTTTCTCTCACTTCCTGTTTCAGCTATTGAACAGGAAGTGAAGGGAAATCTCCCCAATTGTTAATGGCAAAAAAATCCTGACAGCCACTGCACCAATGCAAGTAACCTACGTTACTGTGCAATGTGGTAATATTCATTCGCTATTGTCAGACAACTGGGTGGACTCAGGGCGCAGAGCCCACCATTTTTGAAGCCTATTAGACCCTCTTTAATGACAATTAAAGTTTGTTGTTTTAAAAATTCAAAATTGCTCTATAGATCGGTGTTATCCTTTAAATTTACCTTATTTCAACAAGCAAGCAGCCTCTGTTATAAAAAATAATTAATATTATATACACATGCTTCCATACTTACCAACTGTCACAAATTTCCTGGGACATTCCCGGGATTTAGACCCTTTTCCCGGATTTAGTCATTCCTGGGAAATGTCCTGGGAAATTTTTATTTTACCAATTTTTTTTTTTTTTCTGCCGCCACCACCGCCGCTAGAGGTCTGTGGCCGACGGAGACAATGTCTCCACCGGCCACCATTTTCCTGAAGACCAAATTGCTGTTTAGCAATGGCCGGGTGGCTGCCAATAGAATTTGAGCTGTGGCACCGCCCACCTCCCGCCCCGCTGCCGTCTGTGTGTAATCTGATGTGGGAAGGGGCAAGGGTGGGCGGCGCCGCAGCTCAATTGCTATTGGCAGCCACCCGGCTATTTTGTCCCATTATCTTTAGTAATGGTGGCGGAGAGAGGCTCCACTGCTGGGAATGCCTGAGGTAAGGAAAGGGGGGCTCTATTGGGGGATGCCTGGTGTAAGGGGGGACTCTGCTGGCAATGCCTGATGTAAGGGGGGACTCCGCTGCAATGCCTGATGTAAGGGGGGACTCCGCTGCAATGTCTGATGTAAGGGGGGACTCCGCTGCAATGCCTGATGTAAGGGGGGACTCCGCTGCAATGCCTGATGTAAGGGGGGACTCCGCTGCAATGCCTGATGTAAGGGAGGACTCCGCTGGCAATGTCTGATGTAAGGGGGGACGCTGCTGGCAATGTCTGATGTAAGGGGGGACTCTGCTGGCAATGTCTGATGTAAGGGGGGACTCTGCTGCAATGTCTGATGTAAGGGGGGACTCTGCTGCAATGTCTGATGTAAGGGGGGGACTCTGCTGCAATGTCTGATGTAAGGGGGGACTCCGCTGGCAATGTCTGATGTAAGGGGGGACTCCGCTGGCAATGTCTGATGTAAGGGGGGACTCAGCTGCTAATGTCTGATGTAAGGGGGGATGCTGCTGGCAATGTCTGATGTAAGGGGGGACTCCGCTGGCAATGTCTGATGTAAGGGGGGACTCCGCTGGCAATGTCTGATGTAAGGGGGGACTCCGCTGGCAATGTCTGATGTAAGGGGGGACTCCGCTGGCAATGTCTGATGTAAGGGGGGACTCCGCTGCAATGTCTGATGTAAGGGGGGACTCCGCTGCAATGTCTGATGTAAGGGGGGACTCCGCTGGGGACGCCTGATGGCATCTGGTGGCAGGCGACGTGGCAGGTGACACACTCAGGGCTTCCACTGATTCAGCATTATGGTGAGTTAAATAATTTCATTCTATATTACAATGTAATAATAGAAATAATGCACTTCAATCATCCTGACACCATAACAACCATGGTGTCGGGATGATTGAAGCGCTAACACCAGGTGTTTGGAGTATCTTTATCTGCTGATTGTTAAACTTTCTGGAATACAGATATTTCTACTGTTGTGTAGGATCTGGGCCTGTTGTCACTCCATTTCTTTCTTTCTTTCTTTCTTTCTTTCTTTCTTTCTTTCTTTCTTTCTTTCTTTCTTTCTTTCTTTCTTTCTTTCTTTCTTTCTTTCTTTCTTTCTTTCATTTTTTTTTGCAATGTTGGCAACTATGTGCTTCTGGCAGTCGGTGAGTCAATTTTTCACTGTCTTGCAGAGGTGTGAGTGCTGCGGTTTTCTGACACTTTAGGTGCTGGTACTGTTTGACTGGCTGCCATGCTGATTCTTCATCCTCAAAAACCTGAATCCCTGACCTGGAACAAGTATGAAGATCAGCAGTTCTGACTTGGTTCCACCGTAATGGAAACCGTGCAGGCCAGACAACTATCAATCTTAGAAGGTCAGCAGTGACCGCTTCCATGTTTCTGTTGGTACAGGTTTCTGTAATGCCATAATTTTGTCAAATCTTGAAGGGGTTCAACAAGTCTAACCATTCAGGAGTTTGAATTCACGGAAATTGGTTCTTATCTGGCAAGGAAAATGACTAACCCTGTGACACAGAATTGAATCTATAGTCAGTTGCATTATTGTGGGTTTTTTTTTTTTAAAGCTGTCCTATATAGCAATATAGGAATCAGGCTGAAAGCTCCACTTCAAGAATGTATGTTTTATAAGGTTTTCTACGGCTTGACATTTTCTTTTATCATATTAGAGCGTCCATTTTTACATACATTTAAAGCATGGTGTCTCTGTTATTTATTAGTTATTAGCTAAGTTGCTAAATTAATGGTCAAGGGTAGTCATTGAGCTTGACCCTAGCCTTGTACCTTTCAAAGTGCTCTTTAGACTATGATGGAGATCAGCTAAGCTACTAATGAATTGTAAGCCTGACAGAACATAGGAACTAAGTGGTAAAAAAAAGAACTTGAGGATGACAAAACTTATTTACAGGAATTTAGGAACGGGAGCCCCCTTTTTGAATTCCAGTAAGAGTGACTTAATTTAAGCAATGGTTTGAAATGTGGCATAAATCACCCCATCCAAGAAGGTTCCACAGAGAATTTATCTAGTACATTTTTTAAAACTCTTGCTCTTTTTAAAAGAGGTATTCTAGTCAATAAGATAAAAAAAACAATAAAAAAAAAAAAACAAAACACTTATTTATTGGTGTATAACACGCACCTTTTCCCCCTTAAAATAGGGGGAAAATCTTGTGTGTGTGTTATACGCCGATTATAGGCTGCCACCGAGGGGAAGGAGGGGACAAGCACCGCCGAAATAGAGCCGGATCTCCTGTGTACTTGGTTCTGCTCACAGTCACGCTCAGTCCCGCCCCCTGGGCGGCTCCTAGCATTGACATCCCAGCATTGGACAGGCGTTATGTCCATCATAGGATCCGGGCCAAGGGGCGGGACTGGGCGTGACACTGAGCCGAGTACACAGGAGATCCGACTCTGTCTATTTCAGCAAGGCTGCAGATGGACACTGATCAGGCTGCAGTGAGGAGCAATGCTGCAGATGGACACTGACCAGGCTGCAGTGAGGAGCAATGCTGCAGATGGACACTAATCAGGCTACAGTGAGGAGCAAGGCTGCAGATGGGCACTGATTAGGCTGCAGATGGGCACTGATAAGACTGCAATGAGGTGCAAGGCTGCATATGGGCACTAATCAGGCTGCAGTGAGGAGCAAGGCTGCAGATGGGCACTAATCAGGCTGCAGTGAGGAGCAAGACTGCAGATGGGCACTGATTAGGCTGCAGTGAGGAGCAATGCTGCAGATGGGCACAGATCAGGCTGCAGATGGGCACAGATCAGGCTGCTCTAAAGCTGCAGATGGGCACAGATCAGGCTGCATTGAGGCTGCAGATGGGCACTAATCAGGCTGCATTGATGCTCACTGACCATTATTTTGCTCCAAAGTGGTTTATTTAAAAAATACATTAATGACTGGTTGGGGAAATAGGAACATCCTTCCTAAACTCTTTCAAAGGAAAAATAAAAATCAATTTGGATGTATCTGGTCAGGTTAGAGTGTCCACAGAAATTCAGCTGTTTTCACAGATCCAGTAAAGATTATTTTAGCTTAGTGGACACCATGGGGTTGCTTTAGTAAAATTGGAGAGTGCAAAATCTAGTGCAGCTCTGCAAAGATACCAGCTTCCAGGTTTTTTTTTAGTCAACGCTTAACTGCACAAGCTGAGGTTAGAAGCCGATTGGCTATCATGCAGAGTTGCACCAGATTTTGCACTCTCCAGTTTTAGTAAATCAACCTCCATAAGAAGCAGAATCATTGGAAGACTAACATTTCACTACACGTGTTTTATTATTATTTCAAGTCTATGGATTTGATTTGCTCTGAAGGGACCTGAACTATAACCAATATCTGAAGGTTATTTTAGAGTTCCAGCACAACCAAATTACCAAATTCCAGCTTTCAGTATATTATAAAGCACATTAGAAATTATAGCTCGAATATAATTGGATGCGTTGTCTAAGCAGACTCTTAGCCCCCCCCTGTACTTACTGAAACATAGGTAGGGACAGAGTCACAGCTGGCCTCTCTACTTCAGGACATTGGCAAGACCACCAGCTAGAACTTTCCCACTCTGCACCCTTGGCACAAAGATAGAAAGACAAATATTCTTCAGGTACATTACAGCCTAAAAAAAACGAACACTAGTCTAAAAAGGTTTCATTAGACTGCCAACAGTCCATTCCAGCCTCTCTCAACCAGAGTTCCATGGAACCCAAGGCTTTCTCCCAATGTTGTTAGGGGTTCTTATGAGTTTATGCAGAGTTTCTCCAGTGCTGAGAGTTCAGGAAGGAGGAGATTTCCACTACAGCCTGTATACACGACCACATGTGTGATGTCAATATCATATGACCTGGCTAGCTCTGATCAACAAGTAAATGTTCTCTCCAGCATAAAAGACACAACTGAGCATGTGCAGGTCGGCTACTCTGCCTGTGTGTTAGCTGGCCTTCCCCAGATAGACAGTGCAGGAGGGGAAAGATCTGTGCATACAGGATAAAACAGCCCTTTTACAAAATGCAGAGGATTAACCTCTGTTAAAAGTAACACTTTAAATACAGTGGTTCTCAACCCTGTCCTCAAGTACCCCCAACAGGCCATGTTTGCAGGTTTTCCTTTATATTGCACAGATGCTTTAAATCAGAGTCAATGGCTTGGTATTTTGGACAGCTATTTTATCTAAGAAAAATTCCCAAAACATGGCCTGTTGGGGGGTACTTGAGGACAGGATAGAGAACCACTGGTTTAATAGAAGACATGTACTGTATATTAAAGTGTTATTAAACCCAGGACCCTGCATTCACAATTTATCAGGTCTCCCACAGTACACAGAACATGGAAATGCAATTATTTAAGTAAATATAAACTGCTAAATACCTCTTCTCATCAGCAGTATATAGCAGTCTTGTGACTTATATTAGTGTCTGGGTAAAGCTTGTAGGAGGAGTTTTCATTCTCCCCTAATTGTCCTATGAGGCTGCGGGACCCCTGACCCTCTGTCTGGACAGTACTGATTGGCCCTGTGCCGATCACATGAACCCTCCCAAGAAAAAAAAAACCCTCTAACAATACACACCAAACTGAGTATGTGCAGAGTGCCCCCAAGGTTCGGTTCTATCAGGAGATGAATTGGGGACAGTGGAAGGAGGGGATGATCAGAGAAGACAGTATCAAACAGCCTTTTTACACAATGCATGAAATTAACCCCTTAGGTTTCACAGTGAGTATAACAAGCATGCTTTACTGCATATACAGACTGATTTTACTGTTGTGGGTTTAGTAGCACTTTCCGAAAGAAAGGGTACACGCTGAAAGATTAGGTTGTTTCCATGAAAGTGCAATTGCTCGGTGATCCCTTTGAGAGGTAATAAAACCTGTACGTTTTACACTTACACATTACTTAGCACGAGTGCACTTAATGAGCAAAATATATCTGGTGCTAGGTCCTATTTAAAGTACATTTTTAAAAATTATTATTTTAAAAGAACACATTCCCCCATTTAACACTTCTGCCTTGCAGCACTAAGGTTGTTGGTCTGAATCCCAACCACGGCATTACCTGCATGGAATTTGCATGTTCTCCCTGTGTCTGTGTGGGTTTCCTCCGGGTACTTTGATGTCCTCCTACACTCCAAAAGACATGCTGCTAGGTTAATTGGCTCTCCTATGTGTATGTATGAATGTGAGTTACAGACCATAGGGTGTAAACTCCTTGAGGGCACAGACTGATGTGAATGTACTAAATTTATATACATATATACAGTATATGTAAAGCACTGCGTAAATTGCTGGGGCTATATAGATGCCTATAATTATTAAGTAATAAATAAATAATACTGCATCTCTACTCTGGCCACTCTAGTTGCAAAATTGGTGACTTATGTTTGTGCTTCATTATAGTAACTGGAATTTTACAAAACTTCTGTACTTTAGTTATCAGAATATCATTCTTAATTACTTAACTTATTTACCAGGAAGCATAGTAAATAAGGAGCAACGTTACCAGTTCTAGGGTCAGCTACCACATCCACAACCTGATTAGTAAAATATGTATGTTTTGGGAAAAAATAGGATTTTTAAGGATGTAGGGCTGACACTGAAGTGAGCACACAGCATTAAGTAAAAATAATTTATTGATAATAGTAAAATCACATACAAAAATACTCATATCTTATGAATATGATCAAATAGCACAGCATGGTATTTCACATTCTATCTAATTGTCATTGAATTTGAGAAGGATACCATTTTTATAATGCTGTGCTAGTACATTATTTGATAAACACATTAAATTATTGATATACTGTATGATTCATATTATAAAAGTGCTCACCAACTAAATCGGTATGTAGAGACATGCACCCCCATAGGGGGTGTACTAGCACAGCATTATAATAATGGTATCCTTCTCAAATTCAATGACAATTAGATAGAATGTGAAATTCCCTGAAGAAGCAAGGACATTACTTCGCAAAACGCATTGGATGATTCGACTTGTATCAACTCTCTTCGAGCATGTGGAATATGTACTATTTTATATGTATCTTGCTGTGCTATTTGATCATATTTATGAGATATGAGTATTTTTGTATGTGATTTGACTATTTTCAATAAATCATTTTTACCTAATACTGTTTGCTCACCTCAGTGTCAGCCTTACATCCTTGAAAGTCCTATTTTATGGGTTACATAGTAGGTGAGGTTGAAAAAAGACACTAGTCCATCAAGTCCAACCTATGTGTGTGTGATTATATGTCAGTATTACATTGTATATCCCTGTATGTTGTGGTCGTTCAGGTGCTTATCTAATAGTTTTTTGAAACTATAGATGCCCCACGCTGAAACCAAAACATACAGGAAGCATAGTAAATAAACTTCTTAGTGAATCAACTGATATTCGCTCATATCAACCACCTGTGAATCAGCCAATACCTGCAGAACCCTGCAGATCAGTTCACTTTGCTTTAGTTAAAAGAAAACATGTATTTTTTCCCAATACCTTATAATTACTCGAACTGTTTTGTCATGGAGAAATTACTTAAAAAAAAAAACCAAAAAAACAAAAAACCTCAAGTAATTGTTGATCACAATGGAGACATTAAAGTTCTGTTTCTTGTTAACGCATCTTTTGTTGATAGGGGAATTAAGGCTGATTTTCATGAGCTAAAAGAAAAGTCTGCAGCAGTCACGATTCATTTTCCCTTGGCAAAATTTAAATTCCAAGGTTACTTGAAGAAGGAACCACAGTTTAAGATAAAATAGATGTGGTGGGCTAGAAGAGTTGTTATTCCAGACATTTTCATATTGAGAAAGAAATTGGCAGACATTATTAGTATCACCAAGCATGTATAAACTTGGATTAATTTCAGTCCTACCAAATACAAGACAGTATGGGTTTTTCTGTTGTTGCCCATAGCAAACATTTAGAGTCCTTATTTTATTTTTAACCCTGCACTACAAAATTTGAGGTTGAAAATAATTTGTTGGATTATAAATTATTTTGTTAGCATAATCTTTTTACATAAGCTTGAAGGGGTTGTAAAACCTCCCTTTTTAAAAAAAAAATAAAAAAAAAAAAATAACAAACATGTTATACTTACCTTCACTGTGCAGTTCACTTTGCACAGAGTGGCCCCGAACCTCCTCTTCTGGGGTCCCACGACGGTGCTGATGGCTCCTCCCCGCATCAAGTATCCACATTGGAGAAGGCTCTCCTTGGTGGACAACCGTGCGAACACTCCCGAGTCCCGCATCTGTGTCCATTCACACAGAATGCAGGACTCGGCCTCGCCCCCCATGTGTCGCGTCATTGGATTTGATTGACAGCAGTGGGAGCCAATGGCAGCGCTGCTATCAATCTATCCAATTGAGACATGAGACGCCTGCTACAGATGGTGTGCTCGTTCCTGGACAGAGGATGACAGCGTCCAGGTAAGTAAAACGGGGGGGGGGGGCTGGGGGGCTGCAGCACTAAAAAAAGGTTTTTCACCTTAATGCATAGAATGCATTAAGGTGAAAATCCATGAGGGTTTACAACCCCTTTAATGTAATTTTCCACCCATAGTTGTATATAGTTATCCAGGCTGAAGAAAAGACATGTCCTTCAAGTTCAACCTCTTAAGCTGGCCATAGATGGTTCAAATCTTGTGGCGGTTCTGCAGGAACTGGCCAAGATTCGAACCATGTATGGGCAGGCTGAATATACCCAAGTTGATCGATCAATCAACTTGGGTACAACCAGCCTGCCAAATTTTACATGTGATTTATTGCTAGTGACCAGGGCAGCCATCAGAAATCTTGGAGCCCCTTACACAGCTTTAGGCCTGGGCCTGACCACCAACATTCCCTGGGGCCTGCCCACTGGCCGTACCACCAAATCCGCTCACTGACCATCTCATACCATGTCCCCCTCCTCCAGACCATCCCCCATATCATGTCCTGCTTTTGCAATCTCATCTCCCCCATCCCATGTCCTCTTCCTCCTTCATCCCATCTCCTCCTCCTCCTCCTCCTCCATCCCATGTCCTCTTCCTCCTCCAGTCCCATCTCCTCCACCCCATGTCCTCCTCCTTCTCATGTCCTCTTCCTCCTCCTCCTCCTCCTTCAGTCCCATCTCCTCATCCCATGTCCTCCTCTTACAATCTCCTTTGGGTGCCCCAAGGAGAGTAGTAACTATGTGCGCTGTGGCAATAGTGGATGTGGCCAAACTGCTCTTGCTGACATCATCGCCCCGCCCTCTCACAGATGATGAACCTGCTCCCAGACAGCCGCCTGCAGCTCCCGGAGGGCAACAGACTTGTGTGTGACTATCTCAATTACTTGGGGAGCCACAGTCCGGCCTGAAAAATGTGTTTGTGTTTTAAGCAGACTGAAACCTGGACACATGATTCAAAACCCGGACTGTCCAGGTGAATCCTGGACAGGTGGCAATCCTAACCATGCTAACTCTAACTTCAACTCAACAGCAGGCATGGTAAACCTCTGAGAAACCATGCAGGTGTGTTGCCAGCTACTGTTTTTGTGCATTGGGGTACCATTCTAAATAAATGGCACCACAATAGTTACATAGTTACATAGTAGGTGAGGTTGAAAAAAGACACACATCCATCAAGTCCAACCTATGTGTGTGATTATGTGTCAGTATTACCTTACATATCCCTGTATGTTGCGGTCATTCAGGTGATTATCTAATAGTTTCTTGAAGCTATCAATGCTCCCCGCTGAGACCACCGCCTGTGGAAGGGAATTCCACATCCTTACTGCTCTTACAGTAAAGAACCCTCTACGTAGTTTAAGGTTAAACCTCTTTTCTTCTAATTGTAATGAGTGGCCCCGAATCTTATTAAACTCTCTTCTGCGAAAAAGTTTTATCCCTATTGTGGGGTCACCAGTACAGTATTTGTAAATTGAAATCATATCCCCTCTCAAGCGTCTCTTCTCCAGAGAGAATAAGTTCAACGCTCGCAACCTTTCCTCATAACTAAGATCCTCCAGACCCTTTATTAGCTTTGTTGCCCTTCTTTGTACTCGCTCCATTTCCAGTACATCCTTCCTGTGGACTGGTGCCCAGAACTGGACAGCATACTCCAGGTGCGGCCGGACCAGAGTCTTGTAGAGCAGGAGAATTATCGTTTTATCTCTGGAGTTGATCCCCCTTTTAATACATGCCAATATTCTGTTTGCCTTATTAGCAGCAGCTTGGCATTGCATGCCATTGCTGAGCCTATCATCTACTAGGACCCCCAGGTCCTTTTCCATCCTAGATTCCCCCAGAGGTTCTCCCCCCAGTGTATAGATTGCATTCATATTTTTGCCACCCAAATGCATTATTTTACATTTTTCTACATTGAACCTCATTTGCCATGTAGTCGCCCACCCCATTAATTTGTTCAGGTCTTTTTGCAAGGTTTCCACATCCTGCGGAGAAGTTATTGCCCTGCTTAGCTTAGTATCGTCTGCAAATACAGAGATTGAACTGTTTATCCCATCCTCCAGATCGTTTATAAACAAATTAAATAGGATTGGTCCCAGCACAGAACCCTGGGGAACCCCACTACCCACCCCTGACCATTCTGAGTACTCCCCATTTATCACCACCCTCTGAACACGCCCTTGTAGCCAGTTTTCGATCCAGGTACTCACCCTATGGTCCATGCCAACGGACCCTATTTTGTACAGTAAACGTTTATGGGGAACTGTGTCAAATGCTTTTGCAAAATCCAGATACACCATGTCTACGGGCCTTCCTTTATCTAGATGGCAACTCACCTCCTCATAGAAGGTTAATAGATTGGTTTGGCAAGAACGATTCTTCATGAATCCATGCTGATTACTGCTAATGATATCGTTCTTATTACTAAAATCTTGTATATAGTCCCTTATCATCCCCTCCAAGATTTTACATACTATTGATGTTAGGCTAACTGGTCTGTAATTCCCAGGGATGTATTTTGGGCCCTTTTTAAATATTGGTGCTACATTGGCTTTTCTCCAATCAGCTGGTACCATTCCAGTCAATAGACTGTCTGTAAAAATTAGGAACAACGGTCTGGCAATCACCTGACTGAGTTCCCTAAGTACCCTCGGATGCAAGCCATCTGGCCCGGTGATTTATTAATGTTAACTTTCTCAAGTCTAATTTTAATTCCGTCCTCTGTTAACCATGGAGGTGCTTCCTGTGTTGTGTCATGAGGATAAACACTGCAGTTTTGGTTACTGAAGCCCCCCGATTCACTCGTGAAGACTGAGGAGAAGAATAAATTCAATACCTTTGCCATCTCCCCATCCTTTGTAACCAGATGTCCTTCCTCATTCTTTATGGGGCCAATATGGTCTGTCCTCCCTTTTTTACTGTTTACATACTTAAAGAATTTCTTGGGATTTTTTTTGCTCTCCTCCGCTATGTGTCTTTCATGTTCTATCTTAGCCGTCCTAATTGCACCCTTACATTTCTTATTGCATTCTTTATAAAGTCTGAATGTGTCACACAAAGTACCATGCAATAATATATGTTGCAGTAAAACACTTGACCAGTGTAGTCCAGATGTACCCAACCTTCCTTTTACTGCTCAAACACTTGTACTTCAACACTTCCATTTCTTACCCTTTTAAAATGATGAGACCACACCTTAATATGGAGTATAAATGGCCATAGCAGCCTATTTATTAACACAATATAAATAACTCCAATATCAAAATATAACAAAATATACAACATCTGTAACAACTTGTTTAACCCCAATCTGTTGGTCTTTGATGGCACCCCAAACTCCAACACATATTCCACCAATACACTGTGGGACTTTTTTCAGCATGACAGGCTTCCAGTGGTATAACCAGCTCGGAGACAACCCCCTTCCCGTAGTGCAACCATTACAGTATTCCAGCTAACCTTTCTGCTGGAATACACCGGAGGGGCACATACTACCGATCAGCCCCCCACCCCTTTCCATCACATATGTTTACTGCCAATGGCAAAGACCAACAAAACAATGCCAATCCACAGCTGCCATGACGATCATATTCCAACGCTCCTGAAAGAAAGAAAACAAACAAACACACAAACAACAAACAACATATAGGGAGGGCGAGTGGGAAAAACTGCCTCCTCTTTTCTCTCTCCCCAACTTTCTGTTCTCCAGCCCAGTACCGCCTCCTCCTTAAATAACACCACACCCCCTCGGACTTTCCTCACTGTCACCTCCCCTCTTAGCACTTCTCATATTAACCCCTGTGTTGTCTCCCCTTAACTGTCATGCCCGGCCCTGCACTACTTTCCTTTCTTTCTTTTCCATTCCGGGCCTCACTTTACCATAAAAAAATGTAAAGCTAGGCTTACTAAATGAAACACTTCATGTGGTAATGGAAAAAAAAATGATTTCCTCCCATATGCACCTGAAATGTCTTGCTCTTTGTACAGTCTTGGCATAAAATATTCAACAGATCTTTATCGTGGATTTTTTACACATGAATGGTATCAATCTAATTGATGATTTGTGATGTCTGCTAGAAGAATTGTGTATTTTTGGAATAATCAGCACAAGTCTAACTTGCTTCCCAACACAGCATACTTTTACAACTATTGGCCTTCGATTTGGCAAGTCTCCAGGAAGCACTGTTGGGACAGAACCTGGAAGAGAAAGTATGTGCTGACAAGTTGCTACTTTAGTTGATTTACTGAACAGACAAGTGCACATTAGTTGACAGGAAAACATCAAGCCAAAGGGCATAACCTCTCACCTTCCTATTCACATAGCTCCCAACTGTCCCTGATTTAGAAAGTCCCTTTGTCCTCCTCATTTGTCCTTCATTTTGGTCTGATTTATATAGTTGTTTAACCAGTTCAGCTCCAGAGCAATTTTTTTTATTTGTTGCATACATGTAAAAATCTTAACTTTTGGCAATAAAATACTTAAACTCCAAGAACATTATATATTTTCTGAAAGCAGATGCCCTGTAGAATAAAAAAGGTGATAGTGTCAAATTTTTATGTCACATGATATTTGTGCAACTGTTTAGTAAACACAACATTTTCAGAAAAAAATATAATACAATTAATTTTAGTGCAAAAACACACCATAAAATACCCATTTTTGGTTAAAATATAAAAGATGAGGTTACATCGAGTAAATAGATACCAAACATTCCATGTCTTATATGACACTGCCCCTGTAGGGGGTTACTGAGTATAGTCTGCCCTGGGCCTCCCTCTGATTTTCCTGTAGACAGACACCTGGGGATTTTCACACTACACCCGCACACTCTTCTGCTCGTTATCCAATAATCAGTCTAGGGTATTTGTTTTTTTTTTTTTTTAATTAATTGGTAGAACTTGGATAGGAGAAGGGATTAGTGGGATACGCCAACTTGAACTATGCACAGATGGGGACAACTCTCACTTGACCTCATTAATTTGATCTGGATAGCAGATTCGCTGCTAGACCACACTATAGCCATGTGGGAAGAAAGGTCCTTTGTTTGCTCTGGCAGCAGACTCTATGTACAACTTTTCTTCAGGACACTCACTAGTATCCTCTTTAGCTGACCACCATTCCCTGACTTCTCTAGCCTAAAGGGATGGCCCTCACAGACCAGGCCCTTAGACACAGGTCTGTACCCACTGTAACCAAAAACAGATCCTTCTAGATGCGTCTCCCTCCTAGTCAGCTCCACAGGACATCTGAGTTCCAGCTTCCTCAATTCTGGCCCTCACGCCAACCACCTGAGGCCGCATGGCAGCCTGCACTGGGGAGGTGCAGCAGCGGACGTCATATGATTATACATGGGTAATGAAGTGGTTAAAACAGTGTCACTGTTTTAAACAAGGTTAGGACTGTATAATACGTTAAATACAGTTCTGTAAGCAACACCTTGTTTTTTGGCAGTGCCCCTCTCGAGACTAGACTCTGGATCTGCCCCTTGGTGGGAGGGGGTCCTATACCTACATACTTTTGCTAATAGCTGTCCCTCGTTCCCATCTCAAAAAGTTGGGTGGTATGTATACATCACTGTAGCAACAGGTTATTTATAATAAGGGACTCTTGGATTTCAAATAAGTCCACAATACAGATCAAACAGACAGCATCAAAGTAGAGATTGACACCAATCCAGCGGAAAGATTATCCCAACAGAGGAGGGGAGGTGGGAGGGGAAAGAACGAGCCCATGTGTGGGACATGTGTGGGATTGACTAAGGAAGTATAAAAAAAAGGGGAAAAAGGAAGTCAAAGTAGTAGCACATATGGGTTGAAAAATCATAAAGTATGTGTGAATACCCAATCTCCAACTAGTCAGTTCACCACATAGAGTTACCTATTACAGCACTCGATTAGGAGAGCTTATAACACTGCTTTGGGTTGTTCAAGTGTTAGGTCTCTAGTGTCTACCCAAGCATTCCAAATTTTGGCCAACTTTTTAGGGTATTTCCAGCCCATGCACATAAGTTTGTACAGGGGTAAGGCTGTGTTAACCATGGACCTCCATTGGGGGTAAGCTTTTTCAGGTATTTGAGGGGTTATGATCCTCTTATTGGTCACAAAATTACACTATAAATATAGGTACACAAGCTTGACTTGCTAATTGTCTGCTACATTATATTTTAGACCAAGAGTGGAGTTGCTTGTTGTAAACTTCATTTGGAAGGTTGTCTCAATGTGCCACATGGGGCACAATAACAAGCATATCTACAAAGGTAGCATTTGTTTTATACACATTATTAAATAGTTATATTGGATACAGCATCATTTTATTAAGTTAGTACTTTGTAAGGGTAGGAGATACGGTGACCTCTTTAGTTTTGTTTTTTGATACTTTACTAGAACAAGATATAGGATGGATACAGGTGTATTTACTGTTTATTGGCATGGGTATATTAACAAACACAAAATCTATCCTGATTTGGTGTGGATTGGAGTAAAATAAATATTGTATGTCTCTAGGATGGTGTATCTTCCAGCCATCAAAAACCTTATGAATAGCAAGATTGTGGATAATGATGACAGTTTGTTTGTAAGGGTATGATGATCTGTAGCAGGGGAGAAAATTAGGTTAAAATCCTTTCCCAGTAAAAGACATGTATGGTTCAGCTCTGGGAAAGATTTGGACTGTGTTAGAGTGTGATTTTATTTTGCCTATGTGACCGTAGAGTATCAAGTATTTACCAGTGCCAGCGTCATCACCTATTACTTTTGAGGGTTCAAAATAAACAGTGTTCTGAAGCAGTTTGGCAAAAGGATATCATTTGGGAAAACATCTGGAGGCAAATGTAAGGCATCCCATGCGGTCAAAATGAGCTTTTTGTAGAAATAGTATATCTGCAGATTGCTACTTAAAGCGGAATTTTACCCATAACAACTTGATAAAAAATTATTTTCTTTAGCAAGGAACATACATTCTACAATAATAATTCTGCTACCAAAATTAGTGTGTGCTGTAAATTGCCTCCAGCATTGTTTCTGTTTCTTCTTGCTGGAAGCCCAGAGACCCTCAACAGCAGTAAATATTTAGGTTGTCAGCAGATCAGCCATGGCTGAAAAACAGAGCATCTGAGCATGCTGCTGGATTGTTGGGTTCTTCTGCCCTTCTCAGTGATGACTTAACTGAACCGGTCAATTCGCTGACATACCAATTGGGATTAAATGAGCTTTATTTAGGCAGGTATAAGCCCTATGAGGGAAGTTCTCAGTAAAAGCACTCAGCAAATGAAATACCATTCTTTACTCAGCTACCTGTGTAATTGCCATGCCAGAACTTATTAGGCAATCAAAAAGGGGAACAATAATAATACAACAATAACAGCAGCAGTAACTGAGGTAACTATTCTGGCAATGAAAAGTAATGCAAATGACAGTGTAAATAATAGCGCAAACTAACTAATGTGTAAAGGCCCTATCTAGCCACTGACCAGTGAAACAATAAACAAGTCTGTTGGGAGTGGAACCCTTAAACTTTCATTGGAATGCACATTCTCAAAACAAGTATGTTTGTAATTGTTTTGGAGTGGGGAATACTCCCAAGGTGTCCTGGGCAGATGTCCTGTTTTGTTGTAAGGCAAGGCCCTTACTTACTGTGGAGGAGTAAAATAAGGGGACTAGGGGAAAAAAGGGGGACAATGGGGACTTTATATGAAACACATCACTAGGGCAAGCTGAGTCATCAGATGTAAAAAAATGTAAATTTATTGATACCACATGAGAAACAAGGTGCAATAGATGATACTCGCATATAGTCAATAGATAAGGTACAAAGTATGTAAAACATGGCAGTAGAACATATAATAGTAGCATAGTAACATGTTATACATTGTAACATAGATAGATTGCAGCATCATCAAAATTACACCCCACATGTGTATACGTAATTCATATTGTATTAAAATCCAACTGATAGCTAAAACACTAAAATGCCCATGATAGATACATATTCGTTGTGACATGTCAAGAAGTTATGAATGTTCAGTTGTATTGCTCGACGCGTTTCGTGGAAGTTTGTCCACTCATCAAGAGCAGCTATCTGGAAATATCTAAAGTAATGTATAAAGTAGTAATTAATAATATTTAATTACAACAGGAAGAGGGGAAGCAAAACCGCTAGTCCTAACACTCTTACCTGTAGATATAGGGTATAATAGTAGTAGGGCATATATAGGAAAGTTCATGATGGTAGGAGATAACCAGGGGTGGACACAACAACCCCACGGGAGCTGAGGAGGCAACCAAGAGGCGGCAGGGCGAGGCAGCTCAGGACGCCGTAGAGCAATGGGTAGTGAAAAAGTTCACCTAGGTTTCCAGCAAGGTGGTGTAAGATAGAGCATTGACCCAAGGTAACTGTAGATAAATAAAATAAAATACGTATAGGTAAAAAACAAGTCATGGTGGATGACCACTAGGTGGAAGATCAAGTGTGGGACAAGGTGAAGTGACAGTGAAGTGAACATAGGAAAAACAGACAGATAGTGTCTGGGAGACCGATGGAATGAACGAACAAAGAAAGGCCACCACAACACCAAGCGAACAAGGTGAAGGGATAGTGCAAGGCAGGTTAGGTGAGGACGGGTGTATATAGGGGGATGAAGAAAGCATGGTGCAAGGAGATCTCCGGTTACCTAGGATGACAGAGTCTCAGCCCGCCAGCCAACGAGGTGAACCCCCAACGTCACGCTAAGACGTGCTAGGAGGGAGGAGAGGAGGCAGCCCACTAAGGAGACTAGCGCCTATATAGGCAACCTCCGGCCTCCATCAGTATGCACGCCAGATGGAAACAGCGTCACGACGGCACGTGACGTCAATTGACGCCAAACGCGCCGACGTGCGGAGCGTGGCGTCGACGCACAGCGGACACCCGCCCCCGATCCCATGACTGGTGGATCAAGGGGATAGGGGGATAGCAACGGTGCGCGTCGCAGCTCCCGGGGATGGAAAGGATCCACCCCCCGAGTATCAACATGGATAGATAACATGATTAAGATAAAACAAAGATATTCCAGTGATAGCAAATAAATATAATAACTAAGCATATGACACAAGACCACAGCAATGGTATATATAGTATTTAGTGTGTGTTTCCATCCCATATTAATATTGAAACAAGAGGTATAGGTTAGGACTTTATATGAGACCATGACCATCCGGTACACAGGTCTCCATCCAATTATATCTGAGAAAAATAAGGGGACTAGGGGAAAAAAGGGGGACAATGGGGACTTTATATGAAACACATCACTAGGGCAAGCTGAGTCATCAGATGTAAAAAAATGTAAATTTATTGATACCACATGAGAAACAAGGTGCAATAGATGATACTCGCATATAGTCAATAGATAAGGTACAAAGTATGTAAAACATGGCAGTAGAACATATAATAGTAGCATAGTAACATGTTATACATTGTAACATAGATAGATTGCAGCATCATCAAAATTACACCCCACATGTGTATACGTAATTCATATTGTATTAAAATCCAACTGATGGCTAAAACACTAAAATGCCCATGATAGATACATATTCGTTGTGACATGTCAAGAAGTTATGAATGTTCAGTTGTATTGCTCGACGCGTTTCGTGGAAGTTTGTCCACTCATCAGGAGCAGCTATCTGGAAATATCTAAAGTAATGTATAAAGTAGTAATTAATAATATTTAATTACAACAGGAAGAGGGGAAGCAAAACCGCTAGTCCTAACACTCTTACCTGTAGATATAGGGTATAATAGTAGTAGGGCATATATAGGAAAGTTCATGATGGTAGGAGATAACCAGGGGTGGACACAACAACCCCACGGGAGCTGAGGAGGCAACCAAGAGGCAGCAGGGCGAGGCAGCTCAGGACGCCGTAGAGCAATGGGTAGTGAAAAAGTTCACCTAGGTTTCCAACAAGGTGGTGTAAGATAGAGCATTGACCCAAGGTAACTGTAGATAAATAAAATAAAATACGTATAGGTAAAAAACAAGTAATGTTGGATGACCACTAGGTGGAAGATCAAGTGTGGGACAAGGTGAAGTGATAGTGAAGTGAACATAGGAAAAACAGACAGATAGTGTCTGGGAGACCGATGGAATGAACGAACAAAGAAAGCCCACCACAACACCAAGCGAACAAGGTGAAGGGATAGTGCAAGGCAGGTTAGGTGAGGACGGGTGTATATAGGGGGATGAAGAAAGCATGGTGCAAGGAGATCTCCGGTTACCTAGGATGACAGAGTCTCAGCCCGCCAGCCAACGAGGTGAACCCCCAACGTCACGCTAAGACGTGCTAGGAGGGAGGAGAGGAGGCACCCCACTAAGGAGACTAGCGCCTATATAGGCAACCTCCGGCCTCCATCAGTATGCACGCCAGATGGAAACAGCTGATGACTCAGCTTGCCCTAGTGATGTGTTTCATATAAAGTCCCCATTGTCCCCCTTTTTTCCCCTAGTCCCCTTATTTTTCTCAGATATAATTGGATGGAGACCTGTGTACCGGATGGTCATGGTCTCATATAAAGTCCTAACCTATACCTCTTGTTTCAATACTGTGGAGGAGTAGCTGGCTCTAATCATTTCCGGTGGCTACTGCACATCTAGTGCCGGTCTGGGGAGATTTGCCTGTCTGACATCTGCACTTCCGTATCAAGCAAACTACAGAGAAATGCTGAAAAGCTAAGGAGAGTTCCTCCATCTTGAAGGCCGGCTGTAAGGCACTCACGGAACTTGCATGTATAACAGAGTCTGTGAAGTACTCTTCTGAAGCAGAAAATATAGTGTAATTGGTGGGATCTATGGTGCCCAGTATTTCTTGGGAGGAGGAATGAGATACTGCCTGTTATTCGGTGGGAGAAAGTTGCAAAGGTGTTCCAACAGGATCTGATGCCAGTTTGGATCCACTGATGCAGTCTGTTGTGGTCGGCTCTAGGAAGCTCTGTATAGAGATTTGAGATGCTGTTTGCAGGGATCAGTGAGGCTTGTGTTTGCTAACAGTGGTCAACAAGAGTTTAAAAAGAACATATGGTATAAGAAATCCTTGTCATCCTGCTCAATGTTTCACTACTTATTTCGCAAAGTCAGTAAAAACACGCAGTATAAAGTAGCATACGAGTATCATCGCACACTGTATTCAGCTCTGGTGTAAAGTAAATGGAAGACAGGCTTCAGCTCAAATCGCCACCCATCAGTCATGCCCCTCTGACATGTCTCACCCACACTGGGCTTAGGTTATGATTGAACTTAATCGTAAACTAAGCCCAATGTGGGTGAAACATGTCAGAGGGGTGTGACTGATGGGCACGGATTGAGCTGAAGCCTGTCTTCCATTTATTTCACACCAGAGCTGAATGCAGTGTGTGGCCTTACTTGTATGCTATATTGTATCTTGGAGCGAAATGTGCTCTGTGTCTGCCAGCACCTGAATCCAGCACATAAACCAGGGTGACTGAATCTCCTTAGGATCTCCATAGCTTTGTTCCCAGCCTTCCCCCCCCACCTTATCAATTTAAAGAATATTCCTTATTTTTTCATGGAATGTTGATAATTATGATCTTTTCCTTGAAGTTTGCAAGGTATACGAAAGGTCCATGAGCCAATTAACTCCTAAAGTGATATTGAACCCACCTTTTTTTAAACAGTTCAGCAGTTGATTTAACCACTTGAGCCCCCGGAAGATTTTACCTCCATGACCAGGCCATTTTTTTGCTAATCTGCACTGCACTACTTTAACTGGCAATTGCACGATCATGCAATGCTGTACCCAAATTAAATGTATATAATTTTTTTCACATTCACATTCATTTTTTATTTTTTATTATATAAACGAAAAAAGATCGAACATTTTGAGGAAAAAAAAAACAATATTTTTTACCTTCTGCTATAAAACATATCCGATAATCAAAAATGTAAGGGAGGAAAAAAATGTCACATCACTGCTGTCTGTTGAGAGCCCTGTGTTGTTTACCATTCTGTCATTTGCTCAGCCAATCAGTGAGTCACGGCCATAAATCATTGGCTGGGACCCGCTGATCGGCATGTGCTTGAGCGAATGGCAGCACAGCCAGGGAAAAGCTGGATCACGTACATGTATATCTGTGGTAGGCTGTCGCCAAGTAGTTAATAACCTTCTGAGTATCCAGCTTCTTTATTTTTTAATCCTTGCCTGTGTTCCAGTTTAAGCTAGTCCCATGACTGCTGCCCCAAGTTTCCAGTTTCTAGGTGATTCCTTTCTCTCTCAGCATTCCATGGGGCCACCCTTGCTCGCAGGAACTAAAGTTGTGTCTGTCCATGGCCTAGGATGTCAGGACGCTCCCCTGCTCCTTTATTTAAAGAACTTAGAACTGTGAATTTAAAGTGCAAAAAATGGCATATATAATGCAGTCCATCGCTAGCATTAACACGGCAGATTTGTTTTTCAGAGTCCCTAGTGTAACAGTTTTTTTTTTTTTTACCTCTTGATCCTGCCATTAGATCCGTTACTCTTTCTCTAAGGCAGTGTTATCACTCTGTGAACAGGGTGGTTTTTACTGGGCATGTCGCCTTAAAATTACTTTAAAGTGGAACTATGCCCACTGATTCAACTTTTTCCCAAATTACATTCAAACCATGCCATGGACGATAACTGTTACTCAGGGCCATCTTTGATATTGATTGGACCCTGGGCAAACATTTTCTTGGGCCCCCTCTTCCACGCAATTTCGCTCTCCACATGCTTTGAGACATACAATAAATAGCAGCTAGACTCAAAATCAATTTACTGAATCAGATCAGGCAGCGATTGCAATTGGTTGCCAGAGGACAGTGTATCATTACCGCTCACTGACTGGCTGCTAGAGGTTACAGCACACATTATGGATCACTGTTATTTTCTAGAGGTTACAGCACATGACTTCTGCTTGTTGAGATTATTGTACATCAATACTGCTTGTATATAATACTGGTCCTTTTTAGATATTTTATTTATAAATATAGGCAACCTGGAGTGGATGGTCTATGCCCCTGTTGAAGACCCCTAGGTCGAAACGCGTTGGGCCCATTTATCATACTCCATGTTGCCCACTCTTTTTTTATTTTATTGTGATCACATTTTTATTGTAAAAAGTTTTTTTAGAAATAAAAAACACCCCCTTTTTTATCTGCACCATGTGGAGACATATTTTTTCTTTCCACATACCTTCCGAATGAGGTCAAGTGTTTACTTCAGCTCCACAAGTGATGCCTTTGCCTATCTGATCCCCATCCTGGTTGCCTGCTGTGAGGACCTACCTGGTGGCCTCCGGAGATCCATGCAGAGTCCAGCTTAGAGGATTAGAGCGACAGGACGTCCCTTTCTACGCCCTTGGTGGCAGACTGCTCATGTGATTCCCTGTCGCTGACACGGGAATTCACGGGATCCGGTAAGAGTTTTTTACACACCATCTTTTCCATGATCGTTTCATCTGGTTGATGTGTCCTTTCTCTGTGAAGTCAAACTTCTGCCAACTACTTGAATACCATCACCCCCTGGAGCACATCCACATTTTCGTGCAGTGGGACATTACATCCCTCACATATATACTTTATATTGACTTTATGTTCATCACATGCCATTTGGCTGATGTTTCACTATTACTCTTTTCTGATTGAAGTACAAGCAAGGAACTTCTTTGTCTTTGATTACACACTCATTCATTATGCGCTACATTTTTTATTTCATACATCAATACTGCTCACTGATTGATTGCTAGAGGATATTGAACATCTATACCACTCACTAATTGGTTGTTAGAGCTTACTGCACATTATTACTGCTCACTGATTGGTTGCAAGAGGTTAGTGCACAGCATTACTGCTCACTGGTTGCTAAAGGTTACAGCACATCATCTCCTCACTGCCTGCCTGCATATTCACATGCGCCAAAATTCAGGGTGCTGTGGCTGTGCTGTGAAGGGTTCCACCTCCAATTTGCTTACAGAGGAAGAAGCGGAGGAAGATAGAGGAAGAAGCGGGGGAAGAACAAGATGGAGGAAGAAGAACACCGAAGGAAGACCAGAAGAAGGTGGAAGAAGAAGCGGGGAAAGAAGAAGACATTAATAAAGGAATTGTCAAAAAACGACTATTGTCTTTTTTTTTTTAATTTTTGACACTTTTTTTGTGAAATGGTAGGGGTACATTTGTACCCCATTACCAATTCACACGGGGGTTGGAATCTGGGGATCCCCTTGTTAAAGGGGCTTCCAGATTCCAATAAGCCCCCCACCCGCAGACCCCCACAACCACCGGGCAAGGGTTGTGGGGATGAGGCCCTTCTCCCCATCAACATGGGGACAAGGTGCTTTGGGGGTCTACCCCCAAGCACCCTCCCAATGTTGAGAGGATGGGGCCTGGTACGGTTCAGGGGGGGCGCTCTCTGGTCCCCCCCTCTTTTTTTTTTTTTCCCTTTTGCCAGGTCGCGTGCTCAGATAAGGATCTGGTATGGATTTTTGGGGGGACCCCACGCCATTTTTAAAAAAAAAATTTGGCACAGGGTTCCCCTTAAAATCCATACCAGACCTGGTTCGGGGTTCCCCTGTGGGGGAATCCCATGCCATTTTTATCAATGAACTTTTATGTGTATTGCTGGACCGACAATTCATTATAGCCGCGAGTAGTTTTAAATGACTTTTTTCTCCTTTAGAAATGTCATTTTGCTGTCTAAACACAGGAAACATGTGCCACTTTACAGGCATACTATAGACACCCTCAGGTAAATTTAAAGGAATATTACTTTTATTGTTTCGCTTTAAGCATTATTAAAATCACTGCTCCCGAAAAAAGTCTGTTTTTAAAACTTTTTTTTGCATTGATACATGTCCCCTGGGGCAGGACCCAGGTCCCCAAACACTTTTTATGACAATAACTTTCACATTAACCTTTAAAATTAGCACTTTTGATTTCTCCCATAGTCTTTTAAAGGGTTTCGAATTTGTCGCGGACACCCGAAATTGTTCGCTATTCGGCGAACGGGCGAACAGCCAATGTTCGAGTCAAACTCATGTTTGACCCGAACATAAAGCCCATCCCTACTCATCAATGCCACCTATTAGTGTCCATCAATGCTGCCTAGCAGTGCCACCGATCAATGCTGCATTTCAGTGCCGCCTATCATTGCTCATCAATGCTGCCTATCAGTACCACCTGTCAGTGCCCATCAATGCTGCCTATCAATACTGCCTACCAGTGCCCAGTGCCGCCTATCAGTGCCCATCATATCTGCCTATCAGTGGCGCCTATCAGTTCTTATCAATTATGCCTATCAGTGCCACATTTTAGAGCTTATCAATGCCGCCTATCAGTGCCCATCAGTGCCACCTATCAGTGCTCATCAATGCTGCCTATCAGCACCTATCAGTGCCACCTATCAGTGCTCAATGCCTATCAGTGCCACCTATCAGTGTATATCAGTGCTCATCAATGCTGCCTATCAGTGCTCACTAATGTCCATCAGTGCCGCCTATCATTGTTCATCAGTGCTCATCAATGCTGCCTATCAGCGCTCATCAATGCTCATCGGTGCCGCAGACCATTGCTCATCAATGTCACCTATCAGTGCTGCGTATCAGTGCTGCCTATCAGTGCCATCTGCCAGTGCCCATCAATGCTGTCTATCGGTGCTCATCAGTGCCACGCCGCCTATCCGTGCCACAGATCATTGCTCATCAATGCCACCTATCAGTGCAGTCTATCAGTGCCCATCAATGCCTCCTATGAGCACTGCCTATCAGTACAGCCGATCTATGCTCATCAATGCTGCTTGCCTCCTCAGCATGGCTCTGAGCGGAGAGTGTATCTCTCATACAGCCCAGAGCCTACAGTTTTCCCTGCTCCCCCCTCTGTCCCTCCCTCCTTTCTCGCATTGGAATGACACAGCTGATCTCTTCCTTCTCCCCCCCACCGCTCTCCCGTATGTGTACCGTGGGGGGTGTGAGCTCATTACCTTCACACTTGACTTCCCGCAAAGCACACAAAGGAGAGGGGAGGGGGGATAAGGAGCAGATCGGCTGTGTCATACCGGGTGAGAAAGGAGGGAGGGGAGAACAGGGAGAACTGTCGGCTCTGAGCTGTATGAGAGATACGCTCTCCACTCAGAGCCGTGGGACTAGCAACCCCCCGCTGGGGCCCCCAACAGTAGTGGAATGCCAGGGCCCGGTCACAAGTGCGATTGCTGCGACCCTGGTAGTTCCGCTAGTGCCACTGACTCACACACATATGTGTTTGAACTTTGGGGTGCACACCCTAATGCAATAGGCTGTGCACACCTATGCCTATAGGTAAGCCTTACTATAGGCTTACCTGTAGGTAAAAATTGAACATGGGAGTTTACTCCCACTTTAAGGCCTTATTCACATTTACACCGGCATACTTAAGAGTTAACCACTGAAAGGGCCATGTTTCTGCTCAGGGGTACGTGCATCTGCATGCAATCAGTCCTATTCATGAGTATTGGGATGCAGCAGCTACATGGACACAGCTAATGCTCCCAATTTGATATCTGTTCAGGTACGGGTGGATGTCCCTGAACTCAGACAGTTAAAGTTCAGAGGCATGCACCCGCACCTGAACGGATGTCAAATTGGGAGCAGCGGCTGTGTCTGTGCAGCCGCTGTGTCCCAACAGACATGAATGGGACTGCCTGCATGCAGATGCTCAGAACACCTATGCAACCAACAAAACACAGTCCTTGCATGGGTGTATGCTTACGTACACCCATGTGAACAAATCCTAATACTTTCTGAATGTGTGTGTGTGTGTAACTGAAGGCAGAGAGGCAGGTTACATATCAAGCATGGGAGTTGTGATCAATATTTTTATAGCAGAGCCCTTGGGTTTGGGAGATGCCTGGGTGCTCTGAACATAAAATGAGCAAAGAATCAGGAACCTGGAAGCGACTGGGCCATCTTTTAGGATAAAGTGAACCTGCAGGTTCAATTTAAAGCAGGAAAGACTGGCAGAAGTAGAAAGCACACAACAGAAAAACTGCACTGGAGAGGTACAAACCAGCAGTGCTGCAGCCTGTGATGACCCTCTTCATCACAGGCAAGAAGGCCAGCTGTTTTTGCTGCAGCGCTGCTGGCTTGTACCTCTCCAGTGCAGTTTCTCTGCTTTGTGCCTTCTACTTCTGCTTGTTGCCTGTCTTCCTCCAGCGCTTATTTGTGCGTATTTGCAGTATTTGTGAGTATTCACAAACGCATAAAAACTCATCTAGCTTTTTTTTGGAATGAAGGAATTATGGCATATGCACATATTTGTGCGTATTTGCGAGTATACATGAAAAAATACTGATTGGCAACCTAGATTTGTGTTTTTTTTTTTTTTTTTACTCATCAATACACAGCACATGTTTACACGCCTGTGTGTAAAGGCATATTGAAAACAATGGGCTGCATTTAGATCAGTAAAAAAAAAAAAACTGAGCGTTATTAGGCAGCAGTGTGCAAGAGACCTTAGTTCTACTTTCATAGGATTGAATCCTGCTATGGAAACTCTACTTTGTCACTATATGACAGCACTTTGAGCTGGTTATTTAGCCACTCAGACACCAAAAACTGCATTGTGTGTGTGTGTGTGTGTGGGGGGGGGGGGTGTTTGAGAGCAAGGGCGAGTAATTGTATACTGCATGTGCTGCCTGCATTCAACTCCATTCAACAATTGAACTCTGGTCAGCTTATAAAAATCATCCTTTGGAATACTTGCCTTATTTCTCACTCCCCAACAGTTGGCAAACGTAAAGAATAAGGACATTTTGTTAACCCTCCTAGACTCCTCCGGGCAGCAACGTTTTGGCAGAAATACGTTTTGCGTTTGTAAACGCATGTAATGTTTAGTAGGGGTCAAGCGTTTGGGCTTTAAATGATTTAATTTGGCGTTTATACACATTAACACACATCAAGCGTTTTTGGTTTTTTTTGCCAAAATTCTGCTGCTCCTGCATGCACTGGCTGTTTTTTTTTTTTTCTGCCTCTAAATGCTAGTTTGCCACTTCATACATTTAAACCCGAAAACATATGAATTACACAGGTTCTGATGCTAATTTAAGGCAAGGCACCAAGTGGGTTTAATTACCACCTTAATCACCCACAGAGCCTGTCTAATTAATATGTGTTCGAATTTAAAGAGATGAGGTGGCAACCCTACTAAATGCCCCTGCCTTTCATCTCCTCTAAGGCCTGATTCATACATATGCAGGTTGCAGTTTGCATATTCCAGGTGCATTTTTTTTGCGTTTTTCAATACAGGTTTTGGATCTATTGAAGTCTATGGAACCAAAAACCAGAAAAAAGTCCCTGGGCCTTTCCATAAAATGAACAGATGTGAACTACATCCATAGGAAACCATGATAAATGGACTGTATTGTGTTACTTCAAAACTGAAAATGCACTAAAAAAGGTGTGAATCAGGCCTAAATGCCTATGTGTGCATGGGCACATAGGCTAACATGCAGGGGTGTTTAGAGGCAGAATATGAGATTTCATATGATACTTTGCCTAGTCCCAAAAAAGTACACCTTTAACATTGCACATTGTGTGTTATAGCAAATGTCCTCTAGATGTCACTGTTACATTAGGAGACAATGTAAGTAAAGCAGTTCTGTAGCTTTCCCTAGGTAATATTTGATTAGTGCATTCCAAAGTAGACAGACACAGCTGGCTTTGGAAATGCAGTCAGTTGTCACAATGTTATCCTGTCTGTGTTGTATACACACTGTTTTATCTGTCCGCTCTTAATAAATCAGGAGAGCAAATTCTTTTAGTCTTTAATATACAGAAGCGTTTTTCCATCAGGCCAGAACATAGACACTTGCTGACACTGCATTATTCATTAGGTCATTTATGGCCCTGTCACTACAATTCTTAGCAGTGTGGGTAAAGCACAGGTTAATAGGTACCGAACATAAGATTATAATCGCAGCGTCCTAGCTAGGGATGAGCTGAGCATACCTGGATTTGGCTCACAGGAGGTTGGCTGAACTGCGCCAAGGTTCCCCATTAAAGTCAATGGGAGCTGTATCTTTAAATCAATTCTAGCTATTTTTAAAGTGGTTGTAAACCCTATTACACCACTTGTACCTACAGGTCAGCCTATAATAAGGCTGACCTGTAGGTACTGTAAATATCTCCTAAACCTGCACAGTTTAGGAGATATTTACCATATACACTTGCGCCAACGTCATCGGCTCATGCGCACTGAAGAAATCGCTCGATCGTGCTGTTTCTAAAGAGCCTGTGCCATCACCGGCGACTCCCGCAGACATGTGTGGGAGTGACGTGATCGCGCCTTTGGTCAATCACAGCGCCGGAGCCCGGGAAATAACTCCAGGAGACATGTCTCCGATCACAGCGGTGCACGGGGACCGCTGCAACAGCTACGATCTAAGGTAAGTATTTCATAATGAGCTAGTATGCAATGCATACTAGCTCATTGTGCCTTTGTCTTACAGAGTGTTTTTTTTATATGGGATTACAGCCTCTTTAAGACTGACAGTCAAGGGATTGTAAAAAAAAAAGGGCATAAGGAGCAGGGTACTGCCAGTTGCGGCTGGTGCTCCATTTTTTTGGGTGGGGGAGCGGCAAACACCTCCCACTTTGCAGCAATGTGATTTGGAGCTTAATTTCATTCAGCAGGAAGCAGTTTTTTTAATAATGCTTAGGCCCCGGTTCATGCGATGTGGGAAAAGCATAGAAATCACTGTGTTTTCTCACATCACACTCATAGCAATCTCACTGTGCTCATGCAATTTGCTTTGGGTGTCAATTAAAACTTAACGACACCCCAAAATGCAATGTGTTGGGCTGAGTTAGATTGCAAGGATTTGAACACCCATGTGATCCGATTCCTGCGTGGCAAAAAATAAAGGTGTATGCACCGAATGCGGTGCGATTTAAACCATACAAAATGAATGGGCTCAAATCACACTGCACAGAATCGCATGTGATTTGCACAGGAATGTGGTGCAATTCCTGTGCAAATCACAGGCAATGTGACAGTGTGAACCGGGGCTAAAGGTTAGAGTGGAATTTCAGTTTATCCCTAACTACTCCTAAAACTGCACCCTCCCTACTCATAACACCTGTGCTAACTAATCAGTGATAGAAAGATTTATACACTAGCCTTATATACTTACCTATTTTCATTAATGGCCGTGTGTTGAGTAATTTTGAGGGGGCAGCAAATTTACACTGTTATACAAGCTGTACACTCACTACTTTACATTGCAGCAAAGTGTCATTTCTTCAGTTTTGTCACATGAAAAGATAAAATAAAATATTTACAAAAAATGTGAGGGGAGATACTGTATATATGTATGTTGTTCTACACTGTATACCCCTTTAGGAGACACCTGTATTTTTAAATTGTATCAGCAAATTGTGTGCATAAGGAATCCTCTTCCTGGCTCACCCATCTCTACGATTAAAGCAGAGTTCCACCCATATAAAAGTCAGCAACTACAAAAAGTGTAGCTGCTGAATTTTAATAATCGGACACTCACCTGTCCCACGGTCCAGTGATGCGGGCGAACGAATCCCCACTCCTCTCCCCCTCCTCTCCTCGGCACCGGCATGGTGACTGTGGGTGCCTGGCTGTGGCTTTGCAGCCGGACGCGCACTGCGCATGCGTGAGCCTTGATGCACGCTGTGATTGGCCGGGCAATCTTCTAGGACCTAAAGTGTGTCCTAAAAGATTGCATGGAGGGAGGGGGGAGAGGTGAACTTCCTTCCGGCTCCACGGAGCCCCAGGAGTAAGAGGAAGCTGAATGCCCCTAAAGATAGGGTATCCACTTCCCCCTCCAAAAAAATGACATGCCAAATGTGGCATGTCAGGGGGTCATCTTCACTCAAAGCAGAAAAACCATTTTTGGGTGGAACTCCGCTTTAAGCCTGATAGTGTGAAATGCATTTGAAAGGACGGACTCTAGGCGAGGACTACTGTACTATTGTGCTTGTTTGTGAAATAAAGTTTTGTGACAGCAACTGTGTGTAGCTGCCTGTAATTTCTACAGTGTATTCAGAGCACGGATGGCTCCTTTTGGTCCAGCTTTCAGGAGATGGCAGGAGTCTGTGCTTCATAGCTGTGGAGCACATCTTTCTACAAGGAAGCTAAAAAATGATGGTGTCCATCAATCAATGACTGCAGAGAAGAAGAATGGCAGATCTTCAGTCTAATGCCCCGTACACACAATCGGACATTCTGACATCAAAATCCATGGATTTTTTTCCAACGGATGTTGGCTCAAACTTGTCTTGCATACACACGGTCACACAAATCTTGTTGGAAATTCCGAACGTCAAGAACGCGGTTATGTACAACACGTACGACGAGCTGAGAAAAATGAAGTTCAATAGCCAGTGCAGCTCTTCTGCTTGATTCCGAGCATGCGTGGAACGTGCGTCGGAGTTGTGTACACACGATCGGAATTTACGGAAACGGATTTTGTTGTTGGAAAATTTGAGATCCAGATCTCAAATTTTGTGTGACGGAAATTCCGATGGAAAATGTCCGATGGAGCCTACACACGGTCGGAATTTCCGACAACAACCTCCCATCGAACATTTTCCATCGGAAAATCCGATCGTGTGTATGGGGCATAAGAGTTTGTGGTTGTCATTTGAGTGCTGTCATTTCAGGATGTATTAATCATGAGAGCATCTATTTATACTTACCTTTTACTATAGGTTTACCTAAAACACAAACACACTGAATTAAAATAAAAAGTATTTAAAATACATACAGCCTTTCCTCCTAGTTACTACTTTATTAATAAAATTCCAAAACTCCTTTTCTTTATATAAGTGAAAACCATGACCGTGGTTAAAGTTTGGAGGCCACAACCTTCCCATGCTTAACCACTTCAATACCAGGCAGTTAGACACCTTCCCGCCCAGGCCAAATTTCAGCTTTCAGCGCTGTCGCAATTTGAATGACAATTGCGCGGTCATGCTACATTGTACTCAAACAATTTTTTTATCATTTTGTTCCCACAAATAGAGCTTTCTTTTGGTGGTATTTGAACACCTCTGTGGTTTTTATTTTTTGCGCAACAAATAAAAAAAGACCGAAAATTTTGAACAAAAACAAGTTTTTCTTTGTTTCTGTTAACATTTTTTGTAAATAAGTACGTTTTCTTCTTCGATGACGGGCACTGTTATAGATGCACTGATGGGCACCGAGGGGGTGGCACCAATGAGGCGGCACTGATGGGCACTGATAGGTGGCACTGGGCACTGATAGGTGGCACTGGTATGCGGCATTGATGGGCACTCATAGGTGGCACCAATGGGCACTCATAGGCGGCACTGATGGGCACTCGTTGGTGGCATTGATGGGTACTTATGGGTGGCACTGATGGGTACTTATGGGTGGCACTGATAAGTGGGCACTGATGGGCACTTATGGGCACTGACAGGTGGCACCGATGGACACTGATGGGTGGCACTGATGACACTGATTGGTGGCACTGATGCCCCTAAGGGTGGCATTGCTGGGCATCACTGCAATATAATGGTGCCAATCAGTGCCCATTTGTGGGCACTGATTGGCACAGATTGGGCACTGACTGGGCACATTGGGCACATGTAGATGGCCATGGGGTACATACCTGGCCATCCACATGTTGCCCCCTTCCCTGGTGGTCCAAGTGGCGATCCCTGGTGGTCCAGTGTGGTCATCTGAGGGGAGGCTGCACTGATAAACAATCAGCGCAGACCCCCCTGCCAGGAGAGCCGCTGATTGGCTCTGCTCTACTCGCGTCTGTCAGACGCGAGTGAGGAAAAGCCCATCAACGGCCCTTCCTATTTACATCGTGATCAGCCGTGATTGGACATGGCTGATCACGTGATAAAGAGGCTCTTTAGCAAGATTGGTGGAGCGGTGTGTCAGACTGACACACCGCTCTACGATGGCCGCGATACGGGCCCCCGCGGGCACGCAGCGGCATGTTATCCTGCTGGACGTCATATGAAGCCCAGTCAGGATAACGGAACCACCACCCGGCCGTCAATCCGCTATAGGCCGGGCGGGAAGTGGTTAAGCTGGATACAGACTAGACTTTTTTTTTTTCATTGAACCCAGTCAGCTGAACGGAAAAAAACTGAGGGATTGCTGTACTAACACAAGGGATGTTAGTGCATCAATCTCCCCCTCTGTGCTATTGTGTTCTGACAGGGGGACTGCCCGCCCTTCACACCAGAGTACTTAGGCCGGGGCTCCCGGTTCTAGTTTCCAAGTTGTCATTCATTGAGTATTTGTAATCCATAACAATAATTGGCAATACAGTCACAGAAAAAAAGTAAACTAATACAGCCACCACACCACTTTTTAACCACTTGCCTACTGGGCACTTATACCCCCTTCATGCCCAGGCCAATTTTCAGCACTGTTGCACTTTGAATGACAATTGCGTGGCCATGCAACGCTGGACCCAAACAAATTTTATTTTTTTTTAGACAGATAGAGCTTTCTTTTGGTGGTATTTATTCACCACTTCTCCTGCACTGATGTGCACTGATGAGGCTACATTGATGGGCACTGATAGGTTGTACTGATGGGCACTGATAGGCATTACTGATGAGATGTTTAACACAGAGTATAGGCAGTCAGCAAAGAGCTTGAACAGGAGCCTGGTGTTTATTCAGCAGCATCCATCTTACAACTACCACAGCTCCCCGCCCCAAGATCACATGACTAAAACTGTTAACTCTTTCCTAACATGCATAAGGAACTAGGCATAACAATTGAACTTGAAGTATAACATAAAGCATACACATCATTACATCTCCCTCTCAAGTATGAAACATTTAATATGAGATAAAGTCCCTCCATATTTTTGGTTTCTTAGCTCGACCACAGCGACAGAAAGTAACCGCTGCCTCATCATCTGTAGGATTGGTGTCCAACTGAGAGTCACTCCCAGCATTATCACATGCTGATACGTTTATGCTGTCCTCGGCATCCTCAGTAGACTCAATATCCATGTTTAGGACTTCTGTGCCATCATGGGCTTGTTCTTTATCTCCATTGTCATTCAGTTCCTCTAATAATGTATCCCAAATGTCCCTGGTGGATTTGTTCCAGTACTTCTGCCTGCTGTGACTTAGGAATGAGAATATGGTCACCCATAAATATGATATCCATATGAATGTATAGCTCATCTTTCAGAGGCCAGAATCCCTGTAGTTCAGGACACAGCTTCTTTTGTTTTTCTGGCCAGCCATTGCACATGACACAAGTTAGTTTTTCTAGGACTTTATCCTGTTTGGTGTCTTGTCTTATTTTCTCCAGCTGTACATCCGATATTGAAATGTTCACTAGTACTGTATGTACCTGTTCTTCCAACTCAGGTTCATCCTGTGCTTCATGTTCTTCTGGAAACACCCTAGACAGGATATCTGCCATTGGAATTTCCTTTCCAGGCTTATACTCCACTGTGAGATCATACTGCTGTAATTTCATAACCATCCGCTGCAGATGTGGAGGTGTAGAACCTAGCGATTTATGTAGGATGTACTCCAATGACTTGTGGTCCATTTCCATAACTACTAGGCAACCATATACAGTGGGGACGGAAAGTATTCAGACCCCCTTAAATTTTTCACTCTTTGTTATATTGCAGCCATTTGCTAAAATAATTTAAGTTCATTTTTTTCCTCATTAATGTACACACAGCACCCCATATAGACAGAAAAACACAGAACTGTTGACATTTTTGCAGATTTATTAAAAAAGAAAAACTGAAATATCACATGGTCCTAAGTATTCAGACCCTTTGCTCAGTATTTAGTAGAAGCACCCTTTTGATCTAATACAGCCATGAGTCTTTTGGGGAAAGATGCAACAAGTTTTTCACACCTGGATTTGGGAATCCTCTGCCATTCCTCCTTGCAGATCCTCTCCAGTTCTGTCAGGTTGGATGGTAAACGTTGGTGGACAGCCATTTTTAGGTCTCTCCAGAGATGCTCAATTGGGTTTAAGTCAAGGCTCTGGCTGGGCCATTCAAGAACAGTCACGGAGTTGTTGTGAAGCCACTCCTTCGTTATTTTAGCTGTGTGCATAGGGTCATTGTCTTGTTGGAAGGTAAACCTTCGGCCCAGTCTGAGGTCCTGAGCACTCTGGAGAAGGTTTTCGTCCAGGATATCCCTGTACTTGGCCGCATTCATCTTTCCCTCGATTGCAACCAGTCGTCCTGTCCCTGCAGCTGAAAAACACCCCCACAGCATGATGCTACCACCACCATGCTTCACTGTTGGGACTGTATTGGACAGGTGATGAGCAGTGCCTGGTTTTCTCCACACATACCGCTTAGAATTAAGGCCAAAAAGTTCTATCTTGGTCTCATCAGACCAGAGAATCTTATTTCTCACCAAGTGGAGTCCTTCAGGTGTTTTTTAGCAAACTCCATGCGGGCTTTCATGTATCTTGCACTGAGGAGAGGCTTCCGTCGGGCCACTATGCCATAAAGCCCTGACTGGTGGAGGGCTGCAGTGATGGTTGACTTTCTACCACTTTCTCCCATCTCCCGACTGCATCTCTGGAGCTCAGCCACAGTGATCTTTGGGTTCTTCTTTACCTCTCTCACCAAGGCTCTTCTCCCCCGATAGCTCAGTTTGGCCAGACGGCCATCTCTAGGAAGGGTTCTGGTCATCCCAAACGTCTTCCATTTAAGGCTTATGGAGGCCACTGTGCAGCAGAAATTTTTTTGTAACCTTGGCCAGATCTGTGCCTTGCCACAATTCTGTCTCTGAGCTCTTCAGGCAGTTCCTTTGACCTCATGATTCTCATTTGCTCTGACATGTACTGTGAGCTGTAAGGTCTTATATAAACAGGTGTGTGGCTTTCCTAATCAAGTCCAATCAGTATAATCAAACACAGCTGGACTCAATGAAGGTGCAGAGCCATCTCAAAGAGTCCAAATGATCAGAAGAAATGGATAGCACCTGAGTTGAATATATGAGTGTCACAGCAAAGGGTCTGAATACTTAGGACCATGTGATGTTTCAGTTTTTCTTTTTTAATAAATCTGCAAAAATGTCAACAATTCTGTTTTTCTGTCAATATGGGGTGCTGTGTGTGCATTAATGAGGAAAAAAATTAACTTAAATGATTTTAGCAAATGGCTGCAATATAACAGAGTGAAACATTTTAGGGGGTCTGAATACTTTCCGTCCCCACTGTATGTACTGGTGAAATTTCTCGCATCCATTCCCATTGGCCAGCATCTCTTTGTCAATTTGAGCATAATTGGCTTGGGTTGTGGTCAGTGCTTGTGAAGCATATGCCATAAGATGTTCTTGTTGAGTCAGTACAGCACCTAATCCAAACTGGGATGCATCCACTTGAAGTACAGTGTCACAGTTTACGTCAAAATATTTCAGTATTGGCCCTGGATGTTTAGTGATCAGTTTTGTCACTTTGTCGAAAGTCTTTTCCATGTTTGCATCCCAACACCAAACAGCATCCTTTTGTAGCAGTGTACATAGCAGTGCGATCTGTTGAGCAAGGCCCTGAGAGAATTTGGATAGATAGTTGAAAATGCCCAGTGATGTCTCCAGCTCAATTCTGGAGGTTGGGGCCTTCATGTTAAGAACTTCTGTAATCTTCTTTGGTTCTGGTTTCAAGCCCTCTTTGGTTAGTAGGTGTCCAAAATATCTACCCCAATTTGCATTTTGTTTGGATTGAGTGTGATATTCTTCTCACGACACCGATTGAGCAAAGCAGTAAGGTTATTGTCATGTTCCATTTGATCCTTTCCATAGACCAGCAAATCATCAACTATTACTTCAACACCCTGTAGACCAGCGATCAATTTGTGTGATTTCTTTTGAAATATTTCCTGTTCAGATGCTATGCCGAAAGGCACCCTTGTGAAGCACCATCGACCCAAAGGGGAGTTGAAAGTGGTCAAGTAACTGCTGGCTTCATCAGGATGCATTTGCCAGTAACCATAATGGGCTTCTAGTACACTAAATACTGTTGCTCCTACTAGCTTGTGCGCTATATCCTCTATGACGTGGAGTTTGTAGTAATCTCTCATTATGACTTTGTTCAAATCACGTGGGTCAATGCATATACAAATTGCACCTGTGTTCTTCTTTTCCACAACCATAGAACTGACCCATTCCGATGGTTCTGTGACCTTTTTTTACTACTCCCAGCTTCTCCATTCTAGTGAGTTCTTGTCTGACTTTATCCACAAGAGTTAAAGGTATTCTCCTTGGGGCGTGAATAACAGGCTGTGCACCCTCTTTTATACATATGCAGCTTACACCCAGGAGGCCCCCCAGGCCCTTGAATAGATCACAGTACTCACATTTAATGTCAGCCTCAGCAGAATTTGTTCAAGAGGAGACATGGACTTTAGAGGCACACCCATAGCATTGAAATACAAAATATAAATTTTTATTATTGTGATTAAAAATGACATTCTTGGCATAACGTGTTAAAAACAAAAGATGGTGTTTAGTCTTAACAACGCTCACACTACCTAACACAACCGACTATTACCGCAGTAAGAAAATTAGATCAAACTGATTCAAATGAGGTGATGTTAGTAGAGGGAAAGCTGGTTGGTGGTAGAGGCGTGGTGAAGAAGACTCTACATGTTACGCGCCCTCATTTAATCTAAAATTCACCTTTAGCTGTGATACCTTTTAAAACGACATTTTTAGACCTTACCATATTTAAGGATAAAGACAATTGCTTGGCAACTGACTTGTTTAGAAAGGAAATAGCAAGAAACAATCTTCTACACGCATCAAGTGCTCATCCACCAGCCCTAATTCGTAGCATTCCATATGCACAGTATATTAGATTACGATGCAACTGTATGCACCTAATAGATTTTCAAAGACAATCCAAGTCCCTATGTCTACGTCTCCTAGAAAGGGGTTACAGTAAGACTTTATTCCGTCAGGCATACAATACAATGCGTCAGACTCAACAAACTGCTGTATAGAGCTAGGTTTCCTGATAGTCAACCTACGGTTAAGTATATCACGATATTCTCTTCTCAACACCTCGAATTGAGACATATTATGACCAACCATTGGCATCTGTTACAAGAGGACCCAATTTTGAGGAAATATGTTGGGCTACGTCCTGAGATAACCTTTAGAAGAACTACGTCGCTTCGTGACAGACTTGTCTGTAGTCACTATTCTGTTGACTCCAAAGTTCGTAGATCTCCCAGGGGCATTTTTAGATGTGGCAGGTGCACATTCTCCCCTTGGGTTAATATAGGCAAGAGGTTCTTGCTCCCTAATGGGGAGATGCTTGTCCCAAATTTCCATGTCAATTGTGACACACAGGGCATAGTCTACTTGATGCTCTGCAAATGCGGAGCTTTCTATGTGGGTAAGACGGACAGGCAATTCAGACAAAGGATAAACAATCACATTTATTATTTGACAAACGGAAAAATGCTGACTCCAGTGGGTCAACATCAGGATTTATACAATAAGTTCGACACATCCTGTGTCTCATTTATTGCTCTGGCCATCGTTCCCAAACGTCCAAGAGGAGGAGAATGGGATACATTTATTCTCCAAAAGGAGCCATTAGGGATTGAGCGCCTGGCTGCTACATATGCTCCGGGGATAAATGAAACCCAGTCATACAAGCCCTTCTTATAAAGTCTAATGGCCAGGTGCTATATATATTCACAACTTATAGCTAGCGGATAGAACCCGATTAATTTAATTTATTTTTGACCCCTTGGAGTCTAATTGCTTAATTTTCCTTCTATAAAAATTCATTAAGTCATACTTTTATTCCTTGTTATGTCTAATGGGGCGTACACACGGTCGGACTTTTCGGCTACAAAAATCCGACGCACGCCGACGGACCAAATCCGGCGGACAATCGTGTGTGGGCTTCCCCGAACTTTCAGCGGACTTTTCCAGTCGCAAATCTGATGGACTTTAGATTTGGAACTTGCTTCGGACCCAGAAATCCGCTCGTCTGTATGCTGGTCCGACGGACAAAAACCCACGCTAGGGCAGCTATTGGCTACTGGCTATCAACTTCCTTATTTTAGTCCGGTCGTACGTCATCACGTACGAATCCATCGGACTTTTGTGTGATCGTATGTAGGCAAGTCCGTTCGTTAGAAAGTCTGCCGCAAGTCCGTCGAAAGTTTGTCGGATGGGCTGTCGGACTTTTGTAGCCGAAAAGTCCGACCGTGTGTACGCCCCATAACTCAGCCCGCCGGTTGCTGTGGAGATATACTACATAAAAATGCCTAGATTGATTTTGCTATGGTGCTATATAATGTTTGATTTCATGTGGCTATCTCTGTTGCTGTTTTGTACCATTGTTGGTCTCAATGAGTGATATACAATGACCTAAATGATTATCATTTGGGCTGTCCGTGTTTGAATACTGGATAATTTGTCGTCTTTATTTATGTATAGTTATTATTATCTGCTTTATTTCCACATTTATTTTTGTGCATGTCAATTCGTCTGTTTGCCCCGTTCTGGTGACCTGCCTGGTTGGCCATGGTTAGTGTGTTGGTTGTCATTTCCTGGCTGTGCGACTGCATAGTGCCATATGTGTGGCACACTTGTTGCGGCCTGACTGTGGCGCTTGAGGGGCCCGCTCTGCTCTCATTGCGGTGTCCCGTCCCCCCTACGTCAGCGGGGGGTCGGGCGCATGTGCGTTAGCGTGTAGCCGGTCCAGGTGATGTCACTTCCGATTTCGGGAATGACGTACGTCCAGTCGGTATGTATATACATATGTCTACAGTACCTCCCGGACAGAGACATTGTCACTCTGTCTTGAAAGGCATGGATGGCGGGTTCCTGTTACATTCACCAGCTCTAGGTAGGTCATGCACTGTTTATACTCTGCCTATGTCCTTGGGAAATAAGGCCTTATTTTTTCTAAACAAGGTTTTTGTTACCTTATTTTGGTAGTGTCTATTAGCCTATTGATGGAAACCCTCTTTTGTTTCCTTTCAGCCTTAAGACTGTTGGAGCTTTATAGGCCTCATACACTGAAAGTGGATTCTATATAGGAATAGCCATATTGAGCTTCCCCTTCACAAGTGTTTGTTACTAGTGCCTACCTTTTTAAAGTTCCCTAGTTCGACTGATGAGGATATGGTGACCACCCCCATCCTAAACAATTTATAAGGACAATTTATAAGGATACTTCGGTTCCTTATTTTTTGAACTTCATATTTCCTCTCTGGCTGCTATTTGCAGCTAGGGTGTACCTTTTTGTGCTTTGATCTCCCATATGCGCTGACATTCATACCTTTTGTATATTTCCTTTTAGAGCTGTATATTGCTTAAGGCATGAGAAGCCGTTGATTGGTGGACGATTCCGCCAGGCCTGCCTGCGTATATTGTTTCTTATATTGTGCGTGAAGTGGTAAGTGAAGTAGTCTTCACTTACCTTTCCAACTGTTGGCTGTTACCTGCCTTAATAAATCATATTTGTATAGTTATATATGCCCGTGCAGCTAGGTCTTGTTCACCTACGGCCATATGCTTTTCTGGGTTGGTTTCCTCTATGTGGGGACGCACACTTTGGACATGCCAATTACTGTTTATATTATCATTAAATAATTGTTACATTTTGATTCTGATGTTAGATACATTGTTTGGCTGTTCCTGTTTTTAATTATTTTTTATTTATATTAGACTGCAAACTCCTGAAGAAGAGCTTAAGGGCGCGTAAGATGTAGAGTTTTCTTCAGCACGCCTCTACCACCAACCAGCTTTCCCTCTACTAACATCACTTAATTTGAATCAGTTTGATCAAATTTTCTTACTGTGGTAATAGTTGGTTGTGTTAGGTGGTGTGAGCCTTGTTTAGACTAAACACCATGTTTTGTTTTTAACATATTATGCCAATAATGTAATTTTTGATCACAACAATAAAAATTTCTATTTTGTATTTCAATGCTATGGGTGTGCCTCTAAAGTCCATGTCTCCTTCTCTTGAACAAATTCTGCAATATAGTTAGGACGTTGGCACACTTATACTTGTTTGTATCCACAACGTCATCTTGTGGTGATACACTTACATTTAATTTCAGCCTCTGTCAGACCTCTGTGCCCACCATCCACAGTCATTATGATCTTCACAAGTCTCTTTACTTGTTCTGAGACCTAGCACAGCTGGGGCTTGTGTTTCTATCACAAACAATTGTAAAACCTTTTCAGATCCCTTGTAAGAACATTTTGCATGACAACGACCCATTACTTTCAGCTTTTCTCCCCCATATCCCATTAGTTTTGGTAGGTCCTGAGTCTCTAAGGGGAATTCATTACTGAGGTGTTCCAGGTATATGTGGCTTGGCACACAATTTACTTGTGCTTCTGTATCTATTTTGAATTTGATTGGAGTTTTGTTAGCCCCTATCTGTTGGGGCGGCACAATGGTGTAGTGGGTAGCACTCTTAGCAGTAAAAGGGTCACTGGTTTAAATCCCAACCACAAAACTACCTGCCTGGAGTTTGCAAGTTCTCCCTGTGCTTGCGTGGGTTTCCTCCGGGTACTCCGGTTTCCTCCCACACTCCAAAGACATGCTGGTAGGTTAATTGGCTTCTGTCTAAATTGGCCCTAGTATATGAATGTGAGTTAGGGACCTTAGATTGTAAGCTACTTGAGGGTAGGGACTGATGTGAATGTACAATGTATATGTAAAGTGCTGCGTAAATTGACAGCGCTATATAAGTACCTTAAATAATAATAATAATAATAATCTGTAATGTTACATTTGCTTCATCTGCAGACTGATGTGTTTTCTGTACTGCTGCAAGATATATTGGGGTGCAGTCTGAGTCTGACCCTGCATTGTCATCATTGTCCTCTATGGCGTGTACAGAACGTGTTTTTGACCTTACGGTTTGTGAAGACAGTTTACACACCCTGGCAAAATGTCCTCTTTTCTTGCATTTATTGCATATATGCCCCCTTGCCGGACAGACAATATTTTTTTGGTCTACAATATCCACATGCTGCTTGTGTGTTACTTGTTCCAGTGCCATAGGTACTCTTTATTCCTTTGTGTGCTTTTTCTTGCCCATATCTGCTGCTGTGATTTTCTATGGCATTAATCTGAAGCTGTGTTCCTTCCAGTCTTCTTCCTGCAACAGCTTTTCCTGAACTTCCTTAAACCTACTGCCCATCAGAATGCGGTCTTTTATCATATCTCCGGCATCATAAAAAGCACAGTCCTTGGCAAGCAAGCGCAACTGTGTCACCCATTCATCCACAGACTCACCTCCAGACAGGTTCCTCTCATAAAACAGTTTCCTTTGCACTGTGGAGTTTCTCCTTGGGTTGCACTATGCTTCACACTTTGAAAACAGTACCTCTGTTTTCTTTTTGTCCTCTTCAGTGATCTCCCCACTTGCTTGCCAGGCTTGGCACACATTGCGTTCTTTTTGTCCCACACATATCAGAAAGTGAGCTGCTTTTGTGCTGATCAGTCGATTTGTCTGCATCTGGTCCTGCAAACACAAGCTCTATCGGCTCCCTCCATTGTGACCAGTTTTCAGATATGTTCCCTGATTCCAAATACAGGTAAGGAATGTTCTTTGTGTTGCTGTTTGCTGCTATGACTCTTCTGACCACACTTCTGGTACCATGTGATGTTTTAACACAGAGTATAGGCAGACGGAAAAGAGCTTGAACAGGAGCCTGGTGTTTATTCGGCAGCATCCATCTTACAACTACCACAGCTCCTCGCCCCCAGATCACATGACTAAAACTGTTAACTGTTTCCTAACATGCATAAGGAACTAGGCATAACAATTGAACTTGAAGTATAACATAAAGCATACACATCAACACATCATTACAACTGATAGGCACTGACAGGTGTTTTGGTGGGCACTGATTGGCGGTACTGGTAGACACTGTTGGGGCTACACTAATAATCAGGACACTGATGATCAGTGCCCAGTTTATCAGTGTAGATGTCCCCTGTGTGGATTACCGCTTACCGACTCTCCTCTCCTCACGTGATGTCAGTGTGAGGGGAGGAATGCCGATAACCAGCAAATACTGTTTACACTGTGATCAGTGATCAGCTAGTCACATGGTAAATAGCCGCTGTGATTGGCTCTTTACCCCAATCTGTGATCAGCTGTGTCCTGAGGACACAGCAAACACAGATTAATGCTATTTTCTGCTGCAGGAAACGCGATCACGGGAGGATGTCATATGAGGCCCTCCCAGCAGCGTGTGACTGCGCTGTAGCCGTCATTCGGCTATAGCATGGTCATAAAGTATAGCTAAAGGCTATTCTCCCTCTATTTGTCATATTTAGCATCATCATCAAACGTGGAAGTACGGTAAAAGAAAATCACAAATGTTGGGTTGTTCCCAGAAAAGTAATGGAGGGGAAATCTTCAAATGGGATCACTAGTTCTGGTGATACTGGTGACAAATAGGGATTCCCTCACTTTTGGGGGATTTCCTCTAACTTCCTGTTTTGGTTGGTGGGACTGAAAATGAAGGTAAATATCCCAAATAGGACACAGATGGCAAAAAAAAAAAATCCTGAGAGGGGGTTATAACTCTCCTTAACTCCTTCCAAAATAAAAAAAAGGTTTTGCCTTTAGTTCTAGTTTAAAACGCTTTGGTACGCTGCAAAATATTACATTTTTGCTACGTAATTCTTTATAATGTGTTTGTTTACACATGTTTAATTCATTCAATAGGAAAGATATGTCAACAAGGAGAAAAAGAAAAGAAAACATGGAAAAATGTATGAAAAAATTGCAATCCCAATTAGTGAGACATGCCTGATGCTAAACTAAACTACTCAGTGAAGTGTATAGACGTTGTATGTGGATGGAGATACAGTACACTGTAATAAACGTGCAATAACAGAGGGTGATTTAAATTACTTGAGCCTGACTGATTAAAGAGCAAGGAAAGCTGAGTTCATTGCAGAAAAATTAGAGCACAGATTAAAATAGCTTCATAGACAAAAACTATAGCTGATCATTTGGCTTTAACCACCATGGACAGAGCGTGGTGTGTGAGTTTTGTAACAGATGTTCCCAGGGTCATCCAGTCAGATTGGCTGCTCACGTTTCACGCTAAGCGGAACATTGGCCAGAGAGAAAGGGAAAGTTGCAAATAGTTCACTTATGTGCCTATTTGGAAGCTTCACAGATTTGTACTTTGTTGCTGATTTTCAGAGGGGGTTGCTGCCTACTATTACAAGCATTTATAAAGCTGCAGTCCTTAGCCCTCAGTAGTTAAAAAACAGCTAATTAACTTTTAAAGCTTGAAAGTTAATTGACAACTTGGAGTAAAGGTACAGGCAGAGGCGTATCTAGGGTATGGCAGCCATGGCAAGTGCCATGGGCGCCATGGGGGGGGGCGGCAAAAAAGCACAAAAAATAAAGTCCCACTACCTGTCCTCTCGCGGCCGCCTCCCGCTATACTCTTGTCCCCGGCGCCACGACCGGCCTGCTGGAGTGCAGCGCCGGCACAGCAAATTAGCAAGTGAGGAGGCCAGGAGGGAAGCCAGTGACAGGCGCCCCCCCTGACGGCCGATGAGTTGGTCTGGCCAGAGTGACCGCCCCTGGGTCATCTACGCAGAGATAGAGTAACTGGTGGAAGCGGAGCCTAATGCTCCGCCCAGGGCCAGATTAACATAGGGGCTGGTGGAGCTGCAGCTCCAGGCCCCTCCCTCAATATAGGCACATGGAAGTGGCTTGTCAATTCCTGTGTGCCTTCCTGAAGGAAGAGGAGCCCTCTGTGCACACATGGAGGAGACAAGTCAGTGCAGCCGAGTCCTGTCTCTGCCGATGCCTCCTGACTCCTATCACAGGATCTGTTCACTCACACAGATCCTCCATGTCTCGGGGAGGGGCGCTGATGTCCTATCCAGCAGGAGCCCGGGAGGAAGGACATCTCCCATACTGTTATGATAAGGTCAGTACATTTGTTAGGGGGATGTTGTGTAATTATTGTGCTAGGGGACAGACTGCTGCTTCCCCCATGTAATGTGCTCTGCCTTGCAGTGCCCACTATGTAATGTGCTGTGCCCACCATGTCATGTCATGTGCCTTGCAGTGCCCACTATGTAATGTGCTGTGCCCACCATGTCATGTCATGTGCCTTGCAGTGCCCCCATGTAATGTGCTGTGCCCACCATGTCATGTCATGTGCCTTGCAGTGCCCCCATGTAATGTGCCTTGCCCACCATGTCATGTGCCTTGCAGTGCCCACTATGTAATGTGCTGTGCCCACCATGTCATGTCATGTGCCTTGCAGTGCCCCCCATGTAATGTGCTGTGTCCAGTATGTCATTTGCTGTACATTGCAGTGCCCACCATGTAATGTGCTGTGCCCACCATGTCATGTCATGTGCCTTGCAGTGCCCACTATGTAATGTGCTGTGCCCACCATGTCATGTGCCTTGCAGTGCCCCCATGTAATGTGCTGTGCCCACCATGTCATGTCATGTGCCTTGCAGTGCCCACTATGTAATGTGCTGTGCCCACCATGTCATGTCATGTGCCTTGCAGTGCCCACTATGTAATGTGCTGTGCCCACCATGTCATGTCATGTGCCTTGCAGTGCCCACTATGTAATGTTCTGTGCCCACCATGTCCTGTCATGTGCATTGCAGTGCCCACTATGTAAAGTGCTGTGCCCACCATGTCATGTGCATTGCAGTGCCCCCATGTAATGTGCTGTGCCCACCATGTCATGTCATGTGCCTTGCAGTGCCCCCCATGTAATGTGCTGTGCCCACCATGTCATGTGCCTTGCAGTGCCCCCCATGTAATGTGCTGTGCCCACCATGTCATGTCATGTGCCTTGCAGTGCCCACCATGTAATGTGCTGTGCCCACCATGTCATGTCATGTGCCTTGCAGTGCCCACTATGTAATGTGCTGTGCCCACCATGTCATGTGCCTTGCAGTGCCCCCATGTAATGTGCTGTGCCCACCATGTCATGTGCCTTGCAGTGCCCCCATGTAATGTGCTGTGCCCACCATGTCATGTCATGTGCCTTGCAGTGCCCACTATGTAATGTGCTGTGCCCACCATGTCATGTCATGTGCCTTGCAGTGCCCACTATGTAATGTTCTGTGCCCACCATGTCCTGTCATGTGCATTGCAGTGCCCACTATGTAAAGTGCTGTGCCCACCATGTCATGTGCATTGCAGTGCCCCCATGTAATGTGCTGTGCCCACCATGTCATGTCATGTGCCTTGCAGTGCCCCCCATGTAATGTGCTGTGCCCACCATGTCATGTGCCTTGCAGTGCCCCCCATGTAATGTGCTGTGCCCACCATGTCATGTGCCTTGCAGTGCCCCCCATGTAATGTGCTGTGTCCAGTATGTCATTTGCTGTACATTGCAGTGCCCACCATGTAATGTGCTGTGCCCACCATGTCATGTCATGTGCCTTGCAGTGCCCACCATGTAATGTGCTGTGCCCACCATGTCATGTCATGTGCCTTGCAGTGCCCCCCATGTAATGTGCTGTGCCCACCATGTCATGTGCCTTGCAGTGCCCCCCATGTAATGTGCTGTGTCCAGTATGTCATTTGCTGTACATTGCAGTGCCCACCATGTAATGCGCTGTGCTGACCATGTCATGTGCTGTGCATTGCATTGCCCTTCATGTGATGTTCAGTGCCCACTATGTCATGCTGTGCCTTGCAGTGCCCACCATGTCATGTGCTGTGCCTTGCATTGCCCACCATGTAATGTGCAGTGCCCACCATGTCATGTGATGTGCCATCCAGTGCCAACCATGTCATGTGCAATGCCCACCATGTCATGGCTGTGCCTTGCAATGCCCGCTATGTAATTTGCAGTGTCCACCATGTCATGTGCTGTGCCATACAGTGATCCCACCATGTAATGTGCAGTGCCCACCGTGTAATGTGCAGCGCCCACCATGTCATGTGCACTTCCCACCATGTCATGTGCTATGCTGTGCCCACCCTGCCATGTGTTGTGCCCAGCATGTAGTGTGTTGTGCCCACTGTGTAATGTGCTGTGCTGTTCAACAGTGCCCACCATGTCATGTGCAGTTCCTAACATGTAATGTGCAGTTGCATTTCCCACCATGAAACGTGCTATGCCATGCAGTGCCCACCATGTAATGTGTTGTGCCCACCATGTAATCTTATGTGCCATTCAGTGCCCACCATGTAATGCGCTGTGCCCACCATGTCATGTGCTGTGCCATGCAGTGCCCACCATGTAATGCGCTGTACCCACCATGTAATGTGCTGTGTCATGCAGTGCCCACCATGTCATGTGCAGTGCCCATCATGTAAATTGCTGTGCAGTGCTCACCATGTCATGTGCTGTGTTGTGCCTACCATGTAATATGCTGTACATTGTCTACCATGGCATGTGCCGTGCAGTACCCACAATGGAATGTGGTGTGCAGGGCTCATCATGTCATATGCAGTGTCCACCATTTAATGTGCTGTGCTCACAATGTAATGTGCTGTGCTGTGTCATGCAGTGCCCACCTTGTCATGTGCTGTGCAGTGCCCACCATGCTATGTGCAGTACCCACTATATAATATGTTGTGCCCACCATATAATGTTCTGTGCAGTGCCCACTTGTAATGTCCAGTGCCCACCATGTAATGTGCTCAGCTGTGCCTGCCATGTCATGTGCTGTGCCCACCATATAAGGTCCTCTGCCCACTGTGTGCATGTGCTGTGCCCACCATGCAATGTGTTGTGTTGTGCAGTACCAACCATGTCATGTGCTGTGCCCACCATATAATGTACTGTGCCTACCTTGTAATGTGCTGTATTGGGCAGTGCCAACCGCGTAATGTGCTGTGCCCACCATTAAATGTGCTGTATCCATGTATCCACCATGTAATGTGTTGTGCCAACCATGTGATGTACTGTGCTATACCCCCCCCCCCGTGTAATGTACTATGCTGTGCCCCCCACAGACTCACCCCCTCACTCCCACCCCCCTCTCTCTCTCATCCCCTCTCTTTCACCCTGTTCTCTCACTCACCCCCTTCACCCCCTACCACCCTCTCTCTCTTTCACCCTCTCTCTCTCTCTCTCTCTCTCTCTCTCTCTCAAATTTAAATTTAACAAAAAATTGTTTGCGTTTTCATTTTATTTATTTTCATAAAAAGGCCCACCAACATCCTTAGCACCAGGCCCATGATGCTCTTAATCTGGGCCTGTCTATAGGGGAACATGGAGGCTGGCGACCAGGAGAAGAAAGAGACATCAGAGTAGAAAACCAATTGAACCCCCCCCCCCCAGGCAGCAGCAGCAGGTACTAGTACTGTACAGCACCTGTCACCATGATATTGATCATCTTGTGCATGTGTACCAGTAACCAGCACCAACTTCAAAGCAAGCAATCAAATATAGTGCTCAAACAATTTGGATTAAATAAATATGCTTAGCCATAGATATCATAAAGTGTAAAAAAGTGATTTGTGTTAGTAGTACCTGCTTTTGCACAAATCACTTTATTACACTTTATTTATGATATCTATGGCTAAGCATATTTATTTAATCCATATTGAGCACTATATTTGATTGGCTACTTGCTTCTGCTTGGGCCTGGCATACACACACACACACGCACATGATGATGACTTAGACCCCTTTCACACTGAGCCGCCCCGGGCGTCAGCGGTAAAGCAGCGCTATTGTAGCGCCGCTTTACCGTTGTTTTAGCAGCGCTATTCGGCTGCTAGCGGGGGCAGTTTAACCCCCGCTAGCGGGCAAAAAAAGGGTTAAATCCACAAAATGCCGCTGCAGCAGCGCTTTGCCGGCGGTATGGCAGCACTGCCCCATTGTTTTCAATGGGCAGGAGCGGTGGAGGAGAGGTGTATTCACCGCTCCTCCACCGCTGCAAAGAAGCTGCTGGCAGGACTTTTTGTGACATCCTGCCAGCGCAGCGCCCTCAGTGTGAAAGCACTCAGGCTTTCACACTGGGTTTGTAGCTAAGGCTTTTTTCAGGCGCTATGCTGGCGCTATTTTTAGCGCTGTAGCACCTGAAAAATGCCTCCAGTGTGAAAGGGGTCTTAAAGTCATCATGGGCGATTCTGCGTGTGTGCCAAGCAGACTGGGCCGGCGCTACCACTAGGCAAACTAGGCAGCCTAGAGCACCCGGTCGCTGGTGATTCTACTCCCTTTCTACCTCTGTACAGTGTCAGAGGCGATGGCACAGCATTTTTGGGTGCTGGTAAGGCCGCATTTATGGGTGCTGATGTTACTGTATTTATGGGTGCTGATGTTACTGTATTTATGGGTGCTGATGTTACCGAATTTTTGGGTGGTGGACAGGGGCGCAGTTTCAGGTCTTGCCATAGGCGCCATTTTCACTAGATACGCCTCTGGGTACAGGAGGATACTGTAGGAGTACTAGTGTATGTTAGATAACATGTCTCTATCTGCCTTAATAAACAGCACAACAAAAGAACGGATGCACTATGTGCAAGGAGGGCAGAAGAGCACCTTTATTAGGAACAAATTCCTTTTTGTGCAAATCTCTTTGATCTGGGTGCTTGCTTGTAGGCAGGGAGTGTTTAATACTGCCCCATCTGGGAAGGTTGGAGTTAATTCTGTTTTCCATGATTTTCTTGATGTCCAGTCCTGCATGCTAAAAAGGATAGAGACCCGGACCGTGGGCTCAGCTTGGGTTCAGCTCAGGTTCAGCTCAGTTCTGGTCTGATCTGTTCTGTTCTGTCCTGGTAAGGGGGCCCTTCCCTGTCACTGTTGCAGGAGTCTGGATTTCCAGTGTCATGCCGAGGTTGGAGTTTAATACCATCCATGGATTCAACCAGTTATGGACTTCCTTCCTGTGCAGGTATGCAGGGGCAGCCACAAGCCAGATTTAGAGACTAGGGATGTTAGGGAAAAGACTGCATTTTATTTCAGTCTGTTGTCTGTATATGTCACCATGTTCATTTATTCAAGTAAAGCATATGAACCTTTGCCTCTGCCTGGTCTAAAGTTACTCAAGGGTTGTAATACGAGTAATCGGCATATATAGTCTACAGTTTGGGTCACTATACACATTGGAATATGAAGATATAGTGTTACCAAGGGTAACAACGTTCTCTCTAGCATCCTGTTGTAAGCATGTACAGGTAAAGTGAGATAGCCTCTTGCACCGAGGGAGATGTTGTCGGTAGTCCTTCAGCAATGATTAATCTCCCATAGCAACGGGAGCAAATCTGCACCACCGGGGCCCTCATCCTGTGTGCAGGTATGAAAGAGAAAGAGTTAAGTTAAGTGCGCGCCTGAAGTCCTAGCTAGGTGCACAGCGGGACCCCATGCCATTACTGAGAGTGAGGTAGTGATAATACGCTGGACAGGTGGAGAGGGCAAGGGCTCTGCATGACGCTCCTGAATGCACAAGTGACCATAGTGATGTACAGCAACATCAAAAAAGAGTTTATTAGAGATCATTTGGCTGTTCCAGTAAAGGTACCCCCCAGTGTAAGGCAAAGTGACCCTGTACAAAGTGCCTAGTGTAGCCCAGAAGAACCCACCTCGGGGTAGGCCTTTCATGTGACCCTTGCATGGCACCAAGAGAAAAGCATGGATTACATGACGACCAACCACCCCACCTAACCTCCTACCCCTACATGCTTTTACTGGGTGCAGCTTTGGTTTCAACTCTGAATTGCATTTCTTCGCCACCTCTAATCTTCCAATGTGCAGTGAGAACAACCTTATTTTCATGGCTTATTTGCACAGGCAGCCAGGGAGCAATAAAAGCAGGCAGTTGAGCTACAAGTTTTACTGCCCCCTTACCGCTTACCTAAAGAAGAGCAAGCAGCCACATAGGGCTGTACAGATGCTGTTGGAACATTGCATTGCTCATAGCCCCCTATTGCGTTTAGTGTTGATACATGCAATGGCTCTGCAACCCCATCCAGTATATGTGGTTGCGGTATGGTGTTTGGGCCTTTAAACATGTGGTGAGGAGGTACATCGCCTTCCAGCCTCCTGTTAACAGCTCTCTGAAAAGTGATCCACCACAGATCAGGTTTAAGAGGGGTGGCAAGGGCTTCCGCCCATCTGAATGAGGACTTAAAGTGTCATTAAACCCAGACTATAAAAAAAACTCTCATTACATTCTATATAAGAGAATTTCCATACTCACAAAGCCACTAAAGCATTTATTTTGTGTAGAGTGAAATATACCTGGTTGATCCTGCATTCAGCTGTCCCTCCCATCTTTTCTGTGTCCCCACTGCAGGATAAGATTGTCTAGACCAGCTGGTGTCCTCTACGTAGCATGCCCAATTTTGGTTCCCTTTTTAAGCTCTTAATTTCCTCCTTTTTCTTATCTGTGTACTATAGAGTCACACATGTGGGCATATACACAGTGATAAACGACATTCTCCTACCTCCCTCCTCCTCCATGTCCTCCTGTTGCTAAACACTATGGAGGCAGGATATAGTATGCTGGTTGATTTATATTCACTAAGAAACTCACACACGCTTAGTTTTAATATAAAGCAGCATTAAATATATCTAATATAATTGCTAACACATGTAAAGTAAAAAAAAACCTTGGATGCAAATGCCTTCTGAAGAAAATGAAAGCTAGTATCGCTCATCTCTGTCTCCGCCTACACCATATTAATGCACAAAAAATACACATCTGATGTTCAATAAAGATTTATTGGGAGCTATACAACAGCTATTTGATATTTATAATTTAAAGGGGTTGTAAAGGTAAAAGTTTTTTCACCCTAATGCATTCTATGCATTAAGGTGAAAAAAACATCTGACAATACCGGCCCCCCCGTTTTACTTACCTGACCCCTTGAAAGTCCAGCGCTCTCCCCCGACATCCTCTTCGCCACTCCTGGCCATTGATTGGCTAGAGTGGATGGATTGAAAAGCAGCGCAGCCATTGGCTCGCATCCAATGACGCAGCGCACCGGGGGGGCGGGGCCGAGTGATACAGTGAGCGGCTATGGTCGCTGGCTGTATCATGGGAGCGTGCCCGCAAGCACTCACCACCATGTGAGGGAGTTCGCATGAAAGTGTTGAGTCCTTGCGGGGGGGAGCCGAGACAGCCGCAGAGGGACCCCAGAAGACCAGGTTCGGGGCCACTCACTAAGTATAACATGTTTGTTTTAAAAAAAAAATAAATAAATAACTTTAGTGATCCTTTAATTTAAATTGCTGTTCTGAAACTTGTTTTTTTAGCCAATCAGGGCTGTGCAGACAGTGTAGAGAGAACACATCAGCAGAGTAATAGAAGCCCCTTTCAAAGATCCTTCCCTGAAGATGCCAAAAACAGAGAAAGATCATGTGACCACACAACAAAGCTGCAAGAATAACACACAGTGGCATGATATATATGATTTATGTGAATAAATTATGGAAATTAACAGTTCTCTGTTTAGTATCACTTTGAACTCTGTCAGAGGAATGTGGGAGGACAGAGAGAGAGACACTGATGTTGAACCACAATTACATAATTTACCTTGGATCAGGGGACTCCCTGGTCTCCCTGCAGCTTTCAGAGGCGACCTCATATACCTGTGTTCTGCTATTTTTCAGGAGGAATTACAGAGAAAATGCAGATTTTCATGGTAACGCTGAGGCACAATTAACATTTGTAAATGTTCTCTATGTAGCAAGGCCTCTGGCCTTGTCCAGTCTAATGAGAACTTTCCAGGCCAAAGCTAGCTGACATCCTTCCATATGTGGTGGGTTGTGAGGCATAGTGGGCGCAAAGATGGTGAAAGTCATTGCGCGCCAGATACTTCTTGGATGTAAAAGAGGTTTTATTTATTTTGACAGTCCTTTTGTATTTTGGGGGGAAAGAGGGTTAGTGCCAGGACACCCTTAGGTAGTTGCAAATTCAATTAGCAGACTCTGACACTTCAATAGGAGGACAGTCGTGCAGGGAAAGGCCCCAGGAAGAAGCCACATCTGCATATGCAGGATTGCTGTCTCCTATGGTAACAGTCTTTAACAGTTCTTAACTGAAACGTAACAGTCCTTTCAGCTTTACTACAGCTGCCTCTTGTAGTTCTTCAACACTGAGCTCCCGGTCTCTCACTAGACCCTCTGATTCACTGACTCTGAATCCCTTGAGCTCCTCCAAGGTTTGTGGGGGTATCCCCTCAAGTGTCACGCTTCTCTGCTGGGTCCCTAGCTTGGCACTCCATGATACTTCTCAAGCTTCACCCCTGCTGACTGGCGAGGTTCCTGACTTGACTCACAAGGCTGTTCTGCAAGTGTCTCCTCCGCGGGTTGGGTCCCTGACTTAAAAAATAGTAAAAATTAGTTGCGCTATAGATCTTTAGTATCAGTTGGTTCAATAAGATATCAGCAGCCAGCACAATATTGAAGGAAGTCAATAACAAGATATATATGGTAAGTGTGCAGCGCTTTAGATCCCAAAAGGACAATCTAGGAACAAAAGTTCAATAGTATTTCAATCTGCAGTAGACGGGGAATAGGGAGACCTGTCACCAGCACCCGACAATACAGTTGCTTACCCCATGTGGTGGACACTCCTCACAAAGGTCACATCAGCTTATGTAAAGTAAACTCAGGTAAGAAGGAGCCCATCAATCTTCATACACTAATGCCGCGTACACACGAGCGGAATTTCTGACAGTAAGAGTTCGATGGGAGCTTCTCATCATATATTCTGACCATGTGTATGCCCCATCGGACTTTTTCTGTCAAAAATTCAGACGGACTTAGAGAACATGTTCTATATTTTTCCGCTCGTCTGTATGCTGTTCCGACGCACCAAAAATGACGCATGCTCTGAAGCAAGTACGAGACGGAAGATATTGGCTACTGGCTATTGAACTTCCGTTTTCTAGTCCCCTTGTACGTGTTGTACGTCACCATTCTGGACGGTCGGAATTTGGTGTGACCGTGTGTATGCAAGACAGCTTGAGTGGAATTCCGTCGGAACTCCGTCGGAAAAACCTTCAGAGTTCACTCCAACGGCAAAACCGGCCGTGTGTACAGGGCATTAGTGGCAGCAGACTGGATAGTGGATGCAGCAAACCTGGATGTGACTCTCCTTGTTCAAAAATTACCCTCCAGCGGTAATCATCAAATATATGTCATCCCATGGAGATAAACCTCATTGCGCAGTACATCATAACAGAAATTTTTTCAGATAAAATGATTGAAATTGCACTCACATTGCTGACAAACAAAAGCAAGCTCTGTTTGTATGTATACAGCCTATCCCCACCAGAAAGATGGCCACTGTGTCCCAGCATGCAGTAGCGTTGCGTTGCCGACTCCTCACTATGTCGTTTCATGAGAGAATCACGTCGTCAGGGGCATGATGTGATTCTCTCACGAAATGATGTAGGGAGGAGTCAGCAACGTGACGCTACTGCATGCTGGGACAGGACGGCCATCTTTCTGGTGGGGAGAGGCTGTATGTCGAAATTTCTGACAACAAGGTCCTATCACACATTTTCTGTTGGAAAATCCGACTGTGTGTACAGGGCATAAGTGTATGAAGATTGATGGGCTTCCTTCTTACCTGAGTTTACATTACATAAGCTGATGTGACCTTTGTGATGAGGGTCCACCACATGGGGTAAGAGGCTCTATTGTCGGGTGCTGGTGACAGGTCTCCTTATTCCCTGTCTAGTGGTAGGTCCCTTCGTGGCAACAGCTTCCCTTTTCCCTCCGACCACTAATGCCGCGTACACACGAGCGGAATTTCCATCGGAAAAATCTTGGATGGTTTTTCTGACGGAATTCCGCTCAAGCTTGGCTTGCATTCACACGGTCACACAAAAGTTTGCTGAACTTTCGACCGTCAAGAACATTGTAACGTACAACACTACAACTAGCCGCGAAAATGAAGTTCAATGCTTCCGAGCATGCGTCGAATTGTTTATGAGCATGCATAGGAATTTTGCGCATAGAAATTGGTACAGACGATCGGAATTTCCGATCGGAACTTTCTCCGACCGAAAAATTGAGAACATGCTCTCAATCTTTTGCTGGCTGGAATTCCGCCAGCAAAAGTCCGTTGGAGCATACACACAGTCGCATTTTCGGACCAAAAGCTGTCATCAGACTTTTGCTGGCGGAATTTCTGCTCGTGTGTACGGGGCATTACAGGTTCTCCGGCCAGCAAAACCTCACTTTTGGTTGGATTGGAAGCAGCAATCCCAACCCTGCGCTGCCATCTTACTTTTGAATAGGCCCTCACACAGCCTGGCAGCCAGATGCTGGGATAGGCCCAATCTCCGGTCTAGCGGCCGTACGACACACATCCACCCAGACAGCCGTCCAAGTGTCACAGAACATCGATCACCTGACCTCACCCGAATATATAGGCTCTCCCAGCAGGCCAAGGGATTCAAGAAAACCCCTGCCCATTGGCTGATATACCCCATATACCCATAACCTGACCTTGGGTTGCCCTTCTCGTATCTAGTACCACTGAGCACCCGGCCACCTAGTGGTAGAAGAGAAAAGTGCAACAAGGCCAAACTTAGGGAGAAATCAATAGACCTCTATCAATCGACCAAGATGACTCCTGGCAAGTAAATTTGTGGGGAGCTCCCTGACTAAACCCCAGGGTGCTACATCTATAATATAGCATATGTTCACAGTTTGACTTAAGGTCCACTTTAGGGGCTCCTTTTTATTGCAGCTACTTTGGAACTCTAGTCAGGCAGCTCTGATTCCTGTTAGGTGCCTCTTAAACAACAGCTGGTTGTACTGAGCCAATTAGCTTAAAACACAAATAGGCCACTGGAAGATGGCACATTGCGGCAAAATGTAGCAATGTTCACTGCAGTATTCAGGAGCCACTGCTGAAAAAAGATCTATAACATCATGTGGCCAGACCAAAGACCCATGCGAAAAGGGGTATTATAAACTTTTTTGAATGTGAACCTGAACATAGAGATAAAGGATGCTCATGTATAATTGCAATGGGATAGCATCTACTGTACCTCCACAAAAGCTTGAGTCTTCTACTGTGCTTCCAGGAAAAACCCAGGAACCTTCTAAAATGCGAATTTTGGCCATGTGTCAACATTGAATTCCTGGTTCTACTGACTGTGACTCACTATTAGTCAGAAAGCTCTTACATCACAGTAGTAAACCAATTTTTCAGAAGTAGGAGGGAGCATTGTATTTTCAGGCTTAAGAGTTTGTCAAATTGTTCACATTATCAATGTGAAACATGTCAAGTAAAGCATGATATTTTATACATAGGTGACTATAGGTTCAAATTAAAAAGCTAAAACTTGGGTAAGCATACATGTTTTCGAAAAAGGGACACACATTTTCCGCTGAATCATAAGATTTTAAAATTACAACCATATGACTAAACTAGAGTGTCTTAACCTTGTGTAAAAGCTTTGTTAATTAAGCCTAATGTATGCTTTATTTTTGTAAGGGGGAATATAATCATAAGCAAACGTTTGAGCACCCACGGTCAAATATTTTTTGGGGGATTTAATATACTAGAAGAAATTGATATTTGCAAAAGTTTGGGCACTCTGTCAGTCAAAGCTTAAAGTGAAGCTAAATAAAGAAGAGGTTATACAGTACTTAACTGCACTGTACAAAAATATTACACAGAAAGCACCCTCTGCAGCACTTCTGACAGTGCCCCACCAGTGCTGTTGGCTTCTCTCTGCTCTGGATGCCTCCTTAGCAAGCCAGATGCTAAGGCGGCACCCATGCATGTGCGTATAAGCAGGTTAAAATAGCCAGTTAGGCGCTGACCCGGCTGGGAGAGTAGAAGTTAATGCCTTTCCCAGTTCTTTGGTCTTTTGACAGGCTCTTCTAACGGTCCAGCCCACTAGTCCTATAATATATAAATATGGGACAATGGTCCGGTATGAGAGTTACCCTGGTGAGGCTCCTAGAGAGTCCCACGAAAATTCAGCCCGAGAAATGGCTCCAGAGTAGAACCATGAGGTCCAGGGCCGCATCAGGTCCGATGCTCGTAAAGGAATGAGATGGAGAACAATACACATGAGGAGCAGAAGGATGTTTTGCTCATCATTGCCTGGATTTAAAATCACCAGAACCTGGAGTTCACCCCTAAGACACCAGCTCTGGAAGAATGCCTCTGTTGAACATTGTACTGCACGAATACTGCCTTTGCAGGTATGCCGGGGGCCACGTAAAGCCTGTAGTTAGAGTTAGGGAATTAGGGAAGAATCATGCTTTTGAATGTTGGACTCTGTAATTGCCTTTGCACTTTTGTAAGTAATGCGTTTTAAACGTTGCCCCTGCCTGGTCTGAAGTTACTGAAAGGGGTGTAATGCAAGTAACTGGCACACATAGTTTACAGAATGGGTCTTAAACACATTGGGGTATGAAGACATTGGTGTGGAGAGGAGTAGTTTGAAGACACAAGTGGTTACCTAGGGTAATGGAAGTTTTAAAGCAGACTGTTGATAACATGTACCTGTTACAGATGTTGTGGGCACTCCTTCCGACAGCAGTCTGTCTCCCGTGGCTATGGGAGTGGATTCGCACCGCAGAGGTTTAAATCCTGTACAGAGGTACGGAACTTTGAGAATAAGGTAAGTGCATGTGTGGAGCTCACGCAGGGTGCATAGCGGAGCCCGCTCTGCTACTGGGGATTTATAATGGAAAACGCTGGAAGGGTGGATGTGGTGTTGTGGAAATTTTATGAAGATGTATTTTAATATGTATTGTCATAAGTGTCTTCCAGTGTTAGTACTCCCGCAACCCGCTCTAAAGAGCTGACTGGGGCAGACTGACGCTGGTTGAGATCCGTTTGGTAGTGGAAAGCTCCTTGGGGATGTAGAGAAGTGTTTGCGGAGTGGGGACATGTCCACCAGTGAAGGGTCCCTGTGCTATGCACAGAACGATCGTCTGGGGGGGATGTGTTCGCTCTGCAAAGACATTATCGGTTTAGCGGATGTGTGCTCGTGTCACCCCTGTATGCCTGATCAACATATTTGTGGTGCCATGAGCATACACCTGCAGATAATCTCTCGTCCACAGAGAGACAGTAGTATAGTCTGGATATGCTTTGTTCTCTGAACAACGCAGAATAAGGATTCACAAACAAATGATAAGAGCGGGATTCTTTGAATCGTTGTGGTCGGGAGAAGTGTTCATGATCTCAGGCTTCCTGTGATCATGCTGAGGATAGCTTACAGAGACAGGGGGCTAGAGATTGTACACGCTGCCCCCGTCCAGACACACCCATAAGACTCCCCTAGTCATTGTATTGGTTGTTGTATAAATTCATTTTTCCTGTGTTGACATTTACATCCTGTGTTGTTACATCCTGTGTTGTCACATCCTGTGTTGTCATATCTTTATTTGGTCATATGCTGTGAGGTCACATCCTGCGTAGGAGGTGATTGGCTGTGGGAGGCAAGGCTTCCAATTTGTGGCTTCCTGTTTGTGTGTGAATAACAGCAAGAGCCGCTGCCCAGGATGGGCAGTCGTGCTGAGATGAGGACGTAAGCTGTGGTAATGTCTGTTTACTGGGGAAAGGGGGGGGGACTATGGATTATTTAAAGATGCATTATACCATTAGACTGAATGTGTGCTTATTAGCGCAAAAGAGGATAGTGGGTTTTTTCCACGACAGTGGACAAGACTCCACATGTCCCTCATAAATGCTGACTACAGAGAAGGTGCACATTGTCACGGGGGGAACCGAGAGTTAAGTGAAGAACAGTTGCATTGCAAGTGTACTTGGTGTACGTTCATCTCTAAGAATGGAGGCCTGCCTTAAGGTCAAGTATTCCCCCGGGCAGCCTTAGCCTTGTCCCAGGGCATTGATAAAAATGGCAAAGGCAAAGGTACTCCATGTGCAGTGAAGTGACCCTATACAAGGTGCCTAGCATAGCCCAGAAGAACCCACCCTAGGGTAGGCCTCTTCCACCTTGGCGCCCAACGAGAAAGGGAAAACATGGAGGAGGTATCTGCCTACCTTTACACTTGCTCCCGAGCCAGGTTGTGTGTGTCCATAGACACACGCAGCTCCGGTAAGCCACACTGCTGCTCTCTCCCCACAGGATTTTATCTGACAGCAGCAGGAGCCTATAGTTCCACTGCCCTAGTTTCTCCTGTGAAAGCAAGCAGTGAGCGGAGCAGTGCTGGAGCCTGGGAGAGTTATGGAGCTGTGATCTGGAGCCAGGTAAGTGCTTAGAAACAGGGGGACTAGAACCAATAGTAAGGCTTTTTTTTTTTTTCTTACCTTAATGCAGAGAATGCATTAAGATAAAAATGTTTATACTTTAGAACCACTTTAAGGTGGCCATGGATGGATTGAAATTTGACTGGTTTAGCAGGGAATCTGGACATTTTTATCAGTGTGTGGCCATACCTGATCAACAGAAGTTGATAAATAGATCAACTTCCATCAAATGAAAAAGTTGGAAAATGTTTGCAGCCGCTGATCAGTGTTTTCTGACAGTGCCGAGTTCCACTGTTAGAACACAGTGTCCTGGCAGACTTGTGTAGATGGAGGAAAAATGAATCAACTATGGCCAACTTTAGCAATGCCCAATGTGGCAGAAATCACAGCAGCCTCTAAACAGTTTTACAGCTGGATACAAGTCTTTCTTCTATAAAAGTAGAACTATAGGCAAACTTTTTTTCATTTTGGATAGAGTAATGGAGGGTTTTGCCCTCTGTCAGTTTTTTTGCAATCTGTATCCCATTGGGGAGATTTACCTTCACTTCCTGTCCCATAGCAGCAGCAGTAAGTGAGAGGAAATCCTTTCAAATTAAGGGAATCCATTGGGGACCCCCAGGTCACAGGAACTAGTGTCCCTAATGAAAGATTTCCCTCTATTAATTTTCTGGAGACAACCCAAAATTTGGGATTTACTGTACTTTCACTTTCAATGATAATGGTAAACAGGACAGACAGCATGAATCTCCGTAATGGGGGCAGATGTAGCAATAAATATCTGACAGGTGTTCTAATCCATCCATACTTTATCCAAAAAAAAAAAAAAATGTCTTTAGTGATACTTTCAGGATTTTCTCCCACTCTCTGTAAATGTTTCTGGGGACTGAAGGCCATACTAAAACCCTAATGTTCAATTTCTTGAAGCAGTTTATGTTTGATATTAAGATGGATTTTTAATATTTGTCTTTCAGAAATATCCAACTACTTAAGCATCAGTTTCTCCACTAGTGAAATATAAATATCAAGAATTTATTGGTAATTAGAATATTTTCTTCTCTCTACCTGCGCAATATTTTCTAAGACACTGACAGCTATGCCTCTTTCACACATTGCATAGGGCAACCCATTCATTTTGAATAAGCCCCAATGCATTACAGCATAAAAAAAACAGATATGCACCAATTTTTAGAGCACCTCACCGGCAAAGTTTATTAGTATTCACAAAAAATGGCACTACAATGAATTGTTGAATGATTACAACCAAAAGTAAAGCAAATGCACTCGCAAGCTCAAAAGGTTAGCAGCATCTTGTCTCTTCGAATGCTTATTCTATTTTTTTTCCAAATGTACTTTTGGTGATTGTAGCTAAATGGTTAAGCTGTTTTTTCTTTTAGCAGACCATAGCACTTGGTTCCAAAATGCCTCCAGTTTAAATAGTATTATTATTACCTTAGATATTTATTCCTCCCTCTGATTATTGTTGTATGCAAATTATATTGGTGCAAGAAGTGGAGCATGGTTCAGTACTGTAGGCCCATTGCAGTGATCTGGGGTTTTATTGCTTTGCTTTCCTAGTCTACAGGCATTGCAGAGATTTTTCATGATAGATGCTATATTGGATGCCTAACCTCCAATACCTGTGATTATGTCAGTTGCAATAACTTGCAGCAGTACCTGGAGCTCCTCTTTAAGTTAATAATAAGTTAATATACCAATTAGTTCTGTAAAAAGGATTCAAATTATGTAATTCACACAACTGCCTGCCACTTATAGAACTCCTACATGTATAATGCTGCTATACATTCTAGACACTCAGCTGAATAACATTTGAAATCGTTATTACCTGAATACAATCTGTCATTTTTATTTAAATGCTCTTGAGGTTGTACAAACACAGCCATGATTAGTTAGCTTCTAGTGAAGGGACCATTGTGTGCTATTTTATCAAGACACTGCTGTACAGCCTGAGGGCCATCATAGGCTGCTTGAAAGCTCAAAGTTTGCAATGCTAAATGTAATATGACGTGATGACACCTTTTATCTTCTTTTTTATATTCAAATAGTAAATTATTCTTTTTGAGTTATTTGTTTTGCTTCGCATACAAGTTTATGCTAACTGAGAAATAATGAGGGTTAAGTATGAAGGACATCAGGGTGAACCAGCCAATAAGAAGATTTTTTTAATCTATCCTGTTGCTGCCTGAACAGTTCCCAAATAATGTTGTCTATAGGCACCCACAGAAATGGTGTTTTTGCCCAATTTTGTTAAAAAATGATCAAACGTGTTTATGGTCATCTCATTTCTATAGGTATCTATTTTTTACTGCATTTTCCTTTTCTATAATTCACAGGGCTAAATTTACTACTATGTTATTAGTGGGCCAGTTCCCAGGACAGCAGCATTAATGGAATTAGCCCCCGAAAAAAAATTTGGAGCAGCTCTTGGGTGCCGTCATTCCTTGTAAGGGAAACCAGCAGTGAAGCCTTTCGGCTTCACAGCCGGTTCCCTACTGCCTGCACATGCGAGAAGCGCGATGCGCATTCTAACTGGCCTGGTGGCGGAGGAAGGGGGAGGGGGCCGAACTTCCGAGGGATGGCACCACAGCGCTGTCCCCTGGAAGTAGGGAAGGGTACCTGTCAAAAACAGGTGCTCGTTCCCCCATCCTCCCTGAAAAGTGGCAAATGTGGCACCAAAGGGGGGGAGGAAGCAGATAAGCAGAGGTTCCACTTTTGGATGGAAATCTGCTTTAACCGCTTGCTGACTGTATACTGTATATATACGGCAGCAAGGCGGCTCTCCTGTGCAGAATCATGTACCTGTACGTGATTCTGATCTTCCGGGTCTGGGATGTGCATGCGCGCCGCCGGCAACCTGCTCCCACTGTGATTGGACACACGATGTCCAAGAGAATCAGAATGGGGGTTTGCCTATGTAAACATCCTGTGAGAAGGGGAGATAGTGATCCTGTGTTTCTGCTAAGCAGGAACACGGATCTCTGCATTCTCGCAGTACAAGCACATCTGCCACAGTTAGTAATCACTCCCTAGGAACACATTTAACCCTTGTTCTCCCCTGATGTTAACCCCTTCTCTGCCAGTGTCATTAGGACAGTGACAGTGCATATTTTTAGCACCGTCCACTGTATTAGTGTCACTGGTCCCCAAAAAAGTGTCACTTACTGTCCAATTTGTCTGCCTCAATGTCGCAGTCATGCTATAAGTCGCTGATCGTTGCCATTACTAGTAAAAAAAATAAATAAATACTGATTCCATAAATCTATCCCATAGTTTGTAGATGCTATAACTTTTGTGCAAACCAATCAACATACGCTTATTGGGATTTTTTTTTACTGAAAATATGTAGCAGAATACATATTGGCCTAAATTGATGAAGAAATTAGATTTCTTCCATTTTTTTATTGGATTTGTTTAATAGCAGAATGTAAGAAATAATTTTTTTTTTTTCAAAATTGTCGGTCGTTTTTTTGTGTATAGCGTAAACAATAAAAACCGCAGAGGTGATCAAATACCACCAAAAGAAAGCTCTATTTGTGGGGAAAAAAGTCACACAACCGCGCAATTGTTGGTTAAAGTAAGGCAGTGCTGTATCTCAAAAAATGGCTTGGTCATGGGGGCGGGGGGGTAAACTTTCCGGAGCTCAAGCACATAAAAGTTCAAATTCTGATGATTTTTTCCTAATTTTGTTTCCCTCTTCTAGCCCTCTCTGGACATATGTGGCTAAACTCAGTAAGAGAACCACAGGAGCTACAGATAGGGTTGCCACCCATCCAGGATTGACCCAGGCAGTCTGGATTTTGAATCATGTGTTTGGGATTCAGACCGCCTGAAATCCAGACACATTATTCTGACCAGACTGTGGCTCCCCAACATAGGCATGCACTAGAGGTGTGCCAGGTGTGCCTGGGCACACCCTAATCACCTTGTGCGGCACAGATTTCCCCTGTTTCCCCCTGCCTGCTGCCAGGAGTCCCCCCTTCACAGCACAGCCGGCTTCATTCCTCTTATGCTAGCTGCTGCTGCGGGCATGAAAATATATTATTTGCCGGCCCTTTCCTTTTCTGAATGAAAACAGTGAGTGATCGGTATTGATCACTCACTTTTCATTCATAACTGAAGCATAGTAAACTATGTTTGTTATGCTTCAGTTTGTGAGTGAACAGGAAGCCACTCAGCACAGAGCACTTCCCATTCATTCACTGTCCAGTGCAGCTGAGACTGCAGAGAAAGGGACTGGGAAATTTCTGTCCTTAGTCTCTTTCTCAGTCTTAAAAGTGAGACATCAGGGGTCTGTTTAGACTGTATAAGAATAAGGTCCTCTTTAATAAAGGCCCATTGTCTCTGAACCCCAGATAAAGCCTTGCTGGGGGGGTGTTGCACAGCAAGAATAGACCACATCAGCATGACAGGTCTTCTCTCTTACATTTCCATCCGACCACAAGGCACACCTTCCCTGGTATTTATGCCTTTTAGAAGAAGTCACATGAACACTGAGGAAAAACATAGCCCACCATATATTTTTTTAACCCCCACAGTACCAGCAGCATAATGCAGTGCAACAAATATTGACAGTGCAAAACATAACATGCAAAATTTTGCACCCAGTAGTCACCTGTCTACAAGAGGCCTAGGGATTTTAGCTATTTGCTAGAGTGGATATATGGGAGGACGTTGGACTGGAAAAGGATCCTCTTGCTTGAAAGTGTCACAGAGGAGCTGGGTGAAAGCTACCATCTGGATACTGTAAGAAGAATTAGTTGACAAAAGATCAAGATATCTTTCAATGCAATTCGAGTAGAGTGTCAAGTACCAGAATTACCAGAGATTTAATTTTAATAGAGATTTAATCCACTGCTACTTTAGGAAAAGACATTGACTGCTCTTGCAGACCTGCCTAGCTGCCTTTTAGGGGGTCACCATTTACCAAGAGGCTGCTTTTAAAGTACTTTACTAATACAACTGCTATTTCAGAATACCAATCCTAGTGTTTTGGTATCCTTGACCGTTAAATCCTCTCTCCAAGAGTTCAGCAGGCAAAAAGACTAAAGTGACTGGTGCCCAACTTCTTATCTTCATCTCACCATACACCAAGGATCAGACATTGGCATTGAGATTTTAGCCCACCGAGCCACCTTAGGGATTACATCCACCGTCAATGGGTAAGGGGGTGCTACTACATATACATTAGATGTCAATTAGATGTTTACAAGTACAAGTAGCTAAGAAAAGCAATTTTCTCTTTAGAAATCCTGAGATTTAGCTTCAAATAAAGAGTTTTCAAAGGAATTTCTGTTAGCCAGTTGGCTTGGAAACGTGTGCATGCACATATCTTTGCTTGCAGCTGTGCACAAAGAGTCATGTTTGCACTCCACAGTGTGCGGGCAGACATGTTTGCAAGCCCAAAGTCAGTATAGGTGCCAGACGGCTCTTTTAAGGAATGCTCTGAGTGTTATTGCTGACTGGTCTTCAGCTTGTTGGACTTTGACATCCTGAACCTGCAGCCTAACCAGAGTTCACCTTTAACATCTGCTGGTTTCCAGTTCTGCCGATCACTTGGCTGACATTTCTGGCCACACATTCTGCTGGATTATCCTGGTCAGCATCTCCAGTCTGAGGTTCAGCAAGCAACATCTTCCATCACTTGTGTTTCTCCTGTCCCTTGGTAGCCATATGTTCAATAGAGTATTGGTAGCTGTAAGCGCAAACACACAAGTCCATATATAACAGGGCTGAGCAACTTAGTCCATAGGGGACAGGCTGGATGTTCAAAGGTTAAGTGGTAATGTAATGGTTAAAGTAGGCTGGTAGGCTAGGCGGCTGCTGTCCTCAGAGAGCTGGCTCTGTGATGGATGAGAGAGGGGTAGAGAAGGAAGCGCCACCTGAGTGTAGTATTAACAAATGATGTTTAATGACACCAGGTAAAAAGACACTGTAATGCCCCGTACACACGGTCGGATTCTCCGATGGAAAATGTCCGATCGGAGCGTGTTGTCGGACATTCCGACCGTGTGTGGGCTCCATCGGACATTTTCCATCGGATTTTCCGACACACAAAGTTTGAGAGCAAGCTATAAAATTTTCCGACAACAAAATCCGATCGCGTCAATTCCGACCGTGTGTGGCCTGTTCCACGCATGCTCAGAAGAAATTCCGACACGGAACAGCTCGGTCTGGTAAACTTAGCGTTCGCAATGGATACAGCACTTTCGTCACTGTGCAATGTAAAAAATGGTTTAATACAGCGCACTCTCTTCTTCTTTATAATGTAAGAAGAATGAAGTAGTTTTGCTGCTCATATTCACACAGACTTCTCACAAACTTATTTCTTTAATATTTATTGGGATTCCCTCAATATATTATTATTATTATTATATACTCATTATTTTGGTGTTGTTTTTTTATTTTTTTTTTTGGTTTTAAGGCAGATTAGTTATTTTTGGTTTGTATTTTTTTCAAGGCTGATTTTTTTTTTTTGGGGATTTTTATTTGTACTCCAGAAAATTTGTGTGTGTGTTTTTTGTGTCAAGTTACCACAACACCATTGATATGTTGTTATATTTAATCTGTAGGAGATTGTTTGGTGTTGTTATCCCTTGTTAATTTCACATTGTACTTTAGAAATGTACCTGAATTGTCACCAACAAACTGTCCTTTTTGGATGAAAACACACATAGGAGCGTATAATGTTCCAAAAAAAAAACATTTATTAAGGGCTCACAACTAAACAAAGAGGGAGGCAACGCTGGAGAAACAGCAGAAATGGGTGAAGCCTTGGACCCCCAGGGCACACATCAACTATTTTCAAGCAAAATTGGTGGCCTGAGGAGTCCTTATCTAAGGGAGTGCAGTCTGGTCCAGAAGTCCCAGAGATCCGGAAAGCAGCAGATGACATCTGTGTCCCCAGGCTGTGGTCATACAAGAGACTGCAGCTTCTGTCAGACCAGACTGAATACAGGGCCATCACTCTCTTGTCTTCCTTCCACGCTTCCTTCCACTCGGTGGCTCTGGTGGTGGAATTGTGGCAGCAGGAGGAGGAGGAGGAGGATGGTCCAACTCAATCACGTCGGTCTTCGGTGTTAGTTCCCCACTCACTCCCTTACTTAGGACTTTATAAAGCAGGTCCTCACATAGCTTGCGTTGACCCTCCTGCATGCCCTGCAGTTTTGTGGCAGCCATGCAGGCAAAGGCCTCTTCAGGAGTGGGTAAGGCTCGGAGGGACACAGAAGCCTCCTGAATGAGCCTGAGCGCAGAATCCTGCATGGGAGTCGTCTTACTCGCTCTTTTGTATGGAAGGTGGAGGGGGAGGAACCTGCGATTCAGTCAGGCTGGGACTGGTCCCAGGCTTCTCCTGGCTGACACTTAGCCCCGCCTCCTCCTGGCTGCCACTAACCCCCGCCTCCTCCTGACTGCCACATTCCACAACCTCCTCCTGGCTGAGGTCTTCCTGTGTATGAAAAAGGGACATAGTTTTAGTTTTTATTCATCAATCACACACATACCACAGCCTGCATCTTTTGTCAGACCAGGCTGAACCCAGGCCATCACTCTCTTGTCTTCCTTCCACACTTCCTTCCAGGCTGTGGCTCTGGTGTTGTAGTTGTGGCAGGTGGTGGAAGAGGAGGAGGACCATGGTTGAACTCACAAATGTGACTTTGGCGTGTGAGTTCGCCCCACAAACACTTATTTAGGGCTTGTAAGATCACTTACTCACAGAAGAGGCATTGGCCCTCCTCCATTTCCAGCATTTTGCAGGCTGCCATGTAGGCATAGTCCTCTTGAAGACTGGGGGGGGGGTTTCTGAGGGCCACAGTAGCCTTCAGAAATAGGCCAAGTGCTGCCTCTTCCAGGTTACTCCTCTTTCTGGCACTTTTTTGTGGAAGGCAGAGGGGAAGGATCTGGGATTCGAGCAGGCTACTAGGCCCAGCCACCTCCTGGCTGCCACTAACCCCCGCCTCCTCCTGACTGCCACATTCCACAACCTCCTCCTGGCCGTGGTCTTCCTGTGTATGAAAAAGGGACATAGTTTTAGTTTTTTATTCATCAATCACACACAATTTTCACCTCCTGACTGTTGAAAATTGAATGTTAACAAATATAACAGACTGTCCTTCTGAGCCCAGCATTTTTCATTCTTGTCCCAATTTTGGGTGCCCACTACTGTCTATTGATATGTAAAACACTTTTTTTAATCAGCTATTAGTGATCAATAATAACATCTAGTAAACATCATTTATTTATTGACCAGAAATCTGGAGAACAATGCTATACCTGACTTCAGCTGGGCTCCTCCACTTCTTCCTGGCTGGAAGGCCCAGGTTGGACATCGGAAGCCTCAGCTGGGGTGGAAGGAAGAGTGGAAGGAAGAGTAGAGAGGGATTCCCTGACTTCAGTGTGGTCTGACAGAAGTCGCAGTCTCTCATAGTACCACAGTCTGGGGACATAAATGTCATCTGCTGCAACTCCGGATCTCTAGGAATCTGTGACCTTCTTGCGCTCCCTCAGATATGTGCTCCTCAGGCCACCAATTTTGGCTTTTAAATAGGGGATGGTTGCTGTGGGGACCACCGGCATCACTAACTCCAGCAGTTTCTCCAGCGCTGCCTGCCTCTTTTGTTTATGGTTATAATGAGGATGTCTCACCTGCCACAGACAGGGCAGCTCCCTGTATTTGTCTATGAACAGGGGAAGGAAGTTGTGGTCATTGAAGCCATCCATTTTCTCTGCAAGACACAACACAAGACAAACCCTACTGTCAGGCCAAACTCCCCTAATCTTGTTACAATATAGGCTTCCGTTTCAAAGCAGTATAGGCCCAAGTTTAGATCTTACTTTCGTTATCACGATCAGCGCCTCCGATGCTCCTTCCTCCGCTCACAGATCGTACGTAATACGCACGCGTGTTACGCTTTATACACACTGCGCATGCGTGTAACTCCGCCCGCCCCTGATGTTCTTTCTAGTCTATTCCCCGCCCCTTTTCGTTCGGCGCAATGGGGGAAGAGCACATGGCGGATACACAGCAGGTGTGTGCTAATTATAGCAATGAGGAGGAGGAGGAGGAAAGCCCGGAGCCGGAAACGTCCCGGTCCAGAAGGAGATTTAAGGCCTCAAATATGTCCTTTGGGGAGATGTTGGAGATGGTGGACATCTTGAAGAAGGCCGACTATGATGGAAAGTATGGACCTTACCCCAACCCCAATGTCAGAAAGGCCTAGATAATTGCGAAAGTGGTCAAGAGTCTGCACCGGAATTTCGGGGTACGTCGATCGAAAGATCAGCTCAGGAAGCGGTGGTCGGACCTGAAATTACGAGAACATGAGCAGTACAGAAAGATCCGGAGAGTGCTGCAAAAAAGTAAGTAGTTGTGCTGTGTTCCTATTCTTTATGTTTATTACGTTCGTGCTGCTCCATGTGCTTTTCTTAATAACTGTTTAAAATGGCAACTTTCATGTTCATGGGCACATTATTTGTTCGTATCAAATATTTTTCTTTCGGCCTATAAAACACCATTGTTTAGGCCATATGCATTTGGCCACAATTTTTACGCCCTACTTGTATGAAACTAATTTGGTTGTGTAGATGACTTTGTTACTAGAATGAAATGCAAACTAGATTCTGTGTAAGGAGAGGACACTCAGCAGCTGTTTTCACATCTGGACACTGGAGCACTAGTGTGGGACACCAGAACACCATTTTTATTAGGGGGCCCACACAGGTGCTCCAGTGTATACTATAGGGGGGTCTCCATCTGTGAAGCTTGTACAAAACAGGTAAAGTATTGAAGCTTGACAAAGGACACTGAAAATGCTCCATTTTGGAACTCGGCCAAAATAGACAATTGTACACCACTTCCAAGCAATGTTTCAGATTTATAGTTCTGCCATCAAATATCTGTGTGCTAAGTATACCATTTTTGTTTTACATAGGGGAGAAAAGACTTGGAGGACACCCCTCATCCGAGGAGACCACAGACCCCCCACCTCTGGAAGAAGGGGAAATTCACCCAACACAAGAAGAGCAGGAGGAGGAAGACATGGTGGAAATTGGCACCACAACAGGTGAGTGTCTGCGACCACAGGCTCAGGTAAGAGATGGATGCCGGCATATTTTTGATACCTGTTTTTTTTTTTGGTTTCTCTCTTTTTAGGTGATCGTGATGTTGTGGATCCAGATCCTTTCACATCTGAAAGTGCCCAGATCCTGATCGGGGAGATCATGGGCTGTAATTTACAATTGGAAAACCTCAAGAAAAACATCAATGATGTTAAAAAAAATAAAAAACATCATTGATGTTTTGGGGCGAGTTTAAAACCCCTCCAAATCCCTTTGTTTTTTGGTGTGCTACAATGTTAAAAATGTTTTAGCGATTTTTAGAAAAGCAAAATTTGGAGGATGCACACAGTGTGCCAAAATGTGCTATCTGCCATCATGGGAGATCAATGGATGCGTTTTGGGGGTGCAACCCCTTCCTCAATAATAAAGTAGCTGAGAGGAAGGGGTTGCTCCCCCAAAACACGTCCCTTGATCCCCCGTGATGGCAGGTCGCACATGTTGACATTGGTAAATTTGTGTGCATCTTCCAAATTTGGCTTTTCCTGGGGTGACTTCACCCCATCTGAACACAATATCAAACACAGTTCCTAAATACTCATGTCTGATATTGCCTTCAAATTCTACCAAATGTGAACTTTGTAAGTTCAAGATTTGTGTCTTTCTTGTTGGTTTTACACATGCCTGTTTTAGCTTAAATGGACATTTCTATTTTTTATAATGCTACCCCAAAAATTGTTATACAACAAACATGTTGGTTTGTTTTAAAAACCTTTTCCAAATGCACATGTGATTGTGCAGGTATTAAAAAGATTGTTCATCAAGAATGTGTGGATTATTGTCTCAATGCTACAACACTTTTGTGTTGCTGCTTTCTGTGAAAATGGGGGTTATTTCCTAAGGGCAAATCCTCTTTGCACTACAAGTGCAGTTTCAAGTGCACTTGTAGTGCAAAGTGTCTTTGCCTTTAGTAAATAACACCCAACAGTGCTTTGTATAAGGTTACACAATCATGCCAATTTCTGGACTCACCACATTTATGTCAGAGTCATCTAAAACAAACACAAGCAGTAAATGTCAACAAAGAGTTTCTTTTTTGTTTTTTTATTTGATAAAGGCTTCACAAATTTGCTGGCATATTGATGGCCCCCCTACCCGCAAAGAACTCCAGGTATCGTAACCGGACATCACGGGTACTCAGGGAGGGCAAGCCAGGACGGCCACTTTCAAGCGCCGTCAGTGTTGTTTCATGTATCATTCCAGCCTCAGGCCCAACTGAGCCAGCATAGTTGGCCGAATGTTGGCGTAAAAAGTTATGGAGAATACAGCACGCCAGGATTATATGATTAAGTTTATACTCCGCCATATGGATGGGTGTCAGAAATAGGCGGAACCAGCTTGCCAGGATTCCAAATGTGTTCTCCACCACTCTTCTGGCTCTGGCCAGCCGGTAATTAAAAACCCTCTGTTCCGGGGTGAGGGTCCTCATTGGGAATGGCCGCATAAGATGGTTCCCCAGCGCAAATGCTTCATCTGCTACGAAGACGAATGGGAGTCCTTCCGCATTGTCTTCCGGAGGTGGCAAGTCCAAGCTGCCATTCTGGAGACGCCTGTAAAACTCCGTCTGGGCGATGACTCCACCATCGGACATCCGGCCATTCTTCCCCACGTCCACATACAAGAAGTTGTAATTAGCCGACACCACCGCCAACATCACAATACTATTGAGCCCCTTGTAATTATAATAGTACGACCCCGAGTTGGGTGGTGGGACGATGTGGACGTGTTTCTCATCAATTGCCCCTCCGCAGTTAGGCAAGTCCCACCGCTGGGCAAAGTGGGAGGCCACAGTCTGCCATTCCTGTGGCGTGGAAGGAAACTGTTGAGGAAAACACAAAAAAATTTGTATTTTTGCACATAAACATGGAAAGCAGATTAGACACAAACATTCTTGGCCAACATCCAGATAACATTTATTAAGGGGGACTTTATACAACACCAAAGTATAAGGTACCTCTATCATATCCCCCCCCCCCCTCTCATGGGCCATTTCTAACATTATAGGGGGGGAATCTTGGACAGGTAACCCTCTTCACTTCATTTAGAGATGAATGGCTAAATACAGGGTATTACTTGGAACAGCCCCTCCTTAGTTACACTATTGGCAGCCCACTGGACAGGTAAGAAGTGTCATAATACAAATATATAAATACACATTGTACACATTTGAGCACATTTGGACATTCTGCTATTACCTAGCAAGATAATAATAGGATAGAAAAACTAGAAACAGTACCATTTGAAAGTATACAGGCAGGCCCTTGCACTACATGCTTTGGGGAATTCATCCATAAATCTGACCACAAAAGAGATGGGTATAGTGTGTATGGGTTTGGCAAAGTCAGCAGATAGATGATTGAGGATGCATAGAGAATTGGTATCAGCTGACTTAGCAGTTGGGGGGAGGGAGGGTTAATAAAAATGATTTGGGGACACTACAAAAAAAGCCTCTGGCCCTCTGCCTGAATTTAAAGTACAAATCACATTTCAAAACATTTTAGGGGGTGTTTGGGGTAAAGCACTACTATGGAGCTGATAAAATACATTGTTAAGTGACTACATGAGGTGAATATAGGGGCAGGAGAGCATGCTGGGGAGGTAAGTGAAGGCAAATATGTATGAAGGACATAAAAATCCAGCATGCATGAGGACAAAGGGGACATTCACAGCATATTACAATCGTGGTAATTAGGGAATGAGGAAAGAAATACAATATATTAGCAAACATTCAATAAAATGTGATATTAAAGGATAAAAAGCTTACCTTCATATACTCCTTCTGCAGGACCTGGATGATGGCAGAACAGGTCTCTGGGATTATGATCCCCAGAGCCTGGGGGGAGATGCCTGTCGAGAACTTCAGGTCCTGCAGGCTTCTCCCTGTCGCCAAGTACCGCAGGGTAGCGACGAGCCTCTGCTCCGGAGTGATGACTTGCCTCATGCAGGTATCCTGCCTGCTGATATAGGGGGTCAGCGAAGCCAACAAACGGTGAAAAACGGGGTCCGTCATCCGGAGAAAGTTCCTGAAATCATCAGGATTATTCTCACGGATCTCACGGAGCAAAGGCATATGACAGAACTGGTCACGCTGAAGCAACCAATTCTTGGTCCATGAACTCCTCCCCACCCTGTTTATGGACTGGACTTGTGTCAAGGTCAGGACCCCAACACCAAGCCCCCACACAGCACGAACTCTATGAGGAGTACGTATACGCAACATGGCTAGAAAATGGTCGGCTGCTCAGAACGAAGTAACAGAACGCACTGAAGAACAGCAAGGCCTGTGAAGAGCGACCTGAAAAACAGCAACGAGCGGGCAAGATCGCACAGAAAACTCCAATACGAACTTACTGCACGCACTGAAGAGCAGATACAAACCCATAAGCACAAACTGAACCGCAGAAAACAATCTGAAAGCCACGAGTCTGAAAAAGTGCAAATCGTCTCTCACCAAACTTTTACTAACACGAGATTAGCAAAAGGAGCCCAAAGGGTGTTGCGCTTGGTTGTGAACTGGCCTTTTCTAGTCTCGTCGTCCGTGGTGTACGTGACCGCGTGGTGGGCGATCGGAAATTCTGACAACTTTGTGCACGCAAAACAAGTTTGAGCCATATCCGTCGGAAAAAATCCTAGGATTTTGTTGTCGGAATGTCCGATCAATGTCCGACCGTGTGTACGGGGCATAAGTGTGTTTTTACCTGGTGTCATTAAACATCATTTGTTAATACTACACTCAGGTGGCGCTTCCTTCTCTACCCCTCTCTCAGCCATATGTTCAATGTCAAAAAAGGCAATGCTGGAGTCCATACATAAATTGCAGAGTTTATATATTAAAATCAGATGGTCAAGTATACAGCAGAAATCAAATGTGTTTTTGCTTATAAATCCAAGCGTTAGCTATGAGCAAGTCTTTGTAAGCTGAAACATGTTAACTTTCTGCCAGGGCCAGTGTAGCGTCGATGAGTGCCACCCGTCGAATAATGCTCCTGCGCTACGTCACACCAGCTGGTTTCCTGATCAGCTGGCGTGATGTGAAATTGCACATGCGCAATTCGCCGGATGCATTTTCCGACTCCACTAGCGCGCGGAGATAGAGAAAACAGTGTCAGCGTGTAGGAGCAAGGCTCAAGGCAGAAACAAGAGAGCAAAAGAGAACATAATTAGAGCACATAAAATAGATGAAAAAAATGTAAAGAAAAAACAGCAATAGAAAGGAGAGAACTGGTAAAAGGCAGAAATGGCAGAAACAGAGGGAAAAAGGAAAAAATGAAAAAAGGGGGGAAAAAGAAATAAATTTGAAATAAAATAAAATGAGATAAAATAAAAAATGGAATACAAAAATAATAAATAAAAAATAAATACAAATAAAAACAAACAAAATAAAAAATATATATGAATTTAAATAAAATAAAAATAATAAATAAATAAAAAAAAATAAAATAAAAAAATAATAAAAATAAATCTAAATAATAAAGTATATTATTATGCATCATAGTACTATCATATCATGAAAATAGAATGAAAATAGTATTAATTTTTCAACGCCTCAGTACATCATGTCACTCCAGCTGATTTCCCAATCAGCTGGCGTGACGTATTGACCGCACATGTGCAGTTCGTCATATGCATTTTCCGACAGTAGGCAAGCCATGGGGAGCGTGCGGAGGGATGAAAATCTTAAATGTAAGATTCAGCCTCGCTCTCTGTGGCGTGACGTATTGACTGGGCATGCGCAGTTCGTTGGATGCATTTTTCAACGAGAGGCAAGTCACAGGAGCGCACGGAGAGAGAACACTGAAGTAAAGGATAACTCCGCAGGGAACACTGAAGTAAAGAAGAACTCCGGAGGGAACACTGAAGTAAAGGAGAACTCCGGAGGGAACACTGAAGTAAAGGAGAACTCCACAGGGAACACTGAAGTAAAGGAGAACTCCACAGGGAACACTGAAGTAAAGGAGAACTCCACAGGGAACACTAAAGTAAAGGAGAACTCTGGAGGGAACACTGAGGTAAAGGAAAACTCCGCAGGGACCACAGAAGTAAAGGAGAACTCTGCAGGGAACACTGACGTAAGGGAGAACTCCGCTGGCTTAATAACATCAGCGGCAACACCGCATTCAGCACTGCCCCCAACACACCCCTAGGCTGCTCTAGAGAAAGGGGGCGAGCGCCATGCATAAGCAGTGTCAGGGGAGCTTGGACTGACACAGCGGTGCCAGTGGGAGGGCCAAGGTCTGTATTTCGAGAGGGGGGGGGGGGCCCTGAATAGCTATGTATGTGTAAGTGACCTACACTGCAGTTTAAGAAAGCCCATCAGAGATCCCCCTTCCCAAGAGCTTGGAATCTATTAAAATGACATACAGTTTATCTCTGTTTGCTCTTTGTTCTTTTGACAAGTGTGCTGTAGATAGAGCATGTCAAGTCATAGCTGTACTCCCTGGGGATGTGCTGATCGCCCATCCGTGCTGCTGCTGGAGGTAGCCCAGGTGACCATGATTGAGGGCCCTACAGACTTGGTCATGGTGAGTGACCAAGTCACCAAGTGGCATATCCCCCACACCATCCCATACCCCACTCCATCTCCCCTGGGGACTTAGGACCCTCTAGGCCACTCACCTTGGGACAGGGACCCCCCCTTCTCCCCTGTGAACAGGGACACCCATTTTCCCTGGGGACTGAGACCCACTTCTCCCATGGGGACTGGGACCCCTTCTCACCCGGGGACTGGGATCCTATCTCACCTGGTGACAGGAACTCCATTTCTCCTGGGGACAGGAACTCCATCTCCCCTGAGGACAGGGAACCCACCTCCACTAAGAACAGGAACCTGATCACCCTGTGTGTGCCAACCTCACCTCCCTGCCCCTGTGTGTGCCAACCTCACCACCCTGCCCCATCACCCTGTGTGTGCCAACCTCACCGCCCTGCCTGACATGTGTCCTGTGTGAGGGCCCTCCTGTGACACCTGTTTCAGGACTTTACCTCTCTGTGTGCTCCCCCTAAATGGATACATGTATGTTCTCCCACTACATGACTGACCTCTCTGTGTGCTCCTCCTACATGACTGACCCCTCTGTGTGCTCCCCCTACATGTCTGCATACTCTGACCACCTCCTCTATCCTGTACACATGTTCTGACTGCCTCCTGTACCATGTCCGCAGCCTCTAACCACCTCGTGTCTGCAATCTCTGACTATCTCTTGTCTTTTATCATATCTGCATTCTCTGAGGGGAAGTCTGTAGAAGAATCAAGATTAAGAGCGCCACCAGGATGGGTATTATGGGCAGCGTAAGACATTTATGGACTGTGTAGACTATAGAATAAAACCAGAGCCACCATCTAACTGAGCCCTGCACAGTGCACCTGAAAGGTCAGTGACAGTGCCGTCAGGCCAGTCTGAGGAGGGGTCACTGATGTAAGGGGGTAGTGAATACAAAAATGTAAGGGGCACTGATATAAAGGTTTCCCCTTATATCAGTAACCCCCCACCTACCTTAGTGTATTCACTCTGCAGAAGGTGGTCATTGGTCACCAGAGTCCCCCCCCCCACATCAGAGTTACCGGCCTTTCCCTTTACATCAGAGTCTGCAAGATTCCCCCTTGCTGTGCAAGGGAACTCAGATGTAAAGAAAAATGATGCAGAGCATGATCTAAAGAGAAACTCTGATGTAAGGGGTTCCTACCTACATCAGTTTGCAGCATTGCCCTTTACATCAGTGTTCCCCTTTACATCAGGGTTCACAAAGTTCCCCCTTGCACTGTAAGATTAAAAGGGATGGAGGCCCAGAGACATGTCCTGGGAACACAGAGGATACATGAGATAGATTAGAAGGGATGGAGGCCCAGAGACATGTCCAGGGTATACAGAGGACACATGAGTTAGATTAGAAGGGACAGAGGCCTCCTCTGTGTATAATAGAGAGAGTGTGGATTTGGGATGAGAGAGAGGGGGATCAGGGATGAGATGGGGGGTGAGAGAGGGGGGCGGATGATAGAGAGAGTGTGGATTGGGGATGAGAGAGAGGGGGGGATCGGGGATGAGATGGGGGGGTGAGAGCGGGGGGAGGATGATAGAGTGTGGATTCGAGATGAGAGAGAAGGGGGATTGGGGATGAGATGGGGGAGACTGAGAGAGGGGGAGGATGAGAGAGGTGGGATGATAGAGAGGAGGGGATGAGAGGGGGGGATGATAGAGTGTGGATTGGGGATGAGACAGGGGGGAGGATGATAGGGGGGGAGGATGATACAGGGGGGAGGATGATAGAGATTGTGTGGATTGGGGATGAGAGGGGGTAGAGGATGAGAGAGGGGGGCCCTAGCAGTGTCTGCAGTCCCTTCTGTGCACCCCTTGTCCCAGTCTGTGGGTAATTGTGTACCTCCTTCCATAGATGTTCACGCTGGCCAGCAGCAGGCCATTCTTCTGGCTGGTGAGGAAGGGGGTGCTCTGTTCTACGCCATTAGACCGCGGACTGCTCAGGGTAGCAGTCCCTGGCTGCATGTGCCCTTTGCCGGTCCTCAGGACGGGGGTGATCCGCTCGTTCTTCGGCTGCTGTCAGAGCTGGAAGTGGAGACCGGAGAGGAGGTTTTGAGGAATCCAGCTTCTGGGTGGCGCTGCCGCGTTGGGGTTGCTGAGCCTGTTTCTCCTCACCTCTCTGGTGGTCGGGGAGCTCTTCTCCCTCCCGGGCACTCGCATTTCACTGCTCCCGTCATGCCTGCTGCACAGCCACCGGTCCAGGCCTGCACAGTGTGAGTGACAGTCAGCAGCACTATTCTGGCGGAGGCGCGCCAGACGCCACCGGGCAGGTCAACCACATGAGTGATCCATGATCCATCCAAGTCGGCTTGCACCCTCACTGGGCTAGGCTAGGCAGCAGTGCGCCCTAGGCGGCAGTGCTCCCTAGACAGATGCCTAGTTCACCTAGTGGGAGCACCGGTGTAGCTTCGATGAGTGCCTCCCATCGAATAATGCCTCCTACGCTACGTCATACCAGCTGGTTTCCCAATCCACACTCTCTCTCTATCATCCCGCCTCTCATCCCCTCCTCTCTATCATCCCCCCTCTCATCCCCTCCTCTCTATCATACCACCTCTCTCATCCTCCCCCCTCTCTCATCCTTCCCCCATCTCATCCCCAATCCCCCACTCTTTCTCATCCCCAATGCACACTCTCTCTATCACCCTCTCCCCTCTCTCATTTCCACCATCTCATCCCCAATCCCCCTCTCTCTCATCTCCAATCCACACTCTCTCTATCATCCCCAATCCACACTCTCTCTATCATTCCCAATCCACACTCTCTCTATCATTCCCCCCTCTCATCCCCTCCTCTCTATCATCCCACCTCTCTATCATCCCCCCATCTTATCCCCAATCCCCCTCTCTCTCATCCCCAATCCACACTCTATCATTCCCAAGCCACACTCTCTCTATCAACCCCAATCCACACTCTCTCTATCATCCCCAATCCACACTCTCTCTATCATCCCCAATCCACACTCTCTCTATCATCCCCAATCCACACTCTCTCTATCAACCCCAATCCACACTCTCTCTATTATCCCCCCTCTCATCCCCTCCTCTCTATCATCCCCCCTCTCATCCCCTCCTCTCTATCATCCCACCTCTCTCATCCTCCCCCCTCTCTCATCCTCCTCCCATCTCATCCCCAATACCCCCTCTCTCTCATCCCCAATCCACACTCTCTCTATCACCCTCCCCCCTCTCTCACCCCCCCATCTCATCCCCAATCCACACTCTCTCTATCATCCCCAATCCACACTCTCTCTATCATCCCCAATCCACACTCTCTATCATTCCCAATCCACACTCTCTCTATCACCCCCCCTCTCATCCCCTCCTCTCTATCATCCCCCCCCACTCATCCTCCCCCTCTCTCATCCTCCCCCCTCTCTCATCCTCCTCCCATCTCATTCCCAAGCCCCCCTCTCTCTCATCCCCAATCCACACTCTCTCTATCACCCTCCCCCCTCTCTCACCCCCCCCATATCATCCCCAATCCACACTCTCTCTATCATCCCCAATCCACACTCTCTATCATTCCCAATCCACACTCTCTTTATCATCCCCCCTCTCATCCCCTCCTCTCTATCATCTGAATGGTCAGGCAATCTTCTGGGACCTGTGATGTGTCCCAGAAGATTGCCTGACCATTCAGAATGCACAGTGAGACTTGCACATGCACACTGCACACCCGGCTGTGAAGCCACAAGCTGTCACAGCCGGGTGCCCACACTTGCAATGCCTGTGCCGCGGAGAGGAGAAGGAGAGAAGCGAGGCTTTGGGCGGCCGAATCGCTGGACCGTGGGATAGGTAAATGTCTGTTTATTAAAAGTCAGCAGCTACACTTTTTGTAGCTGCTGACTTTTATTAAACACAGAAATGGGTGAAACTCTGCTTTAAGCTGCTCTTAAAGCACATATGAGCAAAAACTGACTAGAGAATACTCACTCTCAAAGACTTGCTGAGGGTGTTTTCTAAGATAACGTTTGGCTTATATACTGAAATCTTATGTCTTAAAGTGGTAGTAAAGTCTTCTTTTTGACTTGTACCTACAGGTAAGCCTATAATAAGGCTTACCTGTAGGTACAAGGATTATCTACTAAACGTACACAGTTTAGGAGATATTCACACTGCATTCAGACGCTGACGGCACAGGTTATGGCTTGGCCAATCAGACAGCTGGAGCACTCAAACTCGGAAAGGAAGGCAAGGTAAAGATGGAAGCCCTGTCAGCGGTGACAGCGCACCACTGGAGGGCTTCGTTCTTAGGTAAGTTTTTCATAATGTGTTAATATGCAATGCATATGCCATTGTCTTAAAGGGTTTTTAGGGGGAAAAAAGGAGCGGTTTACTAAATTCATATAATGCAGCAGCCTGTAGCTTGACTTAAAACATATCCTGATCATACAGTAGAGAAATATGGTATTCTTAGACTATGTGTCATGCACCTGACTGTGGAGCTTGACAAGGATGGCCTCTTGCACAATTCTCATCCAAGCACCCCTGGTAGTGAAAACAGGGACTGTTGGGCAGCAGAAAGGCAAAGGTGCCAGGAAAACTGTAGCGGTGAACTTGAGCTTGAGTACACAGGAATCTTCCCAGTGGCCGTATGGCGTCAGGACACAAGCTACTGCAAAAGCTTTAGGCAGGTATGAAAACATTTTGTAAATTAAGAATGCTTTCAGAAATAGAAGTGTAAATAGTTTATTTTTTATCAATTAACAAAATGGAAAGCATCAATTCTTCTAGGTACACTTACACACAGTTTTTGAAGGAACTCGGCAGGTAGGTTGTTCCAAGCATCTTGGAGAACTAAGCAAATTATCTTCCGTGGATGTACTGTAGGCTGCCTTAAATCTTTCTGTCTTAACATGTAACCCCAGACAGACTCAATGATGTTGAGATCAGGGCTCTGTGAGGGCCAAACCATCACGTCCAGGACTCCTTGTCTTCCTTTACATTGAAGATAGTTCTTAATGACATTGGCCGTATCTTTGGGGTCCTTGTCCTGCCGCAGAAGAAAATTTGGGGCCAATCATAGGCCTCCTTGAAGGCCATGATGGATAAATATCTGCCTGTATTTCTCAACATTGAGCATGCCATTGATCCTGACCAAATCTCCAACTCTTTTTGCAGATATGCAGCCTCGAACTTGCAAGAAACCTCCACCATGCTTTACTGCTGCCTGCAGACACTTATTATGCTATCATTCTCCAACCCTTCAGTGAACAAACTGCCTCCTGCTACAGCCAAATATGTAAAATTTTGACTCATGGAGGAATGGCTTTTTTGCCACAATTCTACCATGGAGACCACTTCCGGCCAGACTTGTCTAGTATCTGTTGTATTATGATATTTACGTGACCATATGGAATATTTTTGAGATTTGATCTTTGTATATGATATGGATTTATAATTCTTTTTATTGTTCTAGACAAATATACAGCTCATAGAAGTAACTTCCATTAATATTTACATAGCTATATTGTACATTCACATCAGTTTCTGCCCCCATGGAGCTTAGAATCTAAGGTCCCTAACTTACATTCATACACATACTAGGGCCAATTTACACAGGAGCCAATTAACCTACCAGCATGTTAGCAGTTACTACTTTCCATACTAACCCTGAAGAAGCAGATAAAATCTGTGAAAATGCGTTGATTGCTAATGCCGCGTACACACGATCGCACATTCCGACAACAAAATCCATGGGATTTTTTCCAAAGGATGTTGGCTCAAACCTGTCTTGCATACACATGGTCACACAATGTTGTCGGAAATTCCGAACGTCAAGAACGTGGTGACGTACAACAAGTACGACAGGACTAGAAAGAGGAAGTTCAATAACCAGTGAGCCACCCTTTGGGCTCCTTCTGCTAATCTCGTGTTAGTAGAAGTTTGGTGACAGACGATTCGAGCTATTCAGCCTCGTGCTTTTCCGATCATTACTGCTCTTTGATTTGAGCTTGTGGGTTCGTATTTATATTATGTATTTGATTTTCAGTGCGTTCTTGTCCGCTCATTTCTGATTTTCAGTTCCTGCCTTTCTGTTTTTCAGTGCTTTCTGTTAGTTCGTTCTGACCAGCCGACCGTTTTGAAGCCATAAGGACCCTCACTCCGGACCAGAGGGTTTATAACTACCGTCTGGCCAGGGCCAGAAGAGTGGTGGAGAACGCTTTCGGGATAATGGCCAGCCGGTTCCGCCTATTCCTTACGCCAATCAACATGGCGGAATATAAAGATAACCATATAATCCTTGCATGCTGCATTCTATACAACTTTTTAACCACTTCAGCCCCGGAAGGATTTACCCCCTTCCTGACCAGAGCACTTTTTACAATTTGGCACTGCGTCGCTTTAACTGCAAATTGCGCGGTTATGCAATGCTGTAACCAAACGAAATTTGCGTCCTTTTCTTCCCACAAATAGAGCTTTCTTTTGATGGTATTTGATCACCTCTGCCGTTTTTATTTTTTGCGCTATACACGGAAAAAGACCGAAAATTTTGAAAAAAAATGATATTTTCTACTTTTTGTTCTAAAAAAAATCCAATAAACTCAATTTTAGTCATACATTTAGGCCAAAATGTATTTGGCCACATGTCTTTGGTAAAAAAAATGTCAATAAGTGTATATTTATTGGTTTGCGCAAAAGTTATAGCGCCTACAAACTAGGGTACATTTTCTGGAATTTACACAGTCTTTAATTTATGACTGCCTATGTCATTTCTTGAGGTGCTAAAATGACAGGGCAGTACAAAACCCCCACAAATGACCCCATTTTGGAAAGTAGACACCCCAAGGAAATTGCTGAGAGGCATGTTGAGCCCATTGAATATTCATTTTTTTTGTCCCAAGTGATTGAATAATGAAAAAAAAAAAAAAAAAAAAAAAAAAATTACAAAAAGTTGTCACTAAATGATATATTGCTCACACAGGCCATGGGCATATGTGGAATTGCACCCCAAAATACATTTAGCTGCTTCTCCTGAGTATGGGGATACCACATGTGTGGGACTTTTTGGGAGCCTAGCCGCATACGGGGCCCCGAAAACCAATCACTGCCTTCAGGATTTCTAAGGGCGTACATTTTTGATTTTACTCCTCACTACCTATCACAGTTTTGAAGGCCATAAAATGCCCAGATGGCACAAACCCCCCCCAAATGACCCCATTTTGGAAAGTAGACACCCCAAGCTATTTGCTGAGAGGCATGTTGAGTCCATGGAATATTTTATATTTTGACACAAGTTGCGGGAAAGTGACAATTTATTTATTTATTTATTTTTTTTTGCACAAAGTTGTCACTAAATGATATATTGCTCACACAGGTCATGGGCATATGTGGAATTGCACCCCAAAATACATTCTGCTGCTTCTCTTGAGTACGGGGATACCACATGTGTGGGACTTTTTAGGAGCATAGCCGCGTACAGGACCCCGAAAACCAATCACCGCCTTCAGGATTTCTAAGGGTGTACATTTTTGATTTCACTCTTCACTGCCTATCACAGTTTCGGAGGCCATGGAATGCCCAGGTGGCACAAACCCCCCCCAAATGACCCCATTTTGGAAAGTAGACACCCCAAGCTATTTGCTGAGAGGCATGGTGAGTATTTTGCAGCTCTCATTTGTTTTTGAAAATGAAGAAAGACAAAAAAAAAAATTTTTTTTTTCTTTTTTTAATTTTCAAAACTTTGTGACAAAAAGTGAGGTCTGCAAAATACTCACTATACCTCTCAGCAAATAGCTTGGGGTGTCTACTTTCCAAAATGGGGTCATTTGGGGGGGGTTTGTGCCACCTGGGCATTCCATGGCCTCCGAGACTGTGATAGGCAGTGAAGAGTGAAATCAAAAATTTACGCCCTTAGAAAGCCTGAAGGCGGTGCTTGGTTTTCGGGGTCCCATACGTGGCTAGGCTCCCAAAAAGTCTCACACATGTGGTATCCCCGTACTCAGGAGAAGCAACAGAATGTATTTTGGGGTGTAATTTCACATATTCCCATGGCATGTTTGAGCAATATATCATTTAGTGACAACTTTGTGCAAAAAAAAAAAAAAAAAAATAATAATTTGTCTCTTTCCCGCAACTTGTGTCACAATATAAAATATTCCATGGACTCGACATGCCTCTCAGCAAATAGCTTGGGGTGTCTACTTTCCAAAATGGGGTCATTTGGGGGGGTTTGAACTGTCCTGGCATTTTATGCACAACATTTAGAAGCTTATGTCACACATCATCCACTCTTCTAACCACTTGAAGACAAAGCCCTTTCTGACACTTTTTGATTACATGAAAAAATTATTTTTTTTTGCAAGAAAATTACTTTGAACCCCCACACATTATATATTTTTTTAAAGCAAATGCCCTACAGATTAAAATGGTGGGTGTTTAATTTTTTTTTTCACACAGTATTTGCGCAGCGATTTTTCAAACGCATTTTTTGGGGAAAAAACACACTTTTTTACATTTTAATGCACTAAAACACACTATATTGCCCAAATGTTTGATGAAATAAAAAAGATGATCTTAGGCCGAGTACATGGATACCAAACATGACATGCTTTACAATTGCGCACAAACGTGCAGTGACAACAAAATAAATACATTTTTAAAAGCCTTTAAAAGCCTTTACAGGTTACCACTTTAGATTTACAGAGGAGGTCTACTGCTAAAATTACTGCCCTCGATCTGACCGTCGCGGTGATACCTCACATGCATGCTGCAATTGCTGTTTACATTTGATGCCAGACCGACGCTTGCGTTCGCCTTAGCGCGAGAGCAGGGGGGACAGGGGTGCTTTTTTTTTTTTTTTTTTTTTTTCTTTATTATTTTTTTGCTTTTTTATCTTATTTTAAAACTGTTCCTTTCATTTTTTTTTTTTTTAATCATTTTTATTGTTATCTCAGGGAATGTAAATATCCCCTATGATAGCAATAGGTAGTGACAGGTACTCTTTTTTGAAAAAATTGGGGTCTATTAGACCCTAGATTTCTCCTCTGCCCTCAAAGCATCTGACCACACCAAGATAGGTATGATAAAATGCTTTCCCAATTTCCCAATGGCGCTATTTACATCCGGCGAAATCTAAGTCATAAAATGCTCGTAGCTTCCGGTTTCTTAGGCCATAGAGATGTTTGGAGCCACTCTGGTCTCTGATCAGCTCTATGGTCAGCTGGCTGAATCACCGGCTGCATTCTCAGGTTCCCTGTTGAGACAGGAGAGCCAGAGAAAAACACGGAAGACGGTGGGGGGGGGGGCATTCTCTCCCACTGCTTGTAAAAGCAGTCTAGAGGCTAATTAGCCGCTAGGATTGCTTCTACATGAAAGCCGACCGCTGGCTGAAAAGAATGATACCAAGATGATACCTAAACCTGCAAGCATCATTCTGGTATAACCACTCAAAGTCGTGAATGCTGTACCTGAAGACAAAAAAATGGTTAACAATAAAGCACAGTAAACGGTAAAGTATAAATAATTACATACCTGAAAAACAAACATGATAAAACATAATAACAATAAAACATTGCAGAATAGAATACAGTAAAAAAGAGCAGAACAATAGAGAGAGAATAAAGAGAGAGAGAACAATAAAACGACAACTATTATTTTTTATTTTATATTTTTGTTTGTGTTTTTTTTTTTTTTTTACACTTTTTTTGTAACTGTAACTTTTATAACTGTAACCGGTTCCAGGTTCGGGTCTCTCAAAATGCGATGGCATCTTGGGAGACCCTGTGAAAGTGTGTCCTAGTCTGTGGAATGCTGTACCCTACGCTAATACTCAGCTAGTGAATGGTAGCGTTCAAAACATTCACCAATGCAAAGACCAGGATTGTCAGGACAGGAGGGACAATAATAGTGGGTGTCACGCCTATATCTGCGCTTGCTGCAGACACAACATCTTTTTTGGGGGGGTTCGTTGGGTAGGGGTACTCGGGAGGACATAAAAATGCCTCTCATGCAGCCGACTGCATTTGGTTGGGGATGTGAATGGGGGAAGTACGGGCGCTGCAGAAGTGGTGGGTTCCCAATTAGGATTGGCGAATGCACCAGGAAGGGCACTATGGGCATGACGGGCCTGTGTTTGTCTTCTTGGTGGCAGCGGGACACTATTTGTGCTTGCCACTTCACCAGCTTGAACTGCACTTATGGGACTCGCCACGTCACCAAGTGTTACTGCAGTGCTGGTTTGACTACGACCGGGGTGTACTAGGCCACTGGCGCTTGCCAGTTCACCAAAACGCTACCAAAAAAACTGTTAACGATCGCAGGGATCAGGCCTGACTCTGCGAACGCTGCAGTTATGCATTTAGTGTTTTGTAAGTGACAGTGATCGATCGATACTGCACTTGGGTGGGCTGGGCTGGGCCGGGCGGAGGGGCAAAACGCAGGTGCTAGCAGGTATCTGGGCTGATCCCGCTAACACTGCGTTTTTGGGAACCCTAAACTGCTGGGGACGCCAGTATAGATCTGATCGGATCAGATATTGATCAGTTCAGATACTATACCACTAAGGGAGGTGTACAGTGCGTGCGTGGGTGTTAGCGCTACTGGCACTAACCTGACGCTGCCTGGGGCTGGTGCTTGCCAGTTCACCAAAACGCTACAAAAAAAACTGTTAGCGATCGCAGGGATCAGGCCTGACTCTGCGAACGCTGCAGTTATGCGTTTAGTGTTTTGTAAGTGACAGTGATCGATCGATACTGCACTTGGGTGGGCTGGGCTGGGCCGGGCGGAGGGGTAAAACGCAGTTGCTAGCAGGTATCTGGGTTGATCCCGCTAACACTGCGTTTTTGGGAACCCTAAACTGCTGGGGACGCTAGTATAGATCTGATCGGATCAGATATTGATGCGTTCAGATACTATACCACTAAGGGAGGTGTACGGTGCGTGCGTGGGTGTTAGCGGTACTGGCACTAACCTGACGCTGCCTGGGGCTGGTGCTTGCCATTTCACCAAAATGCTACCAAAAAAACTGTTAGCGATCGCAGGGATCAGGCCTGACTCTGCGAACGCTGCAGTTATGCGTTTAGTGTTTTGTAAGTGACAGTGATCGATCGATACTGCACTTGGGTGGGCTGGGCCGAGCTGGGCGGAGGGGCAAAACGCAGGTGCTAGCAGGTATCTGGGCTGATCCCGCTAACACTGTGTTTTTGGGAACCCTAAACTGCTGGGGACGCTAGTATAGATCTGATCGGATCAGATATTGATCTGTACAGATACTATACCACTAAGGGAGGCGTATGCTGCGTGCGTGGGTGTTAGCGGTACTGGCGCTTATCTGACGCTGCCTGGGGCGACGCATATCACCGCCGGGCGATCAGGGGGCTAAATCTTTATTCGGTAATAAACGGCGGGTGCCCTGACACTATAAAAAATAAACAAACTAACCAGCGTCACCTGTAACGGTTATACAGTGATCAGTGGTGAAAGGGTTAACTAGGGGGCAATCAAGGGGTTAAAACATTTATTAGGTAGTATATGGGGGTCCCTGTCGCTATAAAACTCTGACGGCGAACCTAAATATTTACGTCCCTAACTAGCGTCACCAGCGACACTAATACAGCGATCAGAAAAATGATCGCTTAGCGACACTGGTGACAGGGGGTGATCAAGGGGTTAAAACTTTATTAGGGGGGGTTAGGGGGGTACCCTAGACCTACAGGGGGCCTAACACTCACTGCCCTGACACTGTAACTGTCACAAACTGACACCAATACAGTAATCAGAAAAAAAAAAAAAAAAAAAACCTGCTTGGTGTCAGTTTGTGACAGGGGGGGGGTGATTGGGGGGGGATCGGGGGGGCGATCGGGGGGGGGGATCGGGGTGTTTAGTGTGCCTGGCATGTTCTACTGTGTGTAGTGTGTTGGTGCACTTACATTGCAGTCTTCTCTCCTCGGCCCGGAACGGAAAATACCGAGCCGAGGAGAGATGACATCATTTCCTCTGCCTCTGTGTACAATACAGAGGCAGGGAAATGATCCCATTGGCTGAGAGCGATCGCGAGGGGGGGGCCACGAATGGATGGCCTCCCCCTCACCTCCGATCGCCGGGGGAGATTTGCCGACCGCCGCAGGCACCGGGGGGGGGTCCGATCGGACCCCCCACCCGCGGGCAGGCAAGGACGTACATACACGTCCTTTTGCCTGCCCGTGCCGCTCTGTCGACGTATATAGTCGTGCGGCGGTCGGCAAGTGGTTAAGGAGAAATTCAATGAACTATGTTGCCTCAGTTGGGCCTGAAGCCGGACTTCAACAAGAAACCCTGACGGCTATTGAAGCTGGCCATCCTAGCTTGCCCCCCCAAAGTGCCCACGAAGTAAGACAGAAGTATGTCAAGTACTTTGCAGGTAGGGGGGGCCATTGATATGCCAGAAACTGTTTAAGAAGCATTTTATCAAAAATTTTTTTACTTAAACCGAAAGAAGATTTTCTTTGATTTACTATATGGGTTTCTTTTAGCTGTCTCCTAAGTTCTCTAATGTGCTTTTCTTTTTGGCCATTTTCGTCAATAGTGCAAATGTAATTTATTTGATACATGAGGTGACAATCTCTTCTTCAGTGAATTATTATTATGTTGTGGGTCTACTACACACACATCTTTTTGTTTTTAATGTATGTAATGCATTACTGATAAAAAAAATACATAATTTTCAGAACCATGAATTAATTTTGGTGAGTCGCGAAAATGGCATGATTGTGTCAAATTATAAAGCACTGTGGGAGTTATTTACTAAAGGAAAATCCACTTTGCACTCCAAATACACTGCTAAACTGCACTTGAAACTGCACTGAAAGTGCACTTTCAGAGCAAAGTGGATTTGCCTTTAGTAAATAACCCCCATTTCAGCGTAAACACTAGGGATGAGCGTCGCGTTCGAGTCGAACCCATGTTCGACTCGAACATCGGCTGTTCGATCGTTCGCCGAATTGCAAACGATATGGGCCTTTTGCTCTAAATTCGTGTGGCATGTCACGGCCCATAATTCACTGCGGCATCGCAGTGCATTGCTGGCTGATGATTGGCCAAGCATGCACTATGACCCGCATGCTTGGCCAATCACAGCGCCGTCAGTAGAGAGAGCTGTAATTGGCCAAAGCCAGGGTGGCTTTGGCCAATTATGGCTCAGGGGGTTTAGAACACGCCCCACACTATATAAGGCCGCCTACACGGCGGCCCTGTGTAGTGTGTTCCGGCATGCTTAGAGAGAGAGAGAGAGACAGTGTCATTTCATTTGAGTTACCTAGATTAGGCAGGAAAGTCAGTGTGTTAGCTGCACTTACAGTGTATTGTGTATATATATATGCATCCCAGGTGTTGTGTGTGTGCGTGTGTGTGCGTGTGTGTGTGTGTGTGTGTGTGTGTATATATATATATATATATATACACTGTATTCAGTTTAGCTAGATCCGTTCCTGTTATCTTCCTACTGACAGGCAGGCTTGTCTTGTTACAGTATTTACAGCTACCTGAAGAAAATTGCTGGTGTTCTTTTGATCCTATTAGTACCACAGTCAGGCAGCTAGACTATTTACAGTTAGTGTAGTGCGTCCTCCTCACAGTGTTCAGTTAAAGCTACAAGTTAGTTTAGTGTGACCTCTGCACAGTGTTCAGCTAAAACTACAAGTTAGTGTAGTGCGTCCTCCTCATAGTGTTCAGCTAAAGCTACAAGTTAGTTTAGTGTGACCTCTGCACAGTGTTCAGCTAAAGCTACAAGTTAGGGTAGTGCGTCCTCCTCACAGTGTTCAGCTAAAGCTACAAGTTAGTGTAGTGTGACCTCTGCACAGTGTTCAGCTAAAGCTACAAGTTAGTGTAGTGCATCCTCTGAACAGTGTTCAGCTAAAACTACAAGTTAGTGTAGTGCGACCTCTGCACAGTGTTCAGCTAAAGCTACAAGTTAGTGTAGTGCGTCCTCTGAACAGTGTTCAGCTAAAACTACAAGTTAGTATAGTGCGACCTCTGCACAGTGTTCAGCTAAAGCTACAAGTTAGTGTAGTGCGTCCTCCTCACAGTGTTCAGCTAAAGCTACCTGTAGAAGGTTGGCGGTGTTTTCCTGATCCTATCACTACCGCAGGCAGCTAAATAAGCTACAAGTTAGTGTAGTGCGTCCTCCTCACAGTGTTCAGCTAAAGCTACAAGCTAGTGTAGTGCGTCCTCCTTACAGTGTTCAGCTAAAGCTACAAGTTAGTTTAGTGTGACCTCTGCACAGTGTTCAGCTAAAGCTACAAATTAGGGTAGTGCGTCCACCTCACAGTGTTCAGCTAAAGCTACAAGTTAGTGTAGTGCGTCCTCCTCACAGTGTTCAGCTAAAGCTACAAGTTAGTGTAGTGCGTCCTCCTCAGTGTTCAGCTAAAACTACAAGTTAGTGTAGTGTGACCTCTGCACAGTGTTCAGCTAAAGCTACAAGTTAGTGTAGTGCATACTCTGAACAGTGTTCAGCTAAAGCTACAAGTTAGTGTAGTGCGTCCTCCTCACAGTGTTCAGCTAAAACTACAAGTTCGTTTTTTGCAAGCTCTGCAAGTGTTCAGCTAAAGCTACCTGTAGAAGGTTGGTGGTGTTTTCCTGATCCTATCACTATCGCAGGCAGCTAAATAAGCTACAAGTTATTTTTTTGCGAGCTCTGCACAGTGTTCACCTAAAGCTACCTGTAGAAGGTTGGTGGTGTTTTCCTGATCCTATCACTACCACAGGCAGCTAAATAAGCTACAAGTTAGTGTAGTGCGTCCTCCTTACAGTGTTCAGCTAAAGCTACAAGTTAGTTTAGTGTGACCTCTGCACAGTGTTCAGTTAAAGTTACAAGTTAGGGTAGTGCATCCTCCTCACAGTGTTCAGCTATAGCTACAAGTTAGTTTAGTGTGACCTCTGCACAGTGTTCAGCTAAAGCTACAAGTTAGGGTAGTGTGTCCTCCTCACAGTGTTCAGCTAAAGCTACAAGTTAGGGTAGTGTGTCCTCCTCACAGTGTTCAGCTAAAGCTACAAGTTAGTGTAGTGCGTCCTCCTCGCAGTGTTCAGCTAAAACTATAAGTTAGTGTAGTGCGACCTCTGCACAGTGTTCAGCTAAAGCTACAAGCTAGTGTAGTGCGCCCTCCTCACAGTGTTCAGCTAAAGCTACAAATTAGTGTAGTGCGTCCTCCTCACAGTGTTCAGCTAAAGCTACAAGTTAGTGTAGGGCGTCCTCCTCACAGTGTTCAGCTAAAGCTACAAATTAGTGTAGTGCGTCCTCCTCACAGTGTTCAGCTAAAGCTACAAGTTAGTGTAGTGCGTCCTCCTCACAGTGTTCAGCTAAAGCTACAAGTTAGTGTAGTGCATCCTCTGAACAGTGTTCAGCTAAAGCTACAAGTTAGTGTAGTGCGTCCTCCTCACAGTGTTCAGCTAAAACAACAAGTTCGTTTTTTGCGAGCTCTGCAAGTGTTCAGCTAAAGCTACCTGTAGAAGGTTGGTGGTGTTTTCCTGATCCTATCACTATCGCAGGCAGCTAAATAAGCTACAAGTTATTTTTTTGTGAGCTCTGCACAGTGTTCACCTAAAGCTACTTGTAGAAGGTTGGTGGTGTTCTCATACTACAGGCAGGCAGTGGATTTTGCTAGCTGCAGTATCAGTATATATATATCCCAGTTTAGTGCAGCTACAGGCTATTAGTATGTCTGGAAGGCCAACAAGGTGAGGCAGACAGTCACAAGCCAATAAAAGAGGGCAAGCAGGTTTTGTGTCTAGAGGCAACAGTGCTGGTCATGGAGATGGTGCATCCTCATCAGCACGTGGCCGTGGGACACGCTTGGCCTTTTTTCCGGCAGCTGGCCGTGTTGAGCCGCAACATGCGGAAGACTTGGTCGAGTGGATGACCAAGCCGTCCTGATCCTCCTCATCCTCTCTCACCCATGCTCAGGGTACTTTGGCAAAAAACAGAAAAGAGAGGGTGCACCGGCCTAGTGCATTATCTTAAAAAAGGTTTATTAAAACAGAAAACGTAAAAGTACTACTCACAAGGGTAGATAAAAATCACGCATTATAGTCAAATGATGGTAGCAGTCTCCAGACCTATGGACAAGACGTGCAGACCACTGCTGGCTGACGCGTTTCGAAGGTAGCACCTTCTTCTTTAGAGCAGAGTAGGCTCTGAAGAAGAAGGTGCTACCTTCGAAACGCGTCAGCCAGCAGTGGTCTGCACGTTTTGTCCATAGGTCTGGAGACTGCTATCATCATTTGACTATTATGCGTGATTTTTATCTACCCTTGTGAGTAGTACTTTTACGTTTTCTGTTTTTTTCTGTTTTAATAAACCTTTTTAAAGATAATGCACTAGGCCGGTGCGCCCTCCCCTTTCTGTTTTTTGTCTGTATGTTAGGATTTCCCTATCCTTTAGGGCAGCAAAGCTGAAAGCTACCATCCACCGGGAACTTTGAACTGTCGGGCTTATACATTTATGCGCAAGAGTTTTTGTTTTGTTACTTTGTCTGGCAAAGCAGCTGCCAACGTGGCCTCTTCCATTGGCTCAATGACATCAGTGACTCCTTCCCTAGCCCACCATGTCCTCCTGAGGAGTCCCTCGAACTGTTTGACCACAGTGTTGGGTACATGCTCCAGGAGGATGCCCAGCGTTTAGAAGGCTCTGATGATACTGAGCTAGATGAAGGCAGTAACGTGAGCATGGACAGAGGGGGTGCCCAAGAAGGACAGCAATCTGGCAGTCATGCTCCCCCTGCTGCAGCATACTGCCAGGTTTGCTCCAGTGATGAGGAGGGAGGGGATGATGAGGTCACTGACTCAACGTGGGTGCCTGATAGGAGAGAGGAGGAGGAGGCAAATCACCAACGAGGCAGGATGCCCTCCAGGGGCCAGCCTAAGGGCAGCACACTGACTGTATCACACCCCAAAGCTCCGCATGTGCAGGGCGCTGCTGTTTCTGCAGGTTATTGCAAAAGTTCTTTGGTGTGGGCCTTTTTTGAGACGAGTGCATCAGATCGCACCACTGCTATTTGCAACATATGTCTCAAGCGTATCTCGCGTGGCCAAAACATCTCCCGCTTGGGCACCACATGCTTGACCAGACATATGTTGACCTGCCATGCAGTTCGTTGGCAAGCGTATCTAAAAAACCCACACCAAAGAACAAAGAGGACCTCTCCTTGCTCCTCATCAGCTGAGATCTCCAACCCCACTATACCTTCAGTCCTCTCTGAGACCTGCACTGAGAGGAATGAAGGTGTCGAATTATGTGTGTCACAGCCAAGTACTTGTGGGCAATCTGCTTTCAGTACACCCACGTCAGATTGTACCAGGCAAATTTCCCTGCCCCAGCTGCTGCACCGTCGAAAGAAGTTTGCTCCCAGCCATCCACATGCCCAGCGGTTGAATGCTAGCTTGGCAAAATTGCTAGCACTTCAACTGCTGCCTTTTCAGTTGGTAGACTCTGCCCCCTTCCGTGAGTTTGTGGAATGTGCAGTTCCTCAGTGGCAGGTACCCAAATGCCACTTTTTCTCAGGAAGGTGATTCCGGCTCTCTACCAGCATGTGGAAGGCAATGTCTTGTCCTCGCTGGACAGGGCGGTCAGCGGTAAGGTGCATATTACCGCTGACTCATGGTCCAGCAGGTATGGACAGGGATGTTACCTAAGTTTCACCGCGCATTGGGTGACTCGGCTGGCAGCTGGGAAGGATGCAGGACAAGGTGCAGTAGTGTTGGAGGTTGTTCTGCCACCACGCCTCCAAAATGCCACTACTAATGATTGTGACACACCTCTCTCCTCCACCCCCTCCTCTTCTTTTTCCTCCATGGCCTCTTCCTGTGCTTTGTCCTCGGAACCATCGGTGCTCCGTAGCCATTCAAGGGGCTATGCAAGTATGCAGGCCAAAAGATGCCATGCGGTGCTTGAGCTGGTGTGCTTGGGGGACAGGAGCCACACTGGGGTAGAGGTTCTGTCAGCTCTGCAGGGCCAGGTTCAGAGGTGGTTGACGCCACGCCAACTTAAGGCAGGAATGGTGGTTTGCGACAATGGCACCAACCTCCTCTCTGCCCTCCGACAGGGACAAATGACCCATGTGCCCTGTTTGGCTCACGTCCTTAACTTGGTGGTGCAGCGGTTCTTGGGCAGGTACCCGGGCTTACAGGATGTCCTGAGGCACACCAGGAAAGTCTGTGTGCATTTCTGCCAGTCATATAATGCCAGTGCTCGGCTGGCAGACCTCCAAAAGGAGTTTAACCTGCCCAAGAACCGCCTAATCTGTGACATGCCCACCAGGTGGATCTCAACGTTGGCCATGCTGCAACGGCTGCACACGCAGCAGAGGGCCATCAATGAGTACCTGTGCGACTATGACACCAGGACAGGGTCAGGGGAGCTTGTTTTTTTTCTCCACGCCAGTGGGCCATGATCAGGGATGCATGCACTGTCCTGTCACCATTTGAGGAGGCCACGAGGATGGTGAGCAGTGACAGTGCATGCATCAGTGACACTGTCCCCCTTGTCCACCTGTTGGAGCACACGCTGCGTGGAATAATGGACAGGGAACTTGAGGCAGAACAGAGGCAGGAAGAGGAGGACTTCCTTAGCTCTCAAGGCCCCCTTTATCCAGACAGTGTTCCTGCGTGCCTGCCGATCACACAGGAAGAGGAGGAGGAGGAGGACTGTGTCAGTATGGAGGTGGAGCCTGGCACTCAGCATCAGCAGCAGTCTTTAAGGGATCAGTCCCAAGAAACACATGGACTTGTACGTGGCTGGGAGGAGGTGGCTGCGGACCATGTCTTCCTTAGTGACCCAGAGGACTCTGGACCGAATGCCTCAGCAAACCTCCCTGATCCTGCAAAGCCTGCGTAAGGATCCTCGTATTCGTGGTATCAAGGAGAAGGACCAATACTGGCTGGCAACCCTCCTTGATCCACGTTGCAAGGGTAAGGTTGCGGACCTTATCTTGCCGTCGCAGAGGGAGCAGAGGATGAAACATCTTCGGGAGGTCTTGCAGAAAGGTCTGTGCAACGCGTTACCAGAGACTGGGAGGTTACAAACTCCTGTTTCTGGACAACATGTTGCTTAGGCTTCAGTCAGTCAAAGAAGGAGCGGTGGAGAAGGTGGCTGTCTGACTGATGCGTTCAGACAATTTTTTAGTCCGCAGCCCCAAGGTATGATCAGTTCCAGCAACCATCACCAGCGTCTGTTTTACACAGTGCAGGAATACCTAGGGGCAAGATCTGACTTGGACACCTTTCCCACCAAAAATCCTCTGGGTTACTGGGTCTTGAGGATGGATCACTGGCCAGAGCTTGCACAGTATGCATTTGAGCTACTGGCCTGTCCTGCATCCAGCGTTCTTTCGGAATGCACATTCAGTGCTGCTGGAGGCTTTGTAACCGATCACAGGGTGCGTCTGTCCACGGACTCGGTCGATCGACTGACCTTCATAAAAATGAATCGGTCTTGGATCACCACCAGCTACCAAGTAACTGATGCTGATGTAACCGAATAATTTTTTTTGAAATCTCAGATCCCTTCAAAGACTGCCTATGCTGATGCTGAGTGACTATCCTGAGTAATTATCCTCTTCCTCCTCAATGATCACGCTGATAGCTTGTAAGAACATTTTTGGTTCTGGGCGCCGCCACCAGTGCCGAAGGCCCAATTTTTCAGCCCCTGTTTAACAGGGGCATGTAATTACAATTTTTGATGCAATACTTTGCAGCAGGGCTCGTTCCTGCGTTCTAACTAGAGTATCTGTGAGGGGTTGCAGCGTTGTAGCACCAGTGCCTAAGGCCCAATTTTTCAGCCCCTGTTTAACAGGGGCGTGTAATTACAATTTTTGATGCAATACTTTGCAGCAGGGCTCGTTCCTGCGTTCCAACTAGAGTATCTGTGAGGGGTTGCAGTGTTGTGGCCCCAGCACCAGTGCCTAAGGCCCAATTTTTCTGCCCTGTTTAACAGGGGCGTGTAATTACAATTTTTGATGCAATACTTTGCAGCAGGGCTCGTTCCTGTGTTCCAACTAGAGTATCTGTGAGGGGTTGCAGTGTTGTGGCACCAGTGCCTAAGGCACAATTTTTCTGCCCCTGTTTAACAGGGGCGTGTAATTACAATTTTTGATGCAATACTTTGCAGCAAGGGCTCATTCCTGCGTTCCAACTAGAGTATCTGTGAGGGGCTGCAGTGTTGTGGCACCAGCACCAGTGCCTAAGGCCCAATTTTTCAGCCCCTGTTTAACAGGGGCATGTAATTACAATTCTTGATCTAATATTTCACAGCAGGGCCCGTTTCTGCGCCCATCAAGAGCGAGTGAGGACTTAGTGTTGTGGCACCAGCACCACCACCACCAAAAGGCCCAATTTTTCTGCCCCTGTTCAACAGAGGCATGTAATTACAATTCTTGATCTAATATTTCACAGCAGGGCCCTGTGAGGGCTTACAGTGTTGTGGTCACAACAACACCTAAGGCCCAAATTTCTGCTGAGTATATAGGGCAGGCCGCTACTTTCAAACATCCAACTTACAAACGACTCCTACTTGCAAACGGAAGGAGACAACAGGAAGTGAGATGAAATCTACCCCTAGGAAGGGAATGCTCTCCTGTAAGAGTTAATATGGGAAAAACATTTCTCCTTTCCACTGACCCCCTTTATCACCAATCCTTGTTTCACAAAAAAACCCAAATTTTCAAAAAACATTTGTCATTGGGACAAAAAGTGAGGTGAAATCTTCTGAAGAGAAGCACAGACAGCAAAACAAATGTCACAGGGGTGATAACCCTTCCCTATGTTTTCCAAAAAGCTTAAAATAGATTTTTTGGCTGGAGCTAAACACGTTAAAAATGTACCAGTTCAAAATTACAAACAGATTCTACTTAACAACAAACCTACAGTCCCTGTCTTGTTTGCACCGCCTGTATACTGCTGTTCAGAGTACAGAGCCTGTATACTGCTATTTCCTTTTTTAATTTGGGTGCGGGGTTCCCCTTAATTTCCATACAAGACCCAAAGGGCCTGGTAATGGACTGGGGGGGTACCCATGCCGTTTGTCTCACTGATTTTCATCCATATTGCCAGGACCCGACATTACATTAACCACTTGACGACCGCCTCACGCCGATGTACGTCGGCAAAGTGGCACGGACAGGCAAAATCACGTACAGGGTACGTGATTTGCCTTCCGCGGGTGGGGGGTCCGATCGGACCCCCCCCCGGTGCCCGAGGCGGTCGTCTTTTGTCCAGCGGCGATCGGTGATGAGGGGGAGACCATCCGTTCGTGGCCCCCCCCTCGCGATCGCCGCCGGCCAATGAAAACACTCCTTTGCTGCTGTATGCTAAACAGCAGCAAAGGAAGTGATGTCATCTCCCCTCGGGTCGGTATTTTCCGTTCCGGCCCGAGGAGAGAAGACATCTATGTGAGTGCACAACACACTACACACACAGTAGAACATGCCAGGCACACAAAACACTCCGATCCCCCCCCCGATCGCCCCCCGATCCCCCCCCAATCACCCCCCCCCCCCTGTCACAAACTGACACCAGCAGTTTTTTTTTTTTTTTTTTTTTTTTTCTGATTACTGCATAGTGTCAGTTTGTGACAGTTACAGTGTTGGGACAGTTAGTATTACCCCCCTTTAGGTCTAGGGTACCCCCCTAACCCCCCCTAATAAAGTTTTAACCCCTTGATCACCCCCTGTCACCAGTGTTGCTAAGCGATCATTTTTCTGATCGCTGTATTAGTGTCGCTGGTGACGCTAGTTAGTGAGGTAAATATTTAGGTTCGCCGTCAGCGTTTTATAGAGACAGGGACCCCCATATACTACCGAATAAATGTTTTAACCCCTTGATTGCCCCCTAGTTAACCCTTTCACCACTGATCACCGTATAACCGTTACGGATGACGCTGGTTATTTCGTTTATTTTTTATAGTGTCAGGGCACCCGCCGTTTATTACCAAATAAAGGTTTAGCCCCCTGATCGCCCGGCGGTGATATGCGTCGCCCCAGGCAGCGTCAGATTAGCGCCAGTACCGCTAACACCCACGCATGCAGCATACGCCTCCCTTAGTGGTATAGTATCTGTACGGATCAATATCTGATCCGATCAGATCTATACTAGCGTCCCCAGCAGTTTAGGGTTCCCAAAAACGCAGTGTTAGCGGAATCAGCCCAGATACCTACTAGCACCTGCGTTTTGTGCCTCCGCCCAGCCCACCTAAGTGCAGTATCGATCGATCACTGTCACTTACAAAACACTAAACGCATAACTGCAGCGTTCACAGAGTCAGGCCTGATCCCTGCGATCGCTAACAGTTTTTTTGGTAGCATTTTGGTGAACTGGCAAGCACCAGCCCCAGGCGTCAGGTTAGCGCCAGTACCGCTAACACCCACGCACGCAGCATACGCCTCCCTTAGTGGTATAGTATCTGAACGGATCAATATCTGATTCGATCAGATCTATACTAGCGTCCCCAGCAGTTTAGGGTTCCCAAAAACGCAGTGTTAGCGGAATCAGCCCAGATACCTGCTAGCACCTGCGTTTTGCCCCTCCGCCCGGCCCAGCCCAGCCCACCCAAGTGCAGTATCGATCGATCACTGACACTTACAAAACACTAAACGCATAACTGCAGCGTTCGCAGAGTCAGGCCTGATCCCTGCGATCGCTAACAGTTTTTTTTGTAGCGTTTTGGTGAACTGGCAAGCACCAGCCCCAGGCAGCGTCAGATTAGCGCCAGTACCGCTAACACCCACGCACGCACCGTACACCTCCCTTAGTGGTATAGTATCTGATCGGATCAATATCTGATCCGATCAGATCTATACTAGCGTCACCAGCAGTTTAGGGTTCCCAAAAACGCAGTGTTAGCGGGATCAGCCCAGATACCTGCTAGCACCTGCGTTTTGCCCCTCCGCCCGGCCCGGCCCACCCAAGTGCAGTATCGATCGATCACTGACACTTACAAAACACTAAACGCATAACTGCAGCGTTCGCAGAGTCAGGCCTGATCCCTGCGATCGCTAACGTTTTTTGGTAGCGTTTTGGTGAACTGGCAAGCGCCAGCGGCCTAGTACACCCCGGTCGTAGTCAAACCAGCACTGCAGTAACACTTGGTGACGTGGCGAGTCCCATAAGTGCAGTTCAAGCTGGTGAGGTGGCAAGCACAAGTAGTGTCCCACTGCCACCAAGAAGACAAACACAGGCCCATCGTGCCCATAGTGCCCTTCCTGCTGCATTCGCCAATCCTAATTGGGAACCCACCGCTTCTGCAGCGCCCGTACTTCCCCCATTCACATCCCCAACCAAATGCAGTCGGCTGCATGAGAGGCATTTTTATGTCCTCCCGAGTACCCCTACCCAACGAACCCCCCCAAAAAAGATGTCGTGTCTGCAGCAAGCGCGGATATAGGCGTGACACCCGCTATTATTGTCCCTCCTGTCCTGACAATCCTGGTCTTTGCATTGGTGAATGTTTTGAACGCTACCATTCACTAGTTGAGTATTAGCGTAGGGTACAGCATTGCACAGACTAGGCACACTTTCACAGGGTCTCCCAAGATGCCATCGCATTTTGAGAGACCCGAACCTGGAACCGGTTACAGTTATAAAAGTTAGTTACAAAAAAAGTGTAAAAAAAAAAAAAAATATGAAATAAAAAAAAATAGTTGTTGTTTTATTGTTCTCTCTCTCTCTATTCTCTCTCTCTATTGTTCTGCTCTTTTTTACTGTATTCTATTCTGCAATGTTTTATTGTTATTGTTATTGTTATTGTTATTATGTTTTATCATGTTTGTTTTTCAGGTGTGTAATTATTTACACTTTACTGTGCTTTATTGTTAACCATTGTTAACCATTTTTTTGTCTTCAGGTACGCCATTCACGACTTTGAGTGGTTATACCAGAATGATGCCTGCAGGTTTAGGTATCATCTTGGTATCATTCTTTTCAGCCAGCGGTCGGCTTTCATGTAAAAGCAATCCTAGCGGCTAATTAGCCTCTAGACTGCTTTTACAAGCCGTGGGAGGGAATGCCCCCCCCCCCCCCCCACCGTCTTCCGTGTTTTTCTCTGGCTCTCCTGTCTCAACAGGGAACCTGAGAATGCAGCCGGTGATTCAGCCAGCTGACCATAGAGCTGATCAGAGACCAGAGTGGCTCCAAACATCTCTATGGCCTAAGAAACCGGAAGCTACGAGTATTTCATGACTTAGATTTCGCCGGATGTAAATAGCGCCATTGGGAAATTGGGGAAGCATTTTATCACACCGATCTTGGTGTGGTCAGATGCTTTGAGGGCAGAGGAGAGATCTAGGGTCTAATAGACCACAATTTTTTCAAAAAAGAGTACCTGTCACTACCTATTGCTATCATAGGGGATATTTACATTCCCCGAGATAACAATAAAAATGATTAAAAAAAAAAATATGAAAGGAACAGTTTAAAAGTAAGATTAAAAAAGCAAAAAAATAATAAAGAAAAAAAAAAAAAAAAAAAAAACACCCCTGTCGCCCCCTGCTCTCGCGCTAAGGCGAACGCAAGCGGCGGTCTGTCGTCAAACATAAACAGCAATTGCACCATGCATGTGAGGTATCACCGCGAAGGCCAGTTCGAGTGCAGTAATTTTTCCAGTAGACCTCCTCTGTAAATCTAAAGTGGTAACCTGTAAAGGCTTTTGAAGGCTTTTAAACATGTATTTATTTTGTTGCCACTGCACGTTTGTGCGCAATTTTAAAGCATGTCATGTTTGGTATCCATGTACTCGGCCTAAGATCATCTTTTTTATTTCATCAAACATTTGGGCAATATAGCGTGTTTTAGTGCATTAAAATTTAAAAAAGTGTGTTTTTTCCCCAAAAAATGCGTTTGAAAAATCGCTGCGCAATTACTGTGTGAAAAAAAAAAATGAAACACCCACCATTTTAATCTGTAGGGCATTTGCTTTAAAAAAATATATAATGTTTGGGGGTTCAAAGTAATTTTTTTGCAAAAAAAAAAAACTTTTTCATGTAAACAATAAGTGTCAGAAAGGGCTTTGTCTTCAAGTGGTTAGAAGAGTGGGTGATGTGTGACATAAGCTTCTAAATGTTGTGCATAAAATGCCAGGACAGTTCAAAACCCCCCCAAATGACCCCATTTTGGAAAGTAGACACCCCAAGCTATTTGCTGAGAGGCATGTCGAGTCCATGGAATATTTTATATTGCGACACAAGTTGCGGGAAAGAGACAAATTTTTTTTTTTTTTTTTTTTTTTTTGCACAAAGTTGTCACTAAATGATATATTGCTCAAACATGCCATGGAAATATGTGAAATTACACCCCAAAATACATTCTGCTGCTTCTCCTGAGTACGGGGATACCACATGTGTGAGACTTTTTGGGAGCCTAGCCGCGTACGGGACCCCGAAAACCAAGCACCGCCTTCAGGCTTTCTAAGGGCGTGAATTTTTGATTTCACTCTTCACTGCCTATCACAGTTTCGGAGGCCATGGAATGCCCAGGTGGCACAAAACCCCCCCAAATGACCCCATTTTGGAAAGTAGACACCCCAAGCTATTTGCTGAGAGGTATAGTGAGTATTTTGCAGACCTCACTTTTTGTCACAAAGTTTTGAAAATTGAAAAAAGAAAAAAAAAAAATGTTTTTTCTTGTCTTTCTTCATTTTCAAAAACAAATGAGAGCTGCAAAATACTCACCATGCCTTTCAGCAAATAGCTTGGGGTGTCTACTTTCCAAAATGGGGTCATTTGGGGGGGTTTTGTGCCACCTGGGCATTCCATGGCCTCCGAAACTGTGATAGGCAGTAAAGAGTGAAATCAAAAATTTTCACCCTTAGAAATCCTGAAGGCAGTGATTGGTTTTCGGGGTCCAGTACGCGGCTAGGCTCCCAAAAAGTCCCACACATGTGGTATCCCCATACTCAGGAGAAGCAGCTAAATGTATTTTGGGGTGCAATTCCACATATGCCCATGGCCTGTGTGAGCAATATATCATTTAGTGACAACTTTATGAAAAAAAAAAAAAAAAAAGTGTCACTTTCCCGCAACTTGTGTCAAAATATAAAATATTCCATGGACTCAATATGCCTCTCAGCAAATAGCTTGGGGTGTCTACTTTCCAAAATGGGGTCATTTTGGGGGGTTTTGTGCCACCTGGGCATTCCATGGCCTCCGAAACTGTGATAGGCAGTGAAGAGTGAAAGCAAAAATTTACACCCTTAGAAATCCTGAAGGCGGTGATTGGTTTTCGGGGCCCCGTACGCGGCTAGGCTCCCAAAAAGTCCCACACATGTGGTATCCCCATACTCAGGAGAAGCAGCTAAATGTATTTTGGGGTGCAATTCCACATAGGCCCATGGCCTGTGTGAGCAATATATCATTTAGTGACGACTTGTTGTAAATATTTTTTTTTTTTTTTTTTTTTGTCATTTTTCAATCACTTGGGACAAAAAAAATAAATATTCAATGGGTTCAACATGCCTCTCAGCAATTTCCTTGGGGTGTCTACTTTCCAAAATGGGGTCATTTGGGGGGGTTTTGTACTGCCCTGCCATTTTAGCACCTCAAGAAATGACATAGGCAGTCATAAACTAAAAGCTGTGTAAATTCCAGAAAATGTACCCTAGTTTGTAGACGCTATAACTTTTGCGCAAACCAATAAATATACGCTTATTGACATTTTTTTTACCAAAGACATGTGGCCGAATACATTTTGGCCTAAATGTATGACTAAAATTTAGTTTATTGGATTTTTTTTATAACAAAAAGTAGAAAATATCATTTTTTTTCAAAATTTTCGGTCTTTTTCCGTTTATAGCGCAAAAAATAAAAACCGCAGAGGTGATCAAATACCATCAAAAGAAAGCTCTATTTGTGGGAAGAAAAGGACGCAAATTTCGTTTGGGTACAGCATTGCATGACCGCGCAATTAGCAGTTAAAGCGACGCAGTGCCAAATTGGAAAAAGACCTCTGGTCCTTAGGCAGCATAATGGTCCGGGGCTCAAGTGGTTAAAGCCGCAAGCAGTTTTAAATCACTTTTTTTCCTTTAAAAATGACATTTTGTACAGGGACTGTTCTAAGCACGGGAAACACACACCACTTTACAGGCATACTATAGACACCCCCCAATTACGATATTTAACCACTTGAGCCCCGGACCATTATGCTGCCTAAGGACCAGAGGTCTTTTTCCAATTTGGCACTGCGTCGCTTTAACTGCTAATTGCGCGGTCATGCAATGCTGTACCCAAACGAAATTTGCGTCCTTTTCTTCCCACAAATAGAGCTTTCTTTTGATGGTATTTGATCACCTCTGCGGTTTTTATTTTTTGCGCTATAAACGGAAAAAGACCGAAAATTTTGAAAAAAAATGATATTTTCTACTTTTTGTTATAAAAAAAATCCAATAAACTAAATTTTAGTCATACATTTAGGCCAAAATGTATTCGGCCACATGTCTTTGGTAAAAAAAATGTCAATAAGCGTATATTTATTGGTTTGCGCAAAAGTTATAGCGTCTACAAACTAGGGTACATTTTCTGGAATTTACACAGCTTTTAGTTTATGACTGCCTATGTCATTTCTTGAGGTGCTAAAATGGCAGGGCAGTACAAAACCCCCCCAAATGACCCCATTTTGGAAAGTAGACACCCCAAGGAAATTGCTGAGAGGCATGTTGAACCCATTGAATATTTATTTTTTTTGTCCCAAGTGATTGAAAAATGACAAAAAAAAAAAAATATTTACAAAAAGTCGTCACTAAATGATATATTGCTCACACAGGCCATGGGCCTATGTGGAATTGCACCCCAAAATACATTTAGCTGCTTCTCCTGAGTATGGGGATACCACATGTGTGGGACTTTTTGGGAGCCTAGCCGCGTACGGGGCCCCGAAAACCAATCACCGCCTTCAGGATTTCTAAGGGTGTAAATTTTTGCTTTCACTCTTCACTGCCTATCACAGTTTCGGAGGCCATGGAATGCCCAGGTGGCACAAAACCCCCCAAAATGACCCCATTTTGGAAAGTAGACACCCCAAGCTATTTGCTGAGAGGCATATTGAGTCCATGGAATATTTTATATTTTGACACAAGTTGCGGGAAAGTGACACTTTTTTTTTTTTTTTTCATAAAGTTGTCACTAAATGATATATTGCTCACACAGGCCATGGGCATATGTGGAATTGCACCCCAAAATACATTTAGCTGCTTCTCCTGAGTATGGGGATACCACATGTGTGGGACTTTTTGGGAGCCTAGCCGCGTACTGGACCCCGAAAACCAATCACTGCCTTCAGGATTTCTAAGGGTGAAAATTTTTGATTTCACTCTTTACTGCCTATCACAGTTTCGGAGGCCATGGAATGCCCAGGTGGCACAAAACCCCCCCAAATGACCCCATTTTGGAAAGTAGACACCCCAAGCTATTTGCTGAAAGGCATGGTGAGTATTTTGCAGCTCTCATTTGTTTTTGAAAATGAAGAAAGACAAGAAAAAACATTTTTTTTTTTTCTTTTTTCAATTTTCAAAACTTTGTGACAAAAAGTGAGGTCTGCAAAATACTCACTATACCTCTCAGCAAATAGCTTGGGGTGTCTACTTTCCAAAATGGGGTCATTTGGGGGGGTTTTGTGCCACCTGGGCATTCCATGGCCTCCGAAACTGTGATAGGCAGTGAAGAGTGAAATCAAAAATTCACGCCCTTAGAAAGCCTGAAGGCGGTGCTTGGTTTTCGGGGTCCCGTACGCGGCTAGGCTCCCAAAAAGTCTCACACATGTGGTATCCCCATACTCAGGAGAAGCAACAGAATGTATTTTGGGGTGTAATTTCACATATTCCCATGGCATGTTTGAGCAATATATCATTTAGTGACAACTTTGTGCAAAAAAAAAAAAAAAAAAAAAAAAATTTGTCTCTTTCCCGCAACTTGTGTCGCAATATAAAATATTCCATGGACTCGACATGCCTCTCAGCAAATAGCTTGGGGTGTCTACTTTCCAAAATGGGGTCATTTGGGGGGGTTTTGAACTGTCCTGGCATTTTATGCACAACATTTAGAAGCTTATGTCACACATCACCCACTCTTCTAACCACTTGAAGACAAAGCCCTTTCTGACACTTATTGTTTACATGAAAAAGTTTTTTTTTTTTTGCAAAAAAATTACTTTGAACCCCCAAACATTATATATTTTTTTAAAGCAAATGCCCTACAGATTAAAATGGTGGGTGTTTCATTTTTTTTTTTCACACAGTAATTGCGCAGCGATTTTTCAAACGCATTTTTTGGGGAAAAAACACACTTTTTTTAATTTTAATGCACTAAAACACGCTATATTGCCCAAATGTTTGATGAAATAAAAAAGATGATCTTAGGCCGAGTACATGGATACCAAACATGACATGCTTTAAAATTGCGCACAAACGTGCAGTGGCAACAAAATAAATACATGTTTAAAAGCCTTCAAAAGCCTTTACAGGTTACCACTTTAGATTTACAGAGGAGATCTACTGGAAAAATTACTGCACTCGATCTGGCCTTCGCGGTGATACCTCACATGCATGGTGCAATTGCTGTTTATGTTTGTCGACAGACCGCCGCTTGCGTTCGCCTTAGCGCGAGAGCAGGGGGCGACAGGGGTGTTTTTTTTTTTTTTTTTTTTTTTTCTTTATTATTTTTTTGCTTTTTTAATCTTACTTTTAAACTGTTCCTTTCATATTTTTTTTTTTAATCATTTTTATTGTTATCTCGGGGAATGTAAATATCCCCTATGATAGCAATAGGTAGTGACAGGTACTCTTTTTTGAAAAAATTGTGGTCTATTAGACCCTAGATCTCTCCTCTGCCCTCAAAGCATCTGACCACACCAAGATCGGTGTGATAAAATGCTTCCCCAATTTCCCAATGGCGCTATTTACATCCGGCGAAATCTAAGTCATGAAATGCTCGTAGCTTCCGGTTTCTTAGGCCATAGAGATGTTTGGAGCCACTCTGGTCTCTGATCAGCTCTATGGTCAGCTGGCTGAATCACCGGCTGCATTCTCAGGTTCCCTGTTGAGACAGGAGAGCCAGAGAAAAACACGGAAGACGGTGGGGGGGGGTCATTCCCTCCCACGGCTTGTAAAAGCAGTCTAGAGGCTAATTAGCTGCTAGGATTGCTTTTACATGAAAGCCGACCGCTGGCTGAAAAGAATGATACCAAGATGATACCTAAACCTGCAGGCATCATTCTGGTATAACCACTCAAAGTCGTGAATGGCGTACCTGAAGACAAAAAAATGGTTAACAATGGTTAACAATAAAGCACAGTAAAGTGTAAATAATTACACACCTGAAAAACAAACATGATAAAACATAATAACAATAACAATAACAATAAAACATTGCAGAATAGAATACAGTAAAAAAGAGCAGAACAATAGAGAGAGAGAATAGAGAGAGAGAGAACAATAAAACAACAACTATTTTTTTTTATTTCATATTTTTTTTTTTTTTTACACTTTTTTTGTAACTAACTTTTATAACGGTAACCGGTTCCAGGTTCGGGTCTCTCAAAATGCGATGGCATCTTGGGAGACCCTGTGAAAGTGTGCCTAGTCTGTGCAATGCTGTACCCTACGCTAATACTCAACTAATGAATGGTAGCGTTCAAAACATTCACCAATGCAAAGACCAGGATTGTCAGGACAGGAGGGACAATAATAGAGGGTGTCACGCCTATATCCGCGCTTGCTGCAGACACGACATCTTTTTTGGGGGGTTCGTTGGGTAGGGGTACTCGGGAGGACATAAAAATGCCTCTCATGCAGCCGACTGCATTTGGTTGGGGATGTGAATGGGGGAAGTACGGGCGCTGCAGAAGCGGTGGGTTCCCAATTAGGATTGGCGAATGCAGCAGGAAGGGCACTATGGGCACGATGGGCCTGTGTTTGTCTTTTTGGTGGCAGCGGGACACTACTTGTGCTTGCCACCTCACCAGCTTCAACTGCACTTATGGGACTCGCCACGTCACCAAGTGTTACTGCAGTGCTGGTTTGACTACGACCGGGGTGTACTAGGCCGCTGGCGCTTGCCAGTTCACCAAAACGCTACCAAAAAACGTTAGCGATCGCAGGGATCAGGCCTGACTCTGCGAACGCTGCAGTTATGCGTTTAGTGTTTTGTAAGTGTCAGTGATCGATCGATACTGCACTTGGGTGGGCTGGGCCGGGCCGGGCGGAGGGGCAAAACGCAGGTGCTAGCAGGTATCTGGGCTGATCCCGCTAACACTGCGTTTTTGGGAACCCTAAACTGCTGGTGACGCTAGTATAGATCTGATCGGATCAGATATTGATGCGATCAGATACTATACCACTAAGGGAGGTGTACGGTGCGTGCGTGGGTGTTAGCGGTACTGGCGCTAATCTGACGCTGCCTGGGGCTGGTGCTTGCCAGTTCACCAAAACGCTACAAAAAAAACTGTTAGCGATCGCAGGGATCAGGCCTGACTCTGCAAACGCTGCAGTTATGCGTTTAGTGTTTTGTAAGTGTCAGTGATCGATCGATACTGCACTTGGGTGGGCTGGGCTGGGCCGGGCGGAGGGGCAAAACGCAGGTGCTAGCAGGTATCTGGGCTGATTCCGCTAACACTGCGTTTTTGGGAACCCTAAACTGCTGGGGACACTAGTATAGATCTGATCGGATCAGATATTGATCCGTTCAGATACTATACCACTAAGGGAGGCGCATGCTGCGTGCGTGGGTGTTAGCGGTACTGGCGCTAACCTGACGCCTGGGGCTGGTGCTTGCCAGTTCACCAAAATGCTACCAAAAAAACTGTTAGCGATCGCAGGGATCAGGCCTGACTCTGCGAACGCTGCAGTTATGCGTTTAGTGTTTTGTAAGTGACAGTGATCGATCGATACTGCACTTAGGTGGGCTGGGCGGAGGCACAAAACGCAGGTGCTAGCAGGTATCTGGGCTGATCCCGCTAACACTGCGTTTTTGGGAACCCTAAACTGCTGGGGACGCTAGTATAGATCTGATCGGATCAGATATTGATCCGATCAGATACTATACCACTAAGGGAGGCGTATGCTGCATGCGTGGGTGTTAGCGGTACTGGCACTAATCTGACGCTGCCTGGGGCGACGCATATCACCGCCGGGCGATCAGGGGGCTAAACCTTTATTTGGTAATAAACGGCGGGTGCCCTGACACTATAAAAAATAAACAAACTAACCAGCGTCATCCGTAACGGTTATACGGTGATCAGTGGTGAAAGGGTTAACTAGGGGGCAATCAAGGGGTTAAAACATTTATTAGGTAGTATATGGGGGTCCCTGACGCTATAAAACGCTGACGGCGAACCTAAATATTTACCTCACTAACTAGCGTCACCAGCGACACTAATACAGCGATCAGAAAAATGATCGCTTAGTGACACTGGTGACAGGGGGTGATCAAGGGGTTAAAACTTTATTAGGGGGGGTTAGGGGGGTACCCTAGACCTAAAGGGGGGTAATACTCACTGTCCCAACACTGTAACTGTCACAAACTGACACTATGCAGTAATCAGAAAAAAAAAAAAAAAAACTGCTGGTGTCAGTTTGTGACAGGGGGGGGGGGGTGATTGGGGGGGGATCGGGGGGCGATCGGGGGGGGGATCGGGGTGTTTTGTGTGCCTGGCATGTTCTACTGTGTGTGTGTGTGTTGGTGCACTCACATAGATGTCTTCTCTCCTCGGGCCGGAACGGAAAATACCGACCCGAGGGGAGATGACATCACTTCCTTTGCTGCTGTTTAGCATACAGCAGCAAAGGAGTGTTTTCATTGGCCGGCGGCGATCGCGAGGGGGGGCCACGAACGGATGGTCTCCCCCTCATCACCGATCGCCGCTGGACAAAAGACGACCGCCTCGGGCACCGGGGGGGGGTCCGATCGGACCCCCCACCCGCGGAAGGCAAATCACGTACCCTGTACGTGATTTTGCCTGTCCGTGCCACTTTGCCGACGTACATCGGCGTGAGGCGGTCGTCAAGTGGTTAAAGGAATATTTCACTTTTTTTTTTTTTTTTTTTACTTTAAGCATCATTAAAATCACTGCTCCCGAAAAAACGTTTTTAAAAGTTTTTTTTGCATTGATACATGTCCCCTGGGGCAGGACCCGGGTCCCCAAACCCTTTTTAGGACAATACCAAGCAAATTAGCCTTTAAAATGAGCACTTTTGATTTTGAACGTTCAAGTCCCATAGACGTCAATGGGGTTCTAACGTTCGTGCAAATTTTCGGTCCGTTCGCAGGTTCTGGTGCGAACCGAATCGGGGGGTGTTTGGCTCGTTAGGTTCAACTCTTAAATAAGTTGCTTTAAGTTTATATTGCTTTGTCAAATCTTAGCTCTTAAAGAAATAGACACAGAAACAGAGTATCTGTATATCAGTCTACGAGCCTCGAATGTCCCGTACTCTGAACTGAACTGTCTTGGTTTATTGGATCTTTTATAAGGTGGGTTATATAAACACAAGTATCAAAGTGCAACATAGATATCAGATAATAAAAGCAGTTTCAACAGATACTGGTGGCTCAGCAGCCAAAGGTTACATTTCATAAAATACTGCAACGCAGGCATTATCACATTTCATAACAGACTACATTTCAATAACAGATTTACACGTAGACATTAGATTAAGTGAGAACTCTAAATCAAATCCCTAACCCTATCAATTTCCCCCTTTGACATCATCCTCTCCCTCCCCCTGGGTCCTCATGAATAAGTTCTAGTCAGTTTTTCCCCAGAGTACTTTCCCTGACCGCGAGTTGTCAGAGGGGTAAAACCCATCCCCCTAGGTATTACCAACATCTTAAATTCAAGAAGAGGAGTTTTGTAGGAGTAGGGTGATGTCAATAGACATTTATCAGTATGCCCTGTCTATTCTCCTAATTTTCCTATTTATTTTCCTGTATACACATATATTTGTGATTGTAAGTGAAATTAATATTAAAATAATAATTACCATTGGACTTAACAACCAGTGAAAGGTATTGGTTGCTGTAGAAGACATTCCACTAAATATATCCCACCAATGTGGTGCAGTATCCTGTTGTATCTGTGAGGAAAGATGCACTAGTCTACCTTTGTCAATTATTGCAGATACGAGGTTATTCTGTAGGGTATGTTCTAGTGTTTCTATGTGTCGTCTTAACAACTCTGATTGTTCCAAAACCTGTTTTAGTGGGTCTAAAGAAATTATAAAGGGTGTAGTGTCAGTGAGATTATGTACCTCATAAACTGAAGAGAATACCTTATCGGCGTCTGGTTCAAAAAGATAGGTGTCGTTACCCCATTGTAATATTTTAATCTTTTTTATACATCCCGCAAACGGCGCCGATTTATTTAACGCTAACATGGTGCGGTTGTCATTAGTAATGATACAAATATGCTGGGGTCCTATTTCTATGAATCTATTGTTCACATTTATTGGTGTTCTTTGCATTTTGCATATGCTAGTTTGGTATTTTAACAAGCAAGGTTCATATACTGGGGAACTTCTGCCACATACCATTCCCTTATTAGTTCCTTCACATAGATTTAAATCATGGGTTCTGTTTCCTTTATCTACATATTTCCCATATATTTCTGGATACCAAAACTCGTTTTTAATTACTAGTGGCATGACCACTATTTTACACATTTTCATTACATCTGCTACCCGGTATGCTTCAAACCTTCCTACACACCATTTATCCTCACATTCTACCTTATCCCCTTTTACTTGGAACCATACACCATCGTCAGTTAGACCTTTAAAATATTTCATCCAGGTATGATAATTTCCCAACTGTAGTTCAGTCCTGGCCCTATTTATTTGTATATGATAGGATAAGAGGTTAAAAGAGCACTGTGTGAAATTTACAAACTGTTGACTTTGATTCCACAGCTGGAGCTCTGCTCCTATTGTGTGATTTATTAACCCTCCCAAAAATTGTAATAGGGGTATTTCTTGCAGTTGGGTTTCAAAAGCGGTGGGTAACCATTTGCTTGTGATAGTCAAGCTATCAGCTATGTGTCCCCCTGCATGCTTCCATCTGTTGTTCATTTCTTCTATTTCGACCGAGTTTAAAATTCCCATTCCTGTACCTGTTAATCCCAATAGAGTATCATACCATTCTCGCTTATACCTACACTCCGGTATTGGGGGAAAGGTGATATTGAATTTTATTTTTGTTTTCTGTTGTGATGTTGATACATTTATGTAAGTGTTTGGTACGGGTGTTAATATGGAAGATTCAGTTATTGGCGTTACTTCTTCCTCCATTTGTATGTGAAATCCATAGGACTGTGCATTCCAATACCACCCATCATCGCTCTTTTCCCTCCACCAACAGGCACAGAGGAAAGTACTGGATTGATTAACGGTAATATCTGTCAGATTGAACATCCCTTCTGATATATTTTCTCCCCCTGCTATTGTGACTAATATTTGGTACATTTGTCCTACCACCCGTTCCCGGGCTTGTTTCCACGTCTGTGAAAGGGATATTTTATGGCACCTATGATTTTTACTGTTATTGAAAGGAAAGCTCATATTGTCATTCCACTGGAAGGTTATAGTTACTTCTGAGAGTGGGTCCGCCTGTGTCCTTTAACAGTGTAATTACCTACATCATAATACTTATTCATCTCATATCCTGAATCATTTGCTACTTTAGGATCATCTATAACCCATTGAAAATTTGCTGTTTCCTCTACCTCAATTACATTAATACCAGGAGTTCATGCATGTATTTGTAAAACAACAATCTTCAACAGAAAATATGTAAGTAGATATTTCATCATGTTGTTTTCTCGGGTTGTTTCTTGCAATGTGATGCGTGTATCCAGGTAGGTTTTCCTTCCAGCTTTACTGAGGTGGCCGTGGTCAGAAGCACTTGATAAGGACCTTCAAACCTTGGCTCCAATGTCTTTCTGGTGTGTTTCTTTACATATACATAATCCCCTGGTAGAAGAGTATGTGTACCTGCTATTGAATTAGGGTCTGGAAGAGAAGAATACACACTTTTGTGGATCTTAGTTAGACGTTGTTGTAATTGTATTACATATGCAGTCAAACTATCACATTGCAATTGCATACTCCGTGGAAAGTATAGACCTAATTAGGCGCAGTCCCAAAAAGTATCTCATATGGGGACAATCCTGTTTTTCCTGTTGGAGTGTACCTTATAGAGAATAAACCCAAAGGCAGACATTCAGGCCATGGCTTGTTTAACTCTTGCATGGCTTTTTGTATTTTTAACTTTATTGTCCCATTTACTCTCTCCACTGATCCCGAACTCTGTGGGTGGTAAGGGGTGTGAAAACTTTGTTAAACCCCTAACATGGTCATTACATTCTGCATGATTTCTCCTGTAAAGTGTGTTCCCCTATCTGATTCTATGGTTTCAGGAAGACCAAACCTAGGTATTAACTCAGTGATCAGTTTCTTGGCTGTGGCTTTTGCTTTAGCTGATTTTACTGGATAGCCTTCGGGCCAACCTGAGAATAAATCGATACACACGAGGAAAAACTCAAAGGGGCCGCTCTTGGGCATTTGTATGTAGTCAATTTGCAGTCTCTGGAAGGGGTATTGGGCCCGGGCCTGGTGTTTCCGTGGGGTTTTTACTCTCTGTCCTGGGTTATTCAGGAGACAGATTTGGCAGGCTGCACAGTAGTTTCTCGCAGTACTACTGAATCCAGGGGCGAGCCATCCTTGGTTCACAATCCTATACATGGAATTGGAACTGACATGTGTGGGTAGGTGAACTGCCGCTGCCATTGCTGGGTACAGAGAGGCAGGCAGGCATATTTTGCCTCCTTCCCTCCATACATTGTCAAGGTCTGGTGCTGCTCCCATCCTGACCCACTTATCTTTCTCGCTCTCCCCTGCTTGCTCCTGTAATTTACTCAGCTGCTGCCATGTTGGTTCTGGGATACTCACCTCTACCGCTGCTAAGGTCTCAGGGCTTCCTTCCCCTAGAGCTGCCTGTTTTGCAGTCAAATCTGCAAATGCATTTCCTTTTGCCTCAATTGTTTTTGCGCTCGTGTGTGCCGCTATCTTCATGATGGCCACTCGTTTAACCTTTTGAAGATTGTTCAGGACTCTTAATCCCTTCTCCATGTTTTACAGGTGTACCTGCTGCTGTCAGATAACCTCTAGCCTTCCATATATGGCCATAATCGTGCGCTACACCATAAACGTAGGCGGAGTCAGTGTAAATATTCCCTTCTCGTCCTTTTAAGTATTCTAGGGCTTGTTCTAAAGCTTTTAATTCTGCTTCTTGTGCTGACATGTGGGCTGGTAAGGGCTGTGCGTCAATCACCTGTGTATCAGTCACTACGGCATACCCTGTGTGATATTTACCCTTGTCATCAGCAAACCTGCTGCCATCTATGTACAAAGTGTGCTCAGCGTTTAAAATTGGTGTATCTGTAACATGTGGGAATCCCATTGTCTCCTGTTCCATGAGCTGAAAACAATCGTGTTCATCTATTTCTTTAAACAAAAGAGTGTCAGGTTCCTCATTTCCTTTCTCACTAGTACTATTAGTACTATCATTCCCCCTTGCCAAATCTGGTGACTGAAGAGGCAAAAAGGTGGCCAAATTTAAGGTTGTACAGCGCTGAAAAGTGACATTTGGAGGTAAGAGTAAAGTACACTGTAACCTTAATTGCCTAGCCATGGAAATGTGTTTGGGCTGTACCTGAGACAAGATGGCATGTATGTCATGTGTGGTATGCACTACAACTGGATTGTCTAGAACAATCTCTGATGACTTATCTATGATAATTGACACTGCAGCTACCGCCCGTACACAGGACGGTGAACCTCTAGATACTGGATCTAATGCTGCTGAAAAGTAAGCGACTGGTCTTTGTTTTACATGTGCCTGTGTCAGAACACCTGTGGCGTGTCCAGTGATCTCAGCAACGTATAGATTAAATTTCTTAGTGTAATCTGGAATACCAATGGCCGGAGCGGAAATCAACAACTTTTTCAAAGTGATAAACGACTCATAAGCTACTTCTGTAAGCACATACGGTACAATTTTCAAACAATCGTATAATGGCTGCATCAAAGCGCTAGCATGTGGTATCCATTGTCTACAATATGACACAATACCTAAAAATATACGCAATTGTTTGAAATTCCGAGGGGGTAACATTCCCTTTATCACTTGAACCCTCTCCTCAGTGAGATGTCTTGTACCCTGTGATATACAATGTCCCAGAAAGATAACTTTTTCCTGACACATTTGTAATTTGTTCCTATTAACCTTGGTTTCCAGGTATGTATGGCCATGTTACGAGTAACCGTGGGTGGTGCTCCTGGATGAGCTGGGTCTCGGTGGTGAGGATTGTTTAATGTTACAGTTCGTGTACTAATGTGTCCTGGGGCTACAGGTTGCGGGTGAGGTTTTTGTGCTCCACAATGTACACATTCTTGTGCCCACTCGGGATTTTGTGATCCACAAATCTGGCAAACCCATCCTCTACCCTCAAGTACAGGATATAACCCTGACTTATGTGAATTTTTCTCTATATCAGTGTATGGGGGTGGGATGGTTGAAGTAATATTATTTAAGGTTTCAACATTTCTTGTTCTTCTATCTTTCATATCCCAACCATCACAATCTGGATTATATTTCCACCCCTCTTCTTTTGCTCTATTTGAAACCTTAATTAAGCATTGAACCTGACGCATCCATTGCTTCTCTAACACCTCTCCTTGTCTGTCCCTTTTTATTTCACTCCATACATCCGGGTCTAAACCCGCTGCTCCTTTCACCTTAAATTTACGAAGGACATCCTTTAAGTCCCGCGCTTCATCTTCCCCACAGATGTTTTTAATTATCTGTGGCACTGTGTAATGTGCCACAATTCCCTGACGGGGTTTTGTGTTCCTCTGGCCCATTCTGACAGTCCTGCCTAGGTAGCGTGTGGGACACTTAGTGTACAATATAAAAACACTTAACCAAGTTACACTAGTTCCTCGTTGCCTTCCTCCTAGGATGCCAGAATACTAAAAACCTCTCCTGAATGAGATTCTTGAAACCAAATTACTTTATATGCTAGTCAACTGACAAATATTATGACAAGACTGACGACTACAACATATACAAGCATTCCTTGAAGTGACCAGGTATCCGACTAGATCTCCGGACTTTATGGAGACCTTATTCCCCCCCCCGTATCTGGGATCCCTCTCATACACTCTTATCCCTGCTTTTTGGAGCAGACAGGGCTTATACTCGCAACCCGTCTATGGTTTATGAATTAAATTGAATATCAAACTTAAGCGTCAGACCCCCAAAGTCCTCTTGCGAGGTAAGGGCGCATTCCGTTGCTCATTGGGATGATATTCTTTCAATTCATACCAACCTAGGCAAGGCTCATTCACTTTCTCAACAGACAGACAGACAACAAACAACAAATAATTCCAGCAATATAAACCACAATATGCAGTAATTCTAGACTCACCACTACAGAGGCTGGTGTTTTAAAACCAGGAGAACCGTAACTGACAGAACGGATAGGCACAAATCAGGGGAGCACAGAATATAAGAAAAATAAAGCTTTTTCTTACTTGGCCAGGTTTTTAATCTGTGGTTCCCGGAATCCCTGTCCTTTCATTCCGTCAGCGTAGCTCAGCCACCTCTTGTAGTATCATCGGTGGGTCCCTGTTGTTTCGGGCGCCAAAACGTTAGGTTCAACTCTTAAATAAGTTGCTTTAAGTTTATATTGCTTTGTCAAATCTTAGCTCTTAAAGAAATAGACACAGAAACAGAGTATCTGTATATCAGTCTACGAGCCTTGAATGTCTCGTACTCTGAACTGGACTGTCTTGGTTTATTGGATCTTTTATAAGGTGGGTTATATAAACACAAGTATCAAAGTGCAACATAGATATAAGATAATAAAAGCAGTTTCAACAGATACTGGTGGCTCAGCAGCCAAAGGTTACATTTCATAAAATACTGCAACGCAGGCATTATCACATTTCATAACAGACTACATTTCAATAACAGATTTACACATAGACATTAGATTAAGTGAGAACTCTAAATCAAATCCCTAACCCTATCAGGCTCATCCCTAGTAAACACCAACTTAGTCCAAAAAATTATATTGAGCATTGAAAGAAGAAGCCACACATTGTTGAGTACAAAACTTTTTACTCTGTGCACATTCACATGTGCGTTAGAAAAGGGTTTTTTGAAACAACCAACATATTTTAGTAAGAACTTTTTTTTGAGCAATACAAATAGCCTTTTTTGTGTTAAAACAGGCATGTTTAAAACCATAAAACAATACACAAATCAGGAACTTCCAAAGTTCAACTTTGACAAATTGAAGGCAATATCAGACATTACTATGTCCAAACTTTGTTGATATTGCCTTCATCAGATGGGGCGATGCCACCCCTGTGAAAGCCAAATTTTGAAGATGCACACAAATCGAGAGTCAAAATGGGGATTTCCCTCCTGATCCCATGTCTAACGTCAACTTGTGCTAGCTCCCATCAGGGGGGATCAATGAACTTGTTCCGGGGGTACAATCCCTTCCTCTCAGCTACCATAGTTGCGGGGAAGGGGTTGCACCCCCCCAAAAGGCGTACCTTGATATTCCGTGATGGCAGATAGCACATGTTGACACACTGTGTGCATCTTCAAAATGTGGCTTTCAAAATTTTGGAGAAAAGTTAGAAAAAGAGAAACAATTTTAGAAATGTTGGTGTGTTTTTGATTCTGCTGAAAACATCAATGATGTTTTTGAGTATTTTTTCCACATCATTGATGATGTCTTCCTTGATCTTCTGTAAATCCCGATTGCACACCATGATCTCCCTTATGAGGACATGTGCACTTGCACTTTTGAAATGAGATTCTTCTTCCACAACATCCACATCACCTAAAAAAAAAACACACCATGTTTTAGAAATATGCAGGCATACATCTATTACCCGAAGCTGTGGTCTCAGACACTCACTGGTCACTATTTGGCCCACTTCATAAACCTCTCCTTCCTCCACATCCTCTGGTTGTTGTTTTTGGATTTTCCCTTCTTTAGGAGGTTGGGGGTCCCTGGTGACCTCTGACGTCCCGAGTTTTTTCTCCCCTATGTGAATAAAATAAAGGTATACTTAGCACACAGATATTTGATGCAAGAAATAGGAATATGAAACATTGCTTGGAAGTGTCATACAATTGTCTTTTTTGGCAGAGTTCCAAGCTGAACACATGATTTTTTCACTTTCTTCAAGCTGGAATACTTACCTTTTTGGGTAAAGTTTCATACAAGGAGACGCCCCTAGTACCCACTGGAGCACCTGAGTGGGACACCCTAAAAAGTTTGTTCTGGTGTTCCACACTAGTGCTCCTGCATCCAGATGTGTAAACAGCTGCTGAGTGTCCTCTCCTTACACTGAATCAAGTGTCCATTTCCTTGTCAAAAGATTTTATTATATGTTTAGAAGTTGGACAAGTCAACAAAATAAAGATTATACAATCAAAGTGATGATGCTCACTCGCATATATCCAGAATAGTATTACATATAGTTAGATACAATAAATTGTTAAATGGTGAAGTGTTAAGAAAACATTAACTGATAATTTAGAAATATCATGAAGAGTTATAGGGCGTACACACGGTCGGACTTTGTTCGGACATTCCGACAACAAAATCCTAGGATTTTTTCCGACGGATGTTGGCTCAAACTTGTTTTGCCTACACACGGTCGCATAAAGTTGTCGGAATTTCCGATCGACAACCACACGGTCACGTACACCACGTACGACGAGACTAGAAAAGGCCGGTTCAGAACCAAGCGCGGCACCCTTTGGGCTCCTTTTGCTAATCTCGTGTTAGTAAAAGTTTGGTGAGAGACGATTCGCGCTTTTTCAGACTCGTGGCTTTCAGATCGTTTTCTGCCGTTCAGTTTGTGCTTGTGGGTTTGTATCTGCTCTTCAGTGCGTGCAGTCAGTTCGTATCGGAGTTTTCTGTGTGATCTTGCCTGCTCATTGCTGTTTTTCAGGTCGCTCTTCACAGGCCTTGCTGTTCTTCAGTGCGTTCTGTTACTTCGTTCTGAGCAGCCGACCGTTTTCTAGCCATGTTTCGTATGCGTACTCCTCGTAGAGTTCGTGCTGTGCGGGGGCTTGGTGTTGGGGTCCTGACCTTGACACAAGTCCAGTCCATGAACAGGGTGGGGAGGAGTTCATGGACCAAGAATTGGTTGCTTCAGCGTGACCAGTTCTGTCATATGCCTTTGCTCTGTGAGATCCGTGAGAATAATCCTGATGATTTCAGGAACTTTCTCAGAATGACGGACCCCGTATTTCACCATTTGTTGGCTTCGCTGACCCCCTATGTCAGCAGGCAGGATACCTGCATGAGGCAAGCCATCACTGCGGAGCAGAGGTTGGTCGCTACCTTGCGGTATTTGGCCACAGGGAGAAGCCTGCAGGACCTCAAGTTCTCGACAGGCATCTCCCCCCAGGCTCTTCTTTGTGGACATTTACTGCTTGTGTTTGTTTGAGCTGACCCTGACAGAAATGTGTGGAGTGCAGAAAATGTTGTGATTGTGTAACCTTATACAAAGCACTGTTGGCTGTTATTTACTAAATGCAAAGACACTTTTCACTGCAAGTGCACTTGCAACTGCACTGAAACTGCACTTGTAGTGCAAAGTGGATTTGCCCTTAGGAAATTACCCCCATTTTCTCATAAAACAACAATTACATCACCCCAAAAGTGTTGTAGCGTTGAGACAATAATCCACACATTCTTGATGAACAATCTTTTTAATACCTGCACAATCACATGTGCATTTACCAAAGGTTTATCTAACAAACCAACATGTTTGTTGTATAACAATTTTTGTGGTGTCATTATCCAAAATCAAAATGTGCATTTTATAGAAAACAGGCCTGTGTCAAACCAACAAGAAAGACACAAATCTTGATCTTACAAAGTTCACATTTGGTAGAACTGGAAGGCAATATCAGACATGAGTATTTAGGAACTGTGTTTGATATTGCGTTCAGATGGGGGGAAATCACCCCAGGAAAAGCCAAATTTGGAAGATGCACACCAATTTCCCAATGTCAACATGTGCTATCTGCCATCAGGGGGGATCAAGGGATGTGTTTTGGGGGAGAAAGCCCTTCCTCACCGCTACTTTATTATTGAGGAAGGGGTTGCACCCCCAAAACGCGTCCATTGATCTCCCATGATGGCAGATAGCACATGTTGACACACTGTGTGCATCCTCCAAATTTGGCTTTGGGAAAAATCACAAAAACATTTCGCACATTGTAGCACACAAAAGAAGAAAGTGATTTGGAGGGGCTTTAAACTCGCCCCAAAACATCAATGATGTTTTTATATTTTGGAATAACATCATTGATGTTTTGCTTGATGTTTTCCAATTGTAAATTACACCCCATGATCTCCCCGATCAGGATCTGGGCACTTTCGGATGTGAAAGGATCTTCATCCACAACCTCACGATCACCTACAAAGAGAGGAAACCCAAAATAAATTAGGTCTAAAAAAAATGCCGCCATCCATCTCTTATCTGAGCCTGTGGTCGCAGACACTCACCTGTTGTGGTGACTAGTTCCACCACGTCTTCTTCCTCCTGCTCATCTTGTGTTGGGGGGATTTCCCCTTCTTCCAGAGGGGGGGGCTCTCGTCTCCTCGGATGAGGGGTGTCCTCCGAGTCTTTTCTCCCCTATGTAAAACAAAAATGGTATAATTAGCACACAGATATTTAATGTCAGAACTATAAAGATGAAACATTGCTTGGAAGTGGGGTACAATGATCTATTTTAGCAGAGTTCCAACATGTAGCTTTATTAGTGTCCTTTGTCAAGCTGCAAGACTTTACCTGTTTTGTACAAGCTTCACAGATGTATCCCCCCCTATAGTATACACTGGAGCACCTGTGTGGCCCCCCTAATAAAAATGGTGTTTTGGGGTCCCACACTAGTGCTCCAGTGTCCAGATGTGAAAACAGCTGCTCAGTGTCCTCTCCTTACACAGAATCTAGTTTGCATTTCATTCTATTAACAAAGCCATCTACACAACCCAATTCTTTGAAGACAAGTATAGGGCGTCAAAATGGTGGCCAAATGCATATGGCCTAAACAATGGTATTTTATCGTCCGAAATAAAAATGTGTGATCCGAACGAATAATGTGCCCAAGAACATGAAAGTTGACATTTTAAACTGTACAACAGTTCCTAAAAGCACATGGAGCAGCACGAACGTAATAAACCCAAAAAGAATAGGAACACAGCACAAATACTTACTTTTTTGCAGCACTCTCCGGATCTTTCTGTACTGCTCATGTTCTCGTAATTTCAGGTCCGACCACCGCTTCCTGAGCTGATCTTTCGATCGTCGTACCCCGAATTTCCGGTGCAGACTCCTGACCACTTTCGCCATGATCTTGGCCTTTCATATATTGGGGTTGGGGTAAGGCCCATACTTTCCATCATAGTCGGCCTTCTTCAGGATGTCCACCATCTCCAACATCTCCCCAAAGGACATATTTGAGTCCTTTAATCTCCTTCTGGATCGGGACGTTTCAGGCTCCGGCCTTTCCTCCTCCTCCTCCTCCTCGTTGCTGTAATTAGCACTATCCTGCTGTCTATCCGCCATGTGCTCTTCCTCCACTGCGCCGAATGAAAAGGGGCGGGGAATAGAATAGAAAGAACGTCAGGGGCGGGCGGAGTTATACGCATGCGCAGTGTGTATAAATCGTAACGCGCGCGTCTTACGTACGATCTGTGAGCGGAGGAAGGAGCATCGGAGACGCCGATCGTGCTAACGAAGGTAGGATCTAAACTTGGGCCTATACTGCTTTGAAATGGAAGCCTATATTGTAACAAGATTAGGGGAGTTTGGCCTGACATTAGGGTTTGTCTTGTGTTGTGTCTTGCAGAGAAAATGGATGGGTTCAACGACCACAATTTCCTGCCCCTGTTCATTGACAAGTACAGGGAGCTGCCCTGTCTGTGGCAGGTCAGACACCCCCACTATAACCATAAACAGAAGAGGCAGGCAGCGCTGGAGAAACTGCTGGAGTTGGTGAAGCCGGTGGTCCCCACAGCAACCATCCCCTATTTAAAAGCAAAAATTGGTGGCCTGAGGAGCACATATCTGAGGGAGCGCAAGAAGGTCACAGATTCCCAGAGGTCCGGAGCTGCAGCAGATGACGTTTATGTCCCCAGGCTGTGGTATTACGAGAGACTGCGATTTCTGTCAGACCACACTGAACTCAGGGAATCCCTCTCCACTCTTCCTTCCACGCTTCCTTCCATCCCAGCTGAGGCTTCCGATGTCCAACCTGGGCCTTCCAGCCAGGAAGAAGTGGAGGAGCCCAGCTGGAGTCAGGTATAGCATTCTTCTACAGATTTCTGGTCAATAAATAAATGATGTTTACTAGATGTTATTATTGATCATTAATTGCTGATTAAAAAAAGTGTTTTACATATCAATAGACAGTAGTGGGCACCCAAAATTGGGACAAGAATGCAAAATGCTGAGCTCAGAATGATAGTCAGTTATATTTGTTAACATTCAATTTGCAGCAGTCAGGAGGTGAAAATTGTGTGTGATTGATGAAAACAATACTAAAACTATGTCCCTTTTTCATACACAGGAAGACCTCAGCCAGGAGGAGGCTGTGGAATGTGGCAGTCAGGAGGAGGCGGGGTATAGTGTCAGCCAGGAGGAGGCGGGGATTAGTGGCAGCCAGGAGGAGGCAGGGCTAAGTGGCAGCCAAGAGAAGCCTGGGTCAAGTCGCATCCTGACTGAGTCTCAGGTTCCTCCCCTCCGCCTGCCACATAAACGAGCCAGGAAGATGACTCCCAGCCCTGTGCAGGATTCAGCATACAGGCTGATCCAGGAGGCTTCTGCGTCCCTCAGAGCCTTCCCCAGTCCTGAAGAGGCCTTTGCCTGCATGGCTGCCACCAAATTGCAGGGCATGCAGGAGAGCCAAAGCAAGATCTCTAAGGACCTGATTTATAAAGTCCTACGTAAGGGGTTGAGTGGGGAACTGACACACAAGACGGATGTCATTGAGATCGACGATCCTCCTCCTCCTCCTCCTCCTGCTGCCACAACTCCACCACCACAGCCAAAGGCTGGAAGGAAGCGTGGAAGGAAGACCAAAGAGTGATGGCCCTGGGTTCAGTCTGGTCTGACAGAAGATGCAGTCTCTCGTATGACCACAGCCTGGGGACATAGATGTCATCTGCTGCTTTCCGGATCTCTGGGACTTCTGGACCAGACTGCCCTCCCTTAGATAAGGACTCCTCAGGCCACCAATTTTGCTTTGAAATAATTGATGTCTGCCCTGGGGGTCCAAGGCTTCGCCCACTTCTGCAGTTTCTCCAGCGTTGCCTCCCTCTTTGTTTATAGTTGTGACCCCTTAATAAAATTTTTTTAGGTAAATTCTACTCTCCTGTGTGTGTTTTCATCCAAAAAGGACAGTTTGTTGGTGACGATTCAGGTACATTTCTAAAGTACAATGTGAAATTAACAAGGGACAACAACACCAAACAATCTCCTACAGATTAAATAGAACAACATATCAATGGTGTTGTGGGAACTTGTCACAAAAAACACACAAACATTTTCGGGAGTACTAATCAAAATCACCAAAAAACTAAATTAAAAAAGAGAAACACAAAAAAAGAATCTACATTAAAGTCAAAAAAAAAAATATGTTGTCAGATGTGAGAAATCAAAATATATTGAGGGAATCCCGATAAATAGTAACGAAAGAAGTTTGTGAGAAGTGTGTGTGAATATGAGCATCAAAACTTCTTAATTCTTGTCACATTATAAAGAAGAAGAGAGTGCGCTGTATTAAACCATTTTGAACATTGCAGCGTGACGAAAGTGCTGTATCCATTGCGAACGCTAAGTTTACCAGAACGAGCTGTCCCGTCTCTGAATTTCTTCTGAGCATGCGTGGCACTTTGTGCGTCGGAACAGGCCACACACGGTCGGAATTGACGCGATCGGATTTTGTTGTCGGAAAATTTTATCTCCTGCTGTCCAACTTTGTGTGTCGGAAAATCCGATGGAAAATGTCCGATGGAGCCCACACACGGTCGGAATTTCAGACAACACGCTCCGATCGGACATTGTCCATCGGAAAATCCGACCGTGTGTACGGGGCATTAGATACTTAAGGTTAACACAACATTAAATATGGTCTTAATATTTTATATAAATATAAACAACTTGTACATAAGCTTTTATAATGCAACGCAAGTATGAGTAAAGAAAAAGAGAAGAAGAAAAAGAAAAGAGAGAAGAAGGGACAAGAAAGAAGGAAAAGAGTAAGGAAGTCCGCTTGATCTAGTTGAGAGCCATCACTTTTTCTGAAATGAAGTCATTCAAGAATATATTCTCTCAATCAACTACCATGGCAGTAGCACTTGTTTATCAAATGCTGGGGACAAAAAATTATCTATTCAAGGATGCCATACTTTTTCAAACTTGGGAATCATGTTTGTTTCAAGGGCAATCATTTTAGCATGAGTCATTGTATTGTTCATTCTGTTCACTGCTTCGTTAATCACCAAAGCCGGAGATCTCCACGCTTTCGCTAACATTTGTTTAGCAGCTGTAAAGAGCTGAACCAGCAAGTTAAATTGCGAGTATGTTAAAAATTCCAGTTTTAGATTGAGAAGTGCCGTTGCAGGATCAAGAGAGATTATTATTTTAAATAATTTGGATGCGATATGAAATATTTCCTTCCAAAATGTTTGTGCTTTAGGGCATACCCACCAAATATGAAAGTATGTGCCCAAATCTGAACAATCACGGTAACATTGTGCGGAAAAAAATTTTGTATATTTAGCTATCCTGGTTGGTACAAGGTACCATCTAGTTAATACTTTGTAGTTTGCCTCTAATGCCAAAACATTGGGAGAGGCTGCTTTCGTTACTGACCAGATTCGATTCCAATCAGTATTTTCTATTGTTCGTTCTAGGTCTCTCTCCCATTTCTGTACATATGAAGGTTTTTCTGAGTTGGGTTGGACGAGTATCTGAGAGTATAATAGTGAGATTGTGCCCTTGGTATGCGGATCATTCCTACAGACAGTTTCAAAGCTGGTTAATCGATTAAGGGGGGTGTCAGAATTTAGGAAAGGTATGAAAAAGTTTTTTATTTGAAGATATCTAAATAACTCTGATTTAGGCAATCCGTAAGATTCACAGAGAGTTGGAAAAGTGAGAAAGGTTGAAGAATTTACAAATTTGTGCATAGTCAAAAGATCTAGGGATACCCACTCTCTGAAAGATTTAGGTGAAACCCATGCTGGATAGAATGCTGGATTTTTATAAAATGAAAGAAGAGGGTTATGTAATGATTGTAGGTGGTTACTACTTTTAGTTCTATCCCAAATAGAGAGATAGTGTTTAGTGATAGGATTTCGTAGCTTTCCACGGTCTCTAGGAGAGATCCAAAGAATGTTGGATATTGATATTGGGTCACAATACACTGCTTCAATAAGCACCCATAAAGGAATTTCATGATTTTGAAAGATTTAGGTGAGACCCATGCTGGATAGAATGCTGGATTTTTATAAAATGAAAGAAGAGGGTTATGTAATGATTGTAGGTGGTTACTACTTTTAGTTCTATCCCAAATAGAGAGATAGTGTTTAGTGATAGGATTTCGTAGCTTTCCACGGTCTCTAGGAGAGATCCAAAGAATGTTGGATATTGATATTGGGTCACAATACACTGCTTCGATAAGCACCCATAAAGGAATTTCATGATTTGCGTGATATTTAATAATACTGGCTAAATGCGCTGCCTTATAATAATATGCAAAACTGGGACAATCCAAACTTTTGCTTTGGGAAGAAATAGCGTGTATTGTTGTATACGTGATTTAGCAGTACCCCAAACAAATGTCATTGTTCTTTTCTGTTCGGATCGGAATTGGTAATACTCTGAATAAATACAATATTTTGGGCAGTATTGTCATTTTAATTGCGTTTATTCTTCCAAACCACGATAATGGTAGATGGGAAAATGGAAGGATAGTTGAGTGAGAGAAGTTGCAGAAAGATTAATCCCTAAATATGGAATTGACTTTTCATTCCAGGTAAAGGGAAGTCCCTGTTTTGCAGAGGTTAGTTCTAGGATTGAGAGGGATATGTTTAGAGCTAAGCATTTTTTAGGGTTAATAGAAAGGCCAGAAAAAACTGCAAATTCATTTAGGATTTAGATTAGGTTGGGGCCCGATACCTGAGGGGAGAAAAGAAATAATAGGGTATCATCCACAAATAAACAGATTTTTTGTTGGTAACCACCTATTTCAATACCTGTTATAGTGGGGTCTGATCTAATTTATTGGGCAAGTGGTACAATTAAGAGGGCAAATAATAGGGGAGAAAGTGGACATCCCTGTCTTGTACCTCTTTCTATGTTAAAGGAGTCAGACTTATACCCAGCATATTTGACATAAGCACTTGGTTTGTTATATAGTGCCATAATCAAATTTATATAGTGAGGACCAAAACCCCATTTTTGCAAGGTATAATGTAAGTGAAGCCAAGAAATGGAATCAAAGGCTTTAATGTCCAGTGACAGAAAGCAAGCGGGCATGTGACGTGTTTTTGCAATATGAGCTAGAAGAACAGCTCTGCGCACATTATCTCCTGCTTGACGTTTAGGCATAAAGCCAACTTGGTCACGGTGTATTAATGAGCCAATGATCTTATTAAGACGAGACGCTAGGATTTTTGCAAAGATTTTGATATCAATATTTAACATGGAGATCGGACGGTAGTTGGAGCTTGAAGTTTCATCTGAGTTAGGTTTTGAAATCATACAAATGATTGCCATTAGGGATTCTTGTCTAAAAGTTTTATTTTCCAATATATTATTAAACGCATCTGCCAGCACAGGGGAGATAATGTCTGCAAAGGTGCGATAATATAGTGCTGAATACCCATCAGGGCCCGGTCTTTTATTTATTTTTAAATCCCTAATGGCAGCCATTACATCTTCTATAGTTATAAGTTCATCTAGTTGAGTTTTGTGAGATGCAGATATTTTAGGTAAATTTATAAGCGAGAAAAAAGCATCAGCTTCGTTATGGTTAAAATTATTTGTTTCCGAATAAAGGGATGATGAACAGAACCAAATTTTTGGACGATTTTAAAAGGGTTGCTAGTGTATGTGTTTCTGGCCCATTTAAGTTTAATTGGTTTATAAGGGTGTGTGCCCCCAACCCAGATGGCGGGAGGGAGGAGCCTGGTAATGGCTCTGTGCACGGCGTGAGGATCCTGAGAACCCTCTCCCTGCAGCTGAGAGGAATGATCGGCCTGATGAGAAGGTGTAGGTAGCTTCCCTCCCCGCCCCCCCCCTGCTCATCACTCACTGAGCTGTCTTGTGGTGTAAGCCAGAGGAAGTTTGTGCCTGTGTCTGACTGCATCCCCCCCCCCACCCCTCCGGAGTCGGATGGGCTAGAAGGCTCATCGAGGACGGGGGGTTAGGAGAACTGGAAAACCGCGGAGATCGGAGCGCTTCGGAAGCGACGGCAGCAGGGAAAACGGTGCGCTGCTGGGGGCTGTTTCAAGTCCCCAGCGGTGTTGCCGGCCGCGGAGAGCGGAGGAACCAGCTGAAGTGCACCGGGGAATTTCGGAGGAGAGAGCCAGGAAGGTGGGTGAGTGGAGCAAGGAGCAGCGGCAGCGGACACTGAAGAGCTGAGAGCAGAGAACAGCTGAGACTTCAGCGGGTCAGACAGACCTGGGCAGATTGATAACATCAGAGACAGCACCTGAACGTTCGCAGCATCAGAGAGCAGCAACAAGCAGTAGTGAGCGTCCCTTTTTGTCCCAACTTCAACAACAACTAAAAGATAAGTACCGTATTTTTTTTTTTTTTTTTTCCCTCTTTTGGCTTTTTTCTATTGCAATTGTCTTGAAGTGAACAGGCAAAGGAAAAGTAATAGAACAAAAGAAAGGGAAAGGGAAAGAACACATTGAAATAAAATGAAATAAAATGGAATGAAAAGCAAAAATAAATGAAAGTAAATGAAGGCGAAAGAGCTGAAAAAGTAGAATCAAGTGAGCTAAGAAAAACAATAAAAACAGGGGGGGGAACAGGGGAGAAGGAGAAGGTGAAAGAGAGACAAGCCAGCGGAAGAGTTGTCTCCCAGCCCCCACCTGCTTGCTGCTGCTGCTGCTGCAGTATCTCCCTTTCTTGTGATTTTTTTTTTTTGTTTTTGTTTTTTGCAAATGGTATTAACTATAGGCTCGATAGTACAAACTATAGAATAAGAAGAAATTTCATAGTAACAAAATGTGGAACATATAAGCTCATACTGGAACTATACTGCTGAATATATAAATCATCTTGCTGAATACTTGAATTAGATTGCATTATATCGCTAAAACATTTGAATTATTTTGCTGAGCACCTGGGCCCTCATGCACACGGGCTGTTGGGAGAACGTTGTGAAAACGCCAGTGTCTTTGCAGTGACTTTTTTTTTTACTTTTTTCAGCGTTTTTGCAATAGCGTTTTTGAGCGTTTTTGAGCGTTTTTTTTTCTCCTCTTTTGGCTCTTTTCTATTGCAATTGTCTTGAAGTGAACAAGCAAAGGAAAAGTAATAGAACAAAAGAAAGGGAAAGGGAAAGATCACATTGAAATAAAATGAAATAAATGGAATGAAAAGTGAAAGTAAATGAAGGCGAAAGAGCTGAAAAAGTAGAATCAAGTGAGCTAAGAAAAACAATAAAAACAGGGAGGGGGAACAGGGGAGAAGAGAAGGAGAAGGTGAAAGAAAGACAAGCCAACGGAAGAGTTGTCTCCCAGCCCCCACCTGCTTGCTGCTGCTGCAGTATCTCCCTTTCTTGTGAATTTTTTTTTTTTTTTTTTGTTTTTGTTTTTTGCAAATGGTACTAACTATAGGCTTGATAGTACAAACTATAGAATAAGAAGAAATTTCATAGTAACAAAAATGTGGAACATATAAGCTCATACTGGAACTATACTGCTGAATATATAAATCATCTTGCTGAATACTTGAATTAGATTGCATTATATCGCTAAAACATTTGAATTATTTTGCTGAGCACCTGGGCCCTCATGCACACGGGCTGTTAGAAAAGCGCTGTGAAGATGCCGGTGTCTTTGCAGTGACTTTTTTTAACTTTTTTCAGCTTTTTTCAGCATTTTTGCAATAGCGTTTTTGAGCGCTTTTTTTTTTTTTTTTTTTGCAGCTTAGGAACGCCTATGCCACTTGCGGCTCAGAGACGCCTAGGTGGGCGTGAGGCCATGGACTGACATAGACAGGCCTTTTTGAGCTGCAGAAAGGGCTCAGAAAAGCAGCTGTGGAGACGTCCGTGTGCATGGGGACTTAATACTATGGTTTAAACAATTGAACAGCACCAAGGAATGCTTAATGTACTTAAGGTAGTAACATAACTTCTGGAAAACGGGGACTACTCATATCTCATTAATTATTTCTATTATTGGATTGTGGGGAGGATGCCGGGTATGAGAACGGAACAAAAGAAATATTAGTAAAAATACGTCAATTTAAGAAGGCTGGGAGATTTTTTCATCATTAAGAGACCCCAATCAAGGGGTATTCTGGAAGGCAGCTTCGAAGATCTTATAAATCCAGCCATAGAAACAAACATGAAGGGGAAAACAACAAGAAGTGCGGGAGCAATACCGAAATCGCCTAGGACCAGCCTAGGCCCAAGTCCAGGCCCTATGAACAGGTATATACAGCAAGGAATCGGAGAAGGAGAGAAACAAGTGGGTTCAAAGGGCAGACAAATAGATACAAAAGAGAAGGACAACAAGGATAAAAAAGGCCAGTATAAAGTACAAACAGAAACCAGCCACCTCTCAGAACCCAGAATGGAGCCAGAAATGGGAGAGGAAGACAGAGGAAAGGAGGAAGGACAACAAGGGCCACAGTTGCCAACAAAACAGGATATGGAAAAAATGTTTGCGGCACTAGAGAATTCCCTAAAAGCAGAGATGTCAACACTCCATAAAGATATGGGATATATGTTAAACAGAGTGGAAGAAGTAGAGATCAAAGTAGACCTACATCAAAAAAACATAAAGGAACTGGAAGACGAAATAAAGAAATTAAAACGGGAACAACAGGAACAATCATATAAAATAGAAGAGCAAGAAAATAGAGATAAAAAGAAAAACTTGAGAATACGTGGGTTACCGGAAACAGAACAAGCAGAAAATCTAATAGAAAAAATGAACAATCTCTTCAACCAAATCTTGGGAACGGAAACAACTAACACAATAGGAATAGAAAGTGTCTTTCGAGTAAAAAAACCTCAAAGGTTCGCAAGGGAAACACCTAGAGATGTAATCGTACGCTTTGAAAAATGTGAAGAAAAAAAACAGATCTGGATAAACCTAAAGAGGAAAACACAAACAGAGTTTGCGGGAGGTAAATTACAAATATTTCAAGATTTATCTCAAGAAACGTTGAAAAGACGACGGATACTAAAGCCATTATTAGAAATCCTCTGGGAGCAAGAAATTCAATACAACTGGGGTTTTCCAGCATGTCTAATAGCAAGGAAAAACGGAATAAGTGCGAGGCTAAGACATGTGGAGGAGATTCCGGACTTTTGCCACAAACTAGAAATCCCCTCCCCAGAACTGGAAAAATACGCAAATAGTCAGGAGCGAATAACGGCAGGAGATGACCTGCAGTGGCAAGTAAATTCAAGGATCAGACATCAAGATGTGGACTCTCGAGGAAATTAATATCTGAGAAAATACCACACAACGGTGCAAGGGGCCTTAGAGTGGAAAGGGGGGGGGGGGGCTGGGGTTGATGGGATGGGAAAAAAGAAAAGTGAAAGGATTGGTAAAACACAACAAAAATGCAGGGAGAGGGAAACAGGGACTCATGGAGTGGACATGGGGTCGCCCTATTAGTGCTTAGGCAGGGGGGGAATAGGGTGTCTTACAGAGCTCCGCCCCACAATAAATAGAGCAGAGGGGGCAGAGCGTGCCCCACAAAACAAAGTAAAACGCTCTCAGCTCTAGAGAATATGGGGGTAAAAAACCCATATCAGAAAAAAGGGAGGGGGAGGGTGGGAGGAGGGAAAAGGGAGGGAAGGAGGGTGGGGAGGGAAAGGTCTGAGTCACATGAGTGGTTACATAGGCGCACCTATTTTGAGACAAGAGATGAGGAGACCCCGTGCGTCCGCTGGGTGTCCCCTCCATCCGGTCACCTAGGGGGACCGCGTGGGGGGGAGGGCCGGAGGACGGGCGGGGAAGAAAAGGCACAAGAATGGAAAACGTAAACAGCATAAAAATAATCTCTTACAATGTCCGAGGACTAAATTCCCCAGGGAAGAGAAACATTATTCTCCGAGAACTAGAAAAAAGTAAAGCAGAAATAATTTTCCTACAGGAGACGCATATAACCCAAAACTCAAATGCCAAAATTTATTCAAGAAACATACCAACATGGTATCAAGGAGACTCGCCAATAAGAAGGGCCAAAGGAGTAGCCATCGGTATAGGGAAAAATGTACGTTTTCTAATAGATCAAAGGAAAATAGACCCGGAGGGTCGATATCTTTTTATTACAGGAACTATACACGGGGTAAAATATACATTGGCCAATGTCTACTGTCCTAATAAGAACCCTAAAAAATATTTGATAGATATAATTAAAATACTAATGGAATTCAAGCAAGGAAAATTAATACTAGCTGGAGACTTCAACTTCAGCATGGATAATAAAATGGACAGTACCTCAAGAGTAAGGGACAAAGAGGTAAATCAACTAAAGAAATTAAAAAGAACATTATATGAACAGCAACTAATAGACCCTTGGAGAATTCAGCACCCCAGCACAAAGGACTACACATTCTACTCAACAGTACACAAAATTTACTCCAGATTGGATTACATCATGGTCGAACATAGAAACTTGGAAGAAATAGAAGAAACAAAAATAGGCATAATAACCGCCTCAGATCACAGCCCAGTAACCTTGAGAATGAAAATAAAAGGAGAAGTCCTTGAAAGGGGTCCATGGAGAATCAACGAAACGTTATTAGAAGACAGTGAGACCGAAAAAAGCATCATAGAAGAAATTAAAAGATATTTTGAGGAAAACGATACACCAGAGGTATCGAAAGCAACAATATGGGAGGCCCATAAATCTGTTATTAGGGGCAAGTTAATAGCCATAGGGGCAAGAAAAAAACAGGAAAGGAAAACAAACATGCAACAAATAATTAAAGAAATTTATGAATTGGAACGAAAACATAAAAATCAAGTAAACAATAAAATCTTCGGCCTACTATCTCAAAAGAGAGAGCAATTAAAAGACTGGATGGAACAAGAAGAAAGGAAGGACTACAACAGAGTAGTACAAGAAAAATATAAATGGGGTAATAAACCAGGAAAATACCTAGCAAATCTGGTAAAAAAAAAGAAGTCTTTGAATTACATTGAGAAGATCAAAAATGAAAAAGGAGAAGTGGTAAATAAAACTACAGATATAGCGATAACATTTCAAAAATACTTCAGCTCCCTTTATGCAATAAAAGGACAGGAAAGTTGGAAAGAAGCGAATACAAGAACAAAGAAGATACAAGAATATTTAAAAAAAGCAAACTTACCAAAACTAAAAATAGACCAACTAGAAGAATTGGAAAAAAATATTACGCATTAAGAGGTAAAACTGGCATTAAAGGAAACTCCCGTAGGAAAAAGCCCAGGACCAGACGGGTTTACGGTCAAATACTATAAAAAATTTGAAGAACAGCTGACTTCAAAACTATTAGAATATATGAATTCCTTAGGGGAAGATGAAGAAATAAGAAGTTAATCGTTATTAGCTCATATTACAATACTACCAAAAGAAGGGAAAGACAAAGTTAACTGCTCAAGCTACAGGCCAATAGCCCTATTGAACGCCGATACGAAGCTGTACTCCAAGATCCTGGCCACTAAGATAAAAAAACTAATCCCACTGTGGATCAACCCGGACCAAACTGGTTTTGTCCCGGGGAGAGAGAGGAGGGACAACAGCCTAAAATCATTATTGATGTTGCACAAGAAGGTGCAGAATGAGACCCCAGTTCTATTCCTGTCATTGGATGCAGAAAAAGCATTTGACAGGGTAGACTGGGGTTTCATGATGGATACATTGCGGCATTTGGGTATCGGGACAAAAATGATGAAGTGGATAACAAATTTGTATAATGGCCCGACAGCAGTCGTAAAAGTAAACGGTAGACTCTCTCCAAAAATTAAGATGCAGAATGGAACACGGCAAGGCTGTCCACTGTCTCCACTATTATATGTATTGGCTTTAGAACCACTATTAGCAACACTCCGCAATAACAAAGAGGTAGAAGGAGCGAAACTAGGAGGAAAAGAGCATAAGATCGCTGCTTACGCGGACGACATCTTGATGTACGTATCCAACCCAAGAGTGTCACTCCCAAACATACTGAAAGAAATTAAAAAATACGGAGAACTGTCAAACTTCAAAATTAATCCAATAAAAACGGAAATATTAAACATAGGTCTAGAGAAAAAGGAAGTTCAGTTTTTACAAAAAGAATTCCCATTCACTTGGGTAAAAGAACTAAATTACCTTGGAATTAAAATAACTCCTAGAGTCGAAAAAATTTATCAGGCAAACTTTATTCCACTGATCAATGAGGTCAAAGAAGAAATGAAAAAGTTAAGAATACAGCCACTTTCATGGATTGGAAGAATAAATATGTTTAAGATGACGATATTACCTAAAATAAACTACAGATTACAGATGTTACCAGTAAAAATCCTGCAGAGCTTTTTTAAAATAATTAAAACAATCCTGCTAAAATACATATGGCTTAATAAAAAACCAAGAATTAATTACACGCTGATCACAAGGAAAAAGGAGCATGGAGGTCTTGCCGCTCCAGATATAAGTAGGTACTATAAAGCCATAGTTTTAACACGAATGTTAGAGTGGACAAATGAGAAAAATGAAAAAAAATGGGTGGAAATGGAAAACACAATAAGTGGAGCCACACTACATAAGAATATTTGGATTCCACGGAAATATAGAATATTGGACACCGACACGCACGAAATAACAAAAAATGTATTTAAAATTTGGGACACCATCCACTTAAAGAATGAATGGAAATATAATTCACCACTATTAGCACTCACAGGATCGAATCTCTTCACCCCTGGGAGGGAAATATTTGAAATCCAAGGAATAGGTAACCCACAACTGAAAGATATCACTAGAAATGGTAAAATAAGAACACGAGTAGAAATAGAGGAAAGGAATGGATGGAAGATGAATGAATGGAAGTATACTCAACTAAGGCACCTAGTAAGCACAATACCACACCCACTGAGAGATGAAACAAAATTAACTGCACTGGAAAAGCTATGTAGCAATGAAACACCATTAAAAAACGGAACATCAAAAATTTATAGTATACTGACAGATTTGGAAGCACAAGAAAGACCAGAATATATAAATCAATGGGAAAAAGAAATGAATTTAAAAATAGATAACCAAAAAGTGGAAAAAATGATAGAAATGGGATATAATAAGGCTTGGGACATGAAGACCATAGAAATGAATTATAAACTAGTATCAAGATGGTATATGACCCCAGTAAGAATACACAGATTCCATCAAGATAGAACCTCCTTGTGTTGGAGAAAATGTGGCCAAATAGCAACGATCACACACATATGGTGGGAATGCCCAATAATAATGGAGTACTGGAAGGAAGTGTTAAATAACATAAAAGAAATAACTGGAGAAGAAATAGAACAAAATATTTGGACTTGCCTCTTCCATATCTACAATAAACCTAAGAAACAATATAGAAAATCAATAATACCTAACCTCCTGAATGCGGCCAAGGCCTTAATTCCCAAGAATTGGCTAAAAAGTGGAAAACCAGACATTAGAAACTGGCTAAAGGAAATAGATTATCACTACAAAATGGAAGGAGGAGAGAAAGGGGATAATAGTAGATGGGAAAGTTGGAAAAACTACAAAGTCTCGGATATTTATTTAGATAGGATAAAAGAAAGAATAGGTGCAGAGCCAAGTGGATAAATAAACAACATAAAGGAACGGACCAGACACAGGGGAGGGGGAGGGGGGGGGGCGAGGGGGAGGGGGGGTGGGGGGAAATAAGAGGGACTGAGAGAGATTAAGATAATAATAGGGTTTATAATTATAGAAGGCGTTTTGTCGTCGGTTTTTAAAATTATTTAAGAATATCTTAGAAGGGAAAAATAATAAAGATGTGACGGAAACAATCCACAATGATGTGAAAAAGGAGAAGAGATAAAGTTTGACACATAAAGTTGAAATAATGTCTCTCGGAAAACTTTCGCTGAAGTGGATAAAAAAAAAAAAAAAAAAATTGGTTTATAAGATTTATTTATAGATTTTAGAGCTCGTGCTAAATATGTGCCGGTTTTATTAGATTTTAAGTAGAATGCATGCTTAGTACGACGTAATGATTTGTCAGCAGTGTTTGTAAGAAATAAGTCATATTCCAGTCTCGCCTTCTCCAACTTAGTTTTTATTACTGGGGTGGGATTATTTTGGAAAGCTGTAAAAGAGGAGTTAAATTCAGTTTCTAATTTTCGTTCCATATTAATATGCTCCCGTTTGAGTTTCCCCCATTGTTGTTGAAATACTCCTCTTAAAACAGGTTTGTGCGCTTCCCATTAGGTCAATGGGGAAATATCTGGACTTATGTTATTTTAAGGTAATCTTTTAAAGCCTGCTCAATTATTAAACTGTGAGATGGGTGTTTCAATAATATATCTGGGAGATACCATGTAGGATCATGTGCTTTAGGTAAGACAGAAGCAATGGAGGTGAAGACTGCATTATGATCAGACCATGGGATAGGGATTATGGTGGATAAAAGTATTTCTGGTACCATTCCTATGGAAAAAAAAAAAAATGGAGTTAGACTTACCGGTAACTCTTTTTCTAGGAGTCTTCCAGGACAGCCTCTGAGACATAGGGCTCCTCCCTCCGGGACAGGAAACACATTCACCCAAATGATTAAAAGGAGGTCCTCCAGGCCTTCCCCTTCAGTTTCCACAAGAACAGCCGGAAGGCTCTGAAAGACATAACACACTGACATAACATTAGTATATCCCCTTTGCACCAGCTACAAAACCCTGGGTGGGAAACCAGGCTGTCCTGGAAGACTCCTAGAAAAAGAGTTACCGGTAAGTCTAACTCCGGTTTTCTCTTATCGTCTTCCAGGACAGCCTCTGAGATGATAAGCAAGAAACTTACTCTGTTAGGGCAGGACCACTGCCTGGAGGACCTTTCGTCCAAATGCCTGTTCTTTAACAGCAACCAGGTCCAAGCGGTAATGCTTTGCGAACGTGGAGTAGCTTGACCACGTCGCTGCTCTGCAGATCTCCTCCGGAGTGGCACCGGCTTTCTCTGCCCACGATGCTGAAACCGCCATAGTTAAATGTGCCTTAACTAGAGGCGCTTGCCTCCCTGCCAACCTGTATGCCTCTAGAACTGTCATCCTTATCCATCTAGCAATGGTGGATTTTGATGCTTTAAACCCTTTATGTGACCCAGCAAAATTTACAAACAATGATTCTGCCTTCCTGAATTCTTTGCTGATATCTAAATAAACCAAAAGGCTATGCCTAACGTCAACTAAACTGAATTCTCCTTCCTCAACAGCTTCTGAGGAGGAATAAAATGTTGGCAGGATAATATCCTGAGTTCTTTGAAAAGTAGAAGACACTTTGGGGAGGAAACTAGGATCTGTTTTAAGCACAACCCTATCCTCCAAAATTAACAAAAATGGTTCTCTAATTGAGTGCGCCTGCAACTCACTCACTCTTCTGGCTGAGGTGATTGCAATCAGAAAAGCTGTCTTTAGAGCCACCCACTTAACATTAGATTTTTCCAGAGGTTCGAAGGGATACTTAGTAAGGGCGTTGAGTACCAAGGATAAATCCCAGGAGGTACAGGCTCTGACCTTCACTGGCCTGGACTTGGTGAGGGCTTTAAAGAAACTTTTTACAAAACGATCTTGCTGCAGGGAGACCTGGAGAAAACCGCTCAAGGCTGTTGCCTGTACCTTTAGGGTACTGATAGAGAGACCTAATTCCACTCCTGCCTGGAAAAAGTCCAACACTGCTGGGATTCCTTGTTCTTCCCCCTGTTCCACTAACCAGGAATTGAACCTCTTCCAGACCTTAGCGTAGATGGCGCTGGTCACTGGTTTATGACATTGTAAAAGGGTTTTAACGACTCGTTCTGAAAACCCTTGAGCCCTTAACAACTGTTCCTCAGATACCATGCTGTGAGCTTGAGGATCTCTAGCTGAGGATAACGGATAGGACCCTGTGTGATCAGATCCTCCCTCATAGGAAAAGGAATCGGAGGATATACGGCCAATCTCTTTATGACTGCAAACCAGGCCCTCTTTGGCCAAAACGGGGCTATCAAAATGAGATCCATTTCCTGAGTCAGAAATTTTTGAAGGACCGCTGCAATAAGCCTCATTGGGGGGGAGGCATAGCAAAGATGGAAGTGCCATGTATTGCGAAGGCATCCACCCCCCTGGCTTGGTCCTGCGAGTGCAGGGAAAAGAACTGAGCAACTTTCTTGTTGTCTTTTGAGGCAAACAGATCCACTTCTGGTATGCCCCAGGCCTTCACAATCTGCTCGAACACTTCCTGGTTGAGCGACCATTCATCCTGCTTCACTCGCTGATGACTGAGAAAGTCCGCCAGAGAGTTCTGAGTCCCCTTTAAGTGTACTGCTGAGAGAAAAGCCAAGTTTGCTTCGGCCCAAGCGAAAATTTCACCTGCTATCAACTGCAGTGCAGGACTCCTGGTCCCTCCCTGCTTGTTTATGTATGGGACGGTGGCTGCATTATCTGATCTTACTTGAAGATGCTGTTCCTTTTATCTTTTGCTGGAAGGCTTCTATCGCCAGTAGCTCCCTCTGATTTGAGGTCCGTCTGGCTTCCACCTGAGACCAGGATCCTTGAGCCAGATCCCTTTCCAGGTGTGCGCCCCAACCGAAAAAGCTGGCGTCTGTTGTTACCACTAGAGCTTCTAGTCTAGACCACAACAGACCTCTGTTCAGCTTGTGATTGGTTCGCCACCACCACAGTGTCCTTTTGACCCTGGTGGAAATAGGCATTGGTTGATCCAAACCCTGCTGGCTGCCATCCCTGCACTGCATAAGGAGAGTCTGTAACGGGCGCTGGTGAATCCTTGCCCAAGGGACTGCTGGGAAACAAGATGTCATTAAGCCTATCACTCTCATCACATCTCTGACCTGGGCTTCCTGATTGGTCTGAAGCTGCGCTGCCGCTAGACCTACCTTCTCTATCTTTTCTGATGGGAGGAAGACCTTCCTCTCTACTGAAGAAATTCTGTATCCCAGGTATAGAACTTCCTGGGTTGGGATCAATTGAGACTTGTCTTGATTGATCAACCAACCGAGAGAACGCAGGAACCATTGCGCCTCCTGCAGGTTTTCTTCTAGCTGCTGGTAAGACTGGGCGACGAACAGAAGATTGTCCAGATAGGGGATCACTGTAATGGCTCTGACACGCAGTGGGGCTAGGGCCTCTGCCAGGACCTTCGTGAAGATCCTCGGAGAGGAAGCCAGTCCAAACGGAAGTGCCCTGAATTGGAAGTGGAGAACTTCCGAAATTCACCCTGACTGCCAGTCTGAGGAATTTCTGGAATTCCTGATGTATTGGCACATGTAAATATGCGTCCCTAAGGTCGATCGTCGCCATATAGCAATCGGGAAACAGGAGACTTGTTATCGTGAAGATAGACTCCATTCTGAAACGCTTGTACCTGATAAACTTGTTCAGGGGCCGAAGATTAAGAATCAACCTGAACTTGCCTGACAGCTTCCGGACTACGAACACATGGGAATATACCCCCTGTCTGTGTTCCTCCTGAGGTACTGGGCTGATGAGCTGTTGATCCAACAACTCTCCCAGTAGCAAACTCAGAGCTTCTGCTTTCTCCCGGTCTCTGGGTAACTGGGTTACTAAAAAGGTAGGAGGAGGAAGGGCATCGAACTCCAACTTTTTGCCATTTTCTATTATGTTTAATATAAACAGGCTTGAAGTTACGTTGGACCATTGCGGGAGGAAGTCCCCCAACCTTCCTCCCACCGGAACACAGGAGTCATTGGGATTTTGCGGGGGTGTGAGGAGGATTGAACAATATTCCTCCTCTGCCACGTCCCTTGTGACCTGTCCAGTGTTTTTTAGGATGACCCTCTCTCTCCTGTTAGGTCTTTAGCCTGAAACCTCGAAAAAGACGTCTACCCCCGGGTCTCTTCTTTTTTTTTGGAAAAGCCTTTTTCTTGTCCTGGGTATGTTCTAAGGCCTCCTGAAGCCTGGGTCCAAAAAGATGATCGCCTGAGAAATGCAATCCACAAAGCCTGAGCTTTGATGCTGCATCCCCCGAACAAGCTTTCAACCAAAGGCCCTTCTTGCAGCATTCACCAAAGCTGCAGACCTGGCTGCTAGCTTTACGGATTCCACAGAAGCGTCAGCTAAGAACCCAACCGCTTTAAATAATAAAGGAAAAGATTTTAGCAGCTGTTGTTGGGACGTTCCTGCAGAAATGTGAGACTGCAACTGGGTTAACCAGCACTCTAAATTTCTAGCAACACAGGTAGCTGCAAGGGCTGGTTTTAGCCCAATAGAGGAGGCATCCTAAGCCCATTTAAGGAGCATATCACCCCTTTTGTCCATAGAGTCCTTAAGGGATCCCAGGTCATCGAAGGCCAAATCCGTCTTTTTGGAAACCTTCCCCAGAGGTGCATCCAATTTAGGAACCTTGTTCCACGGATGGGCCGTGTCCTTTCAAAAGGAAATCTACGCTTAAGACTGCCTGAGAAGAATGGTCTTCTCTCAGGATGCTCTCAGATCGCTTCCACTAGAGATTTGTGCACAGGAAAAACTCTGGCTTTCTGTGCAGAGACCCCCTGATACATAAGGTCATGCTTAGAAAGTTGTACCAACCAATTTCTAAGGTGTCATAGATCACCTTAAGTAAGTCACCCACATCGTCCAGAGTCAATCTGTACCTGGACCCTCTGGAGAAATCTTCCTCTTCTTCAGAATCAGACCCCGAGTCCGCTTGAGAAGAGGCAAGTGATCTGGGTTCCCTCTCCCTATCTTCCGTATCCTGACTGGGTTCGGATAGGGAGTGGAAACTTGCAGTTCTAGAAATGGGCACCGAAGGACCCTGCATCCTATGCATCATGCCTCTAAATGATTTGAAAGTGGATGCAATTTCGTCTTTCACAGACGTAAGCATTTTATGACACTCCGTCATAGAATCATCCTTAGTTAAACTGCTGACACATTCTGGACAAAGAGGTTTCTCCCAATTGGAGCCTAGTTTTGTCTCACAAATTGCACACTTTCTCCTGGGAGGCTGCATCTGGGACCTGTCTTGTGTTTTACCCTGAAAACAAAAGAAAAGACAGAAAACATCCCATGAGAACCTATCCCAAACCCCACCACCACTTTGCTCAGGGGGAAGGAGAGAAGTGCCCAGCCCTTTACCTGTAGTTCCCCACCCAGGGAAGGACTTTGGCCACAAGGACCCTAACCCCCTCCAAGAGTAAGCTATGGTCTACTCTCACCACGCTTACCTGAGAGGTGCCGGTGCCAGAAGAACCGGAGTCGAGCGCCTGAACTGCTGTAGTGCTCTCCATGGCTCCTCAGGGTTGTTACAGCCTCTGCTGGATCCACACAGGCTCCGGACGCCCAACAAGCCACACGCTGTGCCTGGAGACCGGAACCTTCGTCTCACGGTGCCCCCTGATGACGCGGTTCCGTTGGAAGCCGTCACTTCCATTCGTTGGAATGCAGACGTCCCTCCTCTGACACACGCACGTTCATATACCTGGACTTGCCTGCAAACACAGAAAACAGAGGATAAGATGTGTGCGGCGAAATAGAGGTAGGGACCCTGCCGCTCTTCAGGGGTCCGACTCTCTCCGAGCCTTTAGGCAGCAGTGTGCTAGCAGCCCTCTCTTCACTGCTCTTTAGACAGAGGGGCGCTTTGGGCAGAGGAGAAGGTAACCAGAGGCTCATCCAGGACGGTCCTGGGACATAGAGCTCCCCAGGTTCCTCATATGCTTCCTTCCCGTCCGGCAGGAAACACAAAACTGAAGGGGAAGGCCTGGAGGACCTCCTTTTAACCATTTGGGTGAATGTGTTTCCTGTCCCGGAGGGAGGAGCCCTATGTCTCAGAGGCTGTCCTGGAAGACGATAAGAGAAAATATGATCAATTCTGCTGAAAGTTTGATGCGGGTGTGAGAAATATGTATATTTCCTTTTAGTTGGATTATTCTCTCTCCACGACTAATTTAAATTTAGTGAGGAGTTGTGAGAAAGACTGTTTAGGTTGGGTTTGGGGAGGAATGAAGGGGGTTTTGTCCAGAAATGGAAGAATGACTTGGTTGGAATCTCCACACACAATCAGTGATCCTATTCTATGTGAATTTATCACTTGAAAAAGGTGTGATAAGAAGGGTATAGGTTTTTTTATTAGGGGCATAATAAGAAACTACAGTTATGGCTGTGTCCATAATAAACCCTGTGAGTATTAAGTAACAGCCTTCTGGATCTTTAATTTCTGCTTGTATTGTAAAAGGAGTGGACCTATGGAAGGCTATTAGAGTTCCACGTTGCTTGGTATCAGCTGAAGCTGTGAACACCTGCGGGTATGACAAATTGTAAAATTTGGGCATTGAAATTTTCATAAAGTGTGTTTCTTGTAGGCACACAATGTGCGCTTTTTTGACCTGGAATGATCTGAAAGCTTTTGTTCTTTTTTGCGGAATGTTTAGACCCTGAACGTTTAGGGATAATATGATTAATGGCGCCATAGTAGTTGAACCAATAGGCAGCTCTTACCATTTATTTCCGAGTGGTGGCTTCTCGACCCAATACCCGCGAATAAAGAGAGAAATAAGAGAAAAAGAGGTCCAGAGAAATCTGGAGTGAGTAAGGAACAAAAAACATGTGAAAGCATACAACAAATAGATATAATACAGTTACTAAGAGATTCAAGGTATACCCGTGACAGAGGAAAAGATCCTCCATCAGGGAAAAAGTTGCCAACACCGGATCCCCCCATTAAATATGTGGGAACCCGGTGAAAGTGAAATGGGGCACACGGAACTTCCATGAGCAGAACACCCATCTCAAAATGTAATAATAAATAAACATTGCAACAATGTTTGTTAATAAGCCCTAACAATATTTTGATAACATCTTTTATAAAATGAGTGCGTTAATCCATTAAGGATAAACTCGTGAGAGGTAGAATTTTCTAGCAAGAAGATTATCTTATGAAAATTCTTAATAGGTGTGAACAAGGGGGAAAAAAAAAATTGAACTTTAATGTTTTGCTTACTCAGTAAATTTGGGTTGTTCGGATAATGCTAACCAGTAAAAATTCATAAACTAATGGATATAATTCGCCTTTGGCAACTGGGTAGCAATATCACTTTATCATGAGGATCCAAATGGAAAGATAAAAAAAATAAAATAAAATAAAAAAAAAAAGGTAAAGTTGAATCCTATATGAGATGGATATAACTGAAGTAGATTAGGATATTAGTCACAGAAGTCTGTGTAATATAAAAGAGGTCATATGACTTAGTGATGATTTATATGCTGTCAGTCGTTTTGACCAATTTTTGGTAAAGTTCAAAGAAATACAGTCTATTTGCTGAAGGGATTATGCGCATATTTTAGATATAGAGTATTTCTTCCAAACTTTCTTCCATATCAGAAGTATTTTTGTGCGTTCCATATTTGCATTTTTATTCCATGCAGTCTTCTTGTTCTTGATGTGGGGACGTATGTTGGCTTCTCTTGTGTAGATGCTCACTTCCATTCTTTTCCGCAGATTGGGATGAAATCTTTAGAGAGGAGGTAGATGCCGACCTTCTTCTTGAGGTAGAAGCAGTATGAGGATTCTCAACCAAATTTAAGTATTGCATAGCCTGTTGGAGCTCTTCTGGTGATCTGCAGGTGTGTCTGGTACCTTGATGGGAGAATCTTAGGAAAAACGGTAATCCCCATTGGTAAGCGATATTGTTTCGTTGAAGTTCCAGCAATCGGGGCTTCATTGCACGTCTTTTAGAGATAGTTGATTGGGAGAGATCCACAAATAACTGATAGTTATGCCCCTGGAAGACTAAGTTGTTTTTTTCTCTGGCCACAACTAGGAGTTGCTCCTTTGTTCTGAAAAAAATGGAATTTAGCTATAATGTCCCGTGGGGGGCCCATCTGTTTTTTTGGGCATAAGACCCTGGTGCACTCTGTCCATTTCTAGCTGTTGCACTGGTATTGCTGGTACTAGTTCCTGGCATAATGCAGTTACTGTGGATTGTACATTTATGACAGATTCTGGTATCCCTCTGATACGCAAATTCAACCTTTTGGCTCTATTTTCATAGTCCTCCAATTTGTTCTGCAGCATAAAATTTTCTTCTTTAAGAAAATCAATTTCAGACATGTAGTCTTGAGCAGAATTTTCCATTTCTTCCACTTTAAGCTCAAGCGCTGCAGTGTGGTGTCCCAATTCCCTAATCTCTTTGGTGAGATTATTAGTTATTTACTTTGAGGTTTGTTTCAGCGCTTTGTGTAGCATTTTTTCAAATTGTTTTAAAATGCTTTGAGAGAAAGTAGATTCTTGTGAATGAGTATGCGAGATAGTTAATTAATTGTCTGAGTCCTCTGGGGAGATGGGCTGTATTAATTTTGGTTATTGTTTAATACAGCGCGCTGAGGTGTTTGAGGCTGATTCTGAGGTAATCTGCGCCATCTTAGATGAGACCCGCGCCTGTGTGCCTCCTAATGGTTTAGGTTTTGATTTGTTACGTGCTCCTCCCAGCACCATTGTGGTTTTAAAATACTCCTCTCACCTCTCCGGTGTATGGGACAGATGTTCCGCTGTTTTAAAAGCCGTTGGGCTGTTTATATTCAGCGGGTTTTCTCCTCACTTAGCGGAGCTCTAGCCGAACATGTCTGTCGTGCTAGACTCCGTGCATGCGCCCCCCAAGTTTACATTTTATTCTAGTTACAAACCCATCTAGATAACAATGTACTAAACTTATTTTAAGACAAATAGGCATGAACAAATGTAGTTAACCTGCATCTTCCAAAAACATTGCCTTAGTGGGCGAACAAGCGATGTTTACTACGAACGATTACTGTGTCCACGACCCTGAAACTTGCCATTTTATACTGTACAACAGTAAACAAAAGCACATGGAGCAGCACAAACATAATAAGAAGAATAGGAACACACGATAAAATACTTATTTTTGCAGCACTCTTGATTCTTCTGTACTGATCCTGCTCCCTCAATTTGAGGTCTGACCATCGTTTCCTCAGTTGATCCTTGGATCGCCGTACCCCAAAATTCTTCTGTAGACTTTTCTCAACTTTAGTCATGATCTTGGCCTTTCTCACATTTGGGTTTGGGTACGGTCCATGCTTCCCGTCATAGTCGGCCCTCTTGAAGATGTCCTTCGTCTCCACCATCTCTATTAAGGCCATATTGGAGGCCTTAAATATCCTCCAGGATTGGGACGTTTGTGGCTCCGGGCTTTCCTCATCGTTGTTGCTGCTGCTGTCTGCATACACTTGTTGTCTCTCTGCCATGTGCTATCCCACTGCACCGAAAGACAAGGGGCGGGGAATAGGGTAGAAAGAACGTCAGGGGCGGGCGGAGTTTCATACATGTGCAGTGTATATAAAGCATAACACGAGTGCATCGTACGTACGATCTGTGAGAGGAGGAAGGTGTATCGGAAGCTCCGATTGTTTGAACAAAGGTACAATTTTAACTTGGTGCATCAGTGGCCTATACTGCTTATAGATTGAGGCCTATATTGGGACAAGATTAGGAGAGTTTAGCCTGACATTAGGGTTTGTCTTGTGTTGTGTCTTGCAGATAAAATGGATCTATTGAATGATCAGGACTTTATCCCCATATTCATTGATATGTACGGGGGCTGCCCTGTCTGTTGCAGGTAAACCATCCCTTTTATAACAATAAAACAAAGAGGAAGGCAGTGCTGGATCAATTGCTGGAATTTGTGAAGCCGGTGATCCCCACGGCAGACATCCCCTATTTGAAGGCCCTTATTGGTGGCATAAGGAGCACTTATAATAGGGAGTGCAAGAAGGTCCAGGATTCCCAGAGATCTGGAGTTGCAGCAGATGACATTTATGTACCCAGGCTGTGGTACTATGACAGACTGCATTTTCTGGCAGGCCAGACTGAACCCAGGCCAGCACTCTCCAATCTTCTTTCAAGGCTTCCTTCCACCTCAGCTGAAGCTTCCAACATCCAACCTGGGCCTTCCAGCCAGGAAGATCTGGAGGAGCCCAGCTTGAGCCAGGTATAGCATTGTTCAACATATTTCTAGTCAAATCATTAATGATGTTAACTAGATGTTATTATTGATCAGTAATTTTTGATTTTACAAAGGGTTTTACATATAAATAGGCAGTAGGGGCCACAAATGATTGGGACAAGAATGAAAAATGCTGGGGTCAGAATGTTAGTCTTTTCTAGTTATTAACATTCAATTTGTAACAGTCATGAGCTAAAAATTGTGTGTGATTGATGAACCAAAAACTAAAACTATGTCCCTTTTTCATACACAGGAAAGTCTCAGCCAGGAGGAGGCTGTGGAAAGTGGCAGCCAGGAGGTGGTGGGGGTAGGTGGCAGCCAGGAGGTGGCTGGGCCTAGTAGCCTGCTCGAATCCCAGATCCTTCCCCTCTGCCTTCCACAAAAAAGTGCCAGAAAGAGGAGTAACCTGGAAGAGGCAACACTTGGCCTATTTCTGAAGGCTACTGTGGCTCTCAGAACCCCCCCCCCCCAGTCTTCAAGAGGACTATGCCTACATGGCAGCCTGCAAAATGCTGGAAATGGAGGAGGGCCAATGCCTCTTCTGTGAGTAAGTGATCTTACAAGCCCTAAATAAGTGTTTGTGGGGCGAACTCACACGCCAAAGTCACGTTTGTGAGTTCAACCATGGTCCTCCTCCTCTTCCACCACCTGCCACAACTACAACACCAGAGCCACAGCCTGGAAGGAAGTGTGGAAGGAAGACAAGAGAGTGATGGCCTGGGTTCAGCCTGGTCTGACAAAAGATGCAGGCTGTGGTATGACCACAGCCTGGGGACAGATATGTCATCTACTGCTGTTCCTGATCTCTTGTAGTCCTGGACTGGATTGAGCTCACTATTATAAGGACTCCTCAGGCCACCAATTTTGACTGTAAAATAATTGATGTCTGCCCTGGAATACAAAGGCTTTGCAAATTTCACCTGTTTCTCCAGCGTTGCCTTCCTTTTTATTTTGTTATGACCCAGAATAAATGGATATTTATTTTTCACGATTGCGTTGCAATCGGTGGTGGGACCCAGAGTGTTCCCTGCAAGCACCGTAATGAATACTGTGCAATCTGGAACTCTGCTCACGGGTACTGGAGTTCGAATGAAGCCGCAGGGGAAGTTTGTCCTGTATACCTCTGGAGTTGTTGAGGGACTGGGCATGACCTGCCATCGATGTGGAGGATTGGCCGTACATCTTCGTCCATTTGGCCGATGTCCGCAGTGTGGAGAGTACTTGTTTGTGGTGGAGCCACCTACTATGCCATCCCATGCCTATCGGATGGATTGGGTGACAGGTATCGCTACAGTGGAAGCTGCTACCGCTGCAAAAAGAGAGCGACAGGCCGCTACTTTGCCTGTTGCTACTGAAAATGTTTCAGAGACAGACACTGTTGCTGCCGTCTCATCAGGAGACATTACTTTGATTTCTGAGTCCACTACGCCTGTTCCTGTAGTACCTACTCAGAAGAAGGTGGGCTATGTGAAGGCTTCCCGGGGCCGTGGTCGAGGCCTACCCCAGAGGTTACCTGAGCTGGAGCTACCAGAGTCTACGCCTGGGACGGGTAAGCCACTGTTGGGGACTGTAAATAAATATTTGCCAGCGGAAGAATTAAGGGACTCGGAAATAGAATCCATGTCAGATCTTTCTGGGGATGATGACTTGTTTGAAACCATGTCGCAAGAGCTATTGTGGTCACAAGGCGAGGATGTTGCCTCCACAGTGACCCTTCCTGAATGGACTGCCATGGGTTCTGGGAAGACGTCACCCTGTATGGAGATGCACAGTGCCGTTGCTGGGACTTTGTCAAAAGTTATTGATTCGCTACAGACACCGGCTGGGTCTATGGTGAAAAAGTCATTAGATTCCTGTGTACTGCCTGGTATGGGGAGAGACAGACCTTTGCAAAAACTTGCTCGCTTGCAAAGGATGTTAAACAAGCGTGTGGCCGCAGAGTATGGTTTGGAGTTCCCTTATGTGCCCCAGGATGTCATGCAGGAGATTGAAGCTAATCGGGAGCTTTGGTATAGTGACGCTATTTGGGACTACTTGTCTGTGCCTAAGCCCTTTAGAAAGACTGGATGTTCCGTCCGGATGGATGAACATTTCAACGGATGCTTTGAACATCGGAACTATGGTCGGCATATCTATACTGATAAAGTGGTAATCTGCAGACCAGGAAAGGACAATGCTGTGTATTTTATTACCATTGTGGATAAAGAAGGAAAATATGTGACTTTACCAGATACTCAGTTTTACTGGTAATTATGGACACTATCACTTTGAAGTTACTTAGTTAGATAATGACAGGGTAAAGAGATCTGCGTGTTCAAGATCTACAGATCCTGTTCTGTGTTTAAATCCAAGGACTTCTGTTTGCTAGCCGGATTTCTTTTACAAGAAAAGTTCTTATGCAGGGATGGACTCCAAAAGTATATATTTTTTCTAATATAAATAATAGGAAGAGAGTCTCATTTTAAATGAGGCTTTGCTCCTGGTGTTGCGTAGGATGTATATATGTGTGTTTAAATGTGTTTCCTTTTCAGGGATCATCGGATCATATGTATAGCTGGGAGGCTTTTCAGCTAGTTAGTTAGTGAGGATGTGTCAAATTATATTGTGGTTTTGTTCGCAGTTGTGAACATAATGTTTTATAAGATATAAGTCTCATAATGTCTTTATACTGTCCTTTCTCTCTCTCTTTGCCTATCTAAAGTTATGAGAAATTCAAATGCTACTCTCAACCTTGAGAGTTACTGTTACTGTGTTGGGACAGACGTTGGGGACAATGTCTATTGTAGTGGGGGGAGTATGTAGCGCTGGTAGATTTACAATCTACCGCAGGTTAGGTAAATTTAGTAAATTGTGTGTTAGGAAGGTTAAAAGTTCGCCTCTGTTCCAGCTTGGCTGACGTTGTGTGTGCTTCCGTGCTGACCGGTGGGTGTCGCTGTTACCACTGGTCAGTGTTGGAAAGGCAACGTGTCGAAGTGTATGGATGCTCCCCTGTCTCGGAGACAAGCTCGGTGGAGGTGGTCCTCCGAGTTGCATTCTGGGAAGAGGGTATTTATGTGACAGACGCCATGTTCTAGGGTTTTTTACAGCCACCTGCTGGCCCTCCTGGCCGACAGGTATGCGTTAAGGAGCTACCTTGTGGCCCTCCGATTGGGAGGCCAATGATACAGCGGCGCAGGGGTGGGTCCAGAGGCTTGTCTGGGGCCTACCACCACGGCCGAGGAATGGTCCTGAGCTGTCGGTCCTGTGTGACGAAGCTGGATGGCCGAGGAGATCCCAGGGGAGGACCCGTCTTGGAGAGATCACGCAGCGTGCTGGTCTATAGAGGGGCCTGGTGACTCGGTCGAAGGACGTATCCAAAAGAAGTAACTATACAGCATAGTGTTTCCGGTTCGGCTTAAAGGTTCAGGCACTGTGACTGACTTTCACTGCAGAGAAAATCTGATACATCCTGTGGCAGAGGATTGTACGGATTTACCCCACAAACGAGTCTGTGGCAGAGACTTTTGATTCGTGCTGCGTACTAGCTGCTAGACTGGTGAGAGAGGCCTATCCAGACGAGCAAGGAGTGTGTCCCACAAGGGGAGCTCATTCCACCTAATTATCTGAATTCTAACAGGACATTTGTCGTTTAGATTCTATAAGAAGATGTTTGCGTTTCTCCTGAAAGTTTCCTTCTCCGCCTCTTTCCTGCTACTTCCTAAAGTTTGTTCAATAAAGCATTGAAAACATACTCCAGTGTTGGTGCGTGTGTCGTCCAGAAGTAAACTCAACGGAACCCCTAGACCCGGTGCCGGTGAAACCAAGGGAAGCAAGGTGAAGGTAACAGACCCGCTTAAACCAGCAGATCCACTGTGAGTTAGTGCTACATAAATATATCTATGACATATGACTCCTGGAGATAGCTGTTTTGGTCAATGATGAACTTTAACCATTTGCTTACTGGGCACATATATTCCCTTCCTGCCCAGGCCAATTTTCAGCTTTCAGCGCTGTCACACCTTTGAATGACAATTTGCGGTCATGCTACATTAAACCTATATGACATTTTTATAATTTTTTTCACACAAATAGAGCTTTCTTTTGGTGGTATTTGGTTTAATCACCACTGGGTTTTTTATCTTTTTGCTAAACAAACATTTTTATTATAGTTTGTTATAAAATTTTGCAAACAGGTCATTTTTCTCCTTCATTGATGTGCGCTGATGAGGCTGCACCGATGGGCACTGATAGGCTGCATTAATATGCTGCACTAATGAGGTGGCACTGATCAGGAGGCACTGATGAAGCTGCACTGATAGGTGGCACTAATGGGCACTGATAGGTGACACTGAAGGGCACTGAGAGGTGGAACTGATAGGTGGCACTGAGGTACTGATGGGCACTGGTAGGTGGCACTGGTTAGGAGCACTGGTTAGCAGCACTGGTGATGACTGTGTGGGACGGATGTCCCTTTTACAGGCCACAGGGGGCGTGTGAGCAGTGTGAGCACAGGAGGACATCCATGTACGTCCTCCCGGCAATGTAAGCCCACACTATAGCCATCTTTGGGCTATAGCGTGGCCATCAAGTGGTTGACATTGAAGAAAAAGGACGAGCAACTAGGTTAACTATCTTCTGATACTAGGTCACTGTCTGTGGCAATGGTAGATAAATGCTGTCATAGATGCAACCATGCCCGTGTTCCTGTGCTCCTTTAGATGTACTTGGTAATCATTTAAACTAATTATTTAATTTCTCCTGTTTGTTACAACGTACCTGTGTTCAGAAATTAGTTTTTTCCATATTGACTGTTGAAATCAAAGTTGATTGAAAGATTCTGTGTTTGTCTGGATTTGACCTGAAATACTGTCAAAACCCAGATCTGAATCTGCAACTTCTGCTGTGTCTGGCAGTATCTCTTCTTGCTGAGCCACCTGAGATACTGGATAGCTCCCTGTCTGATTCCTTAGACAGCCTTGCCTTGTGTCTTGTTTCAGTTAAACCTTGAACCATTTGCTCCTACCATAAACTTCCTCTTTAGGCCATGCCTTTGCACTTCCTGCTTGCCAGATTATTGTACTCTCTCCAGTTAATATCTTGCTCTTGTCACTTCTGCTGCCATCCGTATCTTCACTACTGCTCTCTACCAAACTTTGGCTTGTTCCTGCAAACCACTTGTTACTGACTTTTGGCTTGTTACTGACTATGCCTCTGCTTGATCCCTTCATGCTTTATCGGCTACTGGGCCCCGGCTTGCTCACTTCCTGGTGGGAGCGATCCTGAGGACTATGACCGGGTACTAACATTCAGCTGTAAGGGCTTACCTAGGTTGAAGTCCATGGAACAGAGATGTACGCTCACCCTTGCAACTACACACAGCCCACGGTAACAAAGAGATAAGCTACCTGGGCTCTGAATCTGTGCAGGGGGGCTTGACAGGAATAGCCAAGGTAAAGCCGCAGTCAGGGATTCCAGAAGTCAGGATAATGATAAACAAAGCCAGGGTCTGAAGCCGGGGTCAGTCTTGGAACACTGGAACTCTGCAACAGAAGACAGGAGCACAGGAACACTTGGCAAACATGAGAAGGACAATGAACTGACAAAGCCCTCAGAGTGAGGCAGTGTTTTATACCCAGCTGATTAGATAACCTGCCTCAGCTGAAAAGCCCTCAGTGCTTCCTACAGATTTAGGCTTGGCTGGAAAGCAGGCAGAATTAAGAACTGAGGAGTGGCTCAGAGGCAAAGCAACAGGAGCACTAAACAGGTATTCATGAGCTCAATACCTCCTTGAGCCACTTGGGGTGTGACCATGCCTGGCCATCTGCAGGGCACGGTAGGGACCGTGACAGTTCCCTCCCCTTAGGAATGGCCTCAGAGCATGGAACAGCCTTATTTCCTTTGGGCTTTCTTTGTTTTAGAAGTTCCAGCTGGGGAGACTTTTGTCGCTCGCAAGGCCCTTTCAAAAATCTTCAGGTCCTGCTTACGGACTATGGAGCCATTCAAGGCATATGTACAGTCAGGAGGTAGCGGAGGCACAGGAACTTCAAGCGGGGACACAGGCACAGGAACTTCAAGTGGGGTCACAGGAACTCCAAGCGGGGACACCAGCACAGGAACTTCAAGCGGGGACACCAGCACAGGAAATTCAAGCTGGAATACAGGCACAGGGACATCAGACTGGGCAGCAGGTACCGGAACATCAGACTGGGTAGCAGGCACTGGGACGTCACACTGGGGCACAGGAACTTCAAACTGGATAGCAGGCAAAGATTCAGGGGTGGCAGGAAGGATCCTAGTAGTACCCATTTACTGAAACTTTGGCCGAGGTGGACGAGTTGGGCAGAGAGAGATAAGGCGATCTCTTACTCCACAATAGAAACAGAGTCCAAAGCCTCTCCTCCGCTCTCCCTTAGACAGCTTGGACCAGATGGACCCAATCTCCATGGGTTCACATCATCCAGGGTAGGAGTGGGTAAAACCTCAGGAGCGTCTAGACTTTGAGGGGTTAGGGCTTGATATCTTGGCACAGACTGGGATGGCTTGGAGTTGTATCTATACAGGGTATTCCTGTCCCTGGGTACCCGTAGGCCATGTGAACTAGAAGCAGACTTGGGAACACTGGTCTTCTTAGAAACTGTAATGTAAGAGTCAAGAGCAAACATGAAAGCCTCCCACCTGTCCAAGACTGGACTCCTCTCCTGTAATAGCTGAAAAGCCCATATCTTGGTTAGTCCAGTGAGCAGGTTCATGGATGTGCAAACCTTTATAAAGTCAGAGGCATAGGTCCTAGGCTTGAGCACAAACAACAGCTCACAATCCATCCTAAATTTCAAGAATGATGCACGATTCCCATCAAACTTCTCAGGCATCACAACAAATGGTTCTGGACATGCAGGTTCCAGGGTTGGGCGTACTGTGCCTTTAAAGAAGCGGACTTCTTGCTGCAACTCGGCAAAGGTCTGGCCCAGGCTGGAGACTTGCAGAGCAAGGGAGGTGAGCATCCTGTACATCTCTGTGGACTCCATGTTGGCCAGTTCATTATGTAAGGGCTTACCTAGGTTGGAGTCCATGGTGCAGAGATGTACGCTCACCCTTACAAATACACACAGGCCACGGTAACAAAGAGATAAGCTACCTGGGCTGTGAATCTGTGCACGGGGGGCTTGACAGGAATAGCCAAGATAAAGCCGCAGTCAGGGATTCCAGAAGTCAGATTAACAATAAACAAAGCCAGGGTCTGAAGCCAGGGTCAGTCTTGGAACACTGGAACTCTGCAACAGAAGACAGGAGCACAGGAACACTTGGCAAACTTGAGAAAGACAATGAACTGACAAAGTCCTCAGTGAGGCAGTGTTTTATACCCAGCTGATTAGGTAACCTGCCTCAGCTGATCCAGAAGTGACAGGTACTGATTGCAAGGAAAGATCCAGAGAAAAGCCCTCAGTACTTCCTACAGAACTAGGCTTGGCTGGAAAGCAGGCAGAATTAAGAACTGAGGAGTGGCTCAGAGGCAAAGCAACAGGAGCACTATACAGGTAGTCTAAAGTTCAATACCTCCTTGAGCCACTTGGGGGGTGACCATGCCTGGCCATCTGCAGGGCATGGTAGGGACCGTGACATCAGCAAAACCCATCTCCACCATCAGGAGCCTTGGTAAATACCGGTTAGTGCTTAGACACCACACCTCGGGTGAGCACACAGCATCTGCTACCTATCCTGCTGGTTGGTGGGAGCCTCTCTGCTGCTCTAGTTACTAGTCCATGAGCCTGACTATGATGAATGCATTGGATTGCATGTTTGGAATTGGACTGGTCTGGACCTAATTCTTGCTTCCTGGTTTGGTGGGGTTGTTCTAAATTGCTGGCAAAATAAAATGCTTGAAATATGTTTTTGCATATGTAGTGCTTAACCCATTTTCTGCTTTAAATGACAATGAAATCTGAGCACTTTGCTTAATAATAGTACAGAGAATCCAAAGCTAATGGCACAGTGTTCTTTTTCATTTAGCTGTTGTGGTGAACATGTTATATGTGTGAAAAACAAATGAAAAGTGGCCATCCTGAAAAAATATAATATGTATAGTTTTACTGGTTGCTATACCCCTAGCTTAAGTGACTTTGGGGAAAAGATATCAAAGTACTATGCTGAATTGATGTATCATTGCAGGGGGTAGAGAAGCTAAGCTTCTGATGCAACATCAACAAGCTTATGTAATGTATAATATTTGAATAATTGGCTTCAGTTAACTTGCCAGTGGAAGACTTTCTGCTAGATGCTTGTTCACCTTACACTGCCTTATTAACAAGATAATTATTACCTAGTGCTGAAAGCTTTTGGAATATAAACAGTCTATTGAATTCACAACTTGGGAACATGTGGTAATTTATAGATCTAGCTACCTCAATAACTAAAGTACCTTGCCATCTGGCCACAAGGTAGTTCAAAGGTTGTGGTATCACTCTCAGGCATACTGTATATGTTGTTGGCAAAAGTATGAGAAAAATTAGGTCCATATAACAAACATGTCATACTTACCTGCTCTGTTGCCGTAGATTTGCACAGAGCAGCCCAGATCCTCCTCTTCTCGAGTCCATCTTCAGTGTCCCTGGCTCCTCCCTCCTGTTGAGTGCCCCTAAAGCAAGCAGCTTGCTATGGGGGCACCTGAGCCAAGCCACACCTCCCTGTGTCCATTCATCCAGGCCCCACCCCCTTTCTCTCCTCATTGGCTGACTGACTTTGACAGCAGCGGGAGCCAATTGTGCCACGCTGCTGTCTCAGCCAATGAGGAGGGGAGTCCCAGGCAGCCGAGACACTACTACAACATCACTGGATCTAGATGTGGCTCAGGTAAGTATTAGGGGGGCTGAGGGGGGCTGCTGCACCCAGAAGGCTTTTTATCTTAATGTATAGAATGCTTTAAGATAAAAAACCTTCTGCCTTTACAACCACTTGAATGTAATAAAAATAAAGGATTTATTTTTTCTAATCTGGATGGACTCAGATGTAATTGGATGTAAATGGACTGAAGCGTGTTTACTTTTTGTCCACGCAAAAACATGACGCTTCCAATTCAGTCTGCTTGAAAAACTGTGGCCCGTGTGAACGGGGCCAAATTTATTTGCTAAACAACTTAAAGATAAATTACAAAGCAACTTACAATAGAACTAAATAGCTAAAAATTAAAAAAAAAAATTAGCAGAGTAAGGCTGCTTTCACACTGCAGCCGCGGCCACGTTGGTGGTAAAGCGCCGCTTTACCATTGTCTTAGCGACAATTTGCAGCAACTAGCGGGGTACTTTTAACCTCTGCTAGCGGCCAAAGAAAGGGTTAAAACCGCTTGTGTTGCTGTGCTTCCAAATCACTTTTCAGGAGCTTCGGAAGCGCTGCCCATTCATTCCAATGGGAAGGGGCGATGTAGGAGCACTGTATACAGTGCTCCTACACTGCCCTAAAGATGCTGCTTGCAGGACTTTTTTTCCTGTCCCGCAAGCACGCCGCCCCAGTGTGAAAACACTCGTCTTTCACACTGGGGTGGCATGGGAGGCAGTTTTAGTTGCACTTTTTGGCTGCTAGCAGGGCGCTTTTAACCTCCGCTAGCGGACAATGGCTCAAAACTGCCCGTGTTGTGGTGCTTCCGAAACGCTTTTTAGGTGCTTCGGAAGCGCTGCCCATTCATCCCAATGGGCAGGGGTGGTGTAGGAGCACCGTATACAGCGCTCCTACACTGCCCCAAAGATGCTGCTTGCAGGACTTTCTTTCCCGTCCCGCAAGCGCACCTGCCCAGTGGGAAAGCACTCAGGCTTTCACACTGGGGTGGCATGGGAGGCAGTTTTTAGGCGCTTTACAGGCGCTATTTATAGCACCAAAATGCCTGAAAACTGTTTCAGTGTGAAAGTAGCCTAAGAGAGAGTTATAAACCCTTGGCATATTGGGATATGAGGCGGTACAACATTTTCTTTTTCGTGACTCCACTATTTCAATTACACAGAGTAATTTCTTGGAATTGCTTGAATTCTCAATAACACAACTATTTTTGGCACTAAGGAGCATACTATCTGCAAATCAAAGGAGTGGCCATCAGAGCAAAGTTTGCTCCAAGCATGGCCAACCTTTATATGTCAAAATGGGAAGAGGACATAGTTCTACAAAAAACAGGCGATCAGAGCTTGTTATGTGGAAAAGATTCATCGATGATGTCCTCTTCATATGGGATGGCCACCTTCAATCTGTTCATGCTTTTTTGGCTTTTCTGAACAATAACAATAGAGGTATAGTCCTCAGTCATGAGTTACGTCCCATAGAAATAAATTTTTTGGACGTAAAGAGCTCAATTGAAGAAGGTAAAATTGTCACCTCAACCTTCTTCAAACAAACTGACAGGAATGGATACATTCCTTTGGACTCCTGTAACCAATTGCACTAATCCAGAAGATTACCCTAAGGAGGCATCAGTCTTAAGAACAAGGTTCATAGTCAAAGAATATCCCAGTAAGGCTCTAGATTCCCTAATAGTGGTGGTTGGGAGTAGAGATCGTCAGGAGCTGTTGGGTGACAAACCAACCCTAGGTGACAATACAGATGACTTTGATCTAGCTTTTTTTACAACATTTTCTAGCCAACACTGGGCAATCAAAAGGATTATCAAGAGGCATTGGCCGATCATTAAGAATGACCATGTTCTCGGTCCTCTATTATCAGATCAACCTCGTGTCATTTTCAGAGGTGCATCTAACTTAAGGAACATAATTGTACTCAATGTCCCTGAGCCCCCACTAGACCCACCTTTTTCGGAGATCTAGAGGGATATTAGGATATTATCTATGTGGGAAGTGCCAGGCCTGTAAAATTAACATCCATCGAGGTAGGAAGATCACTGAATTTACCCCAGTAGGCACAGGAATCACTTACCTTATAGAGTCGTTCATCACATGCATGACAAAATCCATTGTCTACCTCCTTAGGTGCCTTTGTGGTCTAGAATATGTGGGACACACTATTCAAATGTTGCACATAAGACTGGGGGAGCATCTAACATCCGAAAAGGTTTTGACAAACATAATGTTTCAAAACATTATGACTTGAAACACAGTCGGGACCCTTGAGGTACAACCTTTGTTGCCCTTGAGAAATATGTCCCTCATTGGCGTGAGATTAATGGTAGGTGGAGCATATCCAGAGCCGAGACCAATTGGATATGTAAATTGGGCTTTCATGTGCCCAATTGAAAAATATATGCTAAATATATATACTCGCGCTAATGGTGAAACAAAAATCGGTGAAATAGCATTGCAGCTGCTATACACAAAGTGCTAATCACTTGGAAAACATGAAAAGGTTTATATAAATATACGCTCGCAAACAATAAATAAATGTGGAATGAAAAATAATAAAACAATACAAAGTCTAAAACAAATGACTCAAGGTGCTCCAATCCAAAATGAAGAGAAGAAAGTGCTTCAAACAAATTCAGGTGCTCAACACCCCCTTATGTATCCCCACTAGGGATGAGCCGAACACCCCCCGGTTCGGTTCGCACCAGAACCTGCGCACGGACCGAAAATTTGCACGAACGTTAGAACCCCATTGACGTCTATGGGACTCGAACGTTCAAAATCAAAAGTGCTCATTTTAAAGGCTAATTTGCATGGTATTGTCCTAAAAAGGGTTTGGGGACCCGGGTCCTGCCCCAGGGGACATGTATCAATGCAAAAAAAAAATTTTTAAAACGTCCGTTTTTTCGGGAGCAGTGATTTTAATGATGCTTGGAGTAAAAAAAAAAAAAAAAAAGTGAAATATTCCTTTAAATATCGTACCTGGGGGGTGTCTATAGTATGCCTGTAAAGTGGTGCGTGTTTCCCGTGCTTAGAACAGTCCCTGCACAAAATGACATTTTAAAGAAAAAAAGTCATTTAAAACTGCTTGCGGCTTTAATGTAATGTCGGGTCCTGGCAATATGGATGAGAATCAGTGAGACAAACGGCATGGGTACCCTCCAGTCCATTACCAGGCCCTTTGGGTCCTGTATGGATATTAAAGGGAACCCCGCACCCAAATTAAAAAAAGGAAAGGCGTGGGGCCCCCAGGCCCTATATACTCTGAACAGCAGTATACAGGCGGTGCAAACAAGACAGGGACTGTAGGTTTGTTGTTAAGTAGAATCTGTTTGTAATTTTGAACTGGTACATTTTTAAAGTGTAGCTCCAGCCAAAAAATCTGTTTTTAAGCTTTTTGGAAAACATAGGGAAGGGTTATCACCCCTGTGACATTTGTTTTGCTGTCTGTGCTCCTCTTCAGAAGATTTCACCTCACTTTTTGTCCCAATGACAAATGTTTTTTGAAAATTTGGGGTTTTTAGTGAAACAAGGATTGGTGATAAAGCATCAGTGGAAAGGAGAAAAGTTTTTCCCATATTAACTCTTCCAGGAGAGAATTTCCCTTCCTATGGGGTAGATTTCATCTCACTTCCTGTTGTCTCCTTCCGTTTGCAAGTAGGAGTCGTTTGTAAGTTGGATGTTTGAAAGTAGGGGCCTGCCCTATATAATCAGCAGAAATTTGGGCCTTAGGTGTTGTCGTGGCCTCAACACTGTAAGCCCTCACAGGGCCCTGCTGTGAAATATTAGATCAAGAATTGCAATTATATGCCCCTGTTGAACAAGGCCAGAAAAATTGGGCCTTTGGTGATGGTGGTGCTGGTGCCACAACACTGTAAGTCCTCACAGTTACTCTTGGTGGGCGCTGGAACAGGCCCTGCTGTGAAATATTAGATCAAGAATTGTAATTACATGCCCCTGTTTAGGGGCTGAAAAATTGGGCCTTTGGTGGTGGTGTTGGTGCTGGTGTCACAACAATGTAAGTCCTCACAGTTAATCTTGGTGGGCGCAGAAACGGGCCCTGCTGTGAAATATTAGATCAAGAATTCTAATTACATGTCCCTGTTAAACAGGGGCTGAAAAATTGGGCCTTTGGTGGTGGTGGTGGTGGTGTTGGTGCCACAATACTGTAATAGGGCGTACACACGGTCGGACTTTGTTCGGACATTCCGACAACAAAATCCTAGGATGCATACACACGGTCACACAAAGTTGTTGGAAAATCTGATCGTTCTGAACGCGGTGACGTAAAACACGTACGTCGGGACTATAAACAGGGCAGTGGCCAATAGCTTTCATCTCTTTATTTATTCTGAGCATGCGTGGCACTTTGTCCGTCGGATTTGTGTACACACGATCGGAATTTCCGACAACGGATTTTGTTGTCGGAAAATTTTATCTCCTGCTGTCCAACTTTGTGTGTCGGAAAATCCAATGGAAAATGTCCGATGGAGCTCACACATGGTCGGAATTTCCGACAACACGCTCCGATCGGACATTTTCCATCGGAAAATCCGACCGTGTGTACGGGGCATAAGTCCTCACAGTTAATCTTGGGCACAGCAACGAGCCCTGCTGTGAAATATTAGATCAAGAATTCTAATTACATGTCCCTGTTGAACAGGAGCTGAAAAATTGGGCCTTTGGTGGTGGTGGTGTTGGTGCCACAACACTGTAAGTCCTCACAGTTAATCTTGGTGGGTGCAGAAACGGGCCCTGCTGTGAAATATTAGATCAAGAATTCTAATTACATGTCCCTGTTGAACAGGGGCTGAAAAATTGGGCCTTAGGCACTGGTGCTGGTGCCACAACACTGCAACCCCTCACAGATACTCTAGCTGGAACACAGGAACGAGCCCTCTTACAAATGAATTGCATCAAAAATTGTAATTACACGCCTCTGTTAAACAGGGGCTGAAAAATTGGGCCTTAGGCACTGGTGCCACAACACTGCAACCCCTCACAGCTACTCTAGTTGGAACGCAGGAACGAGCCCTGCTGCAAAGAATTGCATCAACAATTGTAATTACACGCCCCTGTTAAACAGGGAATGAAATATTGGGCCTTAGGCACTGGTGCTCGTGCCACAACACTGCAACCCCTCACATATACTCTAGTTGAAGCACAGGAACTAGCCCTGCTGCAAAGAATTGCATCAAAAATTGTAATTACATGCCTTTGTTAAACAGGAGCTTAAAAATTGGGCCTTAGGCACTGGTGGTGGCGCCCAGAACCAAAAATGTTCTTACAAGCTATCCAACAGGTGGACAAGGGGGACAGTGTCACTGATGCATGCACTGTCACTGCTCACCATCCTCGTGGCCTCCTCAAATGGTGACAGGACAGTGCATGCATCCCTTATCATGGCCCACTGGCGTGGGGGAAAAAAAAAAAAGCTCCCCTGACCCTGTCCTGGTGCCATAGTTGCACAGGTACTCATTGATGGCATTCTGCTGCATGGGCAGAGAGGAGGTTGGTGCCATTGTCGCAAACCACCATTCCTGCCTTAAGTTGGCGTGGCATCAACCACCTCTGAACCTGCCCCTGCAGAGCTGACAGAACCTCTGCCCCAGTGTGGCTCCTGTCCCCCAAGCACACCAGCTCAAGCACCGCATGGCATCTTTTGACCTGCGTACTTGCGTAGCCCCTTAAATGCCTACGGAGCACCGCTGGTTCCGAGGACAAAGCACAGGAAGAGGCCATGGAGGAAGAAGAAGTGGAGGGAGTGGAGGAGAGAGGTGTGTCACAATCATTAGTAGTGGCATTTTGGAAGCGTGGTGGCGGAACAACCTCCAACACTACTGCACCTTGTCCTGCATCCTTCCCAGCTGCCAGCAATGCGCAGTGAAACTTAGGTAACGTCCCTGTCCATGCCTGCTGGACCATGAGTCAGCAGTAATATGCACCTTACTGCTGACCGCCCTGTCCAGCGAGGACAAGACATTGCCTTCCACATGCCGGTAGAGAGCCAGAATCGCCTTCCGTGAGAAAGTGGCGTTTGGGTACCTGCCACTGAGGAACCGCAGATTCCACAAACTCACGGAAGGGGGCAGAGTCTACCAACTGAAAAGGCAGCAGTTGAAGTGCTAGCAATTTTGCCAAGCTAGCATTCAACCGCTGGGCATGTGGATGGCTGGGAGCGAACTTCTTTTGGCGGTGCAGCAGCTGGGGCAGGGAAATTTGCCTGGTACAATCTGACGTCGGTGTACCGAAAGCAGGTTATCCACAAGTAGCTGTGACACACCTAATTGTACACCTTCATTCCTCTTAGTGCAGGTCTCAGAGAGGACTGAAGGTATAGTGGGGTTGGAGATCTCAGCTGATGAGGAGCAAGGAGAGGTCCTCTTTGTTCTTTGGTGTGGGTCTTTTACATATGCTTGCCAACGAACTGCATGGCAGGTCAACATACGTCTGGTCAAGCATGTGGTGCCCAAGCGGGAGATGTTTTGGCCACACGAGATACGCTTGACACATATATTGCAAATAGCAGCAGTGCGATCTGATGCACTCGTCTCAAAAAAGGCCCACACCAAAGAACTGTTGGAATAACGTGCAGAGACAGCAGCGCCCTGCACATGCGGAGCTTTGCGGTGTGATGCAGTCAGTGTGCTGCCCTTAGGCTGGCCCCTGGAGGGCATCCTGCCTCGTTGGTGATGTGCCTCCTCCTCCTCCTCTCTCCTATCAGGCACCCACGTTGAGTCAGTGACCTCATCATCCCCTCCCTCCTCATCACTGGAGCAAACCTGGCAGTATGCTGCAGCAGGGGGAGCATGACTGCCAGATTGCTGTCCTTCTTGGGCACCCCCTCTGTCCGTGCTCACGTTACTGCCTTCATGTAGCTCAGTATCATCATCAGAACCTTCTAAACACTGGGCATCCTCCTGGAGCATGTACCCAACACTGTGGTCAAACAGTTCGAGGGACTCCTCAGGAAGACATGGTGGGGCTAGGGAAGGAGTCACTGATGCCATTGAGCCAAGGAAAGAGGTCGCGTTGGCAGCTGCTTTGCCAGACAAAGTACCCTGAGCATGGGTGAGAGAGGATGAGGAGGATGAGGGCGGCTTTGTCATCCACTCGACCAAGTCTTCCCCATGTTGTGGCTCAACACGGCCAGCTACCGAAAAAAAGGCCAAGCGTGTCCCACGGCTACGTGCTGATGAGGTGATGAGGATGCACCGTCTCCACGACCAGCACTGTTGCCTCTAGACACAGAGCCTGCTTGCCCTCTTTTATTGGCTTGTGACTGTCTGCCTCTCCTTGTTGGCCTTCCAGACATACTAATGGCCTGTAGCTGCACAGCTGGGATATATATATATATATATATATATATATACATATACTGATACTGCAGCTAGCAAAATCAACTGCCTCCCTACAGTATGAGAACACCACCAACCTTCTACAGGTAGCTTTAGCTGAAAACTGTGCAGAGGTCGCACTACACTAACGTGTAAATAATTTAGCTGCCTGCGGTAGTGATAGGATCAGGAAAACACCACCAACCTTCTACAGGTAGCTTTAGCTGAACAGTGCAGAGGTCGCACTACACTAACGTGTAAATACTTTAGCTGCCTGCGGTAGTGATAGGATTAGGAAAACACCACCAACCTTCTACAGGTAGCTTTAGCTGAACACTGTGCAAAGGTCGCACTACACTAACTTGTAGCTTTAGCTGAACACTGTGAGGAGGACGCACTACACTAACTTGTAGCTTTAGCTGAACACTGTGCAGAGGTCGCACTACATTAACTTGTAGTTTTAGCTGAACACTGTGAGGAGGACACACTACACTAACTTGCAGCTTTAGCTGAACACTGTGCAGAAGTCACACTAAACTAACCTGTAACTTTAGCTGAAAACTGTGAGGAGGACGCACTACACTAACTAGTAGCTTTAGATGAACTGTTCAGAGGACACACTACACTAACTTGTAGCTTTAGCTGAACACTGTGCAGAGGTCACACTAAACTAACCTGTAGCTTTAGCTGAACACTGTGAGGAGGACGCACTACACTAACTTGTAGCTTTAGCTGAACACTATGAGGAGGAAGCACTACACTAACTTGTAGCTTTAGCTGAACACTGTGCAGAGGTCGCACTACACTAACTTGTAGCTTTAGCTGAACACTGTGCAGAGGTCTCACTACACTAACTTGTAGCTTTAGCTGAACACTGTTCAGAGGACACACTACACTAACTTGTAGCTTTAGATGAACACTGTTCAGAGGACGCACTACACTAACTTGTAGCTTTAGCTGAACACTGTGCAGAGGTCGAACTACACTAACTTGTAGTTTTAGCTGAACACTGTTCAGAGCACGCACTACACTAACTTGTAGCTTTAGCTGAACACTGTGCAGAGGTCGCACTAAAATAACTTGTAGCTTTAGCTGAACACTGTGAGGAGGAGGCACTACACTAACTTGTAGCTTTAGATGAACACTGTTCAGAGGACGCACTACACTAACTTCTAGCTTTAGCTGAACACTGTGCAGAGGTCACACTAAACTAACCTGTAGCTTTAGCTAAACACTGTGAGGAGGACGCACTACACTAACTTGTAACTTTAGATGAACACTGTTCAGAGGACACACTACACTAACTTGTAGCTTTAGCTGAACACTGTGCAGAGGTTGCACTACACTAGTAGTTTTAGCTGAACACTGTTCAGAGCACACACTACACTAACTTGTAGCTTTAGCTGACCACTGTGCAGAGGTCGCACTAAAATAACTTGTAGCTTTAGCTGAACACTGTGCAGAGGTCGCACTGCACTAACTTGTAGTTTTAGCTGAACACTGTGAGGAGGACTCACTACACTAACTTGTAGCTTTAGCTGAACACTGTGAGGAGGACGCACTACACTAACTTGTAGCTTTAGCTGAACACTGTGCAGAGATCACACTAAACTAACCTGTAGCTTTTGCTGAACACTGTGAGGAGGACGCACTACACTAACTGTAAATAGTCTAGCTGCCTGACTGTGGTACTAATAGGATCAAAAAAACACCAGCAATTTTCTTCAGGTAGCTGTAAATACTGTAACAAGACAAGCCTGCCTGTCAATAGGAAGATAACAGGAATGGATCTAGCTAAACTGAATACAGTGTGTATATATATAACACCTGGGATGCATATATATACACAATACACTGTAAGTGCAGCTAACTGACTGACTGTCCTGCCTAATCTATCTAACTCAAATGAAATGACACTGTCTCTCTCTCTCTCACGCCGAAACACACTACACAGGGCCTCCGTGCAGGCGGCCTTAAATAGTGTGGGGCGTGTTCTAAACCCCCTGAGCCATAATTGGCCAAAGCCACCCTGGCTTTGGCCAATTACAGCTCTCTCTACTGAAGGCGCTATGCTTGGCCAATCATCAGCCAGCAATGCACTGCGATGCCGCAGTAAATTATGGGCCGTGACGCGCCACACGAATTTGGCACGAACGGCCCATATCGTTCGCAATTCAATGAACGGTCGAACAGACGATGTTCGAGTTGAACATGGGTTCAACTCGAACACGAAGCTTGTCCCTAGTTCCCACTCACCAGATCCATAAGACCCCCAACTTTCCAGTCTGGTGGGTCACTTAAGGCTTAATATGGATGTCTTTAGGATGATGGATAGGAGATCAGGTCATCAGATCCAGGGTTGCTTGGTGAAGGGTTTCAGCCAGACAAAACACGTACCCAGAAGTAAAAAAACGAACTGTTGGTGAAGTACCATCAAAAAAGGGGGTTTATTTAAACAAAAGATGGGTACTTCAAAACATAGGGTAAAAACAAGCATGGAGCAGATCGTATAAACTTGTTATCAGTATAAAAGACACCTGTCCACAACCTCAACCAGTCACACTCCAAACTCCACTATGGTGAAGACCAAAGAGCTGTCGAAGGAACACCAGAAACAAAATTGTAAACCTGCACCAGGCTGGGAAGACTGAATCTGCAATAGGCAAGCAGCTTGGTGTGAAGAAATCAACTGTGGGAGCAATAATTAGAAAATGGAAGACATACAAGACCACTGATAATCTCCCTCGATCTGGGGCTCCACGCAAGATCTCACCCCGTGGGGTCAAAATTATCACAAGAACGGTGAGAAAAAATCCCAGAACCGCACGGGGGGACCTAGTGAATGACCTGCAGAGAGCTGGGACCAACATAACAAAGGCTACCATCAGTAACATACTACGCCGCCAGGGACTCAGATCCTGCAGTGCCAGACGTGTCCCCCTGCTTAAGCCAGTACATGTCCGGGCCTGTATGAGGTTTGCTAGAGAGCATTTGGATGATCCAGAAGAGGATTGGGAGAATGTCATATGGTCAGATGAAACCAAAGTAGAACTGTTTGGTAGAAACACCACTCGTCGTGTTTGGAGGAGAGGAAATGCTGAGTTGCAACCAAAGAACACCATACCTACTGTGAAGCATGGGGGTGGCAACATCATGCTTTGGGGCTGTTTCTCTGCAAAGGGAATAGGACGACTGATCCGTGTACATGAAGAATGAATGGGGCCATGTATCGTGAGATTTTGAGTGCAAACCTCCTCCCATCAGCAAGGGCATTGAAGATGAAACGTGGCTGGGTCTTTCAGCATGACAATGATCCCAAACACATCGCCCGGGCAACGAAGGAGTGGCTTCGTAAGACGCATTTCAAGGTCCTGGAGTGGCTTAGCCAGTCTCCAGATCTCAACCCCATAGAAAACCTTTGGAGGGAGTTGAAAGTCCGTGTTGCCCAGCGACAGCCCCAAATCATCACTGCTCTAGAGGAGATTTGCATGCAGGAATGGGCCAACATACCAGCAACAGTGTGTGACAATCTTGTGAAGACTTACAGAAAACGTTTGACCTCTGTCATTGCCAACAAAGGATATATAACAAAGTATTGAGATGAACTTTTGATATTGACCAAATACTTATTTTCCACCATAATTTGCAAATAAATTCTTTCAAAAATCAGACAATGTCATTGTCTGGATTTGTTTCCACATTTTGTCTCTCATAGTTGAGTTATACCTGTGATGACAATTACAGGCCTCTCTCATCTTTTTAAGTGGGAGAACTTGCACAATTGGTGGCTGAATAAATACTTTTTTGCCCCACTGTATATTACTTGCTCATTTCACCTATGATGGGCCATGTTTGAACTTCCAACGAGCGCCTTTGGGTCATTTTGTTTGACCAATGGCAGCTCTCCCTTGTCTTGGAGTATTTATAGCCTAGGCGCAGGCGTGTGGGCGTACCTCTGATGACGTCATTTATGATGAAACGATCGTCGGGACGCTCTGCGGATGTGCAATCGCTTTTATGGACCTGTAACCTGTAAGGAATTGCTTTTGGCTTGTTTACACTGGAGATCTACTCTGAGTTTGAACCGGTGCATGCAGCACTGCAGCATTGCCAATAAAACTCCTTAAAGAGACAATATTACACTATCTGGAGTCTTTTTGCATATTTAAACATCCTGTTGCTGAGGCTGTCTGAACTTCAGGCTTTTGATCATCGCCCGGTGCACACAGCGGCTTCTGGTGGGAGATGCTTGGACACCTTTTCATTGGATCTTTGATCCAACAAAGAGCTTTGTGACCCCCCTGAGTAAGGGTGGTCGCAGGCTTTCTGGTAAGCCTTTAATCCTACTATGGTGATGGGTATCACACTGCCTAATCAATGCTCCACAACTATATAGTATATCCTCTACTGAATATCAGCTACTGAATATCAGTCATATATTAACTTTTTTCTTTTACATTTTTTTACATTTGTATTGTCACTTAATATTGCACATTGGTCACAGCTGTTATTGCACGTTTGCACTTTATAGTTCATTACATGCTAAACATGCATTGTGTTATTCACATATGAACCCCTTTTTTCTTTCCACTACTTTTTTTCACAGTTGTATTGATATTGCACATCAGTCATAGTTGGTATTGCATATGGTTTCATTGCACGTTCGCACTTTATAGTTTATTACATGCTATACGCATTGTGTCATCATGAATTGCACAGTTTAACTTTAGCGCTGCACTTTATATTTTGAATAGAGTTATAAACCCTGTCAGGTACTTTTGTCCTCCATTGGGAAGATTTTCCTACACTTCCTGACCCACATTCAAAACAGGAAGTGAGAGGAAATTCCTCAAACTGAGGGGATCTCTGGTTGCCACCAGTACTATTATCCCCATTTGAAGATTTCCGCTCTATTGGGGAATTAATATTTTGGATTTTATTTCACTTTCTTTTTTAGTGATAATGGCAAACAGGACAAATAAAGAGTGTAAATTTGTTTTAACAGGGACACAGACAGCAATAAAAACCAAGAGTCTTATTATAATAAGGGGACTGGGCATTAGTTTTTAGGCGTGGTGTACCAGTGAAAATTGGGCGTGGCTTAAACTTAATATTGGGCATAGGTTAAAGGGGGCATTGTTCCATGGGGTGTGTGGTTCGATTCTGAGATGAATGAGGGAGGGAGAAAGAAAGAAAGAAATAGGGAGAGAAGGAAGGAAAGAAAGAGGGATGGAGGGACAGCAGGCCCAGATCCTACATCACAATAGCAATATGTGTATTACAGAATATTTAACAATTAGCAGATATACTCCAAACACCTGGTGTTAGCGCTTCAATCATCCTGGCACCATGGTTGTTATGGTGTCAGGATGATTGAAGCGCATTATTTCTATTATTATATTGTAATATGAAATGAAATAGTTCAACTCACCATAAAGCCGAATCAGGGAGCCCTGAGCGTGTCACTTGTCACGTCACCTGCCACCAGATGCCATCAGGTGTCCCCAGCAGAGTCCCTCCTTGCACCAGGCATTCCCAGCAGAGTCCCTCCTTACATCAGGCATTCCCAGCGGAGTCCCTCCTTATATCAGGTGTCCGCAGGCAGTGGAGTCCCTCCTTACATCAGGTGTTCCCAGGCAGTGGAGTCCCTCCTTACATCAGGTGTCCCCAGGCAGTGGAGTCCCTCCTTACATCAGGTGTCCCCAGGCAGTGGAGTCCCTCCTTACATCAATGTCCCCAGGCAATGGAGTCCCTCTTACATCAGGTGTCCCCAGGCAGCAGAGTCCCTCCTTAGATCAGGCATCCCCAGGCAGTGGAGTCCCTCCTTACATCAGGTGTCCCCAGGCAGTGGAGTCCCACCTTACATCAGGTGTCCCCAGGCAGTGGAGTCCCTCCTTACATCAGGTGCCCCAGTGGAGTGGAGACCCTATTACATCAGGTGTCCCAGTGGAGTCCCTCTTACAACAGTGTCCCCAGTGGAGACACTCCTTACATCAGTGTCCCCAGTGGAGTCCCTCCTTACATCAGTGTCCCCAGTGGAATCCCTCTTACATCAGTGTCCCCAGGCAGTGGAGTCCCTCTTTACATCAGTGTCCCCAGTGGAGTCCCGAGTCCTTACATCAAGTGTCCCCAGGCAGTGGAGTCCCTAATCGTTACATCAGTGTCCCCAGTGGAATACCTTGGCTCTGCCTCTCGTCGGCAGTAGGCCACGTGGCGGAGGGTTGACAGTAGCTCCATTTAGGTCTCTTTCCTGTGTGTTCGGTGGAGAGGGGAGGGGCTTCCGATCCGTGCAGCTGACTGGCTTTAGTGTACAAAAGAATTGTCTACTTGTACACTGAAGAGAGAAGCTGATTGGCTGCACGGATCAGAGGCCCCTCCCCTCTCCACTGAGCACAAGGGGACAGAGACCTGCCGGACACAGAACTTACGGTGGCGGCCATATTTTTGGAGCCAGAGCTGCGGTCTGTGCAACAAAGTCCCGATTCCCAGGACAAAAGCAAAATCCCAGGATTTTCATTGGGATGGACTCAGATCAGGGCGAGGGTCCAAAAATCAGGATTGTCCCGGGAAAAATCGAGACCCTAACCCTTCTTCATTCTGTCCAAAACAAAAGAAAAATGTTTGCCCTTAGTTATACTTTAAAACAAGTGTGAACAGAACAAAAATGTAAAATTTAAGAGAATACGTAACAAATACTGTACTTATAACACTGTAAATCAGTGTTATCCTATGCATAGTTAGAATCTCAGTTAATTTCCCCAGCCAGTCACATAAATACATTAGCCATATTGTTCCTGTTGTTCAGGACCAGCTTTTTTTGTTTTTGATAGAGTGGTAAGGGATTAGAACCTCTCTCAAATTTGTGTTGCTAGAGGTAATCAGATGAGAGGCACTTGATCTAAAGTTGCTCCTAAATAGAGTTCATGAAGTGAAGTCTTTCATAAAGAGAATAAAGTGTTTTTGACAAGGCTCCTTTTATATTTGAAGAAGTCCAGGAGTTGAGGGGGGAATAAAGGCTGCACACCATAAAATCCCAAATCTAAAGAGCTGTAGTCTACTTTAATCTACCTGTAACCACTTGCAGCCGGAGACAATATAAATCCATTGCTAATTTAATACATTGTTTACCTGCCTGTGTCCTGATCTTGAAGGAGGCCAGGTCTGCCCTAAAAAAAGGTGTTGGCTTCTTGTTTCTTACATTAATATTGTTTGGACTTCTCTTAGTTTTATTGATGTTATGTGCCCTCACTTTGGAGAAATGTATTTCAAGTTATTGCTGTGTTTCCTAAACAGGAAGGGAAATCTCTGCAACTGAACAAGGACAGCAAAGAAAAAAAAAAGAAATGGCATGGTTTTTCAATTTTATCTTCTATAAAAGAAATAAAAAAAGGCTTTAGATCAGGGGTCTCAAATTCAAATTACCTGTTTAATATCCCATGGGGGGCCGCATGCAAACTTTCAAACTTCAAAAACAGCACTGGTATCAGGGGACGCATTATTACCACAGCACTGGTGTCAGCATTAACCCCCAGCACTGGTGTCAGCGGACACATTTTTAACCCCCAGCACTGGTGTCAGCGGACACATTATTAACCCCCAGCACTGGTGTCAGCGGACACATTATTAACCCCCAGCACTGGTGTCAGCGAACACATTATTAACCCCCAACACTGGTGTCAGCGAACACATTATTAACCCCCAGCACTGGTGTCAGCGGACACATTATTAACCCCCAGCACTGGTGTTAGCGGACGCACTATTAGCCCCCAGCATTGGTGTCAGCGGACGGACTATTAACCCCCCAGCATTGGTGTCAGTAGACGCACTATTAACCCCCAGCATTGGTGTCAGCGGACGGACTATTAACCCCCAGCATTGGTGTCAGCAGACGCACTATTAACCCCCAGCATTGGTGTCAGCGGACCGACTATTAACCCCCTCAGCATTGGTGTCAGCGGACGCACTATTAACCCCCAGCATTGGTGTCAGTGGACGGACTATTAACCCCAGCATTGGTGTCGGCGGAAGGACTATTAACCCCCCAGCATTGGTGTCAGCAGACGCACTATTAACCCCCAGCATTGGTGTCAGCGGATGCAATATTAACCCCCAGCATTGGTGTCAGCGAACGGACTATTAACCCCCAGCATTGGTGTCAGCAGACGCACTATTAACCCCCAGCATTGGTGTCAGTGGACGGACTATTAACCCCCAGCATTGGTGTCAGCAGAAGGACTATTAACCCCCCAGCATTGGTGTCAGCAGACGCACTATTAACCCCCAGCATTGGTGTCAGCGGATGCAATATTAACCCCCAGCATTGGTGTCAGCGGACGCACTATTAACCCCCAGCACTACCCCCTACACTCCACAAATAACTCCCCCCCACACTTCACAAACACCCCAACACTTCACAAATACCCCCTGTTCACAAATTTCAACCCCAGTCACCCCACTAAGGACTTTGCTCAGTGTGATAGCTCACTTACCTCTCCTCCTGGCAGTCAGCTGATGGGCTGATCTTCTGCCTCCCGAGTCCTCTCCTCCTGTCAGGTCCTGGCTCAACACAGGCCTAGTGGCAGGGCACCCCAAGAATGCCATGATCTCCCGCCCTGAGGTGGCAGCAGGACCTGAATCTTGGCACAGCCTCTGAGGGAGCACAGCTCTGAACGATCATCAGAGCCTATGTGGGTGGGGCGATGGGCGGATCCTCCCTCCGCTCTGTTTTCTCTGCTCTCCTGTGCTGTGTCTGTTTTCATTTCTGTGCGCGCTGGGCTGCAGCAGCATGCAGGGGAGAGGACACAGGAGAGAGAAAGAGAAAGTTCCCAGCCACTGCGAGGTGCACCCTACGCACCCGCCCAGGATCGACTCTGCCTGCCAGCCATTTATAACCGGTCGGTGGGCTGTATATGGCCTGCGGGCTGGTACTTTGAGACCCCTGCTTTAGATACACTTTAAGATTATAGTCCACGTTTGAGTCAAAGTACTGCACCCTTTGTGTTTATGTGCAGTTTGTGAAGGTCACTTTGGATAGATGTCTAATACATAGCATTTAATAATGAATGATGACTCCCGGTTCAATTAAAGTGAAAATCTATTTTTTGTTAAAAAAACAAAAACAAAAAAACAGCAATTATATACAGGTCAGTTAAATATATTGCAAACCTGATCAGCCTTCACTGCACTTCCTTCCTGCAGCCGCCCAACAATCCTGAAAATGCAAAGACTCTTGTACCCACCCCTCACTTGCAGTATCTGTTGTATTTTAGAACGCCTTTTGCAGAAAAAAAAAATGATCTAAAGCATGATGGCAAGTTGACTGAGGCTGTATACGCAGTGGTGCAGAAATGCCAGAAATGAAAAGGATTCCTTCTTCCACCTGGGAATGAGGTGGAGCCCTCTGCTTGATAATTTGCCAAATGAACATATGTTCAAAATGAGGGTTAACACAATATCCTTCCTTATTCCCAGTCAGGCTCCAGTTACATTGGCTCTACTACTAACAGCATATACTGTATATTGTACATTTACTTAAAGGAAACATGATTGGTATTATGGTTTCTCCCAAATGCATTTCTAATTAACACATCAGCAGCTTTAGCTCAATTTGTCCCAGCAAAAAAAAAAAATTAAATAAAATTCCAAACAACCACAAGCTTCCCAGAGTAAGAAAACATTTGTGCAAGTTGTATGTTTTTTTTCTTAATTTAGATACAATATTGCATATTGTTCCTCATTGGTTTGTTAAAGATTTAAAATATTTACTCAAACAATATTGTTGTCTTAATATAAACTGTAGGTAAACAGGTGAAAATCGCCCAGACCCGTACTACCACCTATGCGCTATATATAATAAAAGACGACCCAATTGGAGCTGGCACTTTAAAATTATAAATATATAAGCTGAATCCACCCCTCAATGGCAAAGATGAAATAGTGGCGCTATCCCCACTGACTGTGGGAGTGAGACAGGCGCTAGCGCACACCCTGATGACGTAGAGTGATTTATGTTGAGGATGAAACGTTTAACATTAGAGAATTCATTACGTGCAATTCTTCCTTTGTAGTTTATCTCTTGTGGTGTCCGTGTGGATTGTTCTATGTGGGACGCACCAAGAGACTACTAAAGGTGCGAATTGCTGAGCATTTAGCTAACATTAAAAAAGGTTTCCAATATCACAGTGTGTCTCCCCATTTCAAGGAGAAACACAACCAGGACCCAAGTCTGTTATAATTTTGTGGCTTAGATGTGGTTCATCAGTCATGGAGAGGCTCCAATCAGGTCAGGGATCTCTCTCAGAGAGAAACCCGATGGATCTTCCTTCTCAAGAGTTTATTCCCTAGAGGAATGAACATTGAACTTGATTTGAACTGTTTCATTAGTAATTTTTAGTTAGTCATCACCATTATAAATATATTATTATATAATATATATTATTTGGGAATCTCATGGACCAGGTCATACCCCCAGTTTTAGTTTATTTTTATCGAGTGGAGGGTCCATATTTATATATCTCCAATATTTGGATTTTAGTTGATCCATAATTTTATTTGGATTAAGTTTACCCTGCTTTTGGTCACCCATGATTCAGGACTACATGGACACCTAGGTGTACTATGTATTGTCTCTATGTTCATTGATTCACTTTTATTTAAATTTTTTTTTTTTAATTTAATTTTTTATACATTTTCTTATATGAAATAGATATACATATTTTTGATCACTGAGATTTGTGATGCGGATCCAGATTAATTGCATATATTACCGGCATTGGGAGCCGTCTGGTTTATAGTGCTGTTTTAAATGCATCTATTCTTCATATGTTGTAATCTATGAGGAGATGTTCTGTTTATTACGGACACGGGGAAACAGGAAGTGTGCAGGCGCAGAGCAATTGTGCCTGCCCAACCAACATTCAATTTGCGTAAATCTATGATTGCCTTGCCGGGTAGCCAACCCCATGATTAAGTCCCAGTGACAAAACATGTCGGGGCGTGGCTACACGGCAATCCTACACGCTTGTTAGAGGAAGGAGTGACGGGTTACGGAGTGGGGGTCAGTGGAGGAACGTCTGCTGCGAACGGGTGAGATGATCGCCAGCATCCATGCTCCCTGGGTCCGCCATGGCCGTTTGTTGCTGTATCAGTATTACTGCATGTTGTGCTGTGATGTTTCCTGACTGCTGTAGGGTGATTTGCCCATTGATTTTATCTACAATGTGAGTGCATTAGTGTTGGTTCAGTTTTGAATGAATACATTTTTAAACGGTATCACACTATTGGAGCATTCTCATCTCATATGTGGAATCACCACCTCAAGGAGAGTGTTCGGTTTACACAGCAGCGGATATCAATGGTCGCATGTTAACCCCCATGAGAGTGGGTTGAGGCTTTTTTCAGCCAAACACGAGAGTGGCAGGCCTTAACAGCTGGTGAGTTTGAATTTCAGAAGGGAGTGGAATCACGTCACTGAGGTGTGGTGGATATTTGAATCACAGCATAGCGGATTGGAGACACCCTCACTTTTGGAACTTTCTCCTTATTTTTTCACATTATATGCACACTGTATTTCACTTTTTATATATATTTATCTAGATATATTTTTTTCCCAGTGTGTATATATATATATATATATATATATATATATATATATATATATATATACTTGTTTTAGTATTTATTCCTTCAGCCTAGCTTTTGGTGCCTTTTTTAGTGCTGGTCTCACACATCTGTCACGAGGTGTAAATATTATTTATAGCTCACTTATTTTGCATTTTAGTCATATTTTTTTGTTATATTATTTGTGCTCATCCATTCACTTGTGTTACAGTGTCACAATACATTAGGTTGTTTATACATATTTTCATGTGTGTATATCTTTTATGCTATATCAATAGTGGATGTTTATTTGTTTGGTCACTCTAAACTCATCCCATATATATACAACCTCTGTGATTCAGTGCACTTCCAGCTCACTCTACGTTATCAGGGTGTGCGCTAGCGCCTGTCTCACTCCCACAGTCAGTGGGTATAGCGCCACTATTTCATCTTTGCCATTGAGGGGTGGATTCAGCTTAAATATTAAATTATTATTATTATTATATTATGTTTGCAGTTATAAATAAGTCATATTGGATGAGCTATTCATGTTATGTCATGTTTATAATTTTACATTTTATGGTCCTATTTTGTACAGAGTTGTACATTCTATCCATGTCAGGGTTTTATCACTGGGGCCTTAGGGCCCACAACCTTTGGTGCTTAACCACTTCCTGCCAGGCCTATTGTCAAATGACGGCCGGGTGGGGACATTCATTGTTCCGGATGAATGTCATATAATTGCACACAGCCAATAACTGATAAGTGTTCCTGTCCACTGCTGGTACCATGTGATCGCTGTGACTAATCACAGCAGATCACATGACAATTGTTAACAATGGATTGCTTCCTTTCATGCCATCCATTGTGTACAGTTGTGTTGTTAGCTGCGATTGGTCACAGTGATCACATGGTACAGACAGGGCCAATCACAGCCCATCTGTACCATGTGATTAGCTGTGGTCAATCGTAGCTAACCACAACAAAACACACTGAATCAGTCATTTTAATTTAGTAAAAGTGGTTGCTTATACCAGTGAAATTCACATCAACAATCATAATGTGTAAAAAAAAACCCTAGTCACTTCCCAAGACTAGTACAGTGTTATTGTTGTAACACTGTATTGCTCTGGTCACAGTGTGTTAAAAAAAAAAAAAGTCATAAAAAAAAGTGAAAAATAAAATATTATTATTTTTTTTTTTACATACTGTCACCAGTCATCGCTACACCCCTTATATGATAATGCTGTACTACACTGGTGACAAAAATTACAACTTCAAAAGACTTGCCATGCCTCTTACTAAATACCTTGGACTGTCTACTTTCCGAAAAGGGGTCATTTGTGGGATATTTGTGCTGTCCTGGCATTTTCGGGCCTCAAGATGAGATGTCAGTACATCATAAATGATGGATTTTCAAATGTATACCATAGTTTATGGACTTTATAACTTTCCTACAGACTAAATAATAAACACCGATTTGGGTTATTTTCACCAAAGAAATGTAGCAGAATACACTTTTCCCTAAATTTATGAAGAAAGATTATTTATTTGCAAAAAATGTTAACAGAAACAAATAAAAATGTGTATTTTTTAAAAAATGTTCTTTTTTAATTTCTTTAGCAAAAAAATAAAAAATCCAGTGGTGATTAAATACCACCAAAAGAAAGCTCTATTTATGTGAAAAAAATTATAAAATTTCATTTGGGTACGGTGTTGCATTTGTCATTCAAAGTGCGACAGTGCTGAAGGCTGAAAATCGGCCTGTACAGGAAGGGGGTGAAAGTGCCCTGTACTAAAGTGGTTAACCACTTAAGGACCGCCTAACGCCGATTTACGTCGGCAAGGCGGCACGGGCAGGCAAAATCACGTACATGTACGTGATTTGCCTCTCGCGGGTGGGGGGTCCGATCGGACCCCCCCCCGGTGCCCGAAGCGGTCCCGTTCTGTTCCCCGGCGATCCGAGATGAGGGGGAGGCCATCCGTTCGTGGCCCCCCCCTCGCGATCGCCGCCGGCCAATGGGAACACTCCTTTGCTGCTGTATGCTAAACAGCAGCAAAGGAAATGATGTCATCTCCCCTCGGCTCGGTAGTTTCCGTTCCAGCGCCGAGGGGAGAAGACATCAATGTGAGTGCACAACACACACACACACAGTAGAACATGCCAGGCATACAAAACACCCCGATCCCCCCCCGATCGCCCCCCGATCCCCCCCCAATCACCCCCCCCCCCCCTGTCACAAACTGACACCAGCAGGTTTTTTTTTTTTTTTTTTTTTTCTGATTACTGCATAGTGTCAGTTTGTGACAGTTACAGTGTTGGGACAGTGAATATTACCCCCCTTTAGGTCTAGGGTACCCCCCTAACCCCCCCTAATAAAGTTTTAACCCCTTGATCACCCCCTGTCACCAGTGTTGCTAAGCGATCATTTTTCTGATCGCTGTATTAGTGTCGCTGGTGATGCTAGTTAGTGAGGTAAATATTTAGGTTCGCCGTCAGCGTTTTATAGTGACAGGGACCCCCATATACTACCTAATAAATGTTTTAACCCCTTGATTGCCCCCTAGTTAACCCTTTCACCACTGATCACCGTATAACCGTTACGGGTGACGCAGGTTAGTTCGTTTATTTTTTATAGTGTCAGGGCACCCGCCGTTTATTACCTAATAAAGGTTTAGCCCCCTGATCGCCCGGCGGTGATATGCGTCGCCCCAGGCAGCGTCAGATTAGCGCCAGTACCGCTAACACCCACGCACGCAGCATGCGCCTCCCTTAGTGGTATAGTATCTGATCGGATCAATATCTGATCTGATCAGATCTATACTAGCGTCCCCAGCAGTTTAGGGTTCCCAAAAACACAGTGTTAGCGGGATCAGCCCAGATACCCGCTAGCACCTGCGTTTTGCCCCTCCGCCCAGCCCACCCAAGTGCAGTATCGATCGATCACTGTCACTTACAAAACACTAAACGCATAACTGCAGCGTTCGCAGAGTCAGGCCTGATCCCTGCGATCGCTAACAGTTTTTTTGGTAGCATTTTGGTGAACTGGCAAGCAAGCACCAGGCAGCGTCAGGTTAGCGCCAGTACCGCTAACACCCACGCACGCACCGTACACCTCCCTTAGTGGTATAGTATCTGATCGGATCAATATCTGATCCGATCAGATCTATACTAGCGTCCCCAGCAGTTTAGGGTTCCCAAAAACGCAGTGTTAGCGGGATCAGCCCAGATACCTGCTAGCACCTGCGTTGTGCCCCTCCGCCCGGCCCAGCCCAGCCCACCCAAGTGCAGTATCGATCGATCACTGACACTTACAAGGCACTAAACGCATAACTGCAGCGTTCGCAGAGTCAGGCCTGATCCCTGCGATCGCTAACAGTTTTTTTGGTAGCATTTTGGTGAACTAGCAAGCACCGGCCCCAGGCAGCGTCAGGTTAGCGCCAGTACCACTAACACCCACGCACGCAGCATACGCCTCCTTTAGTGGTATAGTATCTGAACGGATCAATATCTGATCCGATCAGATCAGATCTATACTAGCGTCCCCAGCAGTTTAGGGTTCCCAAAAACGCAGTGTTAGCGGGATCAACCCAGATACCTGCTAGCACCTGCGTTTTGCCCCTCCGCCCGGCCCAGTCCAGCCCACCCAAGTGCAGTATCGATCGATCACTGTCACTTACAAAACACTAAACGCATAACTGCAGCGTTCGCAGAGTCAGGCCTGATCCCTGCGATCGCTAACAGTTTTTTTGGAAGCTTTTTATTGAACTGGCAAGCACCAGCGGCCTAGTACACCCCGGTCGTAGTCAAACCAGCACTGCAGTAACACTTGGTGGCGTGGTGAGTCCCATAAGTGCAGTTCAAGCTGGTGAGGTGGCAAGCACAAGTAGTGTCCCGCTGCCACCAAAAAGACAAACACAGGCCCGTCGTGCCCATAGTGCCCTTCCTGCTGCATTCGCCAATCCTAATTGGGAACCCACCACTTCTGCAGCGCCCGTACTTCCCCCATTCACATCCCCCAATGAAATGCAGTCGGCTGCATGAGAGGCATTTTTATGTGCTCCCGAGTACCCCTACCCAACGAACCCCCCCCAAAAAGATGTTGTGTCTGCAGCAAACGCGGATATAGGCGTGACACCCGCTATTATTGTCCCTCCTGTCCTGACAATCCTGGTCTTTGCATTGGTGAATGTTTTGAACGCTACCATACACTAGTTGAGTATTAGCGTAGGGTACAGCATTGCACAGACTAGGCACACTTTCACAGGGTCTCCCAAGATGCCATCGCATTTTGAGAGACCCGAACCTGGAACCGGTTACAGTTATAAAAGTTAGTTACAAAAAAAGTGTAAAAAAAAAAAAAATATATATAAAATAAAAAAAAATAGTTGTTGTTTTATTGTTCTCTCTCTCTATTCTCTCTCTCTATTGTTCTGCTCTTTTTTTACTGTATTCTATTCTGCAGTGTTTTATTGTTATTGTTATTGTTATTATGTTTTATCATGTTTGTTTTTCAGGTATGTAATTATTTATACTTTATTGTTTACTGTGCTTTATTGTTAACCATTTTTTTGTCTTCAGGTACGCCATTCACAACTTTGAGTGGTTATACCAGAATGATGCCTGCAGGTTTAGGTATCATCTTGGTATCATTCTTTTCAGCCAGCGGTCGGCTTTCATGTAAAAGCAATCCTAGCGGCTAATTAGCCTCTAGACTGCCTTTACAAGCCGTGGGAGGGAATGCCCCCCCCCCCCCCCACCGTCTTCCGTGTTTTTCTCTGGCTCTCCTGTCTCAACAGGGAACCTGAGAATGCAGCCGGTGATTCAGCCAGCTGACCATAGAGCTGATCAGAGACAAGAGTGGCTCCAAACATCTCTATGGCCTAAGAAACCGGAAGCTACGAGCATTTTATGACTTAGATTTCGCCGGATGTAAATAGCGCCATTGGGAAATTGGGGAAGCATTTTATCACACCGATCTTGGTGTGGTCAGATGCTTTGAGGGCAGAGGAGAGATCTAGGGTCTAATAGACCCCAATTTTTTCAAAAAAGAGTACCTGTCACTACCTATTGCTATCATAGGGGATATTTACATTCCCCGAGATAACAATAAAAATGATTTAAAAAAAAAAAAAATGAAAGGAACAGTTTAAAAATAAGATAAAAAAGCAAAAAAATAATAAAGAAAAAAAAAAAAAAAAAAAAAAGCACCCCTGTCGCCCCCTGCTCTTGCGCTAAGGCGAACGCAAGCGGCGGTCTGTCGTCAAACGTAAACAGCAATTGCACCATGCATGTGAGGTATCGCCGCGAAGGTCAGATCGAGGGCAGTAATTTTTGCAGTAGACCTCCTCTGTAGATCTAAAGTGGTAACCTGTAAAGGCTTTTAAAGGCTTTTAAAAATGTATTTATTTTGTTGCCACTGCACGTTTGTGCGCAATTGTAAAGCATGTCATGTTTGGTATCCATGTACTCGGTCTAAGATCATCTTTTTTATTTCATCAAACATTTGGGCAATATAGTGTGTTTTAGTGCATTAAAATTTAAAAAAGTGTGTTTTTTCCCCAAAAAATGCGTTTGAAAAATCGCTGCGCAAATACTGTGTGAAAAAAAAAATATGAAACACCCACCATTTTAATCTGTAGGGCATTTGCTTTAAAAAAATATCTAATGTTTGGGGGTTCAAAGTAATTTTCTTGCAAAAAAAAAAAAACTTTTTCATGTAAAAAATAAGTGTCAGAAAGGGCTTTGTCTTCAAGTGGTTAGAAGAGTGGGTGATGTGTGACATAAGCTTCTAAATGTTGTGCATAAAATGCCAGGACAGTTCAAAACCCCCCCAAATGACCCCATTTTGGAAAGTAGACATCCCAAGCTATTTGCTGAGAGGCATGTCGAGTCCATGGAATATTTTATATTGCGACACAAGTTGCGGGAAAGAGACAAATTTTTTTTTTTTTTTTTTTTTTTTGCACAAAGTTGTCACTAAATGATATATTGCTCAAACATGCCATGGGAATATGTGAAATTACACCCCAAAATACATTCTGCTGCTTCTCCTGAGTACGGGGATACCATATGTGTGAGACTTTTTGGGAGCCTAGCCGTGTACGGGACCCCGAAAACCAAGCACCGCCTTCAGGCTTTCTAAGAGGCGTGAATTTTTGATTTCACTCTTCACTGCCTATCACAGTTTCGGAGGCCATGGAATGCCCAGGTGGCACAAAACCCCCCCAAATGACCCCATTTTGGAAAGTAGACACCCCAAGCTATTTGCTGAGAGGTATAGTGAGTATTTTGCAGACCTCACTTTTTGTCACAAAGTTTTGAAATTTGAAAAAAGAAAAAAAAAAAAAGTTTTTTCTTGTCTTTCTTCATTTTCAAAAACAAATGAGAGCTGCAAAATACTCACCATGCCTCTCAGCAAATAGCTTGGGGTGTCTACTTTCCAAAATGGGGTCATTTGGGGGGGTTTTGTGCCACCTGGGCATTCCATGGCCTCCGAAACGGTGTTAGGCAGTGAAGAGTAAAATCAAAAATTCACGCCCTTAAAAACGCTGAAGGCGGTGATTGGTTTTCGGGGCCCCGTACGCGGCTAGGCTCCCAAAAAGTCCCACACATGTGGTATCCCTATACTCAGGAGAAGCAGCTAAATGTATTTTGGGGTGCAATTCCACATAGGCCCATGGCCTGTGTGAGCAATATATCATTTAGTGACAACTTTGTGCAAAAAAAAAAAAAAAAAAAAAAAAAGTGTCACTTTCCCGCAACTTGTGTCAAAATATAAAATATTCCATGGACTCAATATGCCTCTCAGCAAATAGCTTGGGGTGTCTACTTTCCAAAATGGGGTCATTTGGGGGGGGGTTGTGCCACCTGGGCATTCCATGGCCTCCGAAACTGTGATAGGCAGTGAAGAGTGAAATCAAAAAGTTACACCCTTAGAAATCCTGAAGGCGGTGATTGGTTTTCGGGGTCCCATACGCGGCTAGGCTCCCAAAAAGTCCCACACATGTGGTATCCCCGTACTCAGGAGAAGTAGCTGAATATATTTTGGGGTGCAATTCCACATAGGCCCATGGCCTGTGTGAGCAATATATCATTTAGTGACAACTTTTTGTAAATATTTTTTTTTTTTTTTTTTTTTGTCATTATTCAATCACTTGGGACAAAAAAAATAAATATTCAATGGGTTCAACATGCCTATCAGCAATTTCCTTGGGGTGTCTACTTTCCAAAATGGGGTCATTTGGGGGGGTTTTGTACTGCCCTGCCATTTTAGCACCTCAAGAAATGACATAGGCAGTCATAAACTAAAAGCTGTGTAAATTCCAGAAAATGTACCCTAGTTTGTAGACGCTATAACTTTTGCGCAAACCAATAAATATACGCTTATTGACATTTTTTTTACCAAAGACATGTGGCCGAATACATTTTGGCCTAAATGTATGACTAAAATTGAGTTTATTGGATTTTTTTTATAACAAAAAGTAGAAAATATCATTTTTTTTCAAAATTTTCGGTCTTTTTCCGTTTATAGCGCAAAAAATAAAAACTGCAGAAGTGATCAAATACCATCAAAAGAAAGCTCTATTTGTGGGAAGAAAAGGACGCAAATTTCGTTTGGGTACAGCATTGCATAACCGCGCAATTAGCAGTTAAAGCGACGCAGTGCCAAATTGGAAAAAGACCTCTGGTCCTTAGGCAGCATAATGGTCCGGGGCTCAAGTGGTTAAAGCGGCACCCCTATGGTTGGTATACCATCCCATTTTTTTTTGTTATAGTGGTCCAAACCTGACTTAAAATGAATAATGTGACAATGTCTAAACAAGCTTATTTGAGATGTCTGTACTTGTACTGATGATAGCAGATAACTATGCATGAAAAGGCTGCCTCTTTGCCTTTGCTAAAAATAATTACACTGCACCCACTCAAACCTTGTAATGAAATAAAAATAATAAAACTGCTGCCTTCAAATCACAAACATCAAGTGTAAAAATTATTTAGTTTTACCTTTGCCTCTGATGCTTAAAGGCACATGCCTATAGCTGATATGGAACGATGGATATAGGGCAACACTTGCACTCCCCAGTTCTCTGTGAGTAAGAAGCCAATTACCAGGCCAAAGTGCAGTAGGTTGGGTGGAGCAGAGGTTATGCGCAGCCTGTGTATGGTCACATTTATAGTTCTGCTCTTTGGTGTGTTGCAGGTATGCTGTGTTTATAAAATGCTTACTACATCTTTGGTGTGAGTTTCATCAATACAACCATTATCATGGAACCAATGGTAATGCATGTAAAATGCTGCTTTATTGCATCAAAAATGCACCGCACAAATACATACCAACCCTAAGACCTAACTTTGTCAACAAAACTGTGTCTGTGGCAAGGAAGCAAGTGGAAGATCATGCAGAACTGAAAGCGGAACTAAATCCATCAATTCAACAGTTTCAAAAAAGTTATATTCCTGGCATGCCGGGAATGCTAACTAACTGTTACATTTATTAGTATTCATAAACGGGTTGTAAAGCTTCACATTTTTTTTTTAAATAAAAAAATTTGCACAGAGCAGCCCTGATCCTCTTCTTCTGGGGTGCCTGGTTGGTGCTCCTGGCTCCTCCCCTTCATCAGGTGTCCCCGCGGAGAGCCGCTTTCCATTGGGGCACCCGTGCGGGGGCATTCCGTCCATTGACATAGACAGCGGGACTCAGCCCCGCCCCCTGCTTCTGTGTCACTGGATTTGATTGATAGCAATCTATCCAATGAGGACAGAGACAGCTGCTGGAGGCGCCAGACTCATGCACAATGCTGGAACGGATAGGCTCAGGTAAGAAAAAGGGGGGCTCTGGGGGCAGCTGCAGCAAAGAAGGTTTTTCACCTGAATGCATAGAATGCACCTGAACAATCACCCCAGGCAGCGTCAAATTAGTGCCAGTAGCGCTAACACCCACGCATGCACCATACACCTCCCTTAGTAGTATAATGTCTGAATGGATGAATATCTGCTCTGATCAGATCTATACTAGCGTCCTCAACAGTTTAGGGTTCCCAAAAATGAAGTGTTAGCGGGATCAGCCCAGATACCTGCTGGCACCTGTGTTTAGCCCCTCCGCCCAGCCCAGCCCAACCCAGCCCACCAAGTGCAGTATCAATCGATCACTGTCACTTACAAAACACAACATAGATAACTGCAGCGTTTGCAGAGTCAGGCCTGATCCCTGCGAACGCTAACAGTTTTTCTGCTAGCGTTTGAATCAGTTGCTGACAGTCAGGAGTTTTTTACCTGTATGTCTCACTAGTGTACCCCTAAATTTAGAGGCCAAAATGTAAAATCGAAGGTACACTAGTGAAGAGCCCTACACGTTTCTGAGCATGACAGATGGTGAAGAGGAAGTCACTCATCTGTCAGATTCAGGCTCAGAATACGATCCTGTAGACAGCAGTGGCACCCTGACAGATAGCTCTGATGACGGAGTTGTGGTCCCTGCCAAGGTCAGGCGTACCAGATCCCGTTCTTCTGCTGTCGTTGAGGTGCAAGAACCGCAGGGCTCTCGTTATGGAGCAGAGAGCGAGTACTAGTGTCGCTCATCCTTCTGGTGAACTGGCAAGCACCAGTGGCCTAGTACACACTGGTCGTAGTCAAACCAGCACTGCAGTAACACGTGGTGACGTGGCGAGTCCCATAAGTGCAGTTCAAGCTGGTGTGGTGGCTAGCACAACTAGTTTCCCGCAGCCACCAAGAAAAGGACAAAGACAGACCCATCGAGCCCATGGTGCCCTTCCTGCTGCATTCACCAATCCTAATTGGGAACCCACCACTTCTGCAGCACCCTTACCCATTCATTGGCCAACCTGCAATTCAGGTGGAAACAGTTGATTTTACGTCACTTGATTTTTATTTGCTGTTTTTCACGGAAGATCTCTATAAATCTATCGTGGACCAAAGCAATTTGTATGCTGGTCAATTCATCACCACTAATCCCCATTTGACCCTTGCCAGAGATTGGAAACCAATTACGGTTTCTGAATTTAAGACCTTTCTAGGCCTAGCCCTCCTCATGGGCATAACTAAAAAGAGTGAGTTGCGGTCATATTGGTCCACTGACCCAATTCACCATATGACCGTGTTCGTTCTCTGCCTCCATGACCTAGGCAAGATAAGAGCAGATCTTGTGGTTCATGCACTTCAATGACAATGAACTCTGTCGTCCTCTGGTGACCCTGGATATGATTGGCTCTACAAAATTCGGCCCCTCGTAAACCACTTCAACCAACGGTTTGCAGCCTTGTTTACTCCCGATCAAGTTGTCTACATTGATGAGTCCCTGATTAAGTTTTCTGGCCGCTTGTCTTTCAAACAGTATCTTCCCAGCAAGTGTGCCAGATATGGGGTCAAGATGTATAAGCTCTGTGACAGGGCCACAGGCTATACATATAGTTTTATGGTTTACAAGGGAAGAGACAGTTACGTAGAGCCGGAGAACTGCCCTGACTACATAGGGAGCGCTTGTAAGATTGTGTGGGACTTGGTGTCATGCTTATTTGGAAAGGGGTACCACTTGTATGTGGACAATTATTACACAAGTTTGCCACTTTTTAGTCACTTTTTATAACAAAGAAACCGCGCTATAAATGAACAGCATAATAAAAACCAATATTATGAAGTGTAGTATCACGTGCAATTAATAGTCCCTTGTATAAATCAAAAAGGAAAATTAAGTCTTATCATAAATGAGTGACGTGGAATTCATCCAAAATAAATATGTGATGAAAAGGCATAAATCTGGAACACTTCGTGAGGTAATGTGCTTACCAGAAGTAAGCCAAATTGGGGAAAGTGGCTTAAACCCAGCCTGGGCCTTGAGATGATCGATCCCAGTGAGGCAGGATAGACACACTCGTCCCGCGTATTCAGTTCACAGAGGTTAGTGACAAATATATGAAACAAACATATCGTAATACTGATACCTAAAACACTTCAAAAACAAAAAATGTGTAACACTCAATCTTATCCAAAAAAATCATATGTGATCATAAGAAATCCAGTGTAAGTGACAACAACTGGGGGTGATTGTATGAGTGTCAGGCAAACATGCAAAATATAGATACCAAAAAGAATAAGATGAAAAACGTGAATGACACCCAGATCTGCTTACCTGATATAGAAGAAAAATTAGCCTGTAATAGTCACCAGAAAAAGATATAAATCCCTCTAGGTGCAGCGAATCACATGTGCAAACTGCTTACCAGATGAGAAAACATTGTGAGCGGAGTAAATCTAGCCAAAAGACTGATCACCATACATGGAAAACACCAGATAAGGCAGCAGCAAACCTTAAGGAGATCCTGCTTACCAGAACCCCAAGTGGGATAGGCAGATGTAACGAAATCACAAACGAGCTCCTGTTAGGAACGGTGAGGATACGTCCTGCCACAGTGGATCCAGGACGTATGACCATAAAGCTGATCAGAGACCCGAATGGCTCCAATCATCTCTATGGCCTACGAAACCGGAAGCTACGAGCATTTCATGAATTAAGTTTCGCCGGATATAAACAGCACCATTGGGAAATTGGCAAAGCATTTTATCACACCTACCTTGGTGTGGTCAGATGCTTTGAGGGCAGAGGAGAGATCTAGGGTCTAATAGACCCCAATTTTTTCAAAAAAGAGTACCTGTCACTACCTATTGCTATCATAGGGGATATTTAAATTCCCTGAGATAACAATAAAACCGATAAAAAAAAAAATGAAAGGAACAGTTTAAAAGTATAATAAAAAAGCAAAATAAGTAATCAAAAAGAAAAAAAAAAAAAGCACCCCTGTCCCCCCGTGCTCACGCGCAAAGGCAAACGCAAGCGTCGGTCTGTCGTCATATGTAAACAGCAATTGCACCATGCATGTGAGGTATCACCGCGAAGGTCAGATTGAGGACAGTAATTTTAGCAGTAGAACTCCTCTGTATATCTAAAATGGTAACCTGTAAAGGCTTTTAAAGGCTTTTAGAAATGTATGTAGTTTGTCGCCACTGCACGTTTGTGTGCAATTTTAAAGCATGTTGTGTTTGGTATCCATGTGTTTGGCATAAGATCATCTTTTTTATTACATCAAATATTTGGGCAATATAGTGTGTTTTAGTGCATTAAAATTAAAAAAGTGTGTTTTTTCCAAAAAAATTGCGTTTGAAAAGTCGCTGCGCAAATACTGTGTGAAAAAAAAAATTGCAACACCCACCATTTTAATCTACAAATAAGAAAGGCGCAATCCAAAATACCTCATTTAACATTGCCTATGTACGCAGGGTCAGGATCCATACAAACATATATATATACCATATATATGGATGGAAAAGAGAGTCACTCAAGGCAGCCGCCAAAAAGAACCAAAAGCCAAGTCCAATGTGCTAGAAGAAAAACAAGGAGAAGGGGCGCCACTGAGTATGTATCAAAATAAATTTATTATTAAAAACAATATCCACTCACATGTAGGACTGAAGTGTAGATTTCAGATACATCTCACACAGGAGAAGGAGCGGAGGACTACAGGTGGCAGCAAGTCCGGATACACTAACATCACATCAAATGGGCTGAGGTGAGCTGCAGTAAGCCAATCTGGTAGTCCAATGGCACACCAAAAGGAAGAAAGCAGGGGAGCCGTCAGAGGTGGTTTGGGTTCCAAAGGGAGGAAGATGGGGGCGTCCGAGCTGGTCTTCACATGTGTAGCGGTATTCTACAGGGCCTCGTCCGGCGTCCGTGATGGAAGTAGAACACGGCCGTGTAGTCGGAGTCGAAGCGAGGCTTGGATCGCAAAACACAGTGGCGCCGAGCTGTGATGTCACTCCTGTGCAACGCGTTTCCGAGTTAGCTCGCTATGGATGGAGGAGATAGCGGCACTCCTTTGTCAAGCATGGGGGAGTGATGTTGGACAGTGACATTATATGGTCAATCAGGGGGTGGGGCCAGGAAAAGACTATTAGACACACATAGCTAAAAATATTTAGATAAAACGGAACACCATAAAAACATGGGATGAAAACACCACAAAACACTAACTGATCTAAATGCATGATTCTATAAATCAATAAATAAATACATAAATAAAGCTAATCATAACAATAAAACAAGGAAGAAAGGGGAGGATATTAAATATGCAATTGAGTCAGAACTCAAAAAGTGCATTAGTCATAGAAATGAATATATATAAGTGTCAAATTGCCGATGTTGGATGAGAAGGCTCATGTGAAGTGTACAAATGTTTTTATTGTGATATTGAAATTTTATGTTAATATTAAACTAAAGCGTCCATAACTTGGGAATTGGTTAATAATGATGGTAGTAGTTTAATAATAGTAGAACTAAACATAATAGGGGAAATAAAAGTAAAAATAAATATAAATGAAGATAAAAATAAATGTGAGTAAAAAGCAAATATAGCATCTTGTAGGGGACAAAATATAGATATATGATCCAAAATAAAGACCTGAACATATATATATATATGCATGAACATACGCACATATATATAAAAATAATGTAGAAAATGTCTGATCTGTAAAAACTTATAAAACAGTAGAAATTTCTATACTCTTGTTGAGGCCACCAGGCGAAAGAACATCGAGAGTATAGATCCAAAAAGTCTCCCTAGCACAAAGTTTTTTGAAACGTTCTGCTGCAGTAAGACATTTGGGGATTTGTTCAATAACCCAAACTCGGAGGCCCTTGGTGGATTTTTTATGAAATTCAGCATAATGTCGCGGGACACTGTGCATGTCCTTCCCGCCCTCTATAAGTCGGCGATGTTGTCCGAATCGCTGTCTCAAAGGGCAGATCGTTCGGCCCACATAGATGAGACCGCAGGGGCAGGTAAGGGCATACAATACAAAATCAGAGGAGCAATTATAAAATTGGTCCAACTGATAAGTTTTGCCCTTGGAGTAAAAAGATTTTTGTCCATGTGTGATATAGGAACAGGTTTTACACAGTGCCTTTTTGCATTGGAACATGCCAACTAGAGGTATAAGAATGGTAGAATGGTCTGTGGAATCACTGGATGATATAGTAGATAATTTACTAGAAGCGATTTTGTTTTTGAGATTTGGAGCTTTGCGATATCTGACTCTGGGTTTGGTGGGGAGGATGGTATTAAGAAGAGGATCCTGTAATAGGATATCCCAATGTTTATTAATTATTTTTTCCATCTTTCTATATTGAAAATGGAAGGTGGTTATAAAACGCGTGGAGTGGTCAATCTCATTCTTTTTGGTTCTCGCAGGTTTACCTTTAGAGTAGAAGGTGCATGCTTCATCCACCAGATCATTAGGGTATAGTTTATCTGCAAATTTCTTTTTCAATGGGATGCTAGATACAGCATAATCAATATCCCGGGTACAGTTCTGTCTCAAACGACAGAACTGCCCTTTCGGTATGTTTTTGATCCACTTGGGATAATGGCAACTCTGAAAGTGCAGATAGGAATTGCCAGCCGTCGGTTTGGTGTAATTTTGGGCAATAATATTTCCATCTGTATGACTTAGTTCTAAGTCTAGAAAAGTCAAATTAGTGGAGTCGAAAGTATGAGTAAAAGCCAGTCCATATGGATTACAATTACAGTGTTCTTCGAATGAAGTAATCAGGTCAACAGGGCCATCCCAAATCACGATGATATCGTCGATGTACCGCCCAAAGAATACAATGTTGGCTGAATGGGAATTGTTATACCAGATGTAATTTTTTTCCCAATAGCCCATGGCCAAATTTGCATATGAAGGAGCAAAGTTAGCTCCCATGGCGGTTCCCTGTAGCTGTAGGAAGAAATCGCCATTGAAATCAAAATAATTATGACGCAAACAGAAATCAGTGGCCTCCAAAATGAATGTAGCCTGCCTGGAATTTAGCATCGGGTCCTGAGCGAGGAAAAATTCCAGTGCTTGTAAGCCAAATTGGTGTGGGATTGAAGTATATAGGGACGTGACATCTAGAGAGAGCCACGTATAGGTAGATTCCCTACAGGGAACCGCCATGGGAGTTAACTTTGCTCCTTCATACGCAAATTTGGCCATGGGCTATTTTACTCATACTTTCGACTCCACTAATTTGATTTTTCTAGACTTAGAACAAAGTCATACAGATGGAAATATTATTGCCCAAAATTACACCAAACCGACGGCTGGCAATTCCTATCTGCACTTTCAGAGTTGCCATTATCCCAAGTGGATCAAAAACATACCGAAAGGGCAGTTCTGTCGCTTGAGACAGAACTGTACCCGGGATATTGATTATGCTGTATCTAGCATCCCATTGAAAAAGAAATTTGCAGATAAACTATACCCTAATGATCTGGTGGATGAAGCATGCACCTTCTACTCTAAAGGTAAACCTGCGAGAACCAAAAAGAATGAGATTGACCACTCCATGCGTTTTATCACCACCTTCCATTTTCAATATAGAAAGATGGAAAAAATAATTAATAAACATTGGGATATCCTATTACAGGATCCTCTTCTTAATACCATCCTCCCCACCAAACCCAGAGTCAGATATCGCAAAGCTCCAAATCTCAAAAACAAAATCGCTCCTAGTAAATTATCTACTATATCATCCAGTGATTCCACAGACCATTCTACCATTCTTATACCTCTAGTTGGCATGTTCCAATGCAAAAAGGCACTGTGTAAAACCTGTTCCTATATCACACATGGACAAAAATCTTTTTACTCCAAGGGCAAAACTTATCAGTTGGACCAATTTTATAATTCCTCCTCTGATTTTGTAGTGTATGCCCTTACCTGCCCCTGCGGTCTCATCTATGTGGGCCGAACGATCTGCCCTTTGAGACAGCGATTCGGACAACATCACCGACTTATAGAGGGCGGGAAGGACATGCACAGTGTCCCGCGACATTATGCTGGATTTCATAAAAAATCCACCACGGGCCTCCGAGTTTGGGTTATTGAACAAATCCCCAAATGTCTTACTGCAGCAGAACGTTTCAAAAAACTTTGTGCTAGGGAGACTTTTTGGATCTATATTCTCGATGTTCTTTCGCCTGGTGGCCTCAAGGAGAGTATAGAAATTTCTACTGTTTTATAAGTTTTTACAGATCAGACATTTTCTACATTATTTTTATATATATGTGCGTATGTTCATGCATATATATATATATGTTCAGGTCTTTATTTTGGATCATATATCTATATTTTGTCCCCTACAAGATGCTATATTTACTTTTTACTCACATTTATTTTTATCTTCATTTATATTTATTTTTACTTTTATTTCCCCTATTATGTTTAGTTCTACTATTATTAAACTACTACCACCATTATTAACCAATTCCCAAGTTATGGACGCTTTAGTTTAATATTAACATAAAATTTCAATATCACAATAAAAATATTTGTACACTTCACACGAGCCTTCTCATCCAACATCGGCAATTTGACACTTATATATATTCATTTCTATGACTAATGCACTTTTTGAGTTCTGACTCAATTGCATATTTAATATCCTCCCCTTTCTTCCTTTTTTTATTGTTATGATTAGCTTTATTTATTTATTTATTTATTGATTTATAGAATCATGCATTTAGATCAGTTAGTGTTTTGTGGTGTTTTCATCCCATGTTTTTATGGTGTTCCGTTTTATCTGAATATTTTTATCTATGTGTGTCTAATAGTCTTTTCCTGGCCTCACCCCCTGATTGACCATATAATGTCACTGTCCAACATCACTCCCCCATGCTTGACAAAGGAGTGCCGCTATCTCCTCCATCCATAGTGAGCTAACTCGGAAACGCGTCACACAGGAGTGACATCACAGCTCAGCGCCACTGTGTTTTGCGATCCAAGCCTCTCTTCGGCTCCGACTACACAGCCGTGTTCTACTTCCATCACGGACACCGGACAAGGCCCTGTAGAATACCGCTACACATGTGAAGACCAGCTCGGATGCCCCCATCTTCCTCCCTTTGGAACCCACACCACCTCTGACGGCTCCCCTGCTTTCTTCCTTTTGGTGTGCCATTGGACTACCAGATTGGCTTACTGCAGCTCACCTCAGCCCATTTGATGTGATGTTAGTGTATCCGGACTTGCTGCCACCTGTAGTCCTCCGCTCCTTCTCCTGTGTGAGATGTATCTGAAATCTACACTTCAGTCCTACATGTGAGTGGATATTGTTTTTAATAATAAATTTATTTTGATACATACTCAGTGGCGCCCCTTCTCCTTGTTTTTCACCATTTTAATCTGTAGGGCCTTTGCTTTAAAAAAATATATAATTTTTGGGGTTCAAAGTAATTTTCTTGCAAAAAAAAATATAAACAAAAAGTGTCAGAAAGGGCTTTGTCTTCAAGTGGTTAGAATTGTGGGTGATGTGTGACATAAGCTTCTAAATGTTGTGCATAAAATGCCAGGACAGTTCAAAACCCCCCTCAAATGACCCCTTTTTGGAAAGTAGACACCCCAAGCTATTCGCTGTTGAGTCCATGGAATATTTTATATTTTGCCACAAGTTTCGGGAAAATTACACTTTTTTTTTTTTTTTTGCATAAAGTTGTCACTAAATGATACATTGTTCAAACATGGCATGGTTATATGTGGAATTACACCCCAAAATACATTCTTTTGCTTCTCCTGAGTACAGGGATACCTCATGTGTAAGACTTTTTGGGAGTCTAGCCATGTACAGGACCCCGAAAACCAAGCACCACCTTCAGGATTTCTAAGGGTGTAAATTTTTGATTTCATTCCTCACTACCTATCACTACCTATCACAGTTTTGAAGGCCATAAAATGCCAAGATAGCACAAAATCTCCCCAAATGACCCCATTTTGGAAAGTAGACACCCCAAGCTATTTGATGAGAGGCATGTTGAGTCCATGGAATATTTTATATTTGGCACAAGTTGCGGGAAAATGACAATTTTTGTTTTTTTGCACAAAGTTGTCATTAAATGATCTATTGCTCGAACATGCCATGGGCATATGTGAAATTACACCTCCAAATACATTCTGCTGCTTCTCTTGAGTACGGGGATACCACAGGACCCCGAAAACAAATCACCGCCTTCAGGCTTTCTAAGGGCGTAAAATGGTGATTTCACTTCCTCACTACCTATCACAGTTTTGGAGGCCCTGAAATGTGAAGATAGCACAAAACCCCCACAAATTACCCCATTTTGGAAAGAAGACACCTCAAGCTTTTTGCTGAGAGGCATGTTGTGTCCATGGAATATTTGATATTGTGCCACAAGTTTCAGGAAAATTACAATTTCTTATCATACATCACGGGACACAGAGCCATAGTAGTTACTACAGTATGTGGGTTATAGGCCACCTTCAGGTGATGGACACTGGCAAGCTCTAAATTAAAAAGTGCACTCCCTATATAACCCCTCCCACTGGTGGAAGCACCTCAGTTTTTTCGCCAGTGTCTAAGGTGTTCGTCACGAGTGCTGTGCTGAGCTCCACTGGAGCAATCCTTGCTGGGGCTAGCCATGCTGCCGGATCCATTCAAAGTGCCTTTTTGGCCGAATTGAATGGTACCCAGGCCTCGTATCTGAAGAAACGAGGTCTTGCCTGTAACGCTTCTCTTTTTTAGAGAGCTGGACCCTGGGATCTAGTACTTTTTGGTATTAAGGCCATAAAGTTTTATTGGCAGTGGTGCTATTACAGGTCCAGGATTGTGGATTTCCTCGAGGATCCCCAGCTCCTGAAGGTTTAATGGAACCCACCGTGAAGGGTGAAGATTGGGTCTGTTGGTTTACCACAGAAAACCCTGCGGCAGGAAAGGTAAGTGGAGTTTTTCTAAGAAATTTTCCAAAATTTTCTTATGAATGTCTCCTTTAATTTAGTAAATGTATACAGCACTTACGGTCCCATGCTTCTCAGAGAGCCCACGTTGTGTCCAGGAAACAGCAGTTTTTTCCTTCTCCGGCCAGCAGCAAACCTCTGGTAAGTCTAGGGGGGGCGAGAACGGCACGCCGCTCGGCGGCTTTCAGGCCCCCCTTCACCATTTTTTCCCCCTCTCTCTGCTGATCCCATAGGATCATGTGGAAAAATGCTCTTTTTTTTAAAAAAAAGGGAGGGTAGGCCATAGGCGAAGGGGGGGGGGCTTAGCGCGGCGTTGGCGTGTTTTAATAGACACCATTGTTGCTGTTGCAGGCTGCGGAAGGACACAAGAGCAAAGGTGGCATATAAAAGGTTTGATGACACAGGCATTCCTTTGACACATTTACTGCTGCATCAGGCTGGGCATTAATATCAGCAACAGAGCTGAACTACTGCTCAAGCAAGTGTATGCATTCCTTCTGTTAGTACCTCTGCTTTGTGCATCGAGCTATGGTCAGAAGGGGGGGTAAAAAACACCTCAAAAGGGGCTCTCGTAAGACTTCTACAGTTGCATGGAAGCCTAGAACCATCTCAATAAAGATGGCATCCTCCCCTGAGAGTAATATGGTGATCAGAGTGAGCCATCAGGAGGGGCAAGTGTTGCAGCTGCTCTTAACAATGCATATATTGCTAAGGAGGATTTTTCTCCAACCATTTTAAGTTTGGAGCAAAGAATTGATGCTTTGATCGCATCCCAGAGTGGGACTAAGCATAACAGGTCCCCGTCCATTGCTCAGGACCCTCATGCTGAGGAACAAGGGGTGAGAGATGATGATTGGTACAGTCTCTCACTGAATTGGTCCACTCCACATTTTTACTGCAAATAAGCGCAGTCAATCGATGAGCCCACTTCTGGTTTGGGTTCACTAAAGCCTCCTCAATCCGTTCATGCTTTTCCCATCCATTCATGGCTAAAAAAGCTTATGTACTCTGAGAGGAAGCACCAAGATAAACATTTTTTTTCCTCCAAAAAAGTTTTTCAATACTTTTTCTTATGGAGGAAGAGTTCTATAAGAAATGGGAATTTCCAGCAGTTGACGCTACTATATCCTCTGTAAACAAAAACCTGACTTGTCCAGTAGACAATGCTCATATGCTAAAGGACCCAACAGATAAGAAGCTGGAATTCCTTTTTTTTTTTAAATTTTTAAAAAAAGAGCTATTTTTTCGTTCGCATGTTCAGCCTGCGCTGGCAGCAATCAGAGTATCTCAGTCCTTAAAGGACCAGTTTATGGAGGTACTCAAGATTATTCCTGATCAGCAGGCCCAAGATTTGGCCGGGATATCAGAAGCATTGTGTTTTAAAGTAGACGCTATGAAAGATTCTATTCTCCAGGCCTCACGGCTCATGCTAGGGCTGGTACATATACGTAGAATCCAATGGTTGAAAAGTTGGTCAGCCAAAGCGCCATGCAAAAGCTCTTGGCCAGTTTCCCATTTTATGGTGAACGGTTATTTGGAGACAATCTGGATAGGTATATCTAAAGTATTTCTAATAGGAAAAGCTCCCTTTTACCGGTTAAAAAGAAGTTAAGCATTTTTTCTTTAAAACGTGCTTCTTCTCCAGTGCTAGGGGCATCAGCCTTCAGAAAGTCATGATGGCCTCCACCGTCAGATTCAAGAGGTAAACCTCAGGGTCAATCCCAGGGCCAAAAGAGGACCTGGATGAGGAAACCCACAAAACAAGATATTAAAGCCTCTTTATAAAGGGGCACCCCCGCTCTCTCGAATGGGGGGGAAGGCTTCTACGGGTCTAAAGGTCTGGCAGGAACAATTTCAAGACAGATGGGTGGCTTCCTCAATTTTCTCTAGGTTACAAACTAGAGTTCCGAGGGTTCCCGTCTACTCGTTTTTCTCAGTTTAGACATTCCCAGAGATCCAGTGAAAAAAGAAGTCTCTCTTTCTAGCTTTGGATCATCTCTTGGCTCAAAGAGTGATATCGGTGGTTCCCTTGGAAGAGCAAGGATTAGCGTTGGAGTCAATCCGATCAATAGTCTCCATCCTACAAGGGGGAGAACTTCTGGTGTCAATCGACATCAAGGATGCTTTTCTCCATGTGCCAATTTTCCCAGCTCACCAGAAATTTCTACGCTTTGAGGTAGAAAATATTCTATTTCAGTTTGTAGCTCTACCTTCAGTCTAGCTACTGCACCTCGAGTGTTTACAAAGGTCCTGGCTCCTCCTTTAGCCTACTTAGACGATCTACTCTTCATAGATCAATCAGTAGCCCACTTAAAACCAAATACCGTATATACTCGAGTATAAGTCGAGTTTTTCAGCACATTTTTGCCCCCCTCGACTTATACTGGAATCAAGCACTTTTCTGCAGCAAAAAAATGTCGTTTTCCGAACCGAATTTGGGGCCCAGTATCTCAGGGCCACTTGGTGCTAGGAACCCCAAATTTGGTGTGAAAACCCAGTGGAACTGGTACCACAACATATCCAAAGCTGAAGTTCCTAGCACTAAGTGGTCCCTTGATCTCTGCTGCTTCTCCTGTGTACGGGGATACCACATGCGTGAGTCTTTTTGGGAGCCTAGCCACGTACAGGACCCCAAAATCCAAGCACCGCCTTCAGGGTTTCTAAAGGCGTAAAATTGTGATTTCTTTCTCGAACATCACGGGACACAGAGCCACAGTAATTACTGATGGGTTATATAGGTATCACTGGTGATTGGACACTGGCACACCCTATCAGGAAGTTCAACCCCCTATATAATCCCTCCCCCTTGCAGGGATACCTCAGTTTTTACGCCAGTGTCTTAGGTGATGGACGTGTAAAGATGTCCTGTGCTGAGCTCCAAAGGGAATATCCTAAGATCCTATACTGGGGCAAGCCAGGCAAACCGGATCCATTCAAAGTGTCTTTTCATGGCCGAATTGAATGGTACCTGGGCCTCGTGTCCGAAGAAACGAGGTTTTACCCGTAATGCTTCTCTTTTTAGAGAGCTGGACCCCGCAGATCAGAAAATGGCTTTAAACTTCCTAATTTCTGGCGAGGTGCTTTACGGTCCCAGAACTGTTGGATCCCCCTACTGATGGGGGCCCCAGTCTCTGACGGTTTTTTCAAACGGAGCCCACCGTGAGAGGTGAAGATTGGGTCTGTGTAAACAGCACCCTGCGGCTGGATAAGGTAAGAGGAGATTCCACAGAATTTTTGAGTTCTAGTGGCTTTTCTCCTTTAAGGTAAATGCATGCTATGCCTATGGTGACCACCGGGGGCTGCCAAGAGCACAAACCTACACATGCTGACTGTCTATGTCAGGTGTTTCATCGCTGATTATGTCCCAGCGTCTCAAGCAGGCTGCAAACAGGTAAGGTGGAAAGGGGGATTTCTCATGTTTGAATGTTCCCCCCCAGGCTAGAGAGGGGCCACATGGGTCTAGAAAGTGGTTATACCACCCGGGCTCTGCGGCCTAATGGCCACCACCTCTCAGGATAGCCGTTCAGGCAGATCTTGTTACCAGCCTCCCTCCCTCCCCCCCCATCCCCAGCCTTTCTCCGGAAGCATGACAGGAGAGTCGGCAGCGCGGGAAGCGCTCGTTTTTTTCAAAACTCGAGGGGGGGGCGGTAGAGGAGGGGGGGGACGTCAGCACAGGTGCTTAGACTCCCACTCAGGCCAGTGCAGGCTATTAAGGGCACTCTGTACAGGTGCACACAGCCTTCTGAGAGACACAGAGCTGACGGTCGCATGTAAGGTGGGACACAGGCATTCTCCTAGGCAGCATTTACTGAAGTAACACCAGACTGAGCATTGGGTAGCAAGGCTTTTAGCCAGACTACATCGCTCAGCGGGCAGTGTTCATTTGTATACCTCACACCTTGTTGCTTTGCACTATGGGTAGAAGAGGTTCAAGCACCCCAGGAACCAGAGACACTAGGGGATCTCGTTCAGGTTCTGAGGGCCCCCTGTCGGCAGCATCCTCCCCCCCTAAAGATGGGCCAGGGACGGCTAGCCAGGGAGAGCCATCGGGGTCAGGGGCTACACCTGCTTCTGGCACTTCAGCCCCTGTATATATTACGCTAGAGGTTTTTTCCTCAACCATTAATGGTCTAGAGGAAAGATTAATGGCCGTGATTACGTCTTCACTCAGTGGAAGAAAACGCACTAGGCTTTCCTCTGTTCCCCAAGACCCTCAGACAGAGGAGCTCTGGGATAAAGGAGATGAATCCCTTTCAGAGGATCGGGATGGGATGGATGATTCCTCTTCGGAGGATTCAGGTGGAGAGGGACCCTCTGCGACTTCCCAAGAGGAGAAGGTCTTAGTGCAGATCCTCACTGGATTGGTCCGCTCCACATTTAAGTTGCCCATACCTGAAACTGCTAAAGAATCCTCTTCTGCTTTGGGGTCACTGAAACCTTTCCAAGCAGCACATGCTTTTCCTGTTCATACTTTACTTGAAAAGCTTATTTATTCTGAGTGGGATCACCCAGACAAACGTTTTTTTCCGCCGAGAAAGATTTCAACACTTTATCCGATGGAAGAAAAGTTTATTAAAATGTGGGAAATACCGGCTATTGATGCCGCCATTTCCTCCGTAAATAATAGCCTGACTTGTCCTGTAGACAATGCTCAGATGCTCAGAGATCCTGTAGCTAAAAGGATGGAATCTCTATTGAAGGATGTTTTCTCCTTAGCAGGATCAGTGGCCCAACCTGCAGTAGCAGCGATTGGAGTCTGTCAATACTTAAGAGACCATGTTAAGCAGGTCATCAAAGTATTACCTGAACATCAGGCCCAGGGGTTTGCTAACCTTCCAGCGGCCTTATGCTTTGTGGTTGACGCCATTAGAGATTCTATCGTGCAAACCTCCCGTCTTTCACTGGGGTTGGTGCATATACGTAGAATCCTATGGTTGAAAAATTGGTCAGCCGAAGCACCATGTAAGAAGCTACTGGCTGGGTTTCCATTTCGTGGTGCAAGGTTGTTTGGAGAGGACTTGGATAACTATATCAAGAGAATCTCTTGTGGGAAAAGCACTCTCTTACCTGTCAAGAAGAAGAGTAAGCGTCCCTCTTTCAAACGGACTCTTTCCCCAGCGCCGGGGGCTTCAGCCTCCAGGCAGTCTCGACGGCCGCCTCCATCGGGGTCCAGAGACAAGAGTCAACCCCAGGGACAAAAGAAGTCCTGGGGAAAGAAGCCTACTAGGCAAAACACTAAGACCTCTGCATGAGGGGGCGCCCCCGCTCACTCGAGTGGGGGGAAGACTGCGACAGTTCTCAGAGCTCTGGCAGGAGGACTTCCAGGACAGATGGGTAATCTCCACGGTAACCTTAGGGTACAAGCTGGAGTTTCAGGAATTCCCCTCTCCTCGGTTCCTCAGATCAAATGTTCCCAGAGACCCAGAGAAGAAGCAGTCACTCCTTCTAGCGTTAGAGCGACTTTTGTCGCAGGAGGTCATTATGATAGTTCCCGCAAAGGACCAGGGATTGGGCTTCTATTCCAACCTTTTTACGGTCCAAAAGCCAAATGGGGATGTCAGGCCCATTCTGGACTTAAGGGATCTGAACCGATTCCTAAGGATTCAATCCTTCCGCATGGAATCAATTCGAACAGTAGTTCCCACCCTGCAGGGAGGAGAATTTCTGGCATCAATAGACATCAGAGATGCATATCTGCATGTGCCCATTTTTCCTGCTCATCAGAAGTTTCTGCGCTTCGAGGTAGGAGGGCGCCATTTCCAGTTTGTGGCTCTGCCTTTCGGGATAGCCACTGCACCTCGAGTGTTCACAAAGATCTTGGCTCCTCCTCTGGCCAGATTAAGGGCTCAGGGTATAGCTGTCATAGCATACCTAGACGACCTGCTCTTGATAGACCGGTCGGTAGCCTCTTTGAAGGGAAACTTGAGGACCACGGTCAGGTATCTAGAACACCTGGGTTGGATCCTCAACTTAGAAAAGTCTTTCCTAAAACCCAGTAAGAAGACTGGAGTATTTAGGTCTGATTATAGATACAAGACAGGAGAAAATATTTCTACCCCAGGCAAAGATCACTGCTTTGAGAGAGCTGATTCTGACAGTAAGGACCAAGAAGGGTCCCTCAGTCCGCCTTTGTATGAGGCTACTAGGGAAGATGGTGTCTTCATTCGAAGCAGTTCCCTATGCTCAGTTTCACTCAAGAATGCTGCAACACAGTATTCTGTCGACCTGGAACAAGAAGGTTCAGGTATTAGACTTTCCGATGCACCTGTCGCATGCGGTGCGTCAGAGCCTCAATTGGTGGCTCATACCCGAAAACCTGCAGAAGGGGAAATCCTTTCTACCGGTTACCTGGACAGTGGTAACAACAGATGCCAGTCTGTCAGGTTGGGGAGCAGTTCTGGAACAGGCTGCGGTCCAAGGGGTATGGTCCAATACAGAGAGGACCTTACCCATCAACATTCTGGAGATCCGGGCGATACATCTAGCTCTAAAAGCCTGGACTATCAGGCTACAGGGTTGTCCGGTCAGGATCCAGTCCAACAATGCCACAGCAGTGGCTTATGTCAGTCATCAGGGAGGCACCCGGAGCCGAGCTGCTCAAAAAGAGGTGAACCAGATCTTAGTCTGGGCAGAGATGCATGTGCCATGCATATCGGCAGTTTTCATCCCGGGAATAGAGAATTGGCAGGCGGACTATCTAAGTCGCCAGCAGTTACTTCCAGGGGAATGGTCTCTGCATCCCGACGTCTTTTGGGCCATATGCCAAAGATGGGGGGTTCCAGATGTAGATCTCTTTGCATCCCGATTCAACAAAAAAATAGACAGATTTGTGGCAAGGACAAAAGATCCTCTTGCATGCGGGACGGATGCGTTGGTGATTCCGTGGCATCGATTCTCACTGATTTACGCATTCTCGCCTATTCTGCTACTGCCATGACTCCTTCGCAGGATCAGGCAGGAAAGGAAGTCGGTACTTCTGGTGGCCCCCGCTTGACCCTGAAGGACTTGGTATGCAGAAATAGTAAGGATGACGGTGGGTTCCCCGTGGACCCTACCGGTACGCCCAGACCTGTTATCTCAAGGTCCAGTGTTCCATCCTGCCTTACAAATGCTAAATTTGACGGTTTGGCTATTGAGACCCACGTTCTGAAGAGTCGTGGGCTCTCAGGTCCTGTCATATCTACCTTGATTAATGCAAGGAAGCCAGCTTCCAGGATGATTTATCACAGAGTCTGGAAGGCTTATATAACCTGGTGTGAATCCAGAGGTTGGCATCCCAGGAAATATGTCATAGGTAGAATCCTTGATTTTCTACAGATGGGATTAGAGATGAAGCTGGCCTTGAGTACCATCAAGGGCCAGGTCTCTGCTTTATCAGTATTATTTCAGCGGCCACTTGCTTCGCATTCTTTGGTCCGAAACTTTATGCAGGGGGTGATGCATCTTAATCCTCCGGTTAAAGCGCCCCTAAACCCCTGGGACTTGAATTTGGTCCTGGCTGTGTTACAGAAACAGCCTTTTGAACCAAAAAGTCAGATTCCTTTGGTCTTGTTGACAAGGAAATTAATTTTTCTGGTGGCCATCTCTTCTGCTAGAAGAGTATCAGAATTAGCAGCTCTTTCCTGTAAGGAGCCTTATTTGATTATACACAAGGATAGAGTGGTACTACGCCCTCATCCTAGTTTTTTACCGAAGGTGGTTTCTGATTTTCATTTAAACCAAGACATTGTTCTACCTTCCTTTTTTCCAGATCCCTGTTCTCCGGAAGAGAGATCTCTACATTCGTTGGATGTAGTAAGAGCAGTTAAGGCCTATCTAGGGGCAACTACTCAGATTCGCAAGACGGATGTTTTGTTTGTGCTGCCAGAGGGTCCCAATAGAGGACAGGCAGCGTCAAAAGCTACCATTTCTAAATGGATTCGACAGTTGATCATTCAAGCTTACGGTTTGAAACAGAAGATTCCTCCGTTTCAGATCAGGACACATTCCACAAGGGCTATTGGTGCTTCTTGGGCAGTGCATCACCGGGCCTCTATGGCTCAAATCTGCAAGGCCGCAACCTGGTCTTCAGTTCATACATTCACCAGATTCTATCAGGTGGATGTGAGAAGGCATGAGGATATCGCCTTTGGGCGTAGTGTGCTGCAGGCAGCGGTACAGGGTCCTCAGGTCTGATTGCACCCTACTTGGTCGTGGTTCCCCCCCTCAGGTAGCATTGCTCTGGGACATCCCATCAGTAATTACTGTGGCTCCGTGTCCCGTGATGTTCGAGAAAGAAAATAGGATTTTTTAAAACAGCTTACCTGTAAAATCCTTTTCTTTCGAAGGACATCACGGGACACAGAGGTCCCGCCCCTCTTCTAATACACTATATTGCTTGGCTACAAAACTGAGGTATCCCTGCAAGGGGGAGGGATTATATAGGGGGTTGAACTTCCTGATAGGGTGTGCCAGTGTCCAATCACCAGTGATACCTATATAACCCATCAGTAATTACTGTGGCTCTGTGTCCCGTGATGTCCTTCGAAAGAAAAGGATTTTACAGGTAAGCTGTTTTAAAAAATCCTATTTTTACTCCTCGCTACCTATCACAGTACGGAGGCCCTGAAATGCCTAGATAGCAGAAAATCCCCCAAAATGACCCAATTTTGGAAAGTAGACACCCCAAGGTATTTGCTAAGAGGCATGGTGAATATTTTGCAGATCTCATTTATTTTTTAAAATGAATTATTTGTTCAATTTTCACAATTTTGTGACAAAAAGCAAGATCTGCAAAATACTCAACATCCCTCTCAGCAGATAGCTTGGGGTGTCTACTTTACAAAATGGGGTCATTTGGGGTTGGGGGGGGTTGTGCTATCTTGCCACTTCATGGCCTCCGAAACTGTGATAGGTAGTGAGGAAGTGAAATCACCATTTTACGCCCTTAGAAAGCTTGAAGGCGGTGCTTGGGTCCTGTACATGGCTAGGCTCCCAAAAAGTCTCACACATGTGGTATCCCCTATACTCAGGAGAAGCAGCAGAATGTATTTTGGGGTGTAATTCCACAAGCCAATCAATATACACCTTTTGCATTTTTTTTTACCAAAAATATATAGAAGAATATGTATCAGCCTAAACTGATGAATAAATTTTTTTTATATATTTGTTTTTGGATATGTATTATAGCAGAAAGTAAAAGAAAAATTTTTTTTTTCAAAATTGTCGGTAATTTTTTTGTTTATAACACAAAAAATAAAAACCGCAGAGGCGATCAAATGTCACCAAAGGAAAGCTCTATTTGTGGTAAAAAAAAGGACGTCAAATTTGTTTGGGTATACCGTCGCACATCTGCGCAATTGTCAGTTAAAGCAAGGCAGTTCCGTATCGCAAAAAATGGCCTGGTCATTAAGGGGGCAAATCCTTTTGGGGCTGAAGTGGTTAAAGTGCAAATTACTTTCCTAAAAGGCTTAAAAGAAAGGTAATACATTCTGTATTCTATGTTCTTTACAGATATACTATATATACTGAATATATGTTTCAGTTTGATTTGTTAGCTGAGAAAGAGGCATTTTTCTTTTATTTTTTTAAATATTTACATTTACATTTGATGCTGCTTTAATAGTATTACATTTGTAACACTTTATAAATAATAAATGTTAATTTGTTATACAAGCCTGTTTCATGAGACTATTCCTTTTTTTTTAAACCATATTATTGTATTATTTTTATAATGAGTCAGACAAAAATAAATTTAGTTGTCATTCCTTAAAAAGCTGATGCAAACAGTTGCCTTATTTTTTTTGAGTAGACCAAGCACAGTATTTTTTACAGTGGAGTTTTTGGGGTAGGCAGCAGCCACATTTATTTTTCTGTATATGCCTACCTTAGTGCGGAATTAACGATTTATAATGATAGGAAAAAGACTGCAGCAGAGGAAGTGCTAATTGCTGAAGTGGGTTGCCAGAACCAATATGGGATGACCCAACAAGCAGCTCATTGGGAAAAAAAGAGTGCAAGTAACAAAAACAGTTTAGCAGTACAATAATTATTCTGTCTTTGATTATGAAATCAATGATAAGAAGGTAGTAACAATCTAAGTGCTGTTGAATAGGGATGAGCTTTGTGTCCGAGTGGAACATCGTCTGTTCGGTCGTTCGCCGAATTGTGAACGATATGGGCCGTTCGCGCCAAATTCGAGTGACGCATCACGGCCCATAATTGACTGCAGCATCGCAGTGCATTGCTGGCTGATGATTGGCCAATCATGCACTATGACCCGCATGCTTGGCCAATCATAGCGCCGTCTGTACAGAGAGCTGTAATTGGCCAAAGCCAGGGTGGCTTTGGCCAATTATGGCTCAGGGGGTTTAGTACACGCCCCACACTATATAAGGCCGCCTGCACATCGGCCCTGTGTAGTGTGTTCTGGCGTTGAGAGACAGAGAGACAGTGTCATTTGATTTAAGTTAGATAGATTAGGCAGGACAGTCAGTCAGTTAGCTGCACTTAGTGTATTGTGTATATATATGCATCTCAGGTGTTGTGTGTGTGTATATATATCTATATATATATATATATATATAGATATATATATATATATATATATAGATATATATATATATATATATCTATATATATATATATATATAGATATATATATATATACACTGTATTCAGTTTAGCTTGATCCGTTCCTGTTATTATCTTCCTACTGACAGGCAGGCAGGTGTTGTTACAGTATTTACAGCTACCTGAAGAAAATTGCTGGTGTTTTTCTGATCCTATTAGTACCAAAGTCAGGCAACTACAGTATTTAAAGTGCACAGTGTTCAGCTAAAGCTACAAGTTAGTGTAATGCGACCTCTGCACAGTGTTCAGCTAAAGCTACAAGTTAGTGTAGTGTGACCTCTGCACAGTGTTCAGCTAAAGCTACAAGTTAGTGTAGTGCGACCTCTGCACAGTGCTCAGCTGAAGCTACAAGTTAGTGTAGTGCAATCTCTGCACAGTGTTCAGCTAAAGCTACCTGTAGAAGATTGGTGGTGTTTTTCTGATCCTATCACTACCGCAGGCAGCTACATTATTTACACGTTAGTGTAGTGCGTCCTCTGCACAGTGTTCAGCTAAAGCTACAAGTTAGTGTAGTGCAACCTCTGCACAGTGTTCAGCTAAAGCTACCTGTAGAAGATTGGTGGTGTTCTCATACTAATAATACTACATATATATATATCCCAGCTTAGTGCAGCTACATCTCACTGCAGGCCATTAGTATGTCTGGAAGGCCAACAAGGAGAGGCAGACAGTCACAAGCCAATAAAAGAGGGCAAGCAGGCTCTGTGTCCAGAGGCAACAGTGCTGGTCGTGGACACGGTCCATTCTCCATAGCACATAGCTGTGGGACACGATTGGCCTTTTTTTCGGCAGCTGGCTGTGTTGAGCTGCAACATGCGGAAGACTTGGTCGAGTGGATGACCAAGCCGTCCTCATCCTCCTCATCCTCTATCACCCATGCTCAGGGTACTTTGTCTGGCAAAGCAGCTACCAACCTGGCCTCTTCCCTCGGATCAATGGAATCAGTCACTCCTTCCCTAGCCCCACCATGTCCTCCTGAGGCATCCCCCGAACTGTTTGACCACAGTGTTGGGTACATGCTCCAGGAGGATGCCCAGCGTTTTGAAGGCTCCGATGATGGTACTCAGCTAGAGGAAGGCAGTAACGTGAGCCCAGACAGAGGGGGTGCCCAAGAAGGACAGCAATCTGGCAGTCATGTTGCCCCTGCTGCAGCATACTGCCAGGTTTGCTCCAGTGATGAGGAGGGAGGGGATGATGAGGTCACCGACTCCACGTGGGTGCCTGATAGGAGAGAGGAAGAGGAGGAGGAAGAGGGGGCACATCACCAATGAGGCAGGATGCCCTCCAGGGGCCAGCTTAAGGGCAGCACACTGACTGCATCACAACGCAAAGCTCCGCATGTGCAGGGCACTGCTATCTCTGCGCCTTATTCCAAAAGTTCTTTGGTGTGGGCCTTTTTTGAGACGAGTGCATCAGATCGCACCGCTGCTATTTGTAACATGTCTCAAGCGTATCTCATGTGGCCAAAACATCTCCCGCTTGGGTGCCACATGCTTGACCAGACATATGTTGAGCTGCCATGCAGTTCATTGGCAAGCGTACCTAAAAGACCCAAACAAAAGAACAAAGAGGACCTCTCCTTGCTCCTCATCAACTGAGATCTCCAACCCCACTATACCTTCAGTCCTCTCTGAGACCTGCACTGAGAGGAATGAAGGTGTAGAATTAGGTATGTCACAGCCACGTACTTGTGGGCAATCTGCTATCGGTACACCGACCTCAGATTGTACCAGGCAAATTTCCCTGCCCCAGCTGCTGCACCGCCAAAAGAAGTTCACTCCCAGCCATCCACATGCCCAGCGGTTGAATGCTAGCTTGGCAAAATTGCTAGCACTTCAACTGCTACCTTTTCAGTTAGTAGACTCTGCCCCCTTCCGTGAGTTTGTGGAATGTGCGGTTCTTCAGTGGCAGGTACCGAAACGCCACTTTTTCTCATGGAAGGCGATTCCGGCTCTCTACCAGCATGTGGAAGGCAATGTCCATGCCTCGCTGGACAGGGCGGTCAGCGGTAAGGTGCATATTACCACTGACTCATGGTCCAGCAGGCATGGACAGGGACGTTACCTAAGTTTCACGGCGCATTGGGTGACTCTGCTGGCAGCTGGGAAGGATGCAGGACAAGGTGCAGTAGTGTTGGAGGTTGTTCCGCCACCACGCCTCCAAAATGCTACTACTGGTGATTCTGACACACCTCTCTCCTCCACCCCCTCCTCTTCTTCTTCCTCCATGGCCTCTTCCTGTGGCGGTGCTCTGTAGGCGTTCAAGGGGCTATGCAACTACGAAGGCCAAAAGATGCCATGCGGTGCTTGAGCTGGTGTGCTTGGGGGACAGGAGCCACACTGGGGCAGAGGTTCTGTCAGCTCTGCAGGGGCAGGTTCAGAGGTGGTTGACGCCATGCCTACTTAAGGCAGGAATGGTGGTTTGCGACAATAGCACCAACCTCCTCTCCGCCCTCCGACAGGGACAAATGACCCATGTGCCCTGTTTGGCTCACGTCCTTAACTTGGTGGTGCAGCGGTTCTTGGACAGGTACCCGGGCTTACAGGATGTCCTGAGGCAGGCCAGGAAAGTCTGTGTGCATTTCCGCCGGTCATATAATGCCAGTGCTCGGCTGGCTGACCTCCAAAAGGAATTGGAGGAGGATTGGAGGTGGAGCCTGGCACTCAGCATCAGCAGCAGTCTTTAAGGGATCATTTACAGTCCCAAGAAACCCATAGACTTGTACGTGGCTGGGAGGAGGTGGCTGCGGATCATGTCATCCTTAGTGACCCAGAGGACTCCAGACTGAATGCCTCAGCAAACCTACGCTGCATGGCCTCCCTGATCCTGCAAAGCCTGCGGAAGGATCCTCGTATTCGTGGTATCAAGGAGAGGGATCAATACTGGCTGGCAACCCTCCTTGATCCACGTTACAAGGATAAGGTTGCGGACCTTATCTTGCCATCGCAGAGAGAGCAGAGGATGAAACATCTTCGGGAGGCCTTGCGGAAAGGTCTGTGCAACGCATTACCAGAGATTGGGAGGTTACAAACTCCTGTTCCTAGACAACGTGTTGCTGAGGCTTTCGGTCAGTCAAAGAAGGAGCAGTGGAGAAGGTGGCTGTCTGACCGATGCGTTCAGACAATTTTTTAGTCCGCAGCCCCAAGGTATGATCGGTTCCAGCAACCATCGCCAGCATCTGTTTTACATGGTGCAGGAATACCTAGGGGCAAGATCTGACTTGGACACCTTTCCCACTGAAAATCCTCTGGGTTACTGGGTCTTGAGGATGGATCACTGGCCAGAGCTTGCACAGTATGCAATTGAGCTACTGGCCTGTCCTGCATCCAGCGTTCTTTTGGAACGCACATTCAGTGCTGCTGGAGGTTTTGTAACCTTTCACAGGGTGTGCCTGTCCACCGACTCGGTCGATCGACTGACCTTCATAAAAATGAATCAGTCTTGGATCACCACCAGCTACCAAGCGCCTGATGCTGATGTAACCGAATAATTTTTTCGGAAATGTCAGTCCCTTCAAGACTGCCTATGCTGATGCTGAGTGACTATCCTGTTATGCTGAGTGACTATCCTTTTCCTCCTCAAAGATCATGCTGAAAGCTTGTAAGAATATTTTTCATTCTGGGTGCCGCCACCAGTGGCTAATGCCCAATTTTTCAGCCCTGTTTAACAGGGGCGTGTAATTACAATTTTTGATGCTATATTTAGCAAGGAGGGTTCGTTACTGCACTCAACTAGAGTATTTGTGAGGGGTTGCAGTGTTGTGGCACCAGCACCAGTGCCTAAGGCCCAATTTTTCAGCCCCTGTTTAGCAGGGGCGTGTAATTACAATTTTTTATGCAATATTTTACAGGAGGGCTCATTCCTGCGCTCCAACTAGAGTATCTGTGAGGGGTTGCAGTGTTGTGGCACCAGTGCCTAAGGCCCAATTTTTCTGCCCCTGTTCAACAGGTGCATGTAATTACAATTCTTGATCTAATATTTCACAGCAGGGCCCGTTCCAGCTCCCACCAAAAGTAACTGTGAGGATTTTAAGTGTTGTGGCATTACCACCACCACCACCAAAGGCCCAATTTTTATGCCCCTGTTCAACAGGTGCATGTAATTACAATTCTTGATCTAATATTTCACAGCAGGGCCAGTTTCTGCTTCCAACCAAGAGTAACTGTGAGGACTTACAGTGTTGTGACACCAGCACCACCACCACCAAAGGCCCAATTTTTCTGACCCTGTTCAACAGGGGCATGTAATTACAATTCTTGATCTAATATTTCACAGCAGAGCCCATTCCTGCGCCCACCAAGAGTAACTGTGATGGCTTACAGTGTTGTGGCAACACCAACACATAAGGCCCCAATTTCTGCAGATTATATAGGGCAGTCCCCTACTTTCAAACATCCAACTTACAAACGACTCCTACTTGCAAACGGAAGGAGACAACAGGAAGTGAGATGAAATCTACTCCTAGGAAGGGAAATTCTCTCCTGTAAGAGTTAATATGGGAAAAACAGTGGGCGCCTCCTTTCCACTGATGCTTTATCAATAATCCTTGTTTCACTAAAAACCCCAAATTGTCAAAAAACATTTGTCATTGGGACAGAAAGTGAGGTATAATCCTCTGAAGAGGTGCACAGACAGCAAAACAAATGTCTCAGGGGTGATAACCCTTCCTTATGTTTTCCAAAAGCTTAAAAATAGATTTTTTGGCTGGAGCTACACTTTAAAAATGTACCAATTCAAAATTACAAACAGATTCTACTTAACAACAAACCTACAGTCCCTGTCTTGTTTGCACTGCCTGTATACTGCTGTTAAGAGGGCCTGGGGCCCCAAGCCTTTCCTTTTTTTAATTTGGGTGCAGGGTTCCCCTTAATATCCATACAAGACCCAAAGGGCCTGGTAAGGGACTGGGGGGGGGCGTACCCATGCCATTTGTCTCACTGATTTTCATCCATATTACCGGGACCGGACATTACATTAAAGCCGTAAGCAGTTTTAAATTACTTTTATTCCTTTAAAAATGTCATTTTGTGCAGGGACTGTTCTAAGCACAGGAAACACACGCCACTTTACAGGCATACTATAGACACCCCCCAGGTACGATATTTAAAGGAATATTTCACTTTTTTTTTTTTTCACTTTAAGCATCATTAAAATCACTGCTCCTGAAAAAACGTCCGTTTTTAAAACTTTTTTTTGCATTGATACATGTTCCCTGGGGCAGGACCCGGGTCCCCAAACCCTTTTTAGGACAATACCATGCAAATTAGCCTTTAAAATAAGCACTTTTGATTTAGAACTTTCGAGTTCCATAGACTTCAATGGGTTTCTAACGTTCATGCGAATTTTCGGTCCGTTCGCGGGTTCTGGTGCAAACCGAACCGGGGAAGTGTGCGGCTCATCCCTACTGTTGAACTACAAGCTCCAGGATGTGCTGCCAACACCCTGTCTGGCCATTAACATTCCTAACAGGTCATACTGGAGTTTGTGGGTGTTAATCTTTAACTATTGCATCCTTGCATCTTGACATGCATTCAAATGCTGTTTAGTATCCTTACTACTGGATTTTTCAAGGTATAGTTATGTGTTTATCAATAATTAATATTTTACACCATAGCAAACCTGTAACCAGATAATATGTTACTTTAAATAATAAATAGCTACTGAATTTATAAAGGGAAGGGAGATGTTCTCTTCCTTAACAAAAAGCTGTAAAGAGACTGTACATATAAATTAATGATAAGAAAATGTAATAAATACACTAAATTACTTGGACAAAACATAGGTCATTTTTTACAAGCAATTCTAAATACTCTAAAGATAAAATACAGACATGGATTTTATATCTGGTCTTGGCAAACATAGCACTGAGCTCTTGAATGACAGCTGGAGGTCAGGGTTAGGCAGTGTGTAGTTAGCACACCTTGACTGAACCCATTCATTCCCCGTCCTCTGCTGGGATTCTCAGTTCCAGCCTGCCAGGCCTGAAGTGTGGAGCCAGCAACAGAGAGTTGGCTCCGAATAGCAGAATTTATTCCTGAGCTAGTCACAAAGAGGCATTTCTCTATCATTTGTAACTGATTCCAAGAGAAGCCTCTTTTAGACAGGACTCTTTTGTACGCCGTACAGAGCTAATGTGCTAGAAAGCACTGCATATAGTCTGAGGGGCAAACATCAAGAGAAGATGAACTGGAACTCAGAAATGGGCCCACTGCATACTGGCTACTCCCTATACAGCTTCACTGGAAATGATTCTAGTGGAAAATAACTCAACCCTGAAGAATGGAAAAAATATTGAAACTATTAAAATTAGTCTGTGCAACCACTACAAACTATACAATATATTGTATGTAGAAAAGGGTGTACCAACATTATACTGTATGTACATAAGTATTTACTTAGCGCTTCAGTCTTTTTTGCCAGTCTTCAATAAATATTTTAGTGAAAGTCCAGATAATCAATATTCAAACACATGAAAAATTAAAATGACAAATCCAGAGAGGTTTTTCAAATACAAAGAAAGACAATCATATTCCAAATCCAAAAATTAGACTGTATACTTTGCATATTTAGTGGTAATTGTATATGGTAGTATTTGTTATTTGTTTAGTTAGATGTTATTTGGTCTGTGGATCCATGATTAATCTTTCCAGATGCAGCACAAAGATCAGCATGGAAAAAGGATTGGTTGCATAAGCTGACTGCAGAAGTTACATTCACATTTACAGTGTTGGATGACACTGGCCTTAAATCAGAACTGTTTCCAAACAAAAAGAACCCATATTACTGTATATACAGTACATATGCATTATATATATATATATATATATATATATATATATATATATATATATATATATATATACTGTGTATATATATATATATATATATATATATATATATATATATATATATATATATATATACATATACATATATATATACACACACACACACACATATACACTATATTGTCAAAAGTATTAGGATGCCTGCCTTTACACGCTCATGAAAGCAAGGTCCATAAACACATGGATGAATGAGTATGGGGTGGAGGAACTTGTCTGGCCTGCACAGAGTCCTGACCTCAACCCGATAGAACACCATTGGGGTGAATTAGAGTGAAGACTGCGAGCCAGGCCTTCTCCTCCAACATCAGTGCCTGACCTCACAATTGCGCTTCTGGAAGAATGGTCAAACATTCCCATAGACAAACTCCTAAACCTTGTGGACAGCCTTCCCAGAAGAGCTAAAACTGTTATAGCTACAAAGGGTGGGCCAACTCAATATTGAACCCTACGGACTAAGACTGGGATGCCATTGAGTTTTATGTGCCTGTAAAGGCAGGCATTCCAATACTTTTTACAATATAGTGTATGTATATATATATATATATATATATATATACAGTATATACACTATATATCAGAAAGAGCCGGAGTATGAATGATCGGGTGGTCACCAGTTCTGAGTTCTGTCAATGGGCTAATTGAATAAGGGAGGTTGGGGCATAGGACTGTATTGGGTTCTGACTTAAAGTGACATTAAACGCACATAATTAAAAACTATAAATAAATGGTGTATTACATGCTGTTCATATTCACTCAGTCACTATGGGATTTGTTTTCTGTATTCTGCAAAAAAAATGGATGATCCTACTGTTCTCTACCCCTCCCTCCAGTCCATGTCCCACTACAGCTGGCGATTCTGCAGAGCAGCCATTGGCAGCTAGTGCACATACTCAGTTTTCAGTGTATTTCTACCCTGAGTATTTCCTCTCAATTATATCTGAGCAGCCCATGTGACTATAGAGTCACACATGTGGGTGTATACACAGTGATAAGGGACAGCCCATTCCGTCCCTCCTCCTCCATGCCCACTAACCAGCTAAACACAATGGGGACGGAATATTACATATAGATTGATGGAGGCTTCACCTCCCTGTTATTCTAAGCCACAGGCTGGAGGGGTGTGACACATCCTGTGATTGTCCGAAATCCACTCACACCATGTTATTGCCAAAAATAATAAAGATTTGATTTTAAATATACAGTATATTTGTATAACAATTTAAAACAGTTTATTGATATGAATTATTTATTTTTACTCTGAATTCCAATGGCTGTTTTTTTTTTTTTTGAACATGTGACCAGCAGCAGAGGACTAGAAGCTCGACCTGCTACTGTTTCCCTGTAGATAGGCTGGGAAAGAGCTGGGTCATGTGACAGCTGTATATTGATTAGGAAAAAAGTTACATAGATTGTTTTTCTAACAAAAATAATTACAGTGCCATCATTCACATACAGAAAGATAAGATAATGTAAATTAAACAATGTGTGTTTAGTATCGCTTAAACACAAAGTGGGGAAGGTATGCATCAGCAATAAAAGAGCGAGCTATCAAGCAAACCTCCTACTTTTCCCTGAATGGGCAAAGTACAGATTTTCTTTATTGCATTACGCTCGGATTATGTGAAAACATTTTTTTCACCATGTTTTGAATTTTATTAAATCCCTCTGTATTTGTAAGAAACTGTGCGATGGACAATACAGAGGCATATTACGAATATTACTCTTCAGTAAATATATTACCCTATCTTAATGACTTTGAATGGGAGTTGAGGGAGATGGATAGATGAGAGTGGGTTATAAGCCTTGTCATCTCTGTTCTCATTGTATAGTATTCCGATCACTTCCTGTGAAGATACAAAAGACACATCAAGAGGTAAGTAGCTCTTCAAAGTGAGGGAATTATCACTGGTAGTCACCAGAAGAGGGTAAATGGGTACACAGACAGGAATATAAACCCTAGAGGTATTCTAATTTCACTCCACTCTATCTAAAATAAAATAAAATGTTTTGCCTTCAGTTACACTTTATTAATGTCCTGACTATATTTTATAAAATTCTCTGAGATGTGGTTTTGATTTTTTTTTTTTTTACATTTAGACTTTTTTATTATTTGTGTGTGTAAAAACAAAGAAAAACTGCTTCCTATAGTGTGCCTATACATGTCACGCTTACAGTGCCTTCAAACAGTATTCATACCCCTTGAAATTCTCCACATTTTGTCATGTTATAACCAAAAACGTAAATGTATTTTATTGGGATTTTAATTAATAGAGAAACACAAAGTGGGACATAATTGTAAAGTGGAAGGAAAATGATAAATGATTTTCATTTTTTTTTACAAATAAATATGTGAAAAGTGTGGCGTGCATTTGTATTCAGCCCCCCTGAGTCAATACTTTGTAGAACCACCTTTCGCTGCAATTACAGCTGCAAGTCTTTTTGGGGATGTCTCTACCAGCTTTACACATCTAGAGAGTGACATGTTTGCACATTTTTCTTTGCAAAATAGCTCTGTCAGATTGGATGGAGAGCTTCTGTGAACAGCAATTTTCAGGTCTTGCCACAGATTCTCAACTGGATTTAGGTTTTAGGTCTGGACTTTGACTGGGCTATTCTAATACATGAATATGCTTTGATATAAACCATTCCATTGTATCTCTGGTTGTATGTTGAGAGTCGTGGTCCTGATGGAGGTTGAACCTCTTCCCTAGTCTCAAGTCTTTTGCAGACTCTAACAAGTTTTCTTCTAAGATTGCCCTGTATTTGGCTCCATTCATCTTCTCATCAATTCTGACCAGCTTTCCCGTCCCTGCTGAAGAAAAGCATCCCCACAACATGATGCTGCCACCACCATTTTCACAGTGGGGATGGTTCAGGGTGATGTGCAGTCTTAGTTTTCCGCCACACAGAGCGTTTTTGCTTTTAGGCCAAAGAGTGCAATTTTGATCTCATCTGACCAGAGCACCTTCTTCCACATGTTTGCTGTGTCCCCCACATGGCTTCTCGCATGGGACTTCTTATGGTTTTTTTATTATAACAATGACTTTCTTCTTGACACTATTCAATAAAGGTAAGTTTTGTGGAGAGCATGACTAATAGTTGTCCTTTAGACAGATTCTCCCACCTAAGCTGTGGATCTCTGCAGCTCCTCCAGAGTTACCATGGACCTCTTAGCTGCTTCTCTGATGCTCTCCTTGCCCGGCCAGTTTAGGTGGACGGCCATGTTAGGTTTGCAGTTGTGCCATACTCTTTCCATTTTCGGATGATGGATTAGGGAGTGCTCCGTGAGATGTTGGGATATTTTTTATACCTAATCCTGCTTTAAACTTCTCCACAATTTTATCCCTGACCTGTCTGGTGTGTTCCTTGGCCTTCACAATGCTGTTTGTTCACTAAAGTTCTCTAACAAACCTCTGATGGCTTCACAGCTGTATTTATTCTGATATTACATTACACACAGGTGGACAATTGGTTCCACTAGATTTTAATTAGGGGTGTCATAGTAAAGGGGGCTAAATACAAATGCACGCCATGCTTTTCAGATATTTATTTGTAAAATTTTTGAAAACAATTTATTATTTTCCTTCCACTTCACAATGACAAAATGTGGAAAAATGCAAGGGGTATGAATACTTTTTCAAGGCACAGTATATATTCACAAACATTTTGAATTTAGAACTACAGCCCGTTCCTGTTTTTAAAATGTATTCAATTCATATAAATGTGTGGGATGGGTTGTCTGAACACAACATTTTAATAGGATTAGGCAAGCCTCATACTTAGCTCTTCTAAAATACAGTATTTGTTTGTTATAGTTACCCTGTTGTTAATTTTCTCCAATGATTTGAATCATTGGCACTTTGCCTGTTAGATCACAGACAGCTTGACCTGTTACATTTAGTTTTCCTGAAACATTTTCAAATCATTTGATTTGATTTTAGTGACTGAACATTTTCCAGGCTAGGAGTCAGAAAAGCATAACCCCACAATTATACCCATTCCACCAGGCTTCACAGTTGGGATGAAGTAAAAGCCTAAGTTTAGTTTTTTTTTTTGCTATGCAACACCAGAGACATAACTTACCTCTAAAGACATGTGTCCCATGGCAGCTGCATTGTGTAGAAATCATCTCTCCACAGCTGCCGCGTCCTCCCCACAGTGCTGATCTTCTAGTAATGCTGGGGTAACGTCAGCTGCTATATGTGTGAAATAGTTGTACCTCTTGCCCATCCTCTACCTTCATTCATCTGCTTGTCCTCCATTCACGAAACGCTTTGCTTTTGGGATAGAATAGTATGAGTTCTATGAATAAAGGAGGCAGGCGGAAGGGGCATGAAATTGGCACAACTCTTTTTTTTTTTTTAACAGTAAATTTTATTTTTATTAAACACTTAAGACAGTACAAACATTGTCAGCATTGTATAGGGATCCAACATGAGTCAGCAGACTACAAACTTGCAGCAGTACATGTATAAAACTTATTCTTCTTCATTCCAAATGATAATACTGTAATCATAATCGTGATCGTAATCATAACCGGGGCGAAGTCTATACAATTTGTGAGTTATGGTATTTTCTTGTAGCTTTTCCTTGATGGGATATTTTAAGGAAATCTTTAGATATAACATCTGTGTGCAATTAATCAGTCTACCCTACCACCACCTCCCAAATAAGAGGGGGGGGGGGGAATATGATCGCCTGGGCTCTCCCCCAACACCAGGGGTCAACCACATGCATCCACCCAGCTCGACCACACTTTGTCGAATTTTTGAGGACAGTTCCTGCTCTCATAGGTTAAACGGTATAGCGGCAGTGCATTATTTACCGCCGCTTCCCATGCAACTTTAGTGGGCGAGAGTATTTCTCTCCTAGCATAAAATAAGGAGAATATTAAACATTGTTTAATGTATCGATCTACCTCTATTTCTTCTAAATAACTGAGTAGTAGGATTGAAGGATCCATTGGTATCCCAGCACCAAAAAATTCAAAGTGTGGCGCTATTTGCTCTGTGCTTAAATCACAAAAATCCTAAACGGTAAGTGACAAAAAAAAATTACAGTGTGAACAAGGAAGATGCCACGTGTGACAGTGACTGGTGAACAAAATTGTGATACATATGTGTGTTCAATTTCAAATAAACATCAAAGACAATATCAAATAAAAGTCCATATCCCAATGGATGAAAATATGAAAAAAAAATTTTAAAAAGTCTATAATAGCAGTGCATAGGCAATGATGAACAGGTGTTTCCTTGTATGTGCAGAGAGGTTATTTAGACCCGGCAGCCTGGTGGATAAATGGACCATGGAAAACCAGAGTGCACAGAAGGTTGAAAACAGTGCCAGGACCATCACCAGAAATTATGGAGGCTTACCAGAAGTAATGGCCTGAAATAGCATATGCCATACAGGTCAAAAAAGCTTAATGACCAACAGGTCTAGATGTGTTATCTGGTCAGATGTCATCATCACACAAAACGAAGGGGGGGAGAAATGGTCAGCACGGCTTCCTCATTAGTAGATGTACCACCATAAACCAAGCGAAAGATTCGTGTAGCATGTGAGGGATGAAAACACTCACATAGTGTAATAACGTTTAAACTTGGATTTATTTAAAAAATTAGCAATAAAAACAAACTCACATTTTTTGAAGATAAGAATAGCATGTAAATCATATAGCGGCAGTCGTGAGGGGTCCACCCGACATGTTTCAACTACAAAAGTCGTCTTCTGGGGTGTGGAACCCTCTCACCCCACCGCTCTATTTATAGACAGATAGATAATGACCCCCACTGGAAGTGTCCGAAACCGGAAGTGATTCAGATGACCTTATTTCCGGTTAGAGGGGCATATATTACAAGCTTAATATTTTAAAGCCATTTGTTTTATAAAAACTAGACACTCAGGTCTTGTGTTCTAATGTGAGACCTAAATAATAAATTAATATTATTTTTTATCATTTAGGTCTCACATTAGAACACAAGACCTGAGTGTCTAGTTTTTATAAAACAAATGGCTTTAAAATATTAAGCTTGTAATATATGCCCCTCTAACCGGAAATAAGGTCATCTGAATCACTTCCGGTTTCGGACACTTCCAGTGGGGGTCATTATCTATCTGTCTATAAATAGAGCGGTGGGGTGAAAGGGTTCCACACCCCAGAAGACGACTTTTGTAGTTGAAACGTGTCGGGTGGACCCCTCACGACTGCCGCTATATGATTTACATGCTATTCTTATCTTCAAAAAATGTGAGTTTGTTTTTATTGCTAATTTTTTAAATAAATCCAAGTTTAAACGTTATTACACTATGTGAGTGTTTTCATCCCTCACATGCTACACGAATCTTTCGCTTGGTTTATGGTGGTACATCTACTAATGAGGAAGCCGTGCTGACCATTTCTCCCCCCCTTCGTTTTGTGTGATGATGACATCTGACCAGATAACACATCTAGACCTGTTGGTCATCAAGCTTTTTTGACCTGTATGGCATATGCTATTTCAGGCCATTACTTCTGGTAAGCCTCCATAATTTCTGGTGATGGTCCTGGCACTGTTTTCAACCTTCTGTGCACCTCTGGTTTTCCATGGTCCATTTATCCACCAGGCTGCCAGGTCTAAATAACCTCTCTGCACGTACAAGGAAACACCTGTTCATCATTGCCTATGCACTGCTATTATAGACTTTTTAAATTTTTTTTTCATATTTTCATCCATTGGGATATGGACTTTTATTTGATATTGTCTTTGATGTTTATTTGAAATTGAACACACATATGTATCACAATTTTGTTCACCAGTCACTGTCACACGTGGCATCTTCCTTGTTCACACTGTAATGTTTTTTTTGTCACTTACCGTTTAGGATTTTTGTGATTTAAGCACAGAGCAAATAGCGCCACACTTTGAATTTTTTGTTGTTATTTTTGATCCTGAGTCTACGGGTGTGTTGGCTGCTAATTTAGTTTACTTCTAGCGCAGCGCTGTACGTAATCTTTTTTAATTTTTTCACAGTATCCCAGCACCACACACTACCCCCAGTCTGTCTGCCACTGCGCTCCAATATGGGCGCAGTTTGGGACAGGACCAGACCATATGAAAGAATGTTTCCACTTCTAGTTCACATCTGGTACAGGTGGAGCTCTTATCAGGGTAAATTTTTGCTAGTCGCTGGGGCGTGTAATAGGCTCTATGGATAAACTTTAGCTGTATAAATCTATCCTTGGCTGCAATCATGGACGGGATAAACATGGTCAGGCACTCTTCCCATTCCTCCTCCCCCAGCGAGGGGATGTCCGTCTGCCATTTGACTCTGGTTCTGTCGGTTTTAGCATCATGGGCCACTGTTAAGTACAGATAGAGAGAAGACAGGGGTTTCTCCAGCATCCCAGAGATCAGGAGACGCTCGATTGAATCCGGCTCGAGCGTCACCTGGTCAGGAAACTGGGCCCTGAGGGCATGCTGCAACTGCATGTATCTAAAAAGGAAGGAATTTGGTAATTTATGTGCCTGTTGCAGCTCTCTAAATGACTGTATTCTTCCCCTTGACATTACTTGTTTTAATTTGGTAATGCCTCGCCTAGCCCATGTCGCTGGGTCAGGGACACTGAAGAGGTGCGGGAGCATAGGATTAGCCCACAATGGAGTATGTGGGGAGACAGTGGCTGGTTGTAATAAAGCTGCCCTAGAGGACCTCCAGACATGAATTGTGGTCTTCATGGGGCCTGTATCAGCAGGGGTAGCCTTAATTCCTCTATACGGGAGATTAGATAGCGCTGCATAGGAGCCCATAACTGCCGTCTCCAAGGTGACAGCCGGGTTTTGGCGAGGTTGCGAGAACCACCACCTCACCATCACTAGGACGGCCGCCCAATAATATATTAAGAAATTCGGCAGGGCCAGTCCACCTCTAGATAATGGAAGGTATAGTATAGCTTTAGCTACCCTTGGGGCTTTTCCTGCCCAAATGAAAGAAGTCACCACGCTCTCCAGCTTACGAAAAAAGGATTTTGGTATCAAAATTGGGGTTTGCCTGAAATAATATCAAAATTTGGGTAAGTAGATCATTTTCAATAAATTCCCCCTACCAACCGGGGACAGGGGGAGAGAACCTCCAGGTGGAACACTTTTGTTGCAGCTGAGGCAATAGTGGATAAACATTCCTGTCTAGGTACCCCTTTAACTCACCACCTACGCATACTCCCAAGTATGTGAACTCCCCCACCCACTTCAATGGGGTATTTGTGTCTATAAGGGGTAGAGGGCTGCACAGGGGAAAAAGCATCGATTTGTTCCAATTGATGCGAATGCCCGAAAAGCGAACGAATGTATCAAAAAGGGCCAGCGCTGCATGTAGGGAGTCCGAGGCATCCGCTAGATACAGGAGGGAGTCATCCGCGTACAACAAAATTTTTTCGGTGATAGCACCCACCTGTATCCCCTTGACTGTTTCATCTGCTCTGAGTAAAATAGCTAGCGGCTCGAGTGCCATAGCAAACAGGGCCGGGGAGAGCGGGCATCCCTGCCTCGTGCCCCTCTCCAGGGAAAAACTGTCCGACAGAGTGCCATTGGTGCGGATACGAGCCGTAGGTCTGGCGTACAGGAGTCTAAGCCAGGTCAAAAATTTAGGCCCAAAGCCAAACCCAGAAAGGACTGCCCATAGGAAGCCCCACTCGACCGAATCAAAGGCTTTTTCGGCATCGAGTGAGGCTACCACTCCCGAGCCCCTCGACGCGGCCAGTGCTATATGCGTGTGTAGTCGTCGAATGTTGATGTCTGTTCCCCTGCCAGGCATAAAGCCTGTCTGATCTGGATGAATTAGGGCCGTGATCACCATATTTAGTCTGTTGGCAAGGATTTTTGACAGAATCTTAGTATCTACATTGAGTAGAGAGATGGGGCGATAGGACGAGCATAGGGTAGGGTCTTTCCCTGCCTTGGGGATGACCACGATCACCGCCTCGTACATAGAGTCAGGAATAGAGTCCTCGGCCATAGACTTCGACAATAGAGATTGAATTTTGGGGGCCAGCTGTTCTGCATACATTTTGTACAGTTCGACTGGGATGCCATCTGGGCCAGGGGTTTTGCCCGTCTGCATCATTTTTAGTGCTTTTAGAATTTCCTCAACACTAATGGGGGCATCTAATTTGTTAGCATACGTGGGGGTAAGAGTCGGTATGTCAATATTGTTCAGATAAGCCATCAGTTCCGCAGTCCGCCCTAGAGCGATACAAGTTCTGGTAATAAGAGGCAAATTCCTTATTAATGTCCACTGGGGAGGTGAGCACAGACCCCCCATCATCACAAATTTGTCCTATCGACATCCCCCCCCGAGTGTTCTCTAGAGAGCCACGCCAACAGGCGGCCTGTCCTCTCTCCCTGTTCGAATATCCTCTGTTTTTGGTGCAGGAGTTTCTTTTGGGTTAGTGAAGTTCTTACCATGAGGGTCTCCCTTAAAAGCGCCTGCAATCTCCCGTATATCTGGGGGTCAGGAGAGCTAACATAGAGGGCCTCCTGTCTTCCCGCCTCCGCCTCAAGGCGTGTAAGTTCCTTTCTCCTGTCCCTATGAACCCCTGAAATAATGGTCTGGAACTGTCCCCTGGTAAACGCCTTAAAGGCATCCCAGACCGAGGCCGCCGAATCAGATCCCTCGTTCTCCACCCAGTATGTTTCCATCTCTTGTCTATACTTCGGCTCCACATCCACGTCCGAGATCCAATACCTAGACAGCCGCCAGAGTTTATCTGATGGCACGGTCAAGGCATCCAGATCCAGGAGAGGCGGGGCGTGGTCCGACATTCCCCGGGGGAGAATTGCAATGTCACGAACTCTAGGCAGGACAGAACTCCCCGCGTAAATCAAATCAATTCGCGAAAAGGTTCTGTGCGACGCAGAGTGGCAGGTATATGCCCTTTCCCGAGGGTGCTTCCATCTCCACAGATCATACATACCATAAGTGGCCTCCCACTCCACGAGCCCCTGTGAGGTCGCACCAGTGGGGGTCAGTCTATCTAGACCTGCATCCGGTACCAGATTAAAGTCTCCCAAGATTACTACATTTTCAGTAGAAAATTCCGCTATTTTCGCGGTTATCTGATTCAATATTTGGAGGGAGGCTGGGGGTGGCAGATATAGGCCCACAATAACCCATGGAACATTATGAAGCAAGGCATGCAATACCACATACCACATATCTACAGCCCGGGTCCAGGGCCAGGTCAAGGAGCTTGAAAGGGAGTGTCTTAAGGATTATTATGCTTACTCCTCTTGAAAAAGAAGAGTGTGTCGCATGATAGTGGTACCCCACCCACGGTTTTTTAAGACTAAAGGTCTTCTTCCCCACCAAATGTGTCTCCTGGAACACATACAAGTGGGGCCGGTAAATTTTAACAAACTGGAAGACCAGTGAACGCTTCAGCGGAAAGTTTAGACCCCTTGTGTTCCAGGAGAGCAGTCTAAGGGAGGTCATCGGTACAGCTCAAAATTGTAGTAGGATCTATGGGAGGTACCAGCTCCTTGACTAGCGGTCTGGGCCCGGGCAGGTCAAAACAGGGCATTAGGCGGCATGGAATGTTTGCAAGTAGTCTGCCTGTAGCACTGTCATGAACAAAAAACATAAAAACTAAATAAACAGTATAATTGGGTCTGCAACCGCAGTCCATTTGAACCAAACATCCCCCCCACCCCGCCCCTCCCCCCAACTTAGTAAGAGGGGCCTCATTCCCATCCAACAAAAAAAGGGGAAGGCTCAAAGCCAACATGAGAGCAATGTGCAATCGGCGCTCAGCCTTTCACCTACAAATTAGCTTCTTGTTATCCGGCACGGATAGTTAGTGTGAATCACCCGGGTCCCCGGGGGCGCATACTTAAACTTCTAAGGTGGCATACCCTATGACTACCCCTGCTAACATTATATTATTGCTTGGATCACTGTTATGCACCACCATTATAACAGGAAATACCATGCATAGGAAGTCCTGGTCAGATGACTTCAGAGGTAGGATCCGTACCCTCTGTCTCCTCCATCTCTCCCCAGACATCAAAAGAGGAAAGTCCCTTCGGTACAAGAGGAGGGGTAGGAGAAGGGAGTATGCGGTTGCATTGGCTCAAGAGGAAAGGCACGGAGACCAATGAAGGGGAGGTGAGTTCTGGCCCGAATCTATTGTCTGGTCTGTAGTAGCCATCTAAAACAGGAAATATGGGCAGGCAAAGTCCGGATCACGTTGGTAAGTTCCTGGATCTCGATCAACCAAGGGGATACCTCCACCCCCCTCCTCCGTTACATCGGTGCAATCAGGAGGCTCAGAGGGGGAGTGGCCCAGGTTCTCCCTGGGACATATCACATGACCTCCCACGCATGGTGTGTTAAAAATAAAGCGGATCACAAGTATCTATTCCAATCACCAGGGGATACTGCTGCACAAAATTTAGTTATCACCAATATTATATGGCGCGTAAGTGCCAGTATGAAAGAGTGGCATCAGATAGGACCAGTCCCGCATTCCTGTAGGCACATGTGAGGTGATAATCCTAGAGTTAAGTCAGAGGGGTAGCGCGTAAGTAGTTCAACGAGACTGAGATTTCAAGGGCGGAGAGTCTCAGCCCACGCCGCAGCATCCCTGGGCGATGTAAAAAATTGTACTCTCTCCCCATCTTGGACCCTCAACCTGGCAGGAAAGAGCATGCTATACTTCACGCCCTTTTGTCTCAGCATAGCTCTGACTTGATCAAAGGACTTCCGACGGCGTTGGGTCTCCACCGAGTAATCCGGGAATATAAGCAGGGTTGCGTCATCAAATTTCAGCTCTCCCTGTAGCCTGGCTGCTCGCAGGATCGTGTCCCGGTCTCTGTAGTGCAGTAGCTTGAATATAAAGGTGCGCGGCGGCGCTCCTGGAGGGCCCCTAGTTGCTGGCATCCTATGAGCTCTCTCTATAGAGAAATAAGAAGAGAAGGTGGCCCTGGGGAGCAGCGTAGGGAGAAGCCCCTCCATGAATGTTACCGGATCAGCCCCCTTAGCACCCTCTGGAAGGCCAAAGATCCGCAGGTTGCTCCTCCGGTTACAGTTCTCTGCATCCTCGGCTCCATTTTCCAGATGCTTGACTTTCAACTTCAGGGCCTGGATATCCGCATGGTGGTCTCTCTGTGTATCCTCTATTTCCGACACACGTCTTTCCACCTCGGTCACCCGATCCCTGAACTTATCCATATCTCTACGGATAAGGGCAGTCTCAGTCTGTACATGGTCTATTTTAGTGGTTAAGGTTGCCTGGCAGGTAGTTATGGCCAGCATTAGGGCATCGAAAGCTGCAGAGCCCATCTGTATAGCTCCGTCAGGAGGGGAGGCTGCCGGCGACGCCATCTTGGCCGCCTCGTGTGCAGCGGATCTCGGGACAGAATGGGTCTTCACAGGGGTGCTGTTATACCTGTGCTGGCTCGATTTCCTGCCCGCGGGCATCGCCCAGACCACCCGCTGAAGCTTTGGGGAGTGATGAGGTCCAATTTTGCGATCCTTCACACTAGGATACAGGTAGGATTGATGGCCGGAGACGGGAGCTCAGCTAACACACGTCTGCTCCCAGCGCCATCTTGGACACGCCCCTGAAATTGGCACAACTCTTACCCTGTTAGTGCCAGAAGATCAGCGCTGTAGGCAGTGGAGAGAAGATTGCCTACACAATGCAGCAGCCAGCCATATAGGGGACACACTTCATTACAGGTAAGTTATGTCCCTGGTGCTATATAGCAAATAATAATAATTAAAAAAAAATACCTGAACTTCAGATTTAAACTTTTTTTTACAGTCCACAATGGATCTTGGTGCTTTCCTTTTAAAAGGCTACTATGTGAAAAATAATACTATACACCGATAAATGCAGTGGTATGTACAGTACATATCAGGGTAGTATGTAGTACCTACAGTAGCCTTCATTTTTCAAATGCATTCATTTACATTTATTCTATACATTTCTATTCATACATTTTGTGTTTATTCGTTATATTTAGATGGCAACCAAATCAGGCAGCAAAAGTATCAGGTTCACTTATGCCACGTACACACAAGCGGACTTTTCGACCGGACTGGTCTGACGGTCTCTCCGACGGACTTTCAGCGGACTTCTGAGGGACTTTCCTAATGAATGGACTTGCCTACACACGATCACACCAAAGTCCGATGGATTCGTACGTGATGACGTACGACCGGACTAAAATAAGGAAGTTGATAACCAGTAGCCAATAGCTGCCCTGGCATCGGTTTTAGTCCGTCTGACTAGCATACAGACGAGCGTATTATTCAACCGGACTCGAGTCCGTCGGAAAGATTTGAAACATGTTTTATTCCTAGGTCCGTCAGACTTTTGGGAAAAAAAAGTCAGCTGGAGCCCACACATGATCGAATTGTCCGACGGAGTCCGGCCCGCCGGACCAAGTTTGCCGGAAAGTCCGCTCGTGTGTAAGCAGCATTAGGTTTGGAGTAAACTCTAAAGGCCCATATCCATTTGTGCATTGTGTTAATGTGTATGCATTATAAAAAATATGTGTAATGGTCCTAATTTGAGTGCTAAACTTTCTAAATCAGTGTTAGTTTTGGTTTGAGCAGAAAATTCCTTATCCAAATTAACCTTTCTATGTTCCATAAAATTGAAAACTTCCACAGTGACTGCAAAAGTGATAAAGTGAGAGATATATAAAAAATATGTGTAATGGTCCTCTGCGCTACTACTAGTAAATAAAAAATAATAAAAATAGTAAAGTGGAAATGCAACGAGGCCACCACAGGAATATCACTATTCCCCAAGGAGAAGACCATAAGAAGAACGACCAAGAAGAACTCCAGAATGAAGAAGGGATCGGGAAAGTGATTCCAAAAGAAAAAGAGAACAGTATGGGAAGGAGTCTTTAATCTGAGTGGCCAATTATTGACTACTGATGAACTGGCAGTACTTGATAAGGGCTTGAAGTATGCCCCTACAAAAAAGCTAAATAAATTTGATATATACATTGGGATACGGAAATATGTGAGGAAGATTAATATCAAGAAGGCAAGTTTAAGTAATCCACAGACACGGGTAATCAAACCATTTTCCAACGTAGATATAATTGAACATAGTACACTATGGAATAAATCTCTCTACAACCCACAGGTACATGTTAATCAACATATTGAAGTTTTTAAAAAATTGGTATTACAGGATCTAGACCAGTGATGGTGAATCTTGGCACCCCAGATGTTTTGGAACTACATTTCCCATGATGCTCATGCACTCTATAGTGTAGTTGAGCATCATGGGAAAAGTAGTTCCAAAACATCTGGGGTGCCAAGGTTCGCCATCACTGATCTAGACCAATTGAAGATTAAGAAAATAAATGACCCAATACATATCAAAAAGGGTATACGTTCTTTAGTGGCTAGAAAAGACATTGTAATACGCCCAGCCGACAAAGGCGGAGGAGTGGTGATCCAGACAAAACAGAAATATCAGGAAGAAATTAATCGGCAATTACAAGATACCTCTATGTATGTAAAATTATTAGGAAATCCAACAATGCAATGTAGAAAAGAGTTGGAGCAAATTATTCATTTGGGTGTTAAGAAAGATATATTGAACACCAAGGAAGCTAAATATCTTGTTCCTGAATCGTGCAGAATCCCAGTGATCTATACCATTCCAAAGATTCACAAAGACAAGGAAAACCCACCATTGTAAATGGGATTGATTCCCTAACATCAACAACTGTTAGATATGCCACCAGTTTTAGAGGGAAGAACACTGCTGGCAACTGTGGATGTTTCATCCCTCTATACAATTATACACCATCATGAGGCCTGTGAGGCCACTAAATGGGTGTTAAGGAAACATAGTAAACTCAAATGCATGCAAAGGAAATATCTTATTAAATGCATTGAGTTTTGCCTCAAAAATAACTATTTCTGGCATGACCAACCCTACTATAGGCAAGCCACTGGTATAGCCATGGGCGCGAAATTCACTCCTAGCATGGCCAATGCCTTTATGGCACAATGGGAAGAAGAGGCGGTCCACAAGAATCCACTGATTGAACTGGAATTATACAAAAGATTCATCGACGATGTAATCATAATTTGGAATGGCAGTAAAGAATCATTTGAAAAGTTCTTAGGTAATCTAAATCAAAACCATAGAAACATTGAGCAAACTTGGAAAATCAATGGAAAACATATAATTTTCCTTGATCTGGAAATCAGTATTGAAAACGACAAATTAACCCACGAAGACTCATTTTAAAGATGTAGCAAGGAATAGTTATTTACCTAGTACAAGTTGTCACTTCAAACCTTAGTTGTTTAATATTCCAAAGGGTCAGCTAATCAGAATCAAATGATCAAATGAGATTGCACCAAGGACTCTGATTACATGACTCAAGCTGACTTTATTGGAAATGGGTTTGTCAATAACAAATAGAATCGGTCAAAGAAATGGATAGAAAACAGATGTTGTATGGAAACAAAAAGTACAACAATTTTCAGAAGCTCCAGCTCTTATTTTAGAATATAATGTTCAACATAAGGATGTGGAAAAAATATTTAAAAAATACTGGCACATACTGAAAGGAGATAGATATCTACAGAGTATTCTACCTGATAGGTCAGTTATCATATACAAACGGGCAACATCATTAAGAGATCTATCAAGAAAGTATTCAAAATGTTACAAAAATTGATATTAAAGAAAATAATATATGTATGATATGCTGTATAAATAGTCTTTCTCATGTAAATAGATGTTTATATAAATGTTGATTCACTATGCACAATGGCTCCGGCTGAATATTTGCCATTTTTTTGCTTGGGTGTCATTACATCTAGCATACTATTTACAAGTTGCACTTTAATATATTGATTTGTTTTTTGAATAGCCATTGTCCATATATATATATATATATATTTGCACTAAGGCTGTAAAGACTATTTATACAGCATATCATACATATATTATTTTCTTTAATATCAATGTTTTTTAACATTTTGAATAGTTTCTTGATATATCTTTAACTTAGCGCAGCGTATCTTTTATATATACAGTAACGCACAGTATATGAAACGTGTTCTACGCAGGCAGCTAGGTGTTTTTCACACTTGAGGCATTACATCATTGTGGCTCGCAAGGATTTTCTTTATTTAATCATTAAGAGATCTGACTGTTAAAAACGCGGTTGAACCACCCTCTAGGAATCTATTCTCCTTCTTTACTGGCAAAGGTTTCTTCCCATGCAAATATTGTTTTGCATGCCAACATTCAAAGAAATTTCAAGGCAAAAAGATTGAATTCGAAGCCACTAACACAGGAAGTATTTACCCTATTAGGGACTTCATTAGTTGCCATACGGAAGCGGTTGTATATGTCCTACAATGCTCTTGCAAATTACAGTATGGGGGGAGAGCTAAAAGGGTGTTGAAAGCAGTGGCGGCTGGTGCTCAACATTTTTGAGGGGGCACAAACAAACTGAAAAATTCTGAAAAAAAAACAATCAATTGCAGCCTCACTGTGCTATCAATCACAACCACTGTGCCATCAATTGCAGCCACTGTGCCATCAATCACAGCCACTGTGCCATCAAACACAGCCACTGTGCCCATCAATTGCCGCCACTGTGCCCATCAATTGCCACCACTGTGCCATAAAATGCAGCCACTGTGTCCATCAATTGCCACCACTGTGCCATAAAATGCAGCCACTGTGCCCCATAAAATGCAGCCACTGTGCCCCATAAAATTCAGCCACTGTTCCCCATAAAATGCAGCCAGTGTGCCCCATAAAATGCAGCCACTGTGCCCATCAATTGCTGCCACTGTGCCCATCAACTACCGCCACTGTGCTCATCAATTGCTCCCACTGTGCCCATCAATTGCAGCCACTGTGCCCATCAATTTCCGCCACTGTGCCCATCAATTGCTCCCACTGTGCCCCATCAAACGCAGCCACTGTGCCATATCAAATGCTGCCAGTGTGCCCCCTATTGGCCCATGGTCTGCACTTACCTGTCTCGGTTGGACAGCTCCTCGATGTCTTCTCCCATCCTCTCTTCCCATGTTCTGCTACGATTGGACGCCTGGCGTCCAATCACAGTGCCTGTCATTTCAGCCAATCAGGTGACGGGTAACAGATCCGAGCACCCGATTGGCGGAGAGGTTTTTTATGTTTAATGTATGCAATGCGTTTTTATGCCATGTTGATCATTGGTCCTTAATAAACATACATATGTTTGCACCTCTGTGAGTGTGATTGGGCTGCATCATGCGCACCTCATTCAAAGTCCCAACCTTCCCCCCTCTTTTTCATGATAATAAGGATGGGGGCGCAAACTTTCCCTTGCGTCCCATTTAAAGTCCTAAGTTCGCTTTTCCCCCCCATTGCTTGGATTGGCGGAGAGGTGGTTTAGTGTTAGGAAAGCGAATATTCATTCGTATGCAATGCATGAATCTATCTATTGGTGCTAAAAGGGGTGGCAGGAGAGAGGGGGCGGGGCCTGTGCGCCCTTATGAACGCACCACCACTGGTTGAAAGTAAGAATTAGAGAACATGTACAAAATATTGTTAAAGGATGTCCAAAGCGTAGTGTATCTAGACACTTTGCTTTGGCTCACAATAATTATCCAGCCCATTTATTGTTCTGGGGAATAGAGAGACATAATAAACCATGGAGAGGTGACAATAAAGTTAGATCTTTGAGTCAGAAAGAATCAAAGTAGGTACATAAGATGAGAACGCCTGTACCTGATGGGTTGAATGTAGATTTTGATCTTAATTGTTTCATCAGTAATTATTAATTGTATTTATTTTATTGTATGGATTGATTATTGCCCATATGTAAACCTCACATCTCATTTCCGGTGTGTAACATATCATTTATTTAAATCCTTGATTATTTAGATTAATCTATATTATTTTTAACATCAACCTCATATTTCTATGTGGTCCTCTATTAGATATCCTACTTTAGGGATTATGTTTGCGTATTTAGGGATTTATGTTAAATTAGTTCCATCAGTATGCCTTATTTACATAATATTTGAAAGATAGTTTTTTTATATTTTAGAATTAAAAAAAAAAAAGATTTTATTTAATTAATAAAGTTTTGGTCTTAGCCCTCTAGCGCAACTAATTTAGTGTATAAATTTGTTGGATATACATAGAGTGAATGGCTTGCATGCTGATTTGCATTAAGAAGCCTTTCTATTCTTTTCCCTTATGTTACCTATAAGTATTACATAAATCTGAGGAAAAATGGGCGCCGTCTTATTGTCTTTATTTATGGCGATGAGCTTCATCAAAATGGCATTAAGTAACACATAAATCTTAGGGAAAATGGCCGCCGTCTTGTTGTCTCCATTCACGGCGATGAACTTCATTAAAATGGCGTCAAATACACTTCCTATCCATACGATATAAATAGAATTATATAACAGCCAATCCAGTCCCCTTAGGAAGTCACATGATGTGACTAATACGTAGGGAGTGGTCAGAGTATACTGCGGACCAAAAGTGACGTGCGAGGTGGCGTGAAATGCCAAATGTTTGTCTCTTTTTGGCACGCTTGCTGCTGCTTTCATGTAAGCAGGTATTTTATTTAATAAACTCCTTTTATAACGGTAATACACTATTGGAGGTTTATTTACCTTGCATGTGGATCGTAACATTGGATATGTGGGTCAGAATTTTCTGATACAAAATACCTTTTTGTTGATCTTGGATCCTGGAAGTGAAATTTACCGTTTCTATTGGATTACCTAAGGCATATAACTTATGCCTATGAGGTGAGAGTTCTGTGAGCACAGTGGTGTGGTGTCAGCGGTTTCACTCATTGGATAAATTATCAAGTCTATTGATACTCCATCTTCACTATCCTGAACTATTGGATTATCTTCACTTATGGACTTCACTGCACATACTTAATTTAATTGTGTCACCATTTGTTTTGATGAACATTTAATGCAAGTTACCTCACATTACTGTATTAATTTTTGTTGATTGATTCTATACATGATGGCTTGTTAGGTTATGCGCAAGATCACTGTTATTTTAATTAATGCGTATGCGTTACCATACTTGCACTAAAGCAGTCAATTAAAATCAACAGGCTTCCGATGCTCAAACTCACATTTTGATGTGTTGCAAACTTGCAACACATATGTGTTGGGGTGCTATTCAAATTGAATGGTGCTGCAATGGGCCAACACATGTAGAATGTGTTGCTGCATTTTAATGCATGATTTCCCACAATGCATAGATGTAAATTAACCATAAAACTTCCAGGGGTGTTATAAGCATCACCTTTTATTTAAATGGTTCCGTCCTTTAAGGTTAAAGGAAAAAGCTTTTTGGCTGTATGTTGAAATATATTCTCACCCAGTTTCTAGCTGGGAGGAAGGGCCTTATGTGACTTATGTGTGCATAAATTACAGTCTGGAGCTTGAACAAATCCATCCAATTTACTGTAGACTGACTGTGAACATGTGCACTGGATTAGAAGTAACAAGTAAATTTATAGCTCAGATAACCTCCTATTGAGAAAAACACAGTTTTCAGAAATGTACACAGAGATCTGATGAGTATGCAATAAAATAACTGTAGTGGAAAATTCATCATCGTTATGCTGGGGAAATGCAAGAAGCACATCATACACAAAACCTCACATCATCTTATTTTAGGAATATGCTTTCCATAGTCAGGTAATAGGTGTGTTACAGAGTATGCAATGTTTATGTAGTACTGGCTGCAGTATAGTACAAATGTTTAAGGATAAATGTTTAATTACACTAGTTTACATAGCACAAAAGCACCTACACCCCTTCTGTTCCGGCTATGTGATTGGCCGAAGCTGCGATGATGTCACTCCTGTGCATACGCATGGGAGCCCTCTGTTCCGGCACAAAGCTCTGAAGGTCCGGCAAGGTATGCCGGACCTTCAGAGCGCATACACCGGTAACGTAACTGGCTGCATCCAGAGTTAATATCTCATAAACGGTTTAGGAGATATTCATTTTACTTACAGGTAATCCTTATTATAGGTTTATTACCACTTTAACTGTCTTGTTGATTAATGGACATGTAATTAGTTGCAGTCACACCTTTGGTCAGCTAGCTATATCTGAAGGACAATGTTCAGCTTGCTCAGGCTTATTAATGATTTGAATTGATTATTGTATGATATAGACATGGATAATATTCTGTTTATGCAAGTTCTTTTTATCTACAATGAAGTAATGGAAATTCACTGCTTACAGTTGCATACAGTATATAACCGTATATAAAACTTTGAAGATCAAATGAACAGTACACTGGCATGTGTCTATTCTTAAAGTGTTACTAAACCCAGGACCCTGTATTTACTATATCTGGTCTCCCACAGTACACAAAACATGGAAATGCAATAGTTTTAGTAAATATAAACTGCTAAATACCTTTTCTCATGAGCAGTTAGAGCAGTCTAGTGACTTCTATCGGTGTCTGGTTAAAGCTTGTAGGAGGTGTTTTCATTTTCCGCTGATTGTCCTATGAGGTAGCAGGACCCCTGACCCTCTGTCTGGACAGTGCTGATTGGCCCTATGCTGATCACATGCACCTCCCAAGAAAAAAAAAATCCTCTCTAGTAATATACTCTAAACTGAGCATTTGCAATGTGCCCCTAAGGCTCTGTACTACCAGGAGATGATTTGGGGACTGTGGCAGAAGGGGGGATCAGAGAAGACAGAATCAAACAGCCTTTTTACACAAAGCAGAGGATTAATCCCCTTGGCTCCACAGTGAGTATAACAAGCTTGCTTTACCATATATACAGACTGATTTTACTGTTGTGGGTTTAGTAATACTTTAAAGTTGCTCTAAAGACAGAAGTTTTTTTTTTATCTTAATGAATTAAGATAAAAAAAACCTTTGGTGTGCAGTAGCCCCCCTAATACTTACCTGAACCCTATCTCGATCCAGCGATCTTGCACAAGAGTACTGGCTGTCCAGGACTCTCCCTCCTGATTTGCTGATACACAGCAGTGAGCCAATGAGGACAGAGAGTGGGTGGGGCCGAGCCCACGGCTCTGTGTCTGAATGGACACATAGAGCAACGGCTCGGCTCGGGGACTCGGGAACTCAGCAGGAGGGAGTGGCCAAGAGCACCGGCAAGGGATCCAAGAAGAGCAGGATCTGGGCTGCTCTGTGCAAAACGACTTCACAGAGCAGGCAAGTTTGTCAATTTTAAACAAAAAAAAAAACAAGACTTTAATATCACTTTAAGCTTTTTTTGGGCATGTTGAGGATGGTAAACATGGTGATATATGAGCCAAAGCTTTAACTAAAAGCAAATCTTAGATTGGACAGAACCAAACGCTTACATTATGAAAATAAGTATAATTATCCTGGTGCTGTAGCTTTGTGAATTACTCCACCAGTGTTTTAAATCAACATCATACTTACTATTTACTAAGAACGTATTGCAGAACCATGGACATGGAGCTCTATAGGCAATTGTTAAAAAGTGCAATGAATGCTATCGCGGGCTGGTGATTATTAAAATAATGTGTCTACCAAATATCCTGGGAGTGTAACGTTCACCCAATTACAAATGTAATATTTACCTTATTGTAAACATTCCCCCTATTAAAATTATTAGATTTGCCCTGTTGTAAACAATTATCCTTTTCTAAACAGGTTGAATTTCATAGTAGTAGGGATGAGCCGAACATCCCCCCGTTTGGTTCGCAGCAGAACATGCGAACAGGCAAAAAATTTGTTTGAACACGAGAACTCGTTAAAGTCTATGAGACACGAACGTGAAAAATCAAAAGTGCTAATTTTAAGGGTTAATATGCAAGTTATTTTCATAAAAAGTGTTTGGGGACCTGGGTCCTGCCCCAGGGGACATGTATCAATGCAAAAAAAAGTTTTAAAAATGGCCATTTTTTCCGGAGCAGTAATTTTAATAATACTTAAAGTGAAACAATAAAAGTGAAATATTCCTTTAAATTTCGTACCTGGGGAGTGTCTATAGTATGCCTGTAAAGTGGCACATTTTTTCCGTGTTTAGAACAGTCCCTGCACAAAATGACATACCTAAAGGTAAAAAAAATCATTTAAAACTACTCGTGGCTATAATAAATTGTCTATGGGAGAAATCAAAAGTGCTAATTTTAAAGGCTTATATTATTATATATTATAGCCGCTAATAGTTTTAAATTACTTTTTTCCTTTAGAAATGTCATTTTGTGCAGGGACTGTTCTAAACCTGGGAAAAATGTGCCACTTTACAGGCATACTATAGACACCCCCCAGGTACGAAATTTAAAAGAATATTTCACTTTTATTGTTTCACTTTAAGCATTATTAAAATCACTGCTCCCGAAAAAATGGCCATTTTTGAAACTTTTTTTTTTGCATTGATACATGTCCCATGGGGCAGGACCCGGGTCCCCAAACACTTTTTATGACAATACCATGCATATAAGCCTTTAAAATTAGCACTTTTGATTTCTCCAATAGACTTTTTAAGGGTGTTCCGCGGCTTTCGAATTTGCCGCGAACACCCCAAATTGTTCGCTATTCGGCGAACAGGCGAACACCCGATGTTCGAACAGCGAATGTGTTTTATAAAAATGAGATGTTACCCAGTGAACGAATAGCCAGTCTCTGTAGGTACTCATTTACTCTGCAATGCATGTGCTATCATGTACATAATGCACCCGCTCGTGTTGTGCATGGTAATTGTGTTGCATTTTTGCATACACTGCTAGCCAAGCTATCTTGTATGGACACACCACCATTAATCAAATGTATTTTGGAAGCTGGATGCAGTAGTTGTTTCATAGCTCCCAACTGTCCCTGATATTGAGGGACTGTCCCTGATTTGGAGCAATGTCCCTCTGTCCCCCATTCCTCCTCATTTGTCCCTCATTTTGGTCTGATCTATATAGATGTATATAAAATGCACTTTTTATCTATCAAAAATTTGATTTCTAAATTGCTGCTTTTGTAAATTCCAAAAGCCAATATAAAGGAATAGTAGTGGTAAAAAATACACTTGTGGGTTTAACCAATCTTGTTTTTTTGTACAATTACCCTTTAAGGGGCGTGGCAATGGGTGTGTTCTATGCCTGCATACTTTTGCTAATAGGTGTCCCTCATTCCCATCTCAAAAAGTTGGGAGGTGTGGTTGTTTAGGTCAATGTCCACCCATACTGTAGCTACAGGATAGTAACACAGGAGGTTGCAAAGCTGCAGTATGAAATTGTGGTGTCACCTTGCTGTTTAAACAAACTTAGAAATACTTAAGCAGGTAAAACAGTTCACCTATATCTATATCAACTGCATTCATTTGGGGCAGTGTTCCGCTTTAATATCCTGTTTTAATAATGCTATAAAATTGTTATTTCATTTTTTTAGGCTCTTTTTGTATTCTGATCCTGGCGTTCAGTGTTCTGGTAAAGATATAACTCTTCACGACAGACTGGGCTTCAAGATTTGGAAACAAAATGCTGAAATACAGAACATATGGGGAGCACATCCATGTGAAAATACAGGTTTTGTTGCCTTAAGGAGTTTTCTGATTAAATGACTTAGTAGTGCAGTTCATTTGCAGGTCGCATATTGTCTGGTTTAAAAATAAATAATCTTTGTTTATGTGTTACACTCAGTGGTATGTTATTTTCATACATTATAAAGTTCATAGCAATGAGAAGATTCTAATTCAATTCAGAAATGTAAGGACTTTGGTTGGCCTGCAGGAGTCACTGTTTATCATCGGGTTATAAGGTTATACAGCTGTATTGGCTGGTCTGCATCCAGTTATTAGTCAAACAAAAAAGTTTTTTTTCTTTTTTTACTTTATTTGAACAAGTAGCAGTATGTGCAGTTCCAGATTTTTCTTTTACTGATTTTTTTTTTTTTAGTCCTCATGCACACGGACGTTTTTACAGCTGCTTTTTTGAGCTTTTTTTGCAGCTTAAAAAGGCCTGTCTATGTTAGTCTATGGCTTCATGCCCACCTAGGCGTTTTTGAGCTGCAAGTGGCATAGGCGTTTTTAAGCTGTAAAAAAAACCCAGGATCAGTGGGTTCTGAAAGACGTTTTTCAGCTGTAAAAACGCTCTAACGCTGAAAAACGCTGAAAAACGCTCAAAAACGTCATTCACCAACGTTTTTTAGCGTTTTTGATCCATTGAAAAAAAAAAAAAAAAGTTTGGAAAAAAAAAAAACGCTCAAAAACGCTAACGCGGAAAAACGCTCAAAAACGCTCAAAAACGCTAAAAAACGCTATTGCAAAAATGCTGAAAAAAGCTGAAAAAAGTAAAAAAAAATCACTGCAAAGATACTGGCGTTTTCATAACGTTTTTTTAACAGCCTGTGTGCATGAGGGCTAAAACTTAACTTTTTGTATGTTGTAGAATAGTGCCTCATTGTTGCTGTCAGTGTGAGGAATAGTACCTTGTACCAGTGGGAGATTTAGGGGTTTATTTACTAAAGGAAAATCCACTTTGCATTACAAGTGCACTTCGAAGTGCAGTCGCTGTAGATCTGAGAGGGACATGCAAGGAAAATAAAAAACAGCATTTTTGCTTGTACATGATTGGATGAAAAAATCAGCAGAGCTTCCTCTCATTTCAGATATTCCCCTCAGATCTAAAGCGACTGTACTTCCAAGTGCACTTGCAGTGCACTTGTAGTGAAAAGTGGATTTGCCTTTAGTAAATCAACCTCTTAGTGTCCTAAAGACCAGATAAAGGCAAGCAAAGGGACACTTCTGGACTCAGCCCCAGTTTGGAGATCAGTACATGGAAAGGAAAAACAGCAGGGCGCCAGAGCAGTGTGAGTACGAAGAAACAATACTTTATTGCATCTCCTCCCCCACAGCTATTACCTTTTGTATCACTCGACCCTCCCTCCTAGACTGTAAGCTCTAACGAACAGGGCCCTCTGATTCCTCCTGTATTGAATTGTATTGTAACTGTACTGTCTGCCCTCATGTTGTAAAGCTCTGGGCAAACTGTTGGCGCAATATAATTCCTGTATACTAATAATAATAATCTCACTTACACTGAGGTAACCTGTAAACTGGTCCAGTGGCAGGGCGACATGCAGTGATAGCTCTCTCCAAGCGGCAAAGCCGACACCAGCTGCAAGGCATCAGAAGGGACCTGCTGATGGATGGACTTGGCTGCGTCTCCATCCTTGCTCCCGTCAGCAGAGGTAGTCACAGGTGCTGTGAAACGACAGGTGGGCGAGCTGCAATGAGTTTCTGAGGTCCCACCTCCTTCATCAGACTAGAAAAGCCTAGTACACACTATTAGTTTGTTTTTTTCGATCAAACCAGCAGGCTGAACAAAAAGAAAACCGGAAGAGCTCAGGAGGAGCCGCTGTACTAACTATGCGATGCAAAGGCAGGGAAGGGGGCACAGTGCCAGCATTTGATGGGCACAGTGGCTGCATTGGATAGGCACAGTGGGAGTATTTGATGGGCACAGTGACAGCATTTGATGGCCACAGTTGCAGCGTTTGATGGGCACAGTGGCAGCGTTTGATGAGCACAGTGGCTGTGTTTGATGGGCACAGTGGCAGCGTTTGATGGGCACAGGGCTGTGTTTGATGGGCACAGTGGTGGCGTTTGATGGGCACAGTGACTGCGTTTGATGGCACAGTGACTGCGTTTGATGGCACAGTGGCTGCGATTGATGGCACAGTGGCTGCGTTTGATGGGCAGAGTGGCAGCATTTGATGGGCACAGGGCTGTGTTTGATGGGCACAGTGGTGGCATTTGATGGGCACAGTGGCTGCGTTTGATGGCACAGTGGCTGCGTTTGATGGCACAGTGGCTGCGTTTGATGGGCATAGTGAGGCTGCAATTGATGTTTTTTTTCCAGAATTTTTCAGTTTGTTTGCGCCCCCCCCAAAAATTTTGAGCACCAGCCGCCACTGCGTGTGATGTAAAGTCAGAAGAAGGCCCACATCCCCCCCATGTCTTTACATAATATGGTGCAATATAGATTCTGAGTTAGAAACAATGAAAAAGTAAACAGACAATGCAAGACTTTCTTATTAGAAAGCCCGTTATCCTCTACAAACACCACTGTTGCATGTGCAGTTCTATATGTTGCTTCCATTAAAGCAACAAGGACATATTCTCATGCAATCGCCCCAGTGTCTTCTCGTGGAATAGATATGTAGCACTTATTCCCGAAGGAGCCACTGGAAATGTTCCCAGGTTCTTTCCCAGTGAATTGCTCCGCAGCCAGGCACAGTCATTCTACTCTTCTAAGACCAGTCTAGGGGTGTTCTTTTTTGTTTTTTTTGGAGTAACCAGCATAGGGTATTAAGTGGCATAATCCAAAAACTGAACTGAAGTATGTACAGGTTGAGGACAGTAAAACTCCTTTCTGAAAAGCTGAAACAGAAGTCCTTTCTTATAGCAAACTGTGGGTTTGGCTTTGTAGTGGAAACAATTAAATTCAAACTTTCTTCTTTAGAGAAACAAGAGCGGAATCCCTTCACATAGAATCAGACAGACTGTGCTCTTCAGGAAACCAGCCAATGTCCCCTTTAGGCAAACACACATCTGACTCTCTAGCACAAGACTAGACTTTTGACAGCAGCCCAAAAGTCTCTCACAGTGCTCTGTACTTAGAAAATGTCCAGGGATAGTTGGTTGCCCCCTTCCAACTTTTAAGTGACACCTTTCTCCAGTGATACCAGACTAGATCTTCAGCAGACAGTTCCTCAGTCAGCTCTTTGTAGCTTCAGCATCCAGGCCCCCAAGTTGCCCACCTGAGGCCTCACGAACAACAACCACATGGCAACCTTGCCCTGGATGGCAGCAGCCCCCCAGGCTCGACTGATCCTCTGCAGGAAAAGATTCAGAAGCTCAGTGTCTCAGAGTATTTATGCAGACTCCCAGCAGTCATCAGGGCACTCCTCCCTGTGATTGGCCAGGGTTGCATAAATATTCTGAATAGCTCCACACCTATGTTCCAGATAATTCTGCAGCTCTCTGGAAGGTAGAGGGAGCAGTCAGACTAGCAGCAGCTGAAAACACTGAACAGGCCTAATTAAACAAAGGCAGCTGCGCTGGTTACAGTGAGCTAAATTTACCTGACACAACAGTTGCTGCCTTACCAGTTACAGTGAGGCAAGCTAAATATACAGTAACGATCAAAACACACACAGCTTCACTGAACATAGTGAGCCAGTACTAAATGTAACTAATCCTAGCACCCATCTAGGAGGGTGCTACAGATAAATAGGTGTAGTAAAATGAAAGAAAGTCTTATCTGTTCCCATTATATTTGGCAATTATTTTACGGATTTATCTCGGTAATGATGTTTTCATCTCATATATATAGCTATAGTATCTCTCTTTCATATGTTTCTATTCAGAGACAACCCACTATTAATCCCCATCGCTAGTCCACTTCCCTTACCTCTATGCATCTTTACCTCTTAACTATCTCTACATGCCTGCATCTATCTTTGCTTTAATACACTCCACTATTCCTCCAAATGACATCCTTCATTGTATCCACAAACACCCAGGCATTTGTTTGAAACCCAGGACTGCAATCAATGGGAGAATCACAATGGAATTGATCAATGAAAAATACTGCTTTATTGATAATTGCACAAGACTATAAAAATGCATAAATCTCACTGATGTGGCACCAAGGCCGTATGCGTGAGATGGGTTCCTTCACAAAAAACACCAACACTGACATGTATTGCACACTGTAAAAAAAAGAATAATAATAAGCAACGTTGTTAAATTAAAAACAAGCCTCACTGTCAAAGGTTTTTTGCCCTCAATCTATCGAAGGGGTGACTTTGACACCGTACTTCTGAGAACAGAAAAACTATGGATTTTTAGGCTCCAAACCCTTCAGCCGAGGGGACTCAATGTTGAATTGAGTCTGAAGGTATTCCTGGAGCCTTAAACTTGTAGAGTGTTTCTTTCATCATATGGATGCACAATGACTCCCATCAATGTGGCTGTGACTCTACCATTGGTTCACACTATGTAGATCCCCCCCCACCCCTCCACCTCCACTCCATGATGAGTATATATCTCCTATATTATAGGATACTGCCTTTGACATTTTTTTAACTCTGTGCTTATTTACAGCCCCATTCGTGTTAGCTTCCTATCCTTAACATGTTGCGAATTGCATCCCTCTGTATATAAACAATTTTGTTTAAACTGTTTATTATATCCCAATACACTACTGTGATTCAGTGTTTGGGAAATCTTTTTTGAGACAATAAGATTTGGCCTAATTTGTCAGTCTCTGATTTTTCTTGATCTATTTGTCTTCACAGCCCTACAAGATTTTTTAACCTGCTTTCCTTATATGTTTAAGATAGCTGTAGTGTGAAGTTGTTACCACATGATGGCTCTATGCAATCCAATGTGCAAGTGATTTTTTGATTGGTTTGTATGCCCTATATAAGAATGATCATTTCATAAGCACAAATGTCCAGATCAAGTGCTTGTTTAAAGCACGAAACGCGTCAACGTAGCAATGCTATAGATGCTGGCAGTCCCCCCCAGCACCCCATTTAATCTCTGACAGCAGCAGAACGATCCCTGTTATTTTTATATTGAAGGAATGAGCGATACTATGGAATTACCTAAGAGCTCCCTCCAGTGGCCAACACCATCTGTGCAGTGAACCGGATACAAACTGATCCATTGCTTTCTATGCAAATGAGTGGCCACACCGTTAGACACATGGAAGTCTCCAAGTCTGCATGTCAGCAGCTTCCCTTTGCCTGACCAGCCGGAACCTCAGCGTGTGAAACACGTGATCACAGACGAGGGAAGGGTAAGAACCCCACAGGGAAAGTTACCTCCCCGCTTTATGTGTCTTTACACACTGAAACCTGCGGTCACAGCTTGTTGCAATTAGACTGGGCTGCAGTGGCATGGTGTTTTGAACCACTCTGGCAGGTATTTACAGCCTGTTGCATTAGCTAAATGGACTATGTATATTCATGTGTGCCTTTATTTCTCTTTGGAATTCTGGAGATCTACTGATTGATTCCTGCATGGATACATTGTTATTTGACAAATCTTACACTGGCCAGACTTCCATTGTTAGCCACATGCTTGTTAATATTACATTCCATTCACTGCCTACTGTGCACTCCTACTGACTTTTTTTACCTTTCATTCATCAAGCCTGGGCCAGGACATCTCTGTACAAGGTTATATGCAGGGCTGGTGCCTCATTTTGCCGCCCTCTAGGCTCCACCCCTGACTCCACCCCCTTTTCCCTGTCCATGTATACCCCACCTTTTTAATGAAGCGCCCATCAAATGCAGCCTCACCATTGCCCATCAATGCAGCCTACCAGTGCCCATCAATGCAGCCTCCCCAGTGCCCATCGATGCAGACTACCAATGCCCATCAATGCAGCCTACCAGTGCCCATCAATGCAGCCTTACAGCGCCCATCAAATGCAGCCTACCAGCACCCATCAATGCAGCCTACCAGCGCCCATCAAATGCAGCCTACCAGCGCCCATCAAATGCAGCCTACCAGCGCCCATCAATGCAGCCTACCAGCGCCCATCAATGCAACCTACCAGCACCCATCAATGCAGCCTCCCCAGCGCCCATCAATGCAGCCTCCCAAGCGCCCATCAACTGCAGCCTCACCAACGCCAATCAATTGCAGTCTCACCAGCGCCCATCAAATGCAGCCTACCAGCGCCCATCAATGCAGCCTACCAGCGCCCATCAATGCAGCCTACCAGTGCCCATCAATGAATGTTTGCTTGCTTACATTCATTTGGGAGTCAGGACACAGACACAGTCCTCTGCCGCGGCTGTGCCTCAGATACTACAGTATGTGCGAAGGAAGCGGTGGCTGCCTGCTGATGCTTGCTGCAGAGAGAAGAGAGTAGGAACACCAGTGGCCGGGCGCCCTAGGCAGCAGTGCGCCCTAGGCAGCTGCCTAGTTTGCCTAGTGGTAGCACCGGCCCTGGTTATATGAAGTCAGTTTTGGGGGGCCTGTTGATACCCCTTTGCAAAATAAGGGACTCTTATCCTCATACGCTCAGAGTCTTTATCTTATCATTTCAGGGAGACCAACTCTCAGAGTTGATCTGCATACATGGGGGAGGGTGTACCAGCATGCTTGTTTTTAATGTAACAACGTTGTTTATTATTATTCTTTTTTCTACAGTGTGCAATACATGTCAGTGTTGGTGTTTTTTGTGAAGGAACCCATCTCACTCATACGGCCTTGGTGCCACATCAGTGAGATTTATACATTTTTAAAGTCTTGTGCAATTATCAATAAAGCTGTATTTTTTATTGATCAATTCCATTGTGATTCTCCCATTGATTGCAGTCCTGGGACTGCTTTGGTCCCAACTCTCCTTTTTTTCTTTCACTAGATTATTATTCTGCTACAAGAGAGATACCCCGTCATACAGACGTATCAGCTGATCAATCATAATTATCATAATTTTTGACACTTTAATATAGGTGGATTCCAGTGGTTTTTATCTTTTTGTAATTTGTTTGAAACCAACTTCTCTAACAAGCTCACCAAATACTGTCCATCAACTCTCTCTGCTTTGTCACACTTTCTACCAGCTGCAAAAGATTGTTCCAAACTGTATTACATCAATCTGCTCTGCCCTCTTTGTAGTCATGCATTTATATGGCCTCCCTGGAGTATGTCTGATCATATATAGCATTAAGAGAGGTCATAATTCCCTTTATTTAAATGTATGCCTAAATGTGCACAAGGCAATAGGGAGGCAGTATTCAGTAGGGGTAGTGGATAGCCTAAACTTCTACTTTTTAAAACATTTTTTTCTTTAATTTGCACATGGGACCGTACTCACAATCAATGCAAAGTGTCCCTTGCATTGATAGCTGTGATTTTAGTTGAAATCTTCCACATTCTGATCCCCTCCCACCCCTACAGCCATAATCTTCATTTACCGCAAGGGATTAATAGAGCCAAGCAAACTGTTTCAGGCAGTCATCAAGAATGCTGACTATGTCTGCCATTTCCATCCACCTCTTAATTCATAGGAGCAGTACTGTACTTTCCGTTATTGACAAATGATCTATGAATGGAGGAGGTGAACCTTTCATTCATCTGTCCATTCTTAATTCATTTATTATTGGAAGCTATAGTACAGCTTCTATGAATGGTGGAGGTGGGTGGAAAAGACGGCATAGTTGACACTCTTGATGAATGCCTGTAACAGACCCTTTGGCACTATTAACCCCTTCAGCACCAGAAGATTACAGATATGGGGATCAGAGGATGGAAGATTTCCAAACTAAAAGTGCAGTCAACAGCACAAGGGGCACTTCATTAAAGTGGTTGTATACCTTTATTTTTAACTTTTACCTACAGGTAAGCCTATAATAAGGCTTACCTGTAGGTAAAAAAAATATCTCCTAAATCAACAGGATCACAAAGTTTATGTCCAGGGAATGTAATTGATTCCCCATCTTGTTTGCATGGTTACAAAAAAATATCTATCTTTGTGGAGTGGGACTAGAAATGGTAGCGGCACATGGAAGATGAACTCCATATGCAGCTGTAGTAAAACGCAGAGCACATGTGTTACAGGCCTCACCTACTCACAGGATCCTTACAGCTAGGCTCCACATTCCTAGAAAAATAAAACATTCTTTCCCTGACATTCCTGGGAAACAATGGTCCCTTTTATGTCCCCACTGAGATTTCACAGGTGAAAAAAACAGGCTGGAAATTTGAGTCAATCTCCAAGAATTAGAAAGGTGGGTGAAAAAGAGAGAACTCTGTTGCATAACTAAACAGCAGTAGAGATGCATAATGTCTGATAATCACCCTGGTGTAGGTTGTCACAGCAGTTTTAGGGACAAGCATGTCTATTTCTAAAGCATTTCTTAAGCAGGCCATAGATTATGTGATTTTTGTTTCCTTGCAGGAGAGAAAATCGCTTGATTCCCCCATCAACACAGTCAGACCATCCCCAATCACAGGAGCTGGTTGTGGGGATATGGGAACAGCAACGGCTCCTCTCAGCCTGTCATTGAATTGTGCAGATTGAGTCACTGCCACTGTGCATAAAGACCTGTCATCCCAGCTGCAGAAATCCAATAGTTCTTGTCATTGGAATCTGGTGTATTCCCATAATTGCCAGTGGTAAGGAGTCCTTAAAAGATAAGTTCACCTTTTGTAACATGTTAGATGTTGTACCCATATTCAGGGTGTAACGTGCAACATGTTACAAATGCACGGTCCCCGCAGACAGTCTACAGGACCGTGGCATTACACCCATTATCTGCTGATTGTGAGTGCAATGCTTTACAGGTCCTTAACAAAACAAAAAAAAATCCCTTTTTTTACCTGCAAAAAAATGTGCATTTATTATTTTTTTGTAAAGGTGAACTTATCCTTTAAATGTATAGCCCAGTCTTAGCTTTTTTTTTTTTTTTTTTGTGCCCTTCTAACAACATGCCTCCTTCCCCATGATGGCCTGGACTCACAGGAAGTAGGTTAGATGACACTGGGTTGTCATTGATGTAAAAATCCTCGTTCCCAGGCACCCTTTAGAATTGCACACAATCCTGGGGCACACTAGTCATAGGGCTCCTTCTGTTCGAGCCAGAGCACTTTTTTGCATGTTCTGTTTTTTTATTTAGCTGGTCTATGCTACTCCGGGGTGCCATGGCACCCTAGTTGAAAAGCCCTGCCCTAGAGGTCTCCATGGTCTCCTTGGAGAAACTGAAGCACCATATCACTGCTAAGAGGTCTAGATACAACTTTATCCCAATAAAAGCCAGGAGAACAATCCAAATTTGTAGCACTAGCCAACAGAGTGTAATCTGGGATGAGCCCCATCATTGTCATCTGGGTTCGCCCCACCTGCAGATTGAGGCCTTTGCTCAACATTGTAATTACAATGACATGAGTTTGGCTTTCACATACATCTCTGACTGTGACACTCTGGTCTTTTTTTACCTTGAGTTAGGTCACATAACAAAAAATTGCATCAAAACCCATCTTAAACTGACATCTGGTAATTATTACCTTCATTTAGATAGTTGTCATCATCCTAAGTGAATAAAAACATTCCCAAAGGACAATATAGGACCTAGGGTAAATTGCACATTTGATAAAGACAATAACACCCAGGGAGCTGATTTTGTAGTTTATTGTCACATTTGTCCCTATGGCCTCCTTTATGTGGGTCGCACCACCTGTACTATCAGAGCTAGATTTGCAAACCACAAGGGACTTATTGAAGAAGTAGATGTGGACCATAGTGTCCCCGGATATTTCATGTTGCATCATGGTCGGTCCACCAAAGGTCTTCGAGTTTCAGTAATCGAGTAGATTCCCAATACTCTTCCATTTGCAGAAAGATTTCAAAAACGTTGTTGGATTTTAACCTTTTGGATTTTCATGCTTTATATCTTGAGCCCAAAGGGGCCTAACGAGGAGTTGGAACTCCATACCATCTTGTAGCCCACCTGGTACAGTTTGTATAAGTTGTCTCTAAATATTTATTTTTCTATATAGTATCACAGCCAATATGCGTCTACAATCTATAAGGTTGTTTAAGAGGCACATAAAGTACATAATAGATATTTTATTATATTTTTTATATATTCTCCAAAAGAACACTACCATTTTTATACATTTTTAGTTACCATGTTCAAAAAAATCCCACTGACTGCTAATGGAGATTAGTTCCTTTATTTGTTATTTTTCCATTTACAGCACACTAGAGTTCACTATTTGTAAGTGGTTTGAAACATAGTTTCTGTTGCTACTGTTTTTATTGAATCATTTGATACAAAGTAACCCATGTTTACAAACCCTAGTGTGGTTTATTGAAACACTGGCAGTGTACAATCTTTTTATCACATTTATTGTGTTAATGATTTTATGAAACACATACAGTAGGCACCTTTCACACTAGCGGAGTCTACCAGCAGATCTGCCCACTCAGCAGGGGATCTCGGTTGAACAGGCAGATGACAGGTCCGCTGATGCACAGTGAACATGGACACAACGTGCTGTTCTCTATGGGGCGGTTTCCATTTGACTATCCGTTTCTATCAGACTGTCATCTGATCCGATTCACAGGAATTTTAGCAGGCAGGATCGGATCCTATGCTGGCGGGGGTCAGCGGAGACACGTCCTGAAAAAACTAACTGACGGACCTGATCCATCCATGTGAAAGGGGTCTTATTGGATATATACAAATACTGTATATGCTTACACTATATATTCATATTATTTAGAGATTTTAGACTTTTTAAATTTTTTTTCATGTGTAAATATTCATTTACATACATGCATATATTTACATTTAATGTATGATTTTAATAATTTTTGACACTGCAGTGCTAGGTATTGTAGTCTGGTTCCTGAGCTAGTTGATGTAGGCCGATTTGTGATTCTTTGGCTTTCTTTTAGATATTTTTCATCTTTTCCTGCAGTTATCAGTTTGTCCTCATTTGTTCTCTGTTATGAACATTATATAGCATCCTATATGCAGTGGGGATGTATCCTCAGCCACATTAGTTCCTCTGCTGCTGCCTGTGCAATCCCCCACCTCCTTGCTCTCCCTGTCACATTCCCATAGCAGCACCTGTGTTTCCCCTCCTGCCGGCCATAATGCCAGTTTTTTAGCATACAGTGGATTGTCTTTAAAAAAGGGATGGAGCCCCGAAACGCGTATACCCGCCCACTTCCTCCTCAGTATCGGTTCTAGTTTTGAGTGCTAGAGGGAGGCTGGTAAATATGCCGCTTGTGGTTTGATTTTTGGTGGTTCTGGCTCTCCATCACCCAGCTTATCAAACCCTCTGTCGGTCTGTGCTGCTGTGCTGTGGGTGATCACCCTCTACCTTAGTGATGATCTTCTTTTGCCCAAATGTAAGTCTGAATATTTTGTATTTAATAAACTTTTTACTGATCCAGCGCCTTGGCACCTTTGTTTTCTTGCAGGTTTCAGGGGTCCAAAAACATCTCTTCTCCAGGGCTTGAAGGAAAACCAATGTAAATGGGCTAGAAGTGAACCGGACCTTTAATGTTATTTCTTCCAGTGTGATTACAAGCAAATGCCTTGTCAGCAGCTGGTTGGGCAGCAACTCAGCAGTCAAGCCCTGATGAAGGACATGACGCTAGATGTCATTCAGCCTGGGAGGAACAGCATTGGATCACAGAGCAGTGCATCTCTGGGTGGACAATGTCTGGGAGGAGTTGAATATTCATAACATATAATGCTTTATTAATGTTTAAAGTGGTTATAAAGATTATTTTTTCCCTAAAATATTAAACATATTATACTTACCTGCTCTGTACAATGGTTTTGTACAAAGCGGTCTCTTACCTCTTCTTCTGGGGTCACCAGCAGGTGCTGTCTACTCCTTTTTAGAGTGCAGGCACGGACCCGAGCAGGGCTATGTGCAACCATAGACACACACAGCATTGGTCGGCCTAGCCCCCCATTCCCTCCTCACAGGATTTGATTGACAGCAGCAGGAGCCAATGTCTCTCGCTGCTGCCTCTGTATCCTATGATAGTGGGGAGAGAGAAAAGCGCAGCTGCATACGGGCACATCGTTGAATCGAGAAAGGACTTACATAAGTAGTTATGTTGGTGGGGTGTGCATGTGTTTGGGTTTGGGGGGTCTGGGGGCGCGATACAACTGCTGGGACTTTTTTCTTTAACCACTTCAATACAGTGCTTTTTCACCCCCTTCCTGCCCAGGCCATTTTTCAGCTTTCAGCGCTGTCACACTTTGAATGACAATTGCGCGGTCATACAACACTGTACCCATATGAATTCATTATCATTTTCCCCCACAAATAGAGCTTTCTTTTGGTGGTATTTGATCACCTCTGCGGTTTTTATTTTTTGCGCTATAAACAAAAGAAGAGTGACAAGTTTGAAAAAAAACAAATTTTTTACTTTTTGCAATAATAAATATCCATTTTTTTTTTCTTTAAAACAAATTTTTTTCCTCAGTTTAGGCCAATATGTATTCTTCTACATATTTTTGGTAAAAAAAAATCGCAATAAGCATATATTGATTGGTTTGTGCAAAAGTTATAGCGTCTACAAAATAGGGGGATAGATTTATAACATTTTTATTATTTTTTTTTTTTTTACTAGCAATGGCGACGATCTGCGATTTTTATCATGACTGCGATATTGCGGCGGACATATCGGACACTTTTGACACATTTTTGGGACCATTCATACAGCGATCCATGCTATAAAAATGCACTGATTACTGTATAAATGTGACTGGCAGGGAAGGAGTTAACACTAGGTGGTGATCAAGGGGTTAACGGTGTTTGCTAGGGAGTGTTTCTAACTGTAGGGGGAGGGGACTCACTAGGGGAGGAGACCGATCGGTGTTCCTCTGTACTGGGAACATACCATCGGTCTCCTCTCCTCTGACAGGACCGTGGATCTGTGTGTTTACACAGATCCACGGTCCTGCTGTGTTACCGGCAATCGCGGGTGCCCGACGGACATCGCGGCCACCGGGCACACGCACTGGGTGCCCAGTGACATGGCGGGCACGCGCAATCACCGTCAGCGGCGCGCGTGCGCCCCCTGGTGGGCCGGGAAAGCGAAGCCATCCTATGACGCCCGCCCGCAACGAGAGCTGCGCCGCCTGGCCGTCAATTGACAGCCGGCGGTCAGCAAGCAGTTAAAGTGGTTGTAAACCTCAGACATGAAATATGAACAAAGCATATAACTATATAGTGTGTACTTGTCTCAATTAAGTGCACTAGGAGGTTGATTTACTAAAAGGCAAATATACTGTGTACTGCAAGTGCACTTCAAGGTTTCTATCATCCAATTATGCACAAGCAAAAATGCTATTTTTTTTATTTTTTCAGCTCCCTGCCCTGTTTTTATCGAACTCTAATGCCCCGTACACGCGGTCAGATTTTCCGATGGAAAATGTCCGATCGGAGCGTGTTGTCGGAAATTCCGACCGTGTGTGGGCTCCATCGGACATTTTCCATCGGATTTTCCGACACACAAAGTTGGAGAGCAGGAGATAAAATTTTCCAACAACAAAATCCGTTGTCGGAAATTCCGATCGTGTGTACACAAATCCGACGGACAAAGTGCCACGCATGCTCAGAATAAATAAAGAGATGAAAGCTATTGGCCACTGCCCCGTTTATAGTCCCGACGTATGTGTTTTATGTCACCGCGTTTAGAACGATCGGATTTTCCGACAACTTTTTGTGACCGTGTGTATGCAAGACAAGTTTGAGCCAACATCCGTTGGAAAATCCTAGGATTTTGTTGTCGGAATGTCCGAACAAAGTCCGACCGTGTGTACGGGGCATAAGACATGCTTTATAAATTTAGCACTTTGAATGGATGTAGAGAAGACTGCAGATAAACAGGTAAAACTTACATCTCCGTGTACCATCTGAGGCCAGCCACTTCACTGGGTATATGTAAAAGTTTACAACCACTTTTTAAAGTGTATGGAATACACTTTAAAGAGGAGCTGCAGTCTGCTCACATAATCTGTAATAAAAACATATTTGCCATTCTGAAGCTTCCCTCCAACAACTTTGCATATTTTTATATATAATGTGATTCTGTACTTACCAAATATGCTGTAAAAATCTCCCTACACTGAGTCTGGCTGCAACCATTTTTAACTGTGGGCAGCTGAAGCTGCTGCCTGTTCACTTCCTGGATTTACACAGACACACACCTCCAGCTCTGTAGCTCTCATTGGCCCTCTTATGACTCACCCTCCCTCCCTTCCTGGCAAACTCTCACGAGAGAGAGCTGTGCATGATGTCATAAGCCTAGGCTTATTAACAGACAAGAAAAAGGAAGTGGGCTGTATAAGGTATTTACTGGCAGAAAATAAATGTGTTACTATCCAAAGTTAAAACAACAAGGGCAGAGCATTTAATAGATGGAAAGATGATAAAATGACTGAAGTTCCACTTTAAAAACAAAAAATGTGGAGTTGGAAATTCATATTTCATTCTACCACTTTGAAAAGCTAAGCTCTGGATAGCATTGAAGCTTTTCTGCTCAGTCCTACCTGCACATTCCCGTTAGCCAGTGAGGCTTCCCATCACAGTAGTTGGCCAGCAGGAGTTTGTGGGCTTAGTAGCCAGCTCCTACACCACCCAGAAGTGTAGCAGGTTTATCCTCAGAACTGACCTGGATTTAGCCATGACAGGGGGTTTGGAATGCTGCTGCAAGTAAATGTTATCACCCCTAGGTACCTGTACTTAAGATAACAGGGTCTCTTTAAAATCATAAGGTAGTCTAGCACAGACATGAAAATGGGACAGTCAGTGCTCAGGTTCCTTATGACATTACCAGGGGAAGCCATTTCACTGTCAAATAGCTTAATCACATCTAGCATCAAACATCTAGCGGCACTGGGTCATGTAATACATCAGGTCCTCTTCCCCATAACGTGTGCAGAGGGTGATGTGAATTCTGGGTTTTCTTGTTTTGGGAACCCTAGAGACCCTCTCCTTTTCTGTTTGATCTGCTGAAGGAAGGGGAGGGGGCCTTATAGATATACAGTATTATAGTTATTCAGAGATATTCCTTCTTTTACTTGATGAAAGGTTTTCTACCTACAAAAAACACATGCATTCAAATTATGCATCTATAAGTCATCACAGAATAGTAGTTGATCAATAGCAGTATATTTTTGGTTATACTTTGCTTATGTACCACTACATATGCAAGAGCCGCTGGTAGTATTGGGTCCTCAGCTCTCTCCCTGGCCCTAGGCGGAACCTCACTCTTGCTGACACATCAGAATACCTTGGCCAGGGTCTCCCAGGAGTCGCACAAGAAGGGCACACACTGTCCATTATAAAGTAAACATATTGTATTGGCAGACCAGAGTGTTACATAGTTACATAGTTACATAGTTAGTCTGGTTGAAAAAAAAACATCTAGTTCAACCAATAAAAGACAAATAAATAAATAAATAATCATACAATCCCATATACACAGTCTTATACCCACAGCTGATCCAGTGGAAGGCAAAAAAAACCCCAGCAAAGCACAATCCAATTTTCTCCAGCAGGGGAAAAAAAATCCTTCCTGATCCCCTGAGAGGCAATCAGGTATTCCCTGGATCAACTAGAGTCGTAGGACAATAAAGAAGTTCAATGACTCAAATTTAGCCCATGAGAAGACCATGCAATACAAATACAATTCAATTAACTCTGGTACTGTCAAGGTGAGGTGAAACAGGTACTGCAGTACCAAGAGCATAAACAGTAGCTCTCTGACTGAAAGATCATGCCCCAAACGATTTAAAATAGGTAACAGTAGGAATGACAGGCTAACTCACTTGAGGGCTCTGAGGCAGGAGAGTCTAGGCTTAGGTGTGAGAGTTTGTTAAATTTCCTGCAAACCAGTGCTGCTACCAGGCGGATCCTTGGGCCTAAACAGTCCTTTAGTTTAATCTTCTGCTGGCTGAGTTGGGGACCTTTAACATTGGCACGTGAAACAGGGTCATGTTGCTTTAAAGTATGAAGTCAAGAAGGAAGTTAAAAAAAAAAAGAGGGGGGGGCTCTGAGAAAACATTTGTGATTGAAGTAAGAATGAAATGTAGAAACAGGAAGGAGAAATAATAACATTCAGCAGTCTGAGTTCAATGGCAGCTTTGGTGGTAAGGGTGGCAGCTCCCAGTAATAGATGGCAGCAAGGTATTTAGCTCCTATTGGGTATAGTGTCAGTGAGTGATCATAGCCCAGCTAGGCCTGTGTGGCAAACAAGAACTAGTGGCAAATTATAGCAATAGCGTGTGGGTCGGTAACCCACTCACCCAATCCTTCTGCGGCAGTCTGGGAAGAATGCTAGCTGTCATGCGGTGGGGGGCCTCCTTAAATGGTGATGCAGCTGTGGTGATCAGGGTACATGCACCTCACACCAGCTTTGGACACTAGAAGTTCTTTCAGGGTGGTCTCCTCAGCTCAGCACTTAGCAGAGCAGCCTGTTCCTTTGCTCAACAGCAGCTCTGTAGAATGAAGCCCCATCTGGCCTGGTTCAAACAACTGCCCTGGCTCCTACCTTTTCTTTTATATTGTCCCTCCCCTTGGCTGGTCCTTGTGAGCTTTGTAGTTGTTACTTCAGATCTATCGCCTTCTCACCCCTATTAATTTCTTGAGCCCTCACTCAGTGCTATGCCCATCTGTAGCTTTTCTCCCCACTCTCACAGACTTTGCTGACACAGTGGGAGCCATTGGCACCTGTTGCTATCAGTCAAATCCTGTGATGAGGAAGCAGGGCCTATGGATGCAGGCAGCACAATTCAGGATCGAGCCTACATGTGCACCATGATAGGATGTGGTTTTCTTATGGTGACCCACTGAGAAGAGGAGGAGCCAGGTGCGCTGGCAGGGGACCCTTGGGAGAAGGCTAGGGGCTGCTCTATGCAATTCCATTGCACAGAGCAGATAAGTATAAACCTGTTTGTTATTTAAAAAAAATAATAAGACTTTATAGTCACATTCATCAATGCAGTTTTTGGAGTAATATCATTCCTTTTTGGAGAACTGTCTAGGGAATGTGCCAGACTGCAGTGTGAGGGCTTTAGTAGTGAGACACAATATGGCAGAGTTTATACATAACTACAAGTATGTGACTGCCCTATCCAAGAGGAAGCAGGACAGGACCCAGAATCAACTTGGTGCTAATCTTGCGCCCAATATAAAGGTCCAACAAGCATATTACACAAAATACATGTAGACGCTAATACAATGTAATACTTTATAAATAGTTTCAGATATTAAGATATATGGGTTTATCAGAGGCTTACCACCTATCTATCATTTATGGAAGTTTGTTAGTAGTAGGACTCAATTAAGAATATATCTGTGTTATACCACCATCCTCTATAGGAGTTTTTATACAAAAAAATGTAAAATTAAGCCTGTAAATGTAGTGATGTCCTCTGAACACACAAGTGCACTTTTGGGGAAATGGCTAGAATATACCAGTAGAATTTCAGTTGACCATTTGTACAGCAAAATCATTCAATTTGATGATACCATCATGGACTTGACACATTTTATATATCTTGTTTAATTGTGATGTCATTATGTTGAATTCTAACATTTGGAAATACTTAAGAAAGAAAGGAGTGCATGATAACAAGTGACTCTCTAGTCAAGCCACATCAGATCAGATTTTTTTTGCTAACAAGAGGGATTCATGGCAGAAGGGGATTTAATTAAACTGAGCTGTCTGATTATACTTAAAGAGTTTTCGTAATCCCAAACAGAGGCTAGGGGACACGCTGCACATGCTCGGTTTGGTGTGTATTGCTAGAGAGTTTTTTTTTTTTCTTGGGAGAGTGCATGTGATCAGCACAGGGCCAATCAGCACTGTCCAGATAGAGGGTCAGGGGTCCTGCAGCCCTATATGACAGGGAAAGTAGAATGAAATCTCCTCCAACAACCTTTAGCCTGGGTTCACACTAGTATGATCTCAGAGATCGGATGTGATTCGATCCCGCACTGCAGGTGCCGATCACATACAATCTCTGAGCAATGCGAGCTCAGTCATACAGTTGTATGGCTGAACTCGCATTGGATGCGCACAGAAAATAGTGCAGGGACCTGTTTTTCCCCGCACTAGAATCGGATCGCATGGGTGTTCTCACCCTGCGATCCGATTCCTGTGCGAGTTCACAGTTCGCACTGTGATCTGTGAACTAAACTGGGGGGGTGTCATTAACTTTGCTGCAAGATGCTGTCCCACCGACCACATGTTCATGCTTAAGACAGGCTGCTAGAGAAACCTTCCTTACCCCTGTAACCACTTGTATGTTCACGCTTTATTAACTCCTTGCACCGTAAGGGTCTTCAGTCCCCAGTGCATCTAGTGACCCAAGCTGTAGACTATATGCGCTGGTTACTTGCAGTACACCCCTTTAGTTACTTCAGACAAATAGTCCAATACTGGTTGAATCCTTGTCTGGAAACTAGCTCCAACTTTGGCATGGTACTGGCCATTCAGACTCTAGTAACGACATCAGGCAGTCCTGTTTCTGTGAACCGGGCCTATACAGATCTCCTTCTCTTTCTTCATACTTTACTCCACACCATTTCACATTGGTTCCGGACCCTTTTATATCACACAGGATTGCGGGTCGGACTTAGCAAATCCCAAGAAAATCTTGGGAATTACAGTTAACCCCTAACTTTCCACTGGGGCAGCGCTAACCAATACCTGCCTACACATTGACACTTCCTCCAGCTTTCTAACTGAAAACCTGTACAGCAGTATGAGCAGAAAACTGGGGGAAGTGTCCTCAGATTTGCACCAGTGATCCACTGATGGCAGTTGTAATGCTTTCCAGGATCCTGTGGGGAAAAAAAATTATAAATGCACCAAAAAGGTGGACTTATGATTTTACCACTTTAGAGCCAGGGTCTGGTAGAGGTAAACCTTAACAGAAATACATTTAGGGGTCCATTTAAAAAGCAGCGATATGACCTACTTATGGTCCATTTATAACATTTACGATGCATAATGGTGTATTTTACAGATGTGGTTAGTGCTCCACTGGCTTCAGGACCCAAAAGCAATTAGAAAGATAACTAAATGAACATGTTAAAAAAAAAAAAAAAAAACCTGCAGATGTTAAAGTGTTTTGACTTGTCAAAGTCAAAGACCTGTCAAGCTCTCCTCCAATTACAGAGTTCTCCCTGCTGCGTTAAGCAGAGAGAATTTCATGATGTACCGCAAACTGTACACTGCAAACTTCATTTTATAGATAGGTTGTCAACTGCAGGCTGCAGTGTGGATTGACATTGTGGTGTATAGCAGAGAATGATATCCATTCTGTGTTTTAAATGGAGCCCTTAATTCACACCGCGTGACATAAACAAATGCTTTGTCGATTTATAACTGAACAATGACAATAACTAACAAATTAAATTATAACTTAACTTATTATTGTCTAAAGAAAGATGCTTCCAGGCTCATCGCTATTGCAGTTGCTGGTTCTGTGCACAGGTTTATACTGCACACATACTGTATGTGCATGCAAACAAATGTATGATTACTATAGGAGTTCCAGTGGCCATGTGATAGTATGATGTACAGTATCTGAGCTGCAGGGTGTGCTAAAGATCCATGTATATGCATGAACTTCAACATTATGGTATGTCTTCAGGGTGAATTGTAGCACAACTGGAACCTTACATAAAGCATGGGGTAATGGTCATATATCCTAATACTGTGCCAGTATCACAGCACCATATCACAAGTATAATCAAAACCATTTATCTTCTGCCATCATTGTCATATTATCAGAGCAACAGCAATGCCATAGGCAAAACTGTCCCATAGTTGACAGTTAGGGACCACACTTATCAGAGGTGTCTTGATGTGTCTCATGTAGCAGTGTGGTCTCCATATATATTTGCAAAGTTATGCAACACAAACCTCAGTAGTTAAAACTTTGGGTTGTGGTTAAATTCACCTATGCATTGGGTTCTCCCACCACTGAATTGGTTAAACGCTTATTTGACTGGGGAAGTGGGGGATAAGTACCAATTTTCTATTTACTTATTTAATAACTTAATGTTACCCTCACACCCTTGACAGCTGACTTTCTTCTCTGCCACCCTATGCTCCAGAATGTAGACAGGCTTTCAAAAGCCACATGTAACTTTGAAGAACTACTGGTCCTGCATAGTACGCGATTATGTCAGAAAGCTGTGACCGGCTGGGCAAGAAAGTAAAGCTGCTCTGGTGGATTGGTCACACAGAGGGGAAGTCTGCAGGAGCAAAGAATATGGTAAGTATTTTTCCTTATTCTTGTCTCACCTAACCAAAAATGTACTGTATTTAATACATATATTGTAGCAGGAACACACTACTTGAGATGAATTCCAGGTATGATGTGGGACCCAGAAACAAGTATAAATCACTACAGTAGCAATGTGTACTTCAGAGATTTCCAGCTTCCAGGGGAATCAGCCAGGTGTGGCATATACATACACTACATTGCCAAAAGTACTGGGACGCCTGCCTTTACACGCACATGAACTTTAATGGCATCCCAGTCTTATGCCCCGTACACACGGTCAGATTTTCCGACAGAAAATGTGCGAGCGGAGCGTGTTGTCGGAAATTCCGACCGTGTGTGGTCTCCATCGGACATTTTCCATCGGATTTTCCAACACACAAAGTTTGAGAGCAGGCTATAAAATTTTCCGACGCACAAAGTGCCACGCATGCTCAGAAGAAATTCCGATCTGGTAAAATTAGTGTTCGGAATGGATAGAGCACTTTCGTCACGCTGCAATGTAAAAAATGGTTTAATACAGCGCACTCTCTTCTTCTTTATAATGTGAGAACAATGAAGTAGTTTTGCTGCTCATATTCACACAGACTTCTCACAAACTTCTTTCTTTATTATTTATTGTGATTCCCTCAATATATTTTGATTTGTCACATCTGACCAAATTTATTTTTTGTTGTTTTATTTATTTATTATTTTTTTTTTTTCAAGGCTGTTTTTTTTGGGGGGTTTGTATTTTTTTCAAGGCTGATCTTTGTTTGATTTTATTTTTAGTTTTACTCCATAATATTTTTGTGTGTGTTTTGTGTGTCAAGTTACCACAACACCATTGATATCTTGTATTATTTAATCTCAAGGAGATTGGTGTTGGTGTCCCTTGTTAATTTCACATTGTATTTTTGAAATGTACCTGAATCCTCACAAACAAACTGTCCTTTTTGAAGGAAAACACACATAGGTGAGTATAATTGAAACAAAAATTCCTTTATTAAGGGCTCAGAACCAAAGAGGGAGGCAATGCTGGAGAAACATCATAAATTGGCGAAGCCTTGGACCCCCAGGGCAGACATCAATTCTTTTACTGCAAAATTGGTGGCCTGAGGAGTCCATATCTAAGGGAGTGCAGTCTGGTCCAGAAGTCCCAGAGATCATGAAAGCAGCAGATGACACCTATGTCCCCAGGCTGTGGTACTACAAGAGGCTGCATCTTTTGCCAGACCAGACTGAACCCAGGGTCATCACTCTCTGGTCTTCTTTCCACACTTCCTTCCCGGCTGTGGCTCTGGTGTTGGAGATGTGGCAGGAGGAGGAGTAGGACCTGGAGGAGGAGGAGTAGTAGTAGGACCTGGAGGAGGAGGACTATGTGTGAGGTTACAAATGTGGGTAGCACATGTTATTTGGCCCCTCAACCCCTTATTGAGAGCTTCCAAAATTAAGAACTCACAGAGGAGTCGTTGGCCCTCCTCCATCTGCATCATTTTGCAGGCAGTTAGGCCAGCAAAGTCCTCCTCCACACTGTGGGGGCTTCTCAGGGCCTCTGTAGCCTTCCAAAAGAGGCCTATGGCAGCCTCCTCCAGGTTACTCCTCTTCCTGCCACTTTGTCTTTGATGGTGTAGGGGAGGGACCTGGATATCAGGCAGCCTGCTTGGCCCGGCCACCTCCTGGCTGAGACTTCACTGTGTATGAAAAAGGGACATGGTTTTAGTTTTTGCATCATCAATCGCAATCATAAATTAGTACTCCAAACTAACATCTAGTTAACATCATTGATTGGACAACCATGAAGATTTAGAGGAATGCTCTACCTGGCTCAAGCTGGGCTCCTCCACATGTTGCTGCCTGGAAGGCCCAGGTTGGGCTTGAGAAGCCTCAGCTGGGGGGGAAGGAAGCGTGGAAGGAAGAGTGGAGAGTGCTGGCCTGGGTTTAGTCTGACCTGCCAGAAAATGCAGTCTGTCATAGTACCACAGCCTGGGGACATAAATGTCATCTGCAGCTCCTGATCTCTGAGAATCCTGGACCTTCTTGTGATCCCTTAGATAAGTGCTCCTCAGGCCACCAATTAGGATCTTCAAATAGGTTATGTCTGCCGTGGGGATCACCGTCTTCACAAATTCCAACAAATTATACAGCGCTGCCTTCCTCTTTGTTTGGTTCTTATATTCAGGGTGGTTTATCTGCCACAGACAGGGCAGCTCCCTGAACATATCAATGAAGATTGGCATAAAGTCCTTATCTTTCAAGATATCCATTTTCACTGCAAGACACAACACAAGACAAACCCTAATGTCAGCCTAAAGTCTTCTAAACTTGTGCAAATACAGGCCTCAATCTAGAAGCAGTATAGGCCCAATGTTAAATCTTACCTTCGCAATCACGATCGGCGCCTCCGTTACTCCTTCCTCCGCTCACAGATCGTACGTACTATGCACGCATGTTACGCTTTATAGACACTGCACATGCGTGAAACTCCGCCCGCCCCTTCTCATTCGTCGCAGTGGGGAAGAGCACATGGCGGAGTCAGAGCAGGTGTCTCATAAATACGCCAACGAGGAAGAGGAAAGCCCGGAGGCTGAAACATCCCGATCCAGAAGGAGACGATTTAAGGCAGCAAATATGTCCTTTGGGGAGATGTTGGAGATGGTGGACATCCTGAAGAAGGCCGACTATGACGGGAAGTATGGACCTTACCCCAACCCCAATGTCCGAAAGGCCAAGATCATGGCGAAAGTGGTCAAAAGTCTGCATCGGAATTTCGGGGTACGTCAATCGAAAGATCAGCTCAGGAAGCGGTGGACGGACCTAAAATTAAGAGCGCACGAGCAGTACAGAAAGATCAGGAGAGTGTTGCAAAAAAGTAAGTAGTTGTGCTGTGTTCCTATTCTTTTTATGTTTATTACGTTCGTGCTGCTTCATGTGCTTTTCTTAACTGTTATCCAGTTTAAAATGTAAATTTTCATGTTCATGGGCACATTATTCATTCGTATCAAACATTTTTCTTTCGGCCTATAAAACACCATTGTTTTGGCCATATGCATTTGCCTTTTTTTTAGGGCCTACTTGTGTGAAACTAATTTGGTTGTGTAGATGGGTTTGTAACTAGAATGAAATGCAAACTAAATTCTGTGTAAGGAGAGGACACTCAGCAGCTGTTTACACATCTGGAAGCTGGAGCACTAGTGTGGGACCCCAGAACACCCTTTTTATTAGGGGGCCCACACAGGTGCTCCAGTGTATACTATAGGGGTGTCTCCATCCGGAGATGCTTGTATAAATCAGGTAAGTATTGAAGCTTCACAAAGGATAAGAAAAATGCAACATCTTGGAACTCTGCCTAAACAGACAGTTGTACCCCACTTCCAAACAATGTTTCATATTTATAGTTCTGCCATCAAATATCTGTGTGCTAAGTAGACCTCTTTTTTTTACATAGGGGAGAAAAGACTTGGAGGACACCCCTCATCCGAGGAGACCAGAGACCCCCCACCTCTGGAAGAAGGGGAAATCCACCCAGAACAAGCAGAGCAGGAGGAGGAAGACGTGGTGGAAATTGGCTCAGGCTCAGGTAAGAGATGGATGGCAGCATATTTCTAATACATGGTGTTTTTTGGTTTCTATCTTTTTAGGTGATCGTGATGTTGTGGATCCAGATCCTTTCACCTCAGAAAGTGCACAGATCCTGATCGGGGAGATCATGGGGTGTAATAGGGACTTGGAAAACAACAAGAAAAACATCAATGATGTTCTTCATAAAATGAAGAACATCAATGATGTTTTAGGGAGAGTTTAAAACCCCTCCAAATTCCTTTGTTTTTTTGTGTGCTACAAATTTTTGACTTTTTTTGACAAATTTGAGAAAAGCCAAATTTTGAAGATGCACACAGTGTGCCAACATGTGCTATCTGCCATCACGGGAGATCAATGGACGCGTTTTTGGGGGTGCAACATCTTCCTCAATAATAAAGTAGCTGTGAGGAAGGGGTTGCACCCCCAAAACACGTCCCTTGATCCCCCGTGATGGCAGGTAGCACATGTAGACATTCGTAAATTTGTGTGCATCTTCAAAATTTGGCTTTTCCTGGGGTGACTTCACTACATCTGAACGCAATATCAAACACAGTTTGTAAATACTCATGTCTGATATTGCCTTCAAGTTCTACCAAACGTGAACTTTGTAAGTTCAAGATTTGTGTCTTTCTTGTTAGTTTTAAACATGCCTGTTTTATCTTAAATGGACATTTCTACTTTTTCTAATGTGACCCCAAAAATTGTTATACAACAAACATGTTGGTTTGTTTTAAAAACCTTTTCTAAATGCACATGTGATTGTGCTGGTATTAAAAAGATTGATAATCAAGAATGTGTGGATTATTGTTTCAACGCTCCAACACTTTTGTGGTGCTCTAATTGGTGTTTTCTGTGACAATGTGCGTTATATCCTAAGGGCGAATCCACTTTGCACTACAAGTGCAGTTTCAAGTGCACTTGTAGTGCAAAGTGTGTTTGCCTTTAGTAAATAACACCCACCAGTGCTTTGTAAGGTTACATAATCACGCCATTTTCAGGACTCATCACATTTCTGTCAGGGTCAGCTAAAACAAACACAAGCAGTAAATGTCACCAATGATTTGAGTAGTTATTTGTTTTTTTATTTGAAAAAGGTTTCAGACATTGTCTGGCATATTGATAGCCCCCCTACCCGCAAAGTATTCAAGATATCTTAGACGGACATCACGGGCACTCAGGGGGGGCAAGCCAGGACGGCCACTTTCAAGCGCCGTCAGGGTTGTTTCATTTTGAAGTCCAGCCTAAGGCCCAACTGAGCCAGCATTGTTGGCAGAATGTTGCCATAAAAGTTAAAAAGTGTGTAGAACACGGCACGCCAGGATAATATGATTCAGTTTGTACTCTGCCATGTGTATGGGTGTAAGAAATAGGCGGAACCGGCTGGCCATGATTCCAAACGTGTTCTCCACCACTCTTCTGGCTCTGGCCAGCCGGTAATTAAAAACCCTCTGGTCCGGGGTGAGGGTCCTCATCGGGAATGGCCGCTCAATATGGTCCCCCAGCGCAAACGCTTCATCCGCAACGAAGACAAATGGGAGTCCTTCCACATTGTCTTCTGGAGGTGGCAAGTCCAAGCTGCCATTCTGGAGATGCCTGTAGAACTCCATCTGGGCGATGACTGCACCATCGGACATCCGGCCATTCTTCCCCACGTCCACATACAGGAACTCATAAGTAGCCGACACCACCGCCAACATCACAATACTATTGAACCCCTTATAATTATAATAGTACGACCCCAAGTTGGGGGGTGGGACGATGTGAACGTGTTTCCCATCAATTGCCCCTCCACAGTTAGGAAAGTCCCACCGCTGGGCAAAGTGGGAGGCCACAGTCTGCCATTCCTGTGGCGTGGAAGGAAACTGTGGAGTCAAACAAAAAAAAAATTAGTCATTTTGGACATAAACAGGGAAAGCTGATTAGACACAAACATTCTTGGCCAACGTCAAGATAACATTTATTTGAGGGAGTTTTTAAAGACCAAAGTATAAGGTACACCTATCAGATTCCCCCTCCCCCCTTCTCATGGGCCATTTCTAACATTATGGGGGGGGGGGACTCTTGGACAGGTAACCCTCTCCACTTCATTAAAAGATGAATGCCTAAATAATGTGTATTACTTTGAACAGCCCCTCCTTAGTTACACTATTGACAGCCCACTGGACAGGTCTGGACAGAAGTGTCATAATACAAAGATATAAATACACATTGTACACATTTGAGCACATTTGGACATTCTGCTATTACCTATCAAGATAATAATAGTATACAGAAACTTTAAACAGTATCATTTGAAAGTATACAGGCAGGCCCTTGCACTACATGCTTTTGGGAATTCATCCATAAATCTGACCACAAAAGAGGTGGGTATAGTGTGTATGGGTTTGGCAAAGTCAGCAGATAGATGATTGAGGATAGATAGAGAATTGTTATCAGCTGACTTAGCAGTTGGGGGGAGGGAGGGTTAAAAATTATTTGGGGACCCCCCCCCCCAAAAAAGCCTCTGGCACTCTGCCTGAATTTAAACCACAAATCACATTTAAAAACATTTTAGGGGGTGTTTGGGGTAAAGCACTACTATGGAGCTGATAAAATACATTGTTAAGTGACTACATGAGGTGAATATAGGGCCAGGAGACCATGCTGGGGAGGTAAGTGAAGGCAAATATGTATGAAGGACAGCAAAAATAATTAAATAAAAATCCAGCATGCATGAGAACAAAGGGGACATTCACAGCATATTCCAATCATGGTAATTTGGGAATGAGGAAAGAAATACAATATATTAGCAAACATTAAATACAATAAAATGTGATATTAAAGGATAAAAATTTTACCTTAATATACTCCTTCTCCAGGACCTGGATGATGGCAGAACAGGTTTCTGGGATAATGATCCCCAGAGCCTGGGGGGAGATGCCTGTCGAGAACTTAAGGTCCTGCAGGCTTCTCCCCGTCTCCAAGTACCGCAGGGTGGCGACTAGCCTCTGCTCCGGAGTGATGGCTTGCCTCATGCAGGTATCCTGCCTGCTAATATAAGGGGTCAGCAAAGCCGACAAATGGTGAAATATGGGGTCCGTCATCCGGAGAAAGTTCCTGAAATCATCAGGATTATTCTCACAGCTCTCACGGAGAAAAGGCATGTGACAGAACTGGTCACGCTGAAGCAACCAATTCTTGGTCCATGAACTCCTCCCCACTCTGTTCATGGAATGGACTTGTGTCAAGGTCAGGACCCCAACACCAAGCCCCCGCACAGCATGAACGAGGAGTACGTATACGCAACATGGCTAGAAAACGGTCTGCTGCTCAAAACGAAGTAACAGCAAGGCGTGTGAAGAGCGACCTGAAAAACAGTAACGAACGAACAAGAACAGAATGACAAGAGTTACGCGTCACTTGCTGCACGCACTGAAGACCAGATACAAACCCACAAGCACAAACTGAACAGCAGAAAATGATCTGAAAACCACGAGTCTGAAAAAGCGCGAATCGTCTCTCACCAAACTTTTACTAACACGAGATTAGCAAAAGGAGCCCAAAGGGTGCCGCGCTTGGTTCTGAACTGGCCTTTTCTAGTCCCGTCGTACGTGGTGTACGTCACTGCGTTCTTGGCGATCGGAAATTCCGACAACTTTGTGCGACCGTGTGTACGCAAAACAAGTTTGAGCCAACATCCGTCGGAAAAAATCCATGGATTTTGTTGTCGGAATGTCCGATCAATGTCCGATTGTGTGTACGGGGCATTAGTCTGTAGCGTTCAATATTGAGTTGGCCCACCCTTTGCAGCTACAACAGATTCAACTCTTCTGGGAAGGCTGTCCACAAGGTTTAGGTGTGTCTATGGGAATTTTCAACCCTACGAACTAAGACTGGGATGCCATTAAAGTTCATGTGCATGTAATTGCAGGCGTCCCAATACTTTTGGCAATATAGTGTAGTTAAATTCGTCTAAGCTGTATTAATGTAGTTTTGTATGTGGGGCCTTAAACATTTTTTTTTTTATTCTGGCTAGCTTAAAACTTCATCAGGGACCTTTTGTATAAACAGAACTTTGTCATGTTAAATTCAAAAGGATGTTCTACTACAATGATGCTATGCTAAGTGATGCAGAATTACAAATGTACAGCATAACTTTCAACACTTTAAAATGAACAATCAACAATATTGATCATAGCTCATTATCATCCATCACTTTTTTTGATCATTTGCTGCTTTCATCACTTCATCCTGCAGTTTATCCCGGACGAATAGGGGGGTATGTTTTGCGTCTGGTTGGTTGTTTGGGTTCTCCAAAACCCGGGGTGCATATTTGCGGAAATCACAACAAGATCTTATGCTATGTATGTTTGCAAGTTGGGGTACTATTCATTTACATAGCACCTCAGTGCACTAGGGCAATGCAGCTTTGACATGCAAGCACATGCTCCGCCATGTAGTGTGGTGCTCTGTGCCAGAAAAAAAAGTAGATTGTCAGTTTTTCTCACCTGTTCTGGTGCAATAGCAAAAATAGCAGGAAATCTGTAATGTGAACTTACACTTGACCCCCCCCCCCGGTCCCGCTGTACCTAAAGCCAGCAATAACCCGCTAGGTGACATTGGATCGCCACTTCACCGCTTCGGGGATTTGAAATCCCCTGTGGCTTAATCTCCTAAATGTACCTCATAAAGGTACGTATAGGAGGCATTCTAATTGGTCCATGTGATGGCGCCGACCAATCAGAACCTGCCTAGCCCATCCTGTCTGTGGGGGAGAAAAAGAGAGAAAGCCGCAGGGATTTCAAATCCCTGGACTGGTGAAGTGGCGACCCGATGTCTCCTAGCGGGTAATCGCCAGCTTCAGGTACACTTTAAGGACTGCCACAATGCAAAGCACAAGAATGGCAATGTGAGAATAGGCCCTGAGGCCTGGTTCACACCTATACAGGTTGCAGTTGATGCATATTCCAGGTGCATTTTGCATTTTTCAATACACGTTTTTGATCCATTGAAGTCTATGGAACCAAAAACACAACCTGCAGGTCCCTGGCCCTTTCCATAAAATGCACAGATGTGAACCTGACCCATAGGAAATCATGTTAAATGGACTGTAGTGTGTTTCTGCAACACTTAAAATGCACTAAAAAATGCATAGGTTTGAACCAGGCTTTAGGGTTGATGTTGGGTTCAGGGAACGTAGAGCAGTGTTTTCCTATTGTAATGTTTGGTGGTATAAGCTGCACACTAGACAATACCGGCCAGAAAACAAAATTCAATTTAAATCTCTTGCAACATAATAAAAAACTTCATATGGGCAGAAGCTCTCGGTAACGTTCTCCTGGACATTGCAGATAATTATTTCAATTACATTATAACTGTAATGTGGACATTGACAAACTCAGCAGAAGCATGGTATTGGTTATCCAGTTAGCAAACTGCCTTCTGTCCAAGTGCTGTTTTCTTGAAGACAGATTACATTTAAAGAAGCCAGTATATAAGAAAACTTGATGTGAAGTTTTCTTGCCAAATTTTTTATTTTATCTTAACATCGCAGAATCCTAAATATCATATAATCGGAAATTCTTTGGTTGGGATCCCAGGAAGTAAGTTTAAATAAAAACATGAAAACGTAAATACTTTATCTAGGTTTATAGAGTATTTTCCACCACAGACTATATCACTTTTCAGACTCTGTGTTTTTTCAGGATACCTTGTATTTTTACATTGATTCATAGAAAGTTCTTTATAGTTTTAATAGTTCTTAGAAGTAGATAATTAAGCATCACTCTTATTCCCCATACACACGGTCGGACATTGATCGGACATTCCGACAACAAAATCCATGGATTTTTTCCGACGGATGTTGGCTCAAACTTGGCTTGCATACACACGGTCACACAAAGTTGTCGGAAAATCCGATCATTCTAAACGTGGTGACGTAAAACACGAACGTCGGGACTATAAAGGGGGCAGTAGCCAATAGCTTTCATCTCTTAATTTATTCTGAGCATGTGTGGCACTTTGTGCGTCGGATTTGTGTACATCGGAATTTCCGACAACGGATTTTGTTGTCGGAAAACTTTATAGCCTTCTCTCAAACTTTGTGTGATGGAAAATGTGTGATGGAGCCTACACACGGTCAGAATTTCCGACAACAAGGTCCTATCACACATTTTCCGTCGGAAAATCCGACCGTGTGTACAGGGCATTACACTCTCTAGATCTAGACACTAGTCGCTCAAAGGAAATCTGTACTGGGAGAAATGGGCTGCACTGTTCAACACAGTAGTGGTAGCCGCTCATACGGGGTGCAGGGGCACAGCCCCCCTAATCCAATGCGCCCAACCCCTAATCTACATGCAGAGCGCCGGACGCATGGATTTCAATGTTTTTTTTTTTTTAAGCACATAATTACAACCTGAGGCTTTAATTGACTTAAAAAAGTATGGGCTCTGGGCCCAGAGGACTGCGCCCGGAGCCCACCCAGTTGTAGCGAATGAATGTCTTTCTATTTCTCCTCCTGGCCAATCAAGAAGTGGATCCTGAGGCCTGATTGGCTGCAAGTCCTAAGTCCTGATTGGCCGGGAGGAGACACAGGGGGGAAGCCACCAAAGTCGTGACCTGGATGGGGTAAGTGGGGGGCTGGCAGGTGTCAGGCAAGCAAAGCGGCGATCGATCAAGCGACGGGGTAGGGGGTGGTTGGCTGTCTGGGTGGGAGACGCGGCCCACCCTCACCCCAAAAAATTTGAGCACCAGCCACCACTGCAATACAGTCCCAGTGCTTAGACCCGTTTAACATGGGCCTCAGCTTGTATAAGAGCAGTGTGAACAGCAAGCTTTGACAAAGCATTTGCAAAGCTTTCAGCAAGCTTTGTTGAAGCTTTTAAAATACCGTTCAGCTCCCGTTTGTAAATGCTGAACACAGATCCTAATGGGAGTGTTGATTGCCACTTTAGACATGCTGCTAGCAGGCTTCATCACTTCTTGAGGCTGGGTTCACACTATTGCGAATTGGATGCAGATTTACTTCGCATAGCAGGATATTGTGACCGGCTCTCTATGGAACCGGTTCACACATCTCCGGAGCGGCTCCAGTGCGAATTGCACAGGAGCCCTGTGCATCTTTTGATCCATTTCAGGTCCGAATTCAGCCAAAAATTTGGGCTGAAATCAGACCTGAACCGGTGAATGGAGATGCATCAGACCCGCTGCTGTGAGCCGCTCCGTGCACTAGTGTGAACCCAGCCTGAAGCATGTTGAAAGACTGCTAGCAGCCTGCTTAAAATTGCAATCAGCAGTCCCATTTGGATCTGTGCTCAGCATTTACAAACTGGAGCTGAATGGCACTTTACAAAGCTTGCTGAAAGCTCTGAAAATACTGTGACAAAGCTTTCTGTTCTCACGGCTTTTGTACAAGTTGTAGAAAGTGTGAAACGGGTCATAGATAAGGCAATTTACTTTGAGTCCTATGAGTTTAGTTCACACCACTATGCTGAAGTGCTGAAAAAAGTAAGACAGCACATTGCAATCCACTAAAAACAACAACAAAAACTTTACAATCACTTTAAGGCCAGACAACTAGCAATTTCAAGAGTGCAGATGGAGGATATTTTAAGCCAAAATTTATTTTTGTGTATTTTTTTTACATTTTTTTTTATTATCAGAGAAAATGTGGAAGTGTTAGAATCACTAATCTGCTATCTGTGTCCCCACTAGGGAAATTCACCCTCACTGCAAACCCCACCCCACAAAAAAAGCGACCTAACCATTGCCTACACTATTCAAAATTCAAATTAAAATGTCTACCAGAATCTAAACTATTGATTCTATAAAGGACATGGTTCGATTTTAGTTCTCAAAATGCATTATACACAACAGTACATACATAGTTAAGGAAGAAATTTTTATTTGAACTGACCATTTTTTTACTAGATTGTATATTTGTAACACCTGGGAAGATGAAAAAAGCGTACATTTAAACAAATGCATAGAAATGAAAATGTGTTTGTCAGCTGGCAAATACAATCTATTTCTTACAAAAGAAAAATAAATAATTGATGAAAGGTATAACACTTGTGCAGATGACTATCACCTGGGGTGTGCAGCACAGCATGTGTTTGTAGAGCTGGAGGGTAGCCAGGCCCTCAGCATGTGGAACATCCAAATGTCTTTTAGATGAGAGTAGAAGATAGACCCCATACACACTATTAGATTTTGTGCAGATTTTTGTCTTCAGATTCACCAAAACTATGTAGTGCAAGGGCCTGCCTGATTGCATACAAATTGAAACTCTAAGCCCCCATTCACACCTATGCGAATTAGATGCGGCTTACAACGCATCCAATTTGCAGGACATTTTAAACTAGGTTCATTTAAATGAGGCTGGTACACATATGTGTGTTGCATTCGCACTGCGCATTGCACAAAAAACGTGTGCGTTTTCTGGTCATTCCGGTGCGAATTACAAGCCCATTATCTTCTATGGGCAGGCATCTGATTCGCGGCTGTGTTGCAGTGTGAACATAAATGATCTCCCCCTCCTCCTACACCTCCCCCTCTTCCAGTTCCTCCCCTGTCTGTTTTGGTGTGCTGACCGGAGCTAGCATGGCAAAAAGAGGTAGAAAAGTGGCATCAAAGGCGAAGGAATTGGTGGATTGTGAGGAGCTGATCAGACTTGTGAGGGAGAAACCGATAATTTATGTCACATGGCATCCTAAATATAAGGACATCGTTGTTAAAAAACGTGCATGGCTGGAAATTGCCAGAATCATCTTGCCAGAGTGGAGCATGTGCTCATCCCAAGTTCAGGCTGCCAAATGTAAGTTTTTTATTCCCTTTCGCTACCTGTAGATGCTGTCCTATTAGTTAGTAATGTTGTCCATTTGTATTAAAATAAAAAACAACAGCGTGCGTTTGCCCACAAATCCATACCAGGCCACATTCCCTCAACATTGTGCACATAACGGCGTCAGACAGCGACGGAGGAGTCCCCAAATTAATTACTAAGCTAAGATTCGCTTAGGTTAGCAAAAGAATATACAACGCAAATGTGCACAATATTATTTTTATTTAAATAAAGCAAAATTAACCAAAAAAAATTATTTGTTACAGCACACTTTTCACTTTGTAAAGGCCCTGATAATATAATGCTAACCAATACACCATTTTTATGATTAGATAGAATTCATCTGCCAAGGCACCTCCTCAGCTGGCGACATAAAGAATTTTTGGAATTCACTCCAAATATGTGTACCACTAGTGGTGCCCCTAGTAACATTCCACTGTGCTGCCTCCATGTTATGGCTCAGGGAATCCTCAAATAGATATCCGTCATGTTCACACACATAGTTGTGCAGTGCACAGGCTGCTTTAACAGCACTGATAGATTTATTGAAGTATGCATGAATCTCCACTTATTGCATAGTATCCCAAATGCACATTCAACTACTCGTCGTGCCCTAGTGAGCCTATAATTGAACACTTTTTTTTCTGTTGTCAGAGAGCGACTAGAAAAAGGCCTGAGCATGTGCTCTGCAAGTGCAAATGCTTCATCTCCTACAAATACATGTGGGAGGGAAGGATCTGTTGTTCCGGGCAGGGGAGAATGATTGGGCAAGTCTAGTGTATTCTCACGCAGCATGCGACCAAATGAGGAATGTGAAAATACACTAGAATCCGAGCTGCTTCCATAAGAACCCACATCAATATAAAGAAATTTATAATTTGCATCTGCCACTGCCATTAATACCAACAAAAAATATTTCTTATAATTAAAATATTGGCTCCCACTAGCTGGCTCCCAGAATAGCTCCGCTACCTTCAACCATTCATGTTTGTTTGGCTTCTTCATAACCAAATCCTTCAGTTCTTCCCATATGACTAGGCAGGTTTCATTAACAATGCCACTAATAGTTGATTTCCCAACCTTAAATTCAAAGTGCAAACTTCCGAAAGAATTTCCTGTTGCTAGGTACCTAAAAGCATACATAAAAAACAATTTTTTTTTTTTTTCAGTGCATTTCTTACAGACATGGTGGCGCAGCATGCGTGATGCTTACCGCAAATATATATGCCATCTCAAAGAAGCAAGGAGTGGCTTGGGGGCAGCGCCTAGGGTACCCTATATGTTTGCCAAGGACTTAGATTTTCTGCAACCCATTGTGGAGATGAGGGAGTAAGTTTTCATCTATATCATCTATGTATCTGCAAACCTCTTAACTTTGATTATGCCTAGTTAAGTTACACTTTTTAAAAAAAACAGGACAGAAGCTAGTTGGGAGGAACAAGATGTTATGGATGACCAACTGGAGGCACAACCAGAAGCCATAGCCCAGATTAGTTTGGAAGAAGGCCCAGAGGATTTGTCACAAATCCAAAGATCCTCGAATCTGTGGGAAACCAACCCAGATGAGCAATCTGCAGTGGCAGAGGCTATCCCTGGGCCCTCCTCTGCTCCTGCAGACATTGTTCTGCCAGCCAAAGTGCCACCTCTATCGCAACCTGACATAAGTGAGCGCCTACTTGGATTGTTGAAAAACGTGTCTGAAAACGTGGATGCTTTTTTATGTCCGGATACTATACTGGCGCTCAGTTTTGTCCCTCAAATAAAGAAAGTTAAGCCTGAGCGCTATCTTGAAATGCGAAGCACTATCGAACAAGTGCTGCACTCCTTCTCAGAGCCACGTGAGGAAGCTTCATTTCAAGTGCCATATGTGCCACCACCAAGACCTCCCCTTAACTACCCCAGTTACGTCCACTACCCAGAACAACAACACCAACCTTACCCCTATAATTCCCCATCCTATCCTTCTAGCTTTGAAAAGGCAACCTCCAGATATGAAGTTACACACAGTAACATTCCCTATCCCATCCCATTTCCTTCAATCAGCCCCCCCCCAAATCCTGGTATGTATGTGACAAGTCAACATGGCGAGGCCAGGCCTGATCCCAACACTGCCAGTGATGACCAGGCTTCCGCCAGTCACCACTCCAATGAGGCCCCTTTTAAGAAAACATATCACAATCTGTGATTTATGAGGTCTGTCCAAGGTTGAGAACCAAGAGGACACCTTTTTTTGAAATATATGTTCAACCTACTTGAGAGACATGTTTATTTTGTATTTTTGTTGAATGTTAATTTATGTTGGCTACATGTGCCAATTTTATATTTTTTTAAAGTATACTGGAATAAATCATTATTATGCCAACTTTTGTCGGGTTATATATTTAGAATGACACATGTTTGAAGAGTTCAAAATAAAAAATATTGCATTCTCCTACATTCACATGACAAAGGACATCAGTGCTGAAAAGTACCTTAATGTGATCAGTAATCTTTCAGCAGGCTGAATACTTGTTCTGTAGCACGTGTTATGATGCTCCAAGCGAGGTGAGATTAATCCAAGCAATTTGTCATAACTAATTAAAAAATTAATCTTTTATTAGATTCATGTCTGAAACAAATTTTGACATACACTTTTCTAAATAATAAGGTAAGTGTTTAAGAACATTATTATTTGTAAGAAGGCCTGCATCCTTAATCAAAACAAAATGTATGTTAAAGAAGTGGCATAACAATTAAGATATAACTTCATTTGCAGTTGTGTCATCATTTGGACATATGTTTAGCCACTGGCAGCTGAATTTAACAATAACAATTGTCTGGTCCCAAACTGGACAACAAAATGTCGTGGGATCCCCCCACAAAAAGCACCTTGTCCCCATCAACTTGGGGACAAAGGTGTTTTGGGGGGGGCACAAAACACACTACACATGTTAAGGGCATATGGCCTTGTTTGACCCTTTTCATGGCCTTTTAGGCTGCATGCTCAGATAATGTTCTGGTATGGATTTTGAGGGGGTGGATTTTGGGGGGGGGGGGGCGACACTACGTTTTTCTAATTATAAGACTGACATATAATCACACACATAGGTTATACTTGATGGACTTGTGTCTTTTTAAAACCTCCCCTACTATGGAATTATGTTAAAAAATTTTTGGTTGCCAGACAAATTACTCACCTAGTTATTGACATGCGCGTGTAATTAAAAAATGTATCTTCATGCCCACGGAGATCTTCATACAGGATCATGAACTGGCCTCTCTCCTCCCTATTTGCTATTATGGGATGAACCCAGTATCTTCTTCTCCTCCTCCTTCTCCTCTTCTCTACTTCCAGCAAGATTGATGCTGTTACAGCAAAAACTGTTGGAATTATCATTGGCAGAGCAGCACACATTTTGCTAACAAAAATAACACACACAATATAGACTCCTGGACAACTAGGAAGTGTCCTGAAAAAACGTTCTTTTTATAAGCAGCCTCACAAATAGATAACAAGCGATTGGCCTGCTCAAAATTTGCATCTCTAATTAGACACTCACGGGTTACTTCCGAATTCGCAGCTGATCCGCAGTTAAAACGCTGACGAACCGCTGAACAACTGATTTTTCTCTGCGCAGTGAAACTGGAGCTTCAATTCGCACCGCACATGTGTGACACCGGGCTTAAGGTTTGACCTCATATTATTTGGTTTTGGTAAATCTAAAGACAAAAATCTGCAGAAAATCTAATAGTATGTATGGGGCATTAGATGTAGAGTTAGATGCAGCCATAAATGATGGCAACAACTGGAATTTGTAGCTCTGCAGATACTTGAAAAATACAGTGTGGCTAATGCTAATACTTTTAGTTTTAGCCCTCATTCACATTGAATGCGGCTTTGAAATTGTGCAAATTCATCTGAAATCGCACAATTTCCAAGCTGCATGTCAGTGCCGCTTCACGTGTGACTTGGAAGACATCTGCGCAGCTTCATGCACAGATGTCTATGCAAGTCGCACCCGAAATTGCCAAAAGTAGTGCAGGAACTACTTTTTCAAATCAATGCGGTGCCGCAAAGTTGGCGCCTCATCAATTTGAACATTGCCGACAATGGGATGCAACTTGTTAGTTGCAACACGACAAGTTGCTCCAGTGTGAACAGGGGCTTATAGTCAAATGAAAGCTGTCAGTTCTATAGAGAGGAGAGATGCCAATGTTGCATCTACAGTTATAGGACCATACAGAATCTTGCAGTTCAACAAAGACAGGACTATGAGAAGTCCTGGTAGTTGTATAAAGACAATGTTGATGGGAAAGGTAATGTATTGGGGCTTGTTCTAGAAAAATAAGAGATGTCACAGGGGCATACAGGTCTGATTATCTACTCATTATTATGGACTGATGAGATTCTGCTTTGTAATAAAAAGCCAGACCCATAGTCATACTTCCCAACTTTCTGATATGAGAATGAGGGACACCTACAGTATTAGCAAAAGGATGTAGGCATAGGACACACCTCCCCTTAATGGAGAATTGTACAAAAAAATGATTGGTTACACCCACAAGTTTTTTTTATTTTACAACTACTATTCCTTTATATTGGCTTTTGCAATTTACAGATGCAGCAATTTAGAAAGTGGATGAAGGGTTTAGCACTGGGAAACACTTTTTGATAGTTAAGTAGTGCATTTTATATACAACTATATAGATCAGACCAAAATGAGGAGGAAAGAGGGACAGAGGGACTTTGTTCCAAATCAGGGACAGTCCCTCTAAATCAGGGACAGTTGGGAGCTACGCATAGTTATCCTTGCTCTAACCAAAGAAAGGTTAATAGCTTATCCATGCCTCTCCTGCCATTAGCTCATCATCCTGAATATTGCTGATTTGTATTTTTCAAGCACTGGGGGTCTCATTAGCACACATGCACATATTCCAGGAAACAGGAAGTAACTAAAAAGCCTTATTTGTATAACCTAATAGTATTTTTCAATGTAATGCAATATGATGTATTACGAAAAAATGTCTATGCAATAAGTTAAAATTCTACGTGGTTATGCACGCAAGCACATGTGGGCTTTTACTGTTGACCTACAGCTTCATAGTTTTTCCATCTGTGTCATGATAATTCCCCAGTCAGCACTACTTTTTGTTACATTTCAGGAACAGAGAGCTTGATAATTTCAAGGTTAAATGTATTTTGACTAAAGTGGACTGAATTTAAGGATAATTGTACTTTCACGTAAAAAAGATATCTTTCCTGCTTAGCCCACACAGACCAAATTAATCTATCATCACAACTACTTTGTGCATCCAGGTGGAGTATACCTTGTTTTTTGCAGGTCAAAGTAGGCTTCCATTTGGTGGTAAATGGTAATAGATAGCTCCTGATTTTTTTCTTTATCATCAAAGGATACAGGCCCAAAATATATAAAAAGTTTTTAAAATGTAGCTGTATATTTCTTGGTACTACAGTACCATAACTTTCCACCAAAGAACAATGCACAATTCTCTTGCTCCTTACGATCTCAGCGTTACCACATATGCTTATGTTAGTTGTTATATGTACCCATAGTACAGCCCAAAAACAATAGTGTGCATTTTGCTTTTTTTTTATCCTACCTACTGACAGTAACTGACAGTCATACTAAATAGAAATAAAAAAAAATTGAAAAAATCCTGACCCTGACACTAACCCTGTCATTGACCTAGATTAAACCTCGATCTAGTAATTTTTTTGTATGTTATTTTTTATCATTATCTTTTAATTTATTTATCTCTCTCCTCCATTCACAGAGAAAGAAAACACGTGACTGATCACTGTGATAGCCAATCAGAGGCTATCACAGCAATTAGGTGACTCGGAATCTTGAGAGTTGGGTCCCGATTGTTAGTACAGGGCCCAGGGCTCACGGTGAGACTCTGGTCTCTGTGCTGGGCTGGGCAGGGCTGACACCAAGCCTTGCAATTCCAGTCCATAAAAAAAGCATGTGGTGTAATTCTAGAAGCGAAAATAAGGAGGTGCGTGTATTTCTGGCAGATCAACTGGTATTTTCTGTACTTGCAGATTTGTTAAAGAGATAAAACATGGGAAAATATGCTTGTATTGTAGAGATGTACTGTTTTTTTTAAATGTATTTAACCTTTACAAACATTTGAAAGGAAAACTAAACTATACTTAAACTATTCAAAAGTACAAGTATCCTTTGAAGGAATGGTTGCATACCATAAATTAAATTTTTTCTATGCAACAGCTAAAAGAATCCAATTAAAACCTGCTTATGACTTCCGGTGCCGCATGTGAGGACAGCAGGACCCAGCGGCTCCATTCCAGCCCAGCCACATAAGGCATAGAAAACCTGGCAACGGCCCGCCAATCACCCGCAGCCACCGCGGGCTGACCCACTCTCACTATGGAGAAGTTCCTCACCAACTCCCGCTCCAGCTCCCCGACTCCCACTCGCTCTGTACCACCAAACCTCCCCTCTGATGGGGACAAGATGGCCGCTGGGCACAATCAGGAGACATGCTCCCGCTTGAGCTGTAAGGGACTCCCCACCCTGATGCCATTGCAAAAATAGCACAAGCAGTAGCAGCCTTAATACTCCCCACCATCACCACAGCAGTGGACTCAGCCGTGGCTTAAGGAATCTCACTGCTCCGGAAAGAACTGGGGGAGCAGGCATGCAGACTGACAGACACAAAAAACAGGCTCTCAAATCTAGAAGAAGAAGTTTATCAAAACAACGGCACTCTCCAGCAGCACTCTCAAATTCACACCATCATTCATGGTAAACTGAAAGCTCTTGAGAACAGATCCCAAAGAAATAATCTGCGGATTATAGGATTGCCAGAATCTTATCAAGCGAATTCTCTGCTCCAACTCTGTGCCTCCCGCATACCAGAAGCTTTAGGCTTCCCAAATCCATGCATAGCTGAACGAGCACACAGAATGGGAGCGCCAGATTCAAACCGTAAGTCTCCTAGACCAGTGATAGTGAAATACTTAAACTATGCTGACAGACTGGCTATCCTTCAAACGCTCTGCAAAACACACACAGTTAAAATTGATGGACACAATCTCTTGATTTTCGCTGACTGCTCAGCAGAAGTTTCCAGAAACAGGAAAGAATTCCAACTGATTTGTGCGGAACTTTTCAAACAGGGCCTCTGTTTCACGCTAACATTCCCTGCCATGCCAAAACTACAAGCCCCAAATGGAGATCAACTGGCATTCCACACCCCAGCTGAAGCAGATCCCTATCTTCGCTCCCAGCCACAACGCTCAGGTCTTTCTAATCCTCCTTCAGAAAACTTGCTTACAGAATCCAGGGAGACACACAGCCCCACGAAAGAACCCCCCAAACGCCTAAGAGCCAACCACTCCAACGGCACAAACGGAATGGCATAACCTCCATTACCTGCAATTCTGACTCTACGGGCCTTAGCCCGCTACAACAACCCAGCTCACTAAAGTCAGCTTATATCCACACTATACTGAACCTACGCAGGAACTACTGTTACTCTGTCACGTGGTCACTTTTCTGGCTTACCCATGTTTCTGATTTAGCTTCACCACAAGCACGGACAATTTTCAAATTTTCTAGGCGATCGTCCCTTTTAAACAACCCCTAATCAAAGGGCTGTCGCCTGGCTTCTCTCTCTTACTCAGCCAGTGGGCTCACAGTAACGCTGTTTTGTGGGAGATACACACATGCGGAAAAAAGTGAAGTCCCTAGCTCAGATAAAAACACACCTCCAGCTGGGGGCATTGACATTAGCAAATGTTTTACAGATACAACCTACTTATTTACCGTTTTATCTTAAATGCCGAAACCATATACACTAATATGTACAAATGTTAGTATGATTGTACAATTGCTATATTTTCTACTTTGTAATAAAAAATCTTTTATTGAAAAAAAAGAAAAAAGTGAAGTCGAAAGTGATAACTGTAGTTATGTGTTGTTTTTACTTTTATTACACTAATGCCTTGTTTTTCCCTCTCCCTCCTCTCCCTCCCCTCTGCAGGACTCTACTTATGTTCACTCTCCATGGCGCCATCAACAGCACCACCTTCTGAACTGTGAGTGCCTTTTCATTCTATACACTGCCCAGATGATTCTAGGTCTAGCAAAATACACCACCGCTTTACACATGTATGCGAATAGTCTCTTGGAATGTTAAAGACCTTTGCTACCCATTCAAACGCATGAAAGTTTTAAGACATTTAAAACGTCTCAAAACCGATATAGCCCTTCTCCAAGAGTCACACCTGTCACCTGAAGACTACCACCGCCTCCAAAAATTATGGGTGGGTAAAGTCATATGCTCAGCAGCGGTGGGTAGAAAGGCTGGCGTAGTTATCCTTCTACACAAACGCCTGGCCTATGACCTCATAGCGATAGACAGGGATGATTCTGGCTGAATGGTTACAGCTCATCTCAAATTTAAAACTAAATATTATTGATTACCAACATCTATGCCCCAAACACTCCTTCTACAGCATATTTTCAGGAAGCCACTAGATGGATCCTAAAAAAACCTCAATATCCACATCTGATAGGAGGAGATTTCAATACGGTCCTAAGGAAAGAAGAGGATAGATCCACCCGAGACCTTTCCTCCTTACGATATCCAACTGGCCGCCTCTCGCTCCTAGAACAATTCTTGGTGGGAGCCAATTTAATAGACCCTTGGCGCCTCTCTCATCCCACGGATAAAGAGTACACTTTCTATTCCACTCCACACAAATCTTTTTCTTCACCTCACACTCTCTTTTACAACATGTTAGGGAAGCCACTATCCATGAACTGGTGATCTCAGACCACAGCTTGATATCTGTCCAGGTCAGTGACTTTCTCCCCAAAGACACAGCCAAAATATGGAGGTTCCCCTCTTTTCTTGCCCATGATGACCAATTGAAAAGAGTACTACAGGAGGCATGGGAAGAATTCACAGACACATTTAGGTCCCACTCACATCAACCCAATCTACTATGAGATGCAGGGAAAGCCTTCCTGAGAGGTAAAATAATATTGTACACCTCTTACTACAAAGCCAGCAAACGCTTAAGCACAGCTCAAGCCCTTCTCGCCCAGAGCAGCTCCCAAGATGATAGAAAGACATGGCATGAGACTAAACCTACCTTTGACACCTGGGCAGAACAACAAGAGCACATAAAGTTTGCCCACGCAAATCTACATTTTCACGAACATGGCAACAAAGCCGGAAAACTACTTTCTAGACTTTGTAAAGGTCAATTCAAACCTACCCACATCACAAACCTTAAAGGCCACCAGGGCCACGCATAATCCTCCACCCTTAGGCATAAATAAAGTCTTATAGGGCGTACACACGGTCGGACTTTGTTCGGACATTCCGACAACAAAATCCTAGGATTTTTTCAGACGGATGTTGGCTCAAACTTGTTTTGCCTACACACGGTCGCACAAAGTTGTCGGAATTTCCGATCGACAACCACGCGGTCACGTACACCACGTACGACGAGACTAGAAAAGGCCAGTTCAGAACCAAGCGCGGCACCCTTTGGGCTCCTTTTGCTAATCTCGTGTTAGTAAAAGTTTGGTGAGAGACGATTCACGCTTTTTCAGACTCGTGGCTTTCAGATCGTTTTCTGACGTTCAGTTTGTGCTTGTGGGTTTGTATCTGCTCTTCAGTGCGTGCAGTCAGTTCGTATCGGAGTTTTCTGTGTGATCTTGCCTGCTCGTTGCTGTTTTTCAGGTCGCTCTTCACAGGCCTTGCTGTTCTTCAGTGCGTTCTGTTACTTCGTTCTGAGCAGCCGACCGTTTTCTAGCCATATTTCGTATGCGTACTCCTCGTAGAGTTCGTGCTGTGCGGGGGCTTGGTGTTGGGGTCCTGACCTTGACACAAGTCCAGTCCATGAACAGGGTGGGGAGGAGTTCATGGACCAAGAATTGGTTGCTTCAGCGTGACCAGTTCTGTCATATGCCTTTGCTCTGTGAGATCCGTGAAAATAATCCTGATGATTTCAGGAACTTTCTCAGGATGACGGACCCCGTGTTTCACTGTCTGTTGGCTTTGCTGACCCCCTATATCAGCAGGCAGGATACCTGCATGAGGCAAGCCATCACTCCGGAGCAGAGGTTGGTCGCTACCTTGCGGTATTTGGCCACAGGGAGAAGCCTGCAGGACCTCAAGTTCTCGACAGGCATCTCCCCCCAGGCTCTTCTTTGTGGACATTTACTGCTTGTGTTTGTTTGAGCTGACCCTGACAGAAATGTGTGGAGTGCAGAAAATGTTGTGATTGTGTAACCTTATACAAAGCACTGTTGGCTGTTATTTACTAAATGCAAAGACACTTTTCACTACAAGTGCACTTGCAACTGCATTGAAACTGCACTTGTAGTGCAAAGTGGATTTGCCCTTAGGAAATAATGCCCATTTTCTCATAAAACAACAATTACATCACCCCAAAAGTGTTGTAGTGTTGAGACAATAATCCACACATTCTTGATGAACAATCTTTTTAATACCTGCACAATCACATGTGCATTTACCAAAGGTTTTTCTGACAAACCAACATGTTTGTTGTATACCAATTTTTGTGGTGTCATTATCCAAAATCAAAATGTGCATTTTATAGAAAACAGGCCTGTGTAAAACCCACAAGAAAGACACAAATCTTGATCTTACAAAGTTCACATTTGGTAGAACTTGAAGGCAATATCAGACATGAGTATTTAGGAACTGTGTTTGATATTGCGTTCAGATGGGGGGAAATCACCCCAGGAAAAGCCAAATTTGGAAGATGCACACAAATTTCACAATGTCAACATGTGCTATCTGCCATCAGGGGGGATCAAGGGACGTGTTTTAGGGGAGAAAGCCCTTCCTCACCGCTACTTTATTATTGAGGAAGGGGTTGCACCCCCAAAACGCGTCCATTGATCTCCCGTGATGGCAGATAGCACATGTTGACACACTGTGTGCATCCTCCAAATTTGGCTTTGGGAAAAATCACAAAAACATTTAGCACATTGTAGCACACAAAAGAAGAAAGTGATTTGGAGGGGTTTTAAACTCGCCCCAAAACATCAATGATGTTTTTATATTTTGGAATAACATCATTGATGTTTTGCTTGATGTTTTCCAATTGTAAATTACACCCCATGATCTCCCCGATCAGGATCTGGGCACTTTCGGATGTGAAAGGATCTGGATCCACAACATCACGATCACCTAAAAAGAGAGGAACCCAAAATAAATTAGGTCTAAAAAATATGCCGCCATCCATCTCTTATCTGAGCCTGTGGTCGCAGACACTCACCTGTTGTGGTGACTAGTTCCACCACGTCTTCTTCCTCCTGCTCATCTTGTGTTGGGGGGATTTCCCCTTCTTCCAGGGGGGGGGGCTCTGGTCTCCTCGGATGAGGGGTGTCCTCCGAGTCTTTTCTCCCCTATGTAAAACAAAAATGGTATAATTAGCACACAGATATTTAATGTCAGAACTATAAAGATGAAACATTGCTTGGAAGTGGGGTACAATTGTCTATTTTAGCCTAGTTCCAAGATGTAGCTTTTTTAGTGTCCTTTGTCAAGCTGCAATACTTTACCTGTTTTGTACAAGCTTCACAGATGTAGCCCCCCCACTGGAGCACCTGTGTGCCCCCCCTAATAAAAATGGTGTTCTGGGGTCCCACACTAGTGCTCCAGAGTCCAGATGTGAAAACAGCTGCTGAGTGTCCTCTCCTTACACACAATCTAGTTTGCATTTCATTCTAGTAACAAAGCCATCTACACAACCCAATTCTTTGAAGACAAGTATAGGGCGTCAAAATGGTGGCCAAATGCATATGGCCTAAACAATGGTATTTTATAGTCCGAAATAAAAATGTGTGATCCGCACTAATAATGTGCCCATGAACATGAAAGTTGACATTTTAAACTGTACAACAGTTCCTAAAAGCACATGGAGCAGCACAAACGTAATAAACACAAAAAAAATAGGAACACAGCACAACTACTTACTTTTTTGCAGCACTCTCCGGATCTTTCTGTACTGCTCATGTTCTCGTAATTTCAGGTCCGACCACCGCTTCCTGAGCTGATCTTTCGATCGTCGTACCCCGAATTTCCGGTGCAGACTCCTGACCACTTTCGCCATGATCTTGGCCTTTCGGATATTGGGGTTGGGGTAAGGCTACTTTCCATCATAGTCGGCCTTCTTCAGGATGTCCACCATCTCCAATATCTCCCCAAAGGACATATTTGAGTCCTTTAATCTCCTTCTGGATCGGGACGTTTCAGGCTCCGGCCTTTCCTCCTCCTCCTCGTTGCTGTAATTAGCACGATCCTGCTGTCTATCCGCCATGTGCTCTTCCTCCACTGCGCCGAACGAAAAGGGGCAGGGAATAGAATAGAAAGAACGTCAGGGGCAGGCGGAGTTATACGCATGCGCAGTGTGTATAAATCGTAACGCGCGCATCTTACGTACGATCTGTGAGCGGAGGAAGGAGCATCGGAGACGCCGATCGTGCTAACGAAGGTAGGATCTAAACTTGGGCCTATACTGCTTCGAAATGGAAGCCTATATTGTAACAAGATTAGGGGAGTTTGGCCTGACATTAGGGTTTGTCTTGTGTTGTGTCTTGCAGAGAAAATGGATGGGTTCAACGACCACAATTTCCTGCCCCTGTTCATTGAAAAGTACAGGGAGCTGCCCTGTCTGTGGCAAGTGAGACACCCCCACTATAATCACAAACAGAAGAGGCAGGCAGCGCTGGAGAAACTGCTGGAGTTGGTGAAGCCGGTGGTCCCCACAGCAACCATCCCCTATTTAAAAGCAAAAATTGGTGGCCTGAGGAGCACTTATCTTAGGGAGTGCAAGAAGGTCACGGATTCCCAGATATCCGGAGCTGCAGCAGATGACATTTATGTCCCCAGGCTGTGGTACTACGAGAGACTGCGATTTCTGTCAGACCACACTGAAGTCAGGGAATCCCTCTCTACTCTTCCTTCCACTCTTCCTTCCATACCAGCTGAGGCTTCCGATGTCCAACCTGGGCCTTCCAGCCAGAAAGAAGTGGAGGAGCCCAGCTGGAGTCAGGTATAGCATTCTTCTACAGATTTCTGGGCAATAAATAAATGATGTTTACTAGATGTTATTATTGATCATTAATTGCTGATTAAAAAAAGTGTTTTACATATCAATAGACAGTAGTGGGCACCCAAAATTGGGACAAGAATGCAAAATGCTGGGCTCAGAAGGATAGTCTGTTATATTTGTTAACATTCAATTTGCAGCAGTCAGGAGGTGAAAATTGTGTGTGATTGATGTAAAAAAATACTAAAACTATGTCCCTTTTTCATACACAGGAAGACCTCAGCCAGGAGGAGGCTGTGGAATGTGGCAGTCAGGAGGAGGCGGGGATTAGTGGCAGTCAGGAGGAGGCGGGGATTAGTGTCAGCCAGGAGGAGGCGGGGCTAAGTGGCAGCCAAGAGAAGCCTGGGACAAGTCGCAGCCTGACTGAGTCTCAGGTTCCTCCCCTCCGCCTGCCACATAAACGAGCCAGGAAGATGACTCCCAGTCCTGTGCAGGATTCAGCATACAGGCTGATCCAGGAGGCTTCGGCGTCCTTCAGAGCCTTCTCCAGTCCTGAAGAGGCCTTTGCCTGCATGGCTGCCACCAAATTGCAGGACATGCAGGAGGGCCAACGCAAGATCTCTGAGGACCTGATTTATAAAGTCCTACGTAAGGGGGAGAGTGGGGAACTGACACACAAGACGGATGTCATTGAGATTGACGATCCTCCTCCTCCTCCTCCTCCTGCTGCCACAACTCCACCACCACAGCCAAAGGCTGGAAGGAAGCGTGGAAGGAAGACCAAAGAGTGATTGCCCTGGGTTCAGTCTGGTCTGACAGAAGATGCAGTCTCTCGTATGACCACAGCCTGGGGACACAGATGTCATCTGCTGCTTTCCGGATCTCTGGGACTTCTGGACCAGACTGCCCTCCCTTAGATAAGGACTCCTCAGGCCACCAATTTTGCTTTTAAATAATTGATGTCTGCCCTGGGGGTCCAAGGCTTCACCCACTTCTGCAGTTTCTCCAGCGTTGCCTCCCTCTTTGTTTATAGTTGTGACCCCTTAATAAAATTTTTTTAGGTAAATTCTACTCTCCTGTGTGTGTTTTCATCCAAAAAGGACAGTTTGTTGGTGACGATTCAGGTACATTTCTAAAGTACAATGTGAAATTAACAAGGGACAACAACACCAAACAATCTCCTACAGATTAAATAGAACAACATATCAATGGTGTTGTGAGAACTTGTCACAAAAAACACACAAACATTTTCGGGAGTACAAATCAAAATCACCAAAAAACAAAATTAAAAAAGAGAAACACAAAAAAAAAATCTACATTAAAGTCAAAAAAAAAAAAAAAAAATATGTTGTCAGATGTGAGAAATCAAAATATATTGAGGGAATCCCGATAAATAGTAACGAAAGAAGTTTGTGAGAAGTGTGTGTGAATATGAGCATCAAAACGACTTAATTCTTGTCACATTATAAAGAAGAAGAGAGTGCGCTGTATTAAACCATTTTGAACATTGCAGCGTGACGAAAGTGCTGTATCCATTGCAAACGCTAAGTTTACCAGAACGAGCTGTCTGTGTCGGAATTTCTTCTGAGCATGCGTGGCACTTTGTGCGTCGGAACAGGCCACACACGGTCGGAATTGACGCGATCGGATTTTGTTGTCGGAAAATTTTATCTCCTGCTGTCCAACTTTGTGTGTCGGAAAATCCGATGGAAAATGTCCGATGGAGCCCACACACGGTCGGAATTTCCGACAACACGCTCCGATCGGACATTGTCCATCGGAAAATCCGACTGTGTGTACGGGGCATTACAATCTTTCTACACATCCCTATATGCGGCTTGACAATATAGAGACCTCTCAAGCCAAACACTTCTTGGACTCGGCCAAACTGCCCCAGATCTCCTCAGAACAACTTCTCACCCTCAACACTCCCATCTCTCAGAAAGAGATAGAGGAGGCCATCAAAACCCTAGCTATCAATAAATCACCGGGGCCAGATGGCCTTTCAGGCGAATTTTATAAACTGACTCGAGAATTTATACCCCAAACCTTACACAAGGTATTTAATGGGATTTGGGAAGGGGGAGCATATCTTTCATCGGGACACCAGACCTATATTAAACTAATAGCCAAGAAAGGGAAGGACCCCATGGAACCTGGTTCCTATCGCCCCATCTCACTACTCAATGGGGATTCCAAACTGCTATCCAAAACCATAGCCTCCTGCTTAGCCAACATTCTACCAACCCTGATACATCCAGACCAGCACAAGCAGGATTTATCAAGGGACCCTTGGCTTCCTCGAACATAAGAAAAGTGCTAGCAATATTGGAACACACTAAAATACATCACATTTGTTTATGTTTATTTATTGTCACTTTAGATGCCGAAAAGGCTTTCCACAAAGTGAGCTTTGAATTGTTAGCACTTGTCCTCAAAAGGTTTGGCTTTCTAGACTCCTTTTCACACTTTATCAATAGTCTCTATTTGTCCCCCTCCTCCCCCTCCTCAGAGTAGTGGCAGCAGGCCATGTTTCAGACCCTATCCCCCTCCACAAGGGCACGTGCCAGGGATGCTCCCTATCACCTTTACTTTTTAACTTGGCGATTGAACCATTTTCCCATTATCTCAAAGCAGAAATACCCTTTCATGGCACAAAATTGGGCTCCGGAGAACTCAGAGTGGCCCTTTTTGCAGATAATATCCTGATTTTTTTACTGCTAACCCCCAGGAAGAATCCCTTTAATTCAAAAAACCTTTGTTCCTGCTCAGGCCTCAAAATAAACTTTACCAAAAGTGCCCCTGGATGACCTCCTCACCCTTCCCCATAGTGCCACACCACATCGCATACCTAGGAGTGAACATAGGCAAAGAACCCTCATCTCTTTATCAGCTGAACTATCCTCCTTTGATTTCCAAAATAATCAGTGAGCTGGAAGCATGGATGGACCTCCTTTATCGGAGATGCCACCTCTACAAGATGGTCAGCTTCTCACGTCTATTATACCCAATGCAAACAATCTCAATTCTAATCAAACACAAAGATATTCAAAAGATCAATAGTGCTCTTTTGGCTTTCCTTTCCTTTTTTTTGGCACCGTAAAAAGCCCTGTATTGCACTAATGAAACTATATTTTATATTATTATTATATTATATCTCTCGAAGAGCGAAGGAGGGGCAGGTCTCTCTTATTAGATTGTGCAATCTATCGTGTTTACTCCATCTAGGCCTGGACTGGTTAATTCAGGGTTCAAAATATACCAACTACAAGGTGAAGTCGGCTATGGCGCACCCATATCAGCTTTCATCTATCCTCCATAGCAACTTAAAATCACTACCAGCTAATCTCCATCACAATTTGCTCGTTCGTGACACTGTCATTACATGGAGGGATGTAAGGAAGCGCTTGGGGGTCTCTCCAGACGTCTTGTCACATCTACCGATACTCGGAAATCTTATGCTACCACAGACCACCCACCACAAAGCATTCAACACTCGGAAGACCAAAGACCTAACAAAAATAGCCTCTCTGTATGACATAGCCAGCGGATGCCTTAAACCCTACCGAACAAATGCAGCTGACTTCGACTTCCCTGACTACCACATCTTCCACATCATGCAGCTTTCTGCCTTCATAAACAAAATCTGCCCGAAACTACAGACCAGATTCCAAACTACTTTCATTGACAAACTTGTTGAGACTCGGAGTATATCCACGGCGGAGATCTATCACCCTCTGATACCCTTTTTCACCATCCCACTGGAAGGCACAGCTGCAACAGCCTGGGGAAAAGACCTTCCTCTAGACAACCTCCCTTATCTACTACGGAGAGGATACAAAACGACTCTAAAGCTAACACCAAATGAGTCCTGGAGAAACCCAATTTAAACTGCTCTACCTTATTTCATCCCAAAGGACTCGCCAGGGGAAAACCTCTGTCCACTATGCAAAGATAAAAGCCCAACACTATATCATCATTTTTGGACATTTCCATTCATAGCTACACACTAGAGACAAGTCCAATCTTATGTTTCAGGTGTGACTCAAGTCAGAATACCATTGGATCCCATTATCATGCTATTTGGGTGTGATCAAAACACCTCAGCATCAGAGGCTCATACCTCCTCCCAAACCAGACACCTCCCAAAATGACTACTGCTTTGCCTACTTACAGCTAGAAGAGTTATTCTCAAACATTCTATATCACCTCAATCTCCATCCATCTCGGAGGTAAAGAAGGAATTAAAACTTCTGCTATATAGAGAACTACTAGAGGTATGGTCTCACAAATCAGGCTCTGAAACCTGTTTCTCTCAAAGATGGCAGGCATTCATAACTGCAACCTTTCAGACTCACAGACAAGTGTACTTATGATCCCCCTACCTCTCCAAGTTATGTCATTCTTCTAGTCATGGACTTAAATCTGACCCTACCGCATACCAAGGAGATGCGACCATAGGATTCCTGCAGACCCCTCCCCCCCCCATTCCCTTGTTGTAATTAAGATTTAATCCTAAATTAGCAGCCTTTACCCGGCGTGGTGCTATCCCTCTGAGCGGGCAATGTGAGGAACATCTATCCTTAAGATTTTCACTAGGGAACACCTTTTCCCCTCCGGATTAATGGTTTCCTCACATTGGAAGCTTTCCAGTTTTACCCTATTCTACAGCTACAGCTCCCTGATTAAAATGTTTTGTGAATACCAGCAGTCATTCCAGTGTGTTTAGTAATAGATTACCCTAATAGGACAAAGAAGTTCACTCTCCTTCCTTCCTTTGGTCATTAACCAAGGCTTAGGATATCATTCCCCGCTCAATCTAACTATATTCCACCCTCCGTTTTTTGGAAATAACACGCCAAGCTCCTGATGAAGCGTTATTCAACACGTAACATGTAGAGCAAGAGCAAGTCAAGCTGAGTCATATATGATATACTGTCTGGTTGCTGGATAATTGTTATATAAGTACACTATTCGGTTATTTGATCGATTTAATTATCCTTCTTGACTCTTGATAGTATGATCACTATGCTCATAGGTATTTTCTGTTAAAATATGCAATTTTTTGTATGTGTTTTTGTATTTTAGTCTTGTAATAAATTTTGTAAAAAATTCCAATAGCAATTGTTGTGTTATGCCTATAAAGTCCATCATTCCAAAAAATTCTCTTTTTCAACAATTTCAATTATCGGGACGTGGCATCTATTACCTGGGTATCGTATCCACAGTACCACCCTGTGATGATACAAATTTGTTTTTAAGTAATCCTAAGTTCAGTCAGTTAACCCAAAGGTTTCAATACCATTTGTCTGTTTAATAATACAGTATGTATTGTATAACCTGCTCTAACTTAATATTGTTAGGACGCTGACCCTAGTGCTCCGAAACCCGGAGGGGAGTAGGACGCTGAGATCTCACTTATCCATCCAAGCTTCCTCTTAAATCACTGCAGGTTAGGTTATCTAGTTTATGTAGTTGGTAACTTGTATCCATTCTATCTTTTCCCTAGTACCAAAAACCCTTAGATCGGGACCTTCCTCCTGCTCTTCTCCCCTCTCCCCCACTCTTTATATGTTCTCTTCTTTTTCTTTTTCCTATGATCTTACTAGTTTAACTGAGATGTATAATATGAAATCTATACTGTTATGCCCCGTACACACGGTCGGATTTTCAGATGGAAAATGTCCGATCGGAGCGTGTTGTCAGAAATTCCGACCGTGTGTGGGCTCCATGGACATTTTCCATCGGATTTTCCGAAACACAAAGTTTGAGAGCAGGAGATAAAATTTTCCGACAACAAAGTCCGATCGCGTCAATTCCGACCGTGTGTGGCCTGTTCCGACGCACAAAGTGCCACGCATGCTCAGAAGAAATTCCGACACGGAACAGCTCGGTCTGGTAAACTTAGCGTTCGCAATGGATACAGCACTTTCGTCATGCTGCAATGTTAAAAATGGTTTAATACAGCGCACTCTCTGCTTCTTTATAATGTGACAAGAATTAAGTAGTTTTGCTGCTCATATTCACACACACTTCTCACAAACTTATTTTTGTGTTTTTTTCTTGGGATTCCCGGAATATATTGTTATTTGTCACATCTGACAGAATTTTTTTTTTTTCTTTTTTTTTGTGATTTAAAGCCATTTTTGGTTTAGATTTTATGTTTGTATTTTTTCCAAGGCTGATCTTTGTTTAATGTTATTTTTATTTTTACTACAGACTATTTTTGTGTGTGTTTTGTGTGTCAAGTTACCACAACACCATTGATATCTTTTATTATTTAATCTCAAGGAGATTGTTTGTTGTTGGTGTCCCTTGTTAATTTCACATTGCATTTTTTAAATGTACCTGAATCCTCACAAACCAACTGTCCTTTTTGAAGTCAAACACACATAGGCAAGTATAATTCAAAACAAAATTCCTTTATTAAGGGCTCAGAACCAAACAAAGAGGGAGGCAACACTGGATAAACATGAGAAATTAGCGAAGCCTGGAACCCCCAGGGCAGACATCAATTCTTGAACATCGTAATTGGTGGCCTGAGGAGTCCATATGTAAGGGAGGCCAGTCTGGTCCAGAAGTCCCAGAGATCCGGAAAGCAGCAGATGACATCTGTGTCCCCAGGCTGTGGTACCACAAGAGGCTGCATCTTTTGGCTGACCAGATTGGATCCAGGACCCAGGGTCCTCACTTTCTGGTCTTCCTTCCACGCTTCCTTCCGGGCTGTGGCTGTACTGTTGGAGACGTGGCAGGAGGAGGCCCCTCATACCTTTATTAAGAGCCTCCAATATGAGCGACTCACACATGAGTTGTTGTCCCTCCTCCATCCTCTGCATTTTAGAGGCAATGATGGCAGCAATGTCCTCCTCCACGGTGTGTGGTGCTCCCAGGACCTCTGTAGCCCTCCAAAAGAGGCCTATGGCAGCCTCCTCTAGGGCACTCCTGCTCCTGCCTCTTTCTCTTTCCAGGTGTTGGGGAGGGACCTGCAGATCAGGCAGCCTGCTCGGCCTGGCCACCTCCTGGCTGAGACTTCCCTGTGTATGAAAAAGGGACATGGTTTTAGTTTTTGCATCATCAATCACAATCCTAAATTAGTACTCCAAACTAACATCTAGTTAACATCATTGATTGGACAATCAGAAATATTTAAAAGAATGCTATACCTGGCTCAATCTGGGCTCCTCCACATGGTGTTGCCTGGAAGGCCCAGGTTGGGCGTCAGAAGCCTCAGCTGGAGGGGAAGGAAGCGTGGAAGGAAGACTGGAGAGGGATGGCCTGGGTTCAGTCTGGCCTGCCAGAAAATGCAGCCTGTCATAGTACCACATCCTGGGGACATAGATGTCATCTGCTGCTCCGGATCTCTGCGAATCCTGGACTTTTTGGCGCTCCCTTACATATGTGCTCCTCAGGCCACCAATTAAGATCTTCAAAAATGTGATGTCTGCCGTGGGGATCACCTGCTTCACAATTTCCCACAATTTATCCAGTGCTGCCTTCCTCTTTGTTGGGTTCTTGTAATGTGGGTGGTTGATCTCCCACAGACATGGCAGCTCCCTTAACATATCAATGAATAGTGACATGAAGTCATTATCTTTTAATAAGATATCCATGTTCACTGCAAGACACAACACAAGACAAAGCCTAATGTCAGACAAAACTCTCCTAATCTTGTTACAATATAGGCCTCAATCTAGAAGCAGTATAGGCACAAGTTTGTCTCTTACCTTCGTTCTTACGATCGGCACGTCCAATGCTCCTTCGTCCGCTCACAGATCGTACGTACTACGCACGCGTGTTACGCTTTATACACACTGCGCATGCGTGTAACTCTGCCCGCCCCTGGCGTTCTTTCTAGTCTATTCCCCGCCCCTTTTCATTCGGCACAGTGGGTGAAGAGCACATGGCGGAGTCAGAGCAGGTGCATGCTAATTATAGCAACGAGGAGGAGGAGGAGGAAAGCCCGGATCCGGACACGTCCCGATCCAGAAGGAGACGATTTAAGGCCACAAATATGTCCTTTGGGGAGATGTTGGAGATGGTGGACATCCTGAAGAGGGCCGACTATGACGGGAAGTATGGGCCGTACCCCAACCCCAATATCAGAAAGGCCAAGATCATGGCGAAAGTGGTCAAAAGTCTGCACAGGAATTTCGGGGTACGACGATCGAAAGATCAGCTCAGGAAGCGGTGGTCGGACCTAAAATTAAGAGAGCCTGAGCAGTACCGAAAGATCCGGAGAGTGCTGCAAAAAAGTAAGTAGTTGTGCTGTGTTCCTATTCTTTTTGTCTTTATTAAGTTCATGCTGCTCCATATGCTTTTCTTAATTGTACAGTTTAAAATGTCAATTTTAATGTTCATGGGCCCATTATTCGTTCGTATCAAACATTTTTTTTTTCGCCCTCTAAAACACCATTGTTTAGGCCATATGCATTTTCCTACATTTTTTAGGGCCTACTTGGATGCCAAATATTTGTTTGTGTAGATGGGTTTGTTACTAGAATGAAATGCAAACTAGATTCTGTGTAAGGAGAGGACACTGAGCAGCTGTTTTCACATCTGGACGCTGGAGCACTAGTGTGGGACACAAGAACACCATTTTTATTAGGGGGGGCACACAGGTGCTCCAGTGTATACTATAGGGGGGTCTCCATCTGTGAAGCTTGTACTAAACAGGTAAAGTATTGCAGGTTGACAAAGGACAATAAACAAGCGACATCTTGGAACTCTGCTAAAATTGACAATTATACCCCACTTCCAAGCAATGTTTCCTATTTATAGTTCTGCCATCAAATCACTGTGTGCTAATTATACCATTTTTGTTTTACATAGGGGAGAAAAGACTCGGAGGACACCCCTCATCCGAGGAGACCAGAGACCCCCCACCTGTGGAAGAAGGTGAAATACCCCCAACACAAGCGGAGCAGGAGGAGGAAGAAGATGTGGTGGAAATTGGCACCACAACAGGTGAGTGTCTGCGACCACAGGCTCAGGTAAGAGATGGATGGTGGCAGACTTTTGATACCTGTTTTTGTTTGGTTTCTCTCTTTTTAGGTGATCATGATGTTAGGGATCGAGATCCATTCACATCAGAAAGTGCCCAGATCCTGATCGGGGAGATCATGGGGTGTAATTTCGAATTGGAGAACATCAAGACAAAAATCAATGATGTGATTAAAAAAAATAATAACATCATTGATGTTTTGGGGCGAATTTAATACCTCACAAAATCACTTTTGTTTGGTACAATGTTTAAAATATTTTTGAAATGTTTCGAAAAGCCAAATTTGAAGGATGCACACAGTGTGCCAACATGTGCTATCTGCCATCACGGGAGATCAATGGACGCGTTTTGGGGGTGCAACCCCTTCCTCAATAATAAAGTAGTGGTGAGGAAGGGCTTGCTCCCCCAAAACACGTCCCTTGATCCCCCATGATGGCAGTTAGCACATGTTGACATTCGTAAATTGGTGTGCATCTTCCAAATTTGGCTTTTCAAGGGGTGATTTGACCCCATCTGAATGCAATATCAAACACAGTTCCTAAATACTCATGTCTGATATTGCCTTCAGGTTGTACCACATGTGAACTTTGTAAGTTCAAGTTTTTTGTCTTTCTTGTTGGTTTTACACAGGCCTGTTTTATCGTAAATGGACATTTCTATTTTTGATAATGCCACCCCAAAAATTGTTATACAACAAACATGTTGGTTTGTTTTAAAAACCGTTTCTAAATGCACATGTGATTGTGCAGGTATTAAAAAGTTTGTTAATCAAGAATGTGTGGATTATTGTCTCAACGCTACAACACTTTTGTGGTGATGTAATTGCTGTTTTCGTAGAAAATGGTGGTTATTTCCTAAGGGCAAATCCTCTTTGCACTACAAGAGCATTTTCATTGCAGTTTCAAGAGCACTTGTAGTATAAAAAGTGTATACACCTTTAGTATATAACAGCCAACAGTGCTTTGTATAAGGTTACACAATCACGCCATTTTCACGACTCCACACATTGCTGTCAGGGTCAGCTAAAACAAACACAAGCTGTAAATGTCCACAAAGAATTTTGTTTTTTTTTTGTTTTATTGGAAAAGGGCTTCACAAATTTGAAGGCATATTGATGGCCCCCCTACCTGCAAAGAACTCCAGGTATCGTAACCGAACATCACGGGCACTCAGGGAGGGCAAGCCAGGACGGCCGCTTTCAAGCGCCGTCAGTGTTTCAGGTATCACTCCAGCCTTGGGCCCAACTGAGCCAGCATAGTTGGCTGAATGTTTCCTTAAAAAGTTATGGAGAATACAGCACGCCAGTATAATATGGTTCAGTTTATACTCCGCCATATGGATAGGTGTCAGAAATAGGCGGAACCGGCTGGCCAGGATTCCAAATGTGTTCTCCACCACTCTTCGGGCTCTGGCCAGCTGGTAATTAAAATCCCGCTGTTCCGGGGGGAGGGTCCTCATCGGGAATGGCCTCATCAGGTGGTCCCCCAGCGCAAACGCTTCATCAGCCACGAACACGAATGGGAGTTCTTCCACATTGTCCTCTGGAGCTGGCAAGTCCAAGCTGCCATTCTGGAGACACCTGTAGAACTCCGTCTGGGCGATGACTCCACCATCGGACATCCGGCCATTCTTCCCCACGTCCACATACAAGAAGTTGTAATTAGCCGACACCACCGCCAACATCACAATACTATTGAACCCCTTATAGTTGAAATAGTACGACCCCGAGTTGGGTGGTGGGATGATGTGGACATGTTTCCCATCAATTGCCCCTCCGCAGTTAGGAAAGTCCCACCGCTGGGCAAAGTGGGAGGCCACAGTCTGCCATTCCTGTGGCGTGGAAGGAAATTGTTGAGGAGAAAAAAAAACAATTACTATTTTTGCTCAGAAACATGGCAAGCAGATTAGGCACAAACATTCTGGGGCAACCTCCAGATAGCATTTATTAAGGGGAATTTAACAACACCAAAGTATAAGGTACAGCTATCATTCCCCCCCCCCCCCTCTCATGGGCCATTTCAAACATTATGGGGGGTGTGGAAATCTTGGACAGGTAACCCTCTTCACTTCAGAGAGATGAATGCCTAAATACAGGGTATTACTTGGAACAGCCCCTCAGTTACACTATTGGCAGCCCACTGGACAGGTAAGAAGTGTCCGAATACAAAGATATAAATATACATTGTACACGTTTGAGCACATTTGAACATTCTGCTATTACCTGACACAAAATAATAATAGTATCTTAAAAATTCAAACAGTACCATTGGAAAGTATACAGGCAGGCCCTTGCACTACATGCTTTGGGGAATTCATCCATAAATCAGAGCACAAAAGAGATAGGTATAGTGTGTATGGCTTTTGCAAAGTCAGCAGATAGATGATTGAGGATAGATAGAGAATTGGTATCAGCTGACTTAGCAGTTGGGGGAGAGAGGGTTACTAAAAATGATTTGGGGACACCACAAATCTAAAGCTAAAATAACATTTCAAAACATTTTAGGGGGTGTTTGGGGTAAAGCACTACTATGGAGCTGATAAAATACATTGTTAAGTGACTACATGAGGTGAATATAGGGCCAGGAGAGACCATGCTGGGGAGGTTATTGAAGGACAATCTGTATGAAGGCCCTAAAAAATTAATTACATAAAAATCCAGCATGCATGAGGACAAAGGGGACATTCACAGCATATTACAATCATGGTAATTAGGGAATGAGGAAAGAAATACAATATATTAACACACATTAAATACAATGAAATGTGATATTAAAGGATAAAAAGCTTACCTTCATATACTCCTTCTGCGGGACCTGTATGATGGCAGAACAGGTCTCTGGGATGATGATACCCAGAGCCTGGGGGGAGATGCCTGTCGAGAACTTCAAGTCCTGCAGACTTCTCCCTGTCGCCAAATACCGCAGGGTAGCGACGAGCCTCTGCTCCGTAGTGATGGCTTGCCTCATGCAGGTATCCTGCCTGCTAATATAAGGGGTCAGCGAAGCCAACAGATGGTGAAACACGGGGTCCATCATCCTGAGAAAGTTCCTGAAATCATCAGGATTATTCTCACGGATCTCACGGAGCAAAGGCATATGAGAGAACTGGTCACGCTGAAGCAACCAATTCTTGGTCCATGAACTCCTCCCCACCCTGTTCATGGACTGGACTTGTGTCAAGGTCAGGACCCCAACACCAAGCCCCCGCACAGCACGAACTCTACGAGGAGTACGCATATGCAACATGGCTAGAAAACGGTCGGCTGCTCAGAACGAAGTAACAGAACGCACTGAAGAACAGCAAGGCCTGTGAAGAGCGACCTGAAAAACAGTAACGAACGAACAAGAATACAATGACTAAAAGTCACGCGGAACTTGCTTGCACGCACTGAAGAGCAGATACAAACCCACAAGCACAAACTGAACGGCAGAAAACGATCTGAAAACCACGAGTCTGGAAAAGCGCAAATCGTCTCTCACCAAACTTTTACTAACACGAGATTAGCAAAAGGAGCCCAAAGGGTGACGTGCTTGGTTCTGAACTGGCCTTTTCTAGTCTCGTCGTACGTGCTTGACGTCACCGCGTTGTTGGCGATTGGAAATTCCAACAACTTTGTGCGACCGTGTGTACGCAAAACAAGTTTGAGCCAACATCCGTCGGAAAAAATCCTAGGATTTTGTTGTCGGAATGTCCGAACAAAGTCCGACCGTGTGTAGGGGGCATTAGACTGAGCCTGCTCAGATCCAAATGCACAAATCTAAGGTTTTACTGAATCTGTATTGATTGTAATGTTTACTCTTAAAATCAAATAATGTTTACTCTTAAAATCAAATAAAAATATGTATATGTATTTGTAAAATATAAAAAAAACCTGCTTATAATATTTCAGAAATTTCAGTGAACAGAGACTTTGCATACATTTTCATATTTTTAGATATATGACAAAGTGACAGGGTCAGGATACCTCTGCACAGTGTGATCTGTGCTCTAATCTATAAGACCATTAATATTGTTCATATACAGTCAGGTTCATAAATATTGGGACATTGACACAATTCTAATCTTTTTTGCTCTATACACCACCATAATAGATTTGAAATGAAACGATCAAAATGTGCTTTAACTGCAGACATTCAGCTTTAATTTGAGGGTATTTATATCCAAATCAGGTAAACGGTGTAGGAATTACAACAGTTTGTATATGTGCCTCCCACTTTTTTAAGGGACCAAAAGTAATGGGACAGATTAACAATCATCCATCAAACTCACTTTTTAATACTTGGTTGCAAATCCTTTGCAGCCAATTACAGCCTGAAGTCTGGAACGCATAGACATCACCAGACGCTGGGTTTCATCCCTGGTGATGCTCTCCCAGACCTCTACTGCAACTGTCTTCAGTTCCTGCTTGTTCTCGGGGCATTTTCACATCAGTTTTGTCTTCAGCAAGTGAAATGCATGCTCAATCAATTTCAGGTCAGGTGATTGACTTGGCCATTGCATAACATTCCACTTCTTTCCCTTAAAAAACTCTTTGGTTGCTTTCGCAGTATGCTTCGGGTCATTGTCCATCTGCACTGTGAAGCGCCGTCCAATGAGTTCTGAAGCATTTTGCTGAATATGAGCAGATAATATTGCCCAAAACACTTCAGAATTCATCCTGCTGCTTTTGTCAGCAGTCACATCATCAATAAATACAAGAGAACCAGTTCCGTTGGCAGCCAAACATGCCCACGCCATGATACTAAAACCCATCATGCTTCACTGATGAGGTGGTATGCTTTGGCTCATGAGCAGTTCCTTATTCCCTTCTCCATGCTCTTCTCTTACCATCACTCTAGTACAAGTTGATCTTGGTCTCATCTGTCCATAGGATGTTGTTCCAGAACTGTGAAGGCTTTTTTAGATGTTGCTTGGCAAACTCTAATCTGGCCTTCCTGTTTTTGTGGCTCACCAATGGTTTACATCTTGTGATGAACTCTCTGTATTCACTCTGGTGAAGTCTTCTCTTGATTGTTGACTTTGACACACATACACCTACCTCCTGTAGAGTGTTCTTGATCTGGCCAACTGTTGTGAAGGGTGTTTTCTTCACCGTGGAAAGAATTCTTTGGTCATCCACCACAGTTGTTTTCCATGGTCTTCCGGGTCTTTTGGTGTTGCTGAGCTCACCGGTGCATTCTTTCTTTTTAAGGATGTTCCAAACAGTTGATTTGGCCACACCTGATGTTTTTCCTATCTCTCTGATGGTTTTTTTTTGTTTTTTAAGCCTAATGATGGCTTGCTTCACTGATAGTGACAGCTCTTTGGATCTCATATTGACAGTTGACAGCAACAGATTCCAAATGCAAATAGCACACTTGAAATGAACTCTTGACCTTTTATCTGCTCCTTGTAAATGGGATAATGAGGGAATAACACACACCTGGCCATTGAACAGCTGAGCAGCCAATTGTCCCATTACTTTTGGTCCCTTAAAAAGTGGGAGGCGCATATACAAACTGTTGTAATTCCTACACTGTTCACCTGATTTGGATGTAAATACCCTCAAATTAAAGCCGGAAGTCTGCAGCTAAAGCACATCTTGTTTGTTTCATTTCAAATCCATTTTAGTGGTGTATAGAGCCAAAAAGATTAGAATTGTGTCAATGTCCCGTCGGAAGGAGGATGCTGACGTGACACGTCAGAGCGTGGGGAGGGGCCTGGTGGCGGCGCTGGTGTGAGGGAGCTGGGGCTGGATGGTCGGACCGAGCGGCGTGAGAGCAGAGCGGGGTGAGAGCCCGCAGTGGGAATGGCAAAGGAAGCCCCGGGACAGACCTCCACACACTGCATCACTACAGTACTACTGCAGTTGCTGGGAGAAGCTGGAGGCTGATGGTTCCTCCATGTGAGAGGCTTGTCCCTGTGCAGCTGGACGAGCGCTACTCCCCCTGTGTGATTTCCCCCCCCCCCACAGCACTTCTCACATCCCTACAAGCCACCCGGGGCTGATACCAGTCTGAGAGAAGATAAGTGAAGATAAGAGGAACAGCGGTGGTGCATACAAGCAGCCTGCGATACCGGTGAACCAGGACGTCTCTGGCACGGTGCAATCAACAGCTGAGCGCAATATCCTGCAGAAAACAAGTATTGGGCTCAGAGCTACCCGGAAGGTATGGAGATAAGATAAGGACTCATCCCAAGGTATGAAAATTAACCCTCTCTCACCTCAAAGAACCGTAGTATCAAGCCTCTGAAAATTAAGGAAGAGGGGGGGCAGGAAAAGAAAGGAAAGTATATCTAAAGTTATTTAAAGATATTTAAAGTGACTTGCCTAAATAACTATTTCCACTGATTGTATGGTACACTGTATGGCACACTATAAACTTTCTCCTGTGCACCTATCTACCCCTCTGTTTGTGCTAAGCAATATTAAAGAGATTTTTAAGAGATCGCTTTCCACATAAAAATAAAATATTGGGATGGACATTTGGTTGGAAAACTATTGAATACAACATACGCTAGGATATCTCAACAGGCCCCTGAAAAAGAATATACCATCATAATAGTGGTGTGCTCCCAGCCCTTAGGGGTCTAGCTGGATAGTCTGCTACCTGCGCCCCTCTGGTTAAATACAAGTTGCAGCGTTGGGTAAATAAAGAGGAAGCAATATGAGAGGTCGATCACAAAAAGCAGCAGAACCCAAGACCCCAAGAGAAAGCCTAAATTCCAGCACAATCCAGAAATATCTTAGAGACGCAAGTGCAAAAAGTCCAGGGTTGGAAAAGAAACAAACAGGAACAAAAGAGAAAAAGAAAGAACTGGCGAAACAAAAGGGGGAACAGGGGGAGAGGTCCAGGGAGGAGCTGGAGCAGGCAAGAGGGCCTGATTGCAGTGAGCTGGAGGAGCAGAGAAACAACGCTCTATTCCCAACCAAGTCAGAAATGCTGGAAATGTTTTCCAAGTTAGAAAACTCTATAAAGTCAGAGATATTGAATGTACGCATTGACACGGGCCACCTGTTGCAAAGAGTAGAGGTGGCAGAGGAAGTATCAGGAAACCAGGCTAAAGACATACTAGAATTAAAATCGCAGATGAAGAAAATGCAGAGCGACTATCGCATCCTGTTATATAAATTAGAAGAGCAAGAGAATCAAAGTCGTTGCCAAAATTTGCAGATTAGATCTCTACCTGAACAACTGAATGAAGATCTGGGGATCAAAATGAAAAACATTTTTAACCCAATCCTGGGCAGACGGGAGGATGAGACCCTAAAGATAGACAGGGTACACAGGATTAGAAAGCCCCCAAACCTGAGACAGGACACACCCAGAGATGTAATTATTAAATTCCACTCATATGAAGATAAAGAAAAAATCTGGAGAGGACTTTGGGGCGCTCCCCCAGTTTGTTTTGAGAGCACGGAATTACAAATATTTTCGGATCTATCAGCAGGAACTCTGGCGTGAAGAAGACAGTTAAGACTGCTGCTTGATTTACTAAGAAAGTCCAACATAAAGTACAGTTGGGGATTTCCTTCATCCCTAGTAGTCCTGAAAGAGGGAAGATCGATTAGGCTGAGGTTCCTGGAAGACCTCCAGGACTTTTGTGAAAATTTGGGCATTCCCGTACCCCATATTCCTGGATAAAAGTTGCAAGGACTCTCTTTTTTTTAGACTCCAGAGAGGAGCTTGTTTTTGGACTGGGGCGCTTATTGGTACAGGGTTTACCTTTTCCTCAAACAATAAATTATAATTATTATGACTTGGGATGGTGGGGGAGTTGGGGTGGGTGGGGGGGGGCTAATATAGGTAAAATGTGATGCTGGTGTGGGGGGTCTCGGGGGAGGGTGGGGTTTGGTTTGAACCACCCGTCCCTGCTCCTCCCCCCTCCCCGCTTGTTGCGGGGGGGGGCACAGGTGGCCGGGCCGGACAGAGGCCGGGGATGGAGGGAGGGGAGCTGGGGGGATTTAGGGAGGGAGGGGGAGTGTGGATTTCTATCCTGCTGGGATGTGAACAAATTCCATTTGTAAGGTTGTTGATGTTAGGCAGTCAAAACCCCTTAATTGATCAGAAAAAATGGTAGAGTTAAACTTTTTATCATACAATGTGAAGGACCTGAACTCTCCGGTTAAGAGACACAAAGTATTAAAAGAGCTACATCATTATAGAGCAGATGTGGTATTCCTCCAGGAGACTCACCTTGCCCTGGATACAAGTATTAGTTTATACAAATGTGAAGAGAGAGACAAAGCTCTCTTTGGTAGAGTGGGATTTTTGAGGGGAGATAATGTATCTGTTAACGGTGAGCCAATCCAGCAATGGTTAATAGAAAAGTATACATTTTATTGAAAATATTTTAAAATATACATTACAGAAATGACAACCAAGCATCAGGATGACCATGCAATAGCTTGTGTTCAAAAATCATTTGTGATCAGCCAGCCAACATGTTTCACATATATTTTGCTTCGTCAGGGCATTAAGGACATCACTGATTTTATCTAGATTGCATACAAAATATGAATTATTATTGTAGTTATAAATACATTTTAACCATAAACAGATAGAAACCATAATAAATAATACATGACAAAAATATAGTTGTGCTTACCTAGTCTATTGCAAGTCGAAAGGACAAAAGAGCAGCCACCTCCACAGCAAAAAGCCCCCTAGTACATTACCCGGAGCAAAAAGCCCATGGGTGCCATATCCCAATGGGCAGTGCCGATAGGGGAACTGGACCGTGCAGAAAGATAGGCAAGGTCTGGCAGAAAAATTAAAGATATGATGAAGGGAAAATTAATTTATGATTATAATGTTACAAAAAGAAAAAAATATATCTTAAAAAATATCAAGAAAAAAAAAGGGGGGGGGGGTTAAGGAGAGATACTGTGCCAGCTGCCCCACAATGTGGGCAGTAAATTGAGGGGTAGACTAAATAGTCTACCCCCCTAAATGGCAGACTAATGTAGGTATTTATCAGACTTAATAAAGGTCGACATCAGGTATCTACAAACATTGACCTGGTTTTGGTGAAAAAATAAAATGTAACATTTTTATATAATTATATGTATAAAATTATTGCCATAGAGATCAAAAATATAAACACAGATATTTAGAGGGGGAAGAACAAAAATAATATGGGTGGGGGATGTAAGATAATATGACACCCAATCCATCTAGTGAAGCATTGCATAGAGTGCTGGCCAGTCAATGGGACAGAGGCACGCCAAAACACCGGAGCGTAGCATACATATCTCCCACAGGCCAACAGGCAACCCCCCAGGTACAAAATACATGACAGGTCGCCAGCATTCATAAATATGGAAAGGAAAGCATAGGGCATATAGCTCACCTGGTAGTTGAGTACAGCGGGACTATAAGATCCTGGTGATGGCAAAGGCAGCCAGCGCTCGCCAGTTCCGATGGGGGACCGCAGGGTGCGTCTATTAGACAGCACACCGGCGTCCCCATCTTAAATCGGCACAGTCCTACCGGAAGTGAAAAGGACGGAAGCGACCTCCAGCATCACTTCCGGTCTGGACGTCCCTGCAAAGATGCGCATGCACTTGCAGGGAGTGTGCACACGCATTGCCCACGTCATGCTGAAGAGCGTGAAGGGCATACGAGGGCGGACATAAAGCTCCGCCCTCTCATGCAGGGACGTCCGAATCCCCCTACCTAAGGCTGTATGCAAACCAGGCAGAGCACACGGCGGCATTGGCTCAGAGGGGTCACTCAATGGTCCTATGAGGACCACAGTAGCAAATGAAAAACATATATTAAATAAAAAATTGTATATAAGTATTAGGTTATACTCTCCCGCATTGCCTGTCTGGTTTTATAGTGATCTCCATAAGGAGAGCTAAGGGGGTTGCAATTGGGTTTTCAAGGTTGGCTAGTTTCACCTTAATTAATAGATTAATGGACCCTGAGGGCGGCTATCTTTTAATGAAGGGTAAGCTGGGGGGTAAAATAATCATTCTCGCTAATGTTTATTGTCCGCACAAAAAAACGACCGTATTCTTAAAGCAGGTGCTGGACAGTCTGATGGAGTTTAAGACAGGGGGAGGTAGTCCTGGCAGGAGATTTTAATTTCTGTCTTAATCCTGCTTTGGATAGCAGGGCAGAGCCGATCCTAGGGTCACAGACACCTGGGTGCAGAAATATTTCTGGCGCCCCCACGTGGGCGTGGTCATCTTACCAACTCCTTCACTTTACAAATGTTTCTATGGCAATGACTCAACACAGAAATGCTCCCCTAAAAAGTCTTTGTTACACTAGGATCCTCCCATGATCTCTTAACAATAAAGCAAATACAGGAAGAGCGTACACTACTGAGACCTGGAGGGGAGTCTCTGTGATGCACACAGAGAGGGCTTCTGTTAGAGAGTCTGTTAGAGAGAGCCCCCAGGCATAGTACAGGAGATGGTCAGAGACTGTAGACATGATACAAGAGATGGTCAGAGACTGCAGACATAGTACAGGAGATGGTCAGAGACTGCAGACATGTTACAAGAGATGGTCAGAGACTGCAGACATAGTACAGGAGATGGTCAGAGACTGCAGACATCTTACAAGAGATGGTGAGAGACTGCAGACATCTTACAAGAGATGGTCAAAGAATGCGGATGTATTACAGGAGATGGTCAGAGACTGGAGATATAATCCAGGAATTGGTCAGAGACTGCAGACATTATACAAGAGATGGTCAGAGACTGCAGACATGACACAAGAGATGGTCAGAGACTGCAGACGTTACAAGAGATGGTCAGAGACTGCAGACATAGTACAGGAGATGGTCAGAGAATGCGGACATATTACAGGAGATGGTCAGAGACTGCAGACATACTACAGGAGACAGTCAGAGACTGGAGATATAATACAGGAATTGGTCAGAAACTGCAGACATTATCCAAGAGATGGACAGAGACTGCAGACATGACACAAGAGATGGTCAGAGACTGCAGACATAATACAAGATTTGGCCAGAGACTGCAGACATGCTACAGGAGATGGTCAGAGACTGGTCAGACTACAGACATAGTACAGGAGATGGTCAGAGAATACGAACATATTACAGGAGATGGTCAGAGACTGCAGACATACTACAGGAGATGGTCAGAGACTGCATACATGTTACATGAGATGGTCAGAGACTGCAGACATACTACAGGAGACAGTCAGAGACTGCAGACATGTTACAAGAGATGGTCAGACTGCAGACATATTACAAGAGATGTTTAGAGACTGCAGACATACTACAGAAGATGGTCAGAGACTGCAGATATGTTACAAGAGATGGTCAGAGACTGCAGACATAGTACAGGAGATGGTCATAGACTACAGACATAATACAAGAGATGGTCAGAGACTGCAGTTCTCTTGAACGTTAGTAGATAATGGCCGATCGGCCCTCTCACCTGACCCAGCGATACAGCAACAACGGTTCTTCTGATCAGGAGTCAGCTCACTCTGAATTGCCCGTGGCGACTCCGCTGGGGAGAGCCCAGATCTGTATTCCTGCAATGACTCCATTCCTTTCTCCACCAGGGATGGCGCCAGGCTGTGTGGCTTTCCCTCTGGTGGCGCAGGGCAGCGGGGTTCTCTCTCTGATGGTGTTCCCTCAGCACTGTCCTCTCCCTCTGGAGTCCTAGGTGTACTTCCCTGAAAGCTTTCCCGGGCCCCTGGCTCTCTCTCTCCCATTCAGCTGAGCATGCTGTGTGGGCTGCAGTTTCCATGTTACAGTGGGGCTGCCAGTCCTCGGGGCTACATGTCCCACAATCCTCTTCTTTGCTCCTTTTTTTTTTTTCCCTGGCTGATATGAAGGCAGGGGAAGAAACATAGTGCGTCACTCACTAGTACAGCAGCACGCAAGGAGGAGAGGGAGAGGGGAAATAAGAGCCCGCGGTTGCAGTGGTTCACTAGGCTTGGTGTCACCCAGTGCGGTAAAAGATGGTGTTACCCCCCTCCACCAACTATAGTCGCCGCCTCAGTACAGACCCCCCTCCACTAAGTGCAGACCCCCCACTAAGTATAAACACCTCTCTCAGTACAGACCTCCCATCAGTATAGACCCCCCTCAGGACAAACCACCCCACTCCATTAGTACAGACCCCCCAGAACAAACCCCCCCTCCATTAGTACAAACCCCCCAGAACAAACCACCCCTCCTTCATTAGTACAGACCCCCCAGAACAAACCACCCCCCCTCCATTAGTACAGAACCCCCAGAACAAACCAACCCCCTCCATTAGTACAGACCCCCAGAACAAACCACCCCCTTCCATTAGTACAGACCCCCCAGAACAAACCACCCCCTCCATTAGTAAATACCCCCCCTCCATTAGTACAGACCCCCCAGAACAAACCACCCCCTCTATTAGTACAGACCCCTAGGACAAACCCCCTCTCCATAGTACAGACCCCCCCAGAACAAACCACCCCCCTTTATTAGTACAGATCCCCCGACAAACCACCCCCCTGCATTAGTACAGACCCCCCGGCCAAACTACCTCCCCTACATTAGCATAGACCCCCAGGACAAACCACCCCCACATTAGTATAGACCACCCCAGAACAAACCACCCCTTCCTACATTAGTATAGACCCCCCCAGGACCAAACCACCCCCTCTACATTAGTATAGACCCCCAGGACAAACCACCCCCTCTACATTAGTATAGACCCCCCAGGACAAACCACCCCCCCAATTACTATAGACCCCCTAGGACAAACCACCCATCCTACATTAGTATAGACCCCCCAGGACAACCCCCCCCACATTACTATAGCCCCCCCAGGACAAACCACCCCCCTACATTAGTATAGACCCCCCAGGACAAACCACCCCCCTACATTAGTATAAACCCCCCAGAACAAACCACCCCCCTACATTAGTATAGACCCCCCCAAGACGAAACCCCCCTACATTAGTATAGACCCCCCAGGATGAAACCACCCCCCACATTAGTATAGACCCCTCCAGAACAAACCACCCCCCTACATTAGTATAGACCCCCAGGACGAAACCACCCCCCTACATTAGTATAGACCCCCCAGGACAAACCACCCCCCTACATTAGTATAGACCCCCCAAGACAAACCACTCCCCTAAATTACTATAGACCCCCCAGGACAAACCACCCATCCTACATTAGTATAGACCCCCCAGGATGAAACCACCCACCCTACATTAGTATAGACCCCTCAAGAACAAACCACCCCCCACATTAGTATAGACCCCCCCAGGAGGAACCCACCCCCCTACATTAGTATAGACCCCCCAGGATGAAACCACCCCCCTACATTAGTATAGACCCCCCAGGACAAACAACCTCCCACATTACTATAAACCCCCAGGACAAACCCCTCCCCCTACATTAGTATAGACCCCCAGGACAAACCAACCCCCCTACATTAGTATAGACCCCCCAGGACAAACCACCCCCCCTACATTAGTATAGACCCCCAGGACAAACCACCCCCCCTACATTAGTATAGACCCCCAGGACAAACCACCCCCATACATTAGTATAGACTCCCCAGGACAAACCACCTCCCTACATTAGTATAGACCCCACAAGACAAACCACCCCCCTACATTACTATAGACCCCAGGACAAACCACCCATCCTACATTAGTATAGACCCCCCAGGACAAACCACCCCCCCACATTACTATACCCCCAGGACAAACCACCCCCCACACATTAGTATAGACCCCCCAGAACAAACCACCCCCCTACATTAGTATAGACCCCCCCAGGATGAACCCCCTACATTAGTATAGACCCCCAAGGATGAAACCACCCCCTACATTAGTATAGACCCCACAGGATGAAACCACCCCCCACATTAGTATAGACCCCTCCAGAACAAACCACCCCCCCTACATTAGTATAGACCCCCCAGGACGAAACCACCCCCCTACATTAGTATAGACCCCTCAAGAACAAACCACCCCCCCACATTAGTATAGACCCCCCAGGACAAAACCACCCCCCTACATTAATATAGACCCCCCAGGACGAAACCACCCCCCTTACATTAGTATAGACCCCCAGGACCAACCACCCCCCCACATTACTATAGACCCCCAGGACAAACCCCTCCCCCTACATTAGTATAGACCCCCCAGGACAAATCAACCCCCCTACATTAGTATAGACCCCAGAACAAACCACCCCCCCTACATTAGTATAGACCCCCCCAGGACAAACCACCCCCCTACATTAGTATAGACCCCCCACAACAAACCACCCCCTACATTAGTATAGACTCCCCAGGACAAACCATCCCCCTACATTAGGTTAATTTAAAACACCCGGGCGGCAGCTGGAGAGGAGAGGACAGTGTGCAGCCGCGCCGCCCGGGTGGAGCGTGTCAGGCTTAGGCAGCATGCGTCAGTAAGACACAGGAGGTTGGAGAAGGAGAACTGGAACACGTTGGGCATGGGCACGGGCACAGGCCGCCCCCCCAGTGACATCACTGCGCGGCTGGTCTCTCACACAGAGACAGCCGCTCCAATCTAATTTTGCTCTCCTCCTCTGACAGGAGGAGGGAGGAGGGAGGGGGGATGGGCTTCGGCACTCGGCAGGTCGAGGCGGCGACCAGCAGAGAGAGCCGCCTATGTACAAGGAAGAGGAAGAGGAGGGAGGGGAGCACTCTGGCACTTCAGCGCCCCCACCTCTGTGGTGCCTGGGTGCACTGCACCCCGTGCACCCCGTCCAGGATCGGCCCTGGTCCCGGGCACAGGGGACAAGTAAGGCCCAAATAAAGAAGATTGGGCGTAAGCTGCATCAATGTCACATTATGGATGTGTGGAGAGTGCAGCATGCAAAAGTAAATGATTATACCTTCTTTTCCCCTGTGCATGGGAGGTACTCAAGACTAGATTATATCAGGACAGATCATAGTTTACTGGATTTAGTGGAGGAAACCAGAATAGAAATAACTACGCTATCGGACCATGCGCCGATCTCAATGAGGATTAGGTTACCGGGGCCCCAAAGCCAACCATTCTCATGGAAGCTAAATGAAAATCTACTAAAAGATGATAAAACAGCAGAAATAGTACAAAGTGAGATTGAGAGATTGAATTCTTCTTTAAGGCTAATGAAATGGGTGAAATAGCTGCCTCTACACTTTGGGAGGCTTTCAAGGCATATATTAGGGGGATCCTTATTTCCATTGGTGTAAGGGAAAAAAAAGAGATTAAAAAGAAGGGTAAAACTTATAGAGGAAATACATTTATTGCAACAAGAACATAAAAAATATAAGGGACATCATCAGGAAAGCTTTCACCAGCTGACCATTAAAAGGGAGGAGTTAAGGGACTGTCTGGAGCAGGATTCGAAGAGGGCCCTAAATAAAATAACAAGAGATAGATACTTTTGGGGGAACAAGTCAAGCAAGCACCTCGCGACATTATTGAAAAGGAAGAGAGACCTGAACTTTATTGAGAAAATCCAAAATAAAAAGGGCAAGGTAGTATCTACAACTAAAGGTATAGCAGAAAAGTTCAGGAAGTGCTATGAGGCACTCTACACTGTAGGACAAAAGGGACAGTCTGAACAGATAGAGAATAGGTGGAAGAATTCCTGAACGAAGCAGGGGTGTCAGGGCTGTCTGAGGGAGACAGGACTGACATGGATAGTCCCATAACTGAAGCAGAAATCTACTCCGCATTAAAGGATTCCCCTTTGGGAAAGAGCCCGGGCCCAGACGGGTTTACTACTTTTTTAAAAAAAAATATAAAAAAAAATTGGTTCCAAAGCTCTGCCATTACTGGAACGATCTGGGTACCAAATGCGTAATGGGGGAGGATTCACTATCTGCAACTATCACCCTGATACTAAAAGAGGGAAAAAATAATATGCTGTTCTCCAGCTATAGGCCTATTGCCCTCCTAAATGCGGACACCAAACTATATGCCAAGGTTTTGGCGGTCAGGCTGAAAGATAAAATGAAGACCAAGTGGGTTTCATTCTGGGTAGAGAGGGTAGGGACAATGAAGTGCGTTCGTTGCTCCTTCTCGAGTCTACCAAGTCTGGTGGGTCCCCAGCTCTATTCCTGTCGATGGACGCCGAGAAAGCGTTCGACAGGGTAGACTGGGGACTCATGATTAAAACACTGGAATTTATGGGAGTAGGCCCAAGATTTATCACATGGGTTAGTATTTTATATAACCACCCGCTGACATCTGTTAAAGTTAATGGGGTCCTTTCAAGACCATTCATGATGGAGAATGGAACCAGACAAGGGTACCCATTGTCTCCCCTTTTATTTGTTTTATCCTTGGAACCCTTGCTGGCATTTATCCGAAACAACCCAGATTGTAGTGGGATAAGGATAGGAACAGAGGAACACAAACTAGCGGCGTTTGCTGATGATGTCCTTTTGTACATTACTAACCCTAGGATTATGATTCCAAACTTGCTGCAGATTCTAAAAAGATATGGTGACATCTCAAATTTCAAGATAAACCTCAGCAAGTCTGAAATCTTAAACATCAACATAGATAAACAGGAAGAAGAAAAACTTTCAAGGGAATTTCATTTTCCCTGGAGAAAGCACATAAAATATTTAGGCGTTAAACTATCCAATTCCCTGAAGAAATTGTACTTAATAAACTACATACCCTTATTAGATTTAATCAAGAAATAAAAAACATGTCCACGCGCCCACTTTCTTGGATCGGACGCATAAATACAGTAAAAATGGTGTTGGCCCTGAAAATCCTTTATAAATTCCAGATGCTTCCAATTTCCCTACCACAGCCATATATGAGAGCCCTACGAGGCCTAATTGCGAGGTTTGTCTGGTGTATCAAAAAGCCACGAATTGCATATAAGGTTTTGACTAGGGGGAAAAAACAGGGAGGGCTTGCTCTACCGGATTTTAATAAATATTATCTCAGTGACACTTTCACGGGTTATGGAATGGTCAAGGGAGGCCTCGGATAAGAGATGGGTTAATATCGAACAGAGCTTGAGCAGCACACATTTAAGATACATTATATGTAACCCCCCAAAATACAGAGCACTAAGCACAAACACATCTGATTTAACACACAATACACTAAAATTATGGGATCAGATTCACACTCAAAATAAATGGTATTATAACTCTCCTTTGATTTATTTGAAGGATAATACATTTTTTGAACCAGGGATGAGGGAGGTGGGGGGGAATTGGATTAAGAATGGTAATATAAAATTAAAAGATTTAATTAAAGAAGGAAAAATTCACACATTTCACGATTTGAGAACCGAGACAGATCTTATGGAGATTGAGATGTGGCGGTACATCCAGTTGTCACATTTTGTAAAGAAACTCCCGAAACCAATTAGAGGTGAAGAAGATTATAGGCTGCTTGAGCAGCTTTACCAGAGAGAAAATTCTAGAAATATCATTTCTCGACTGTATAAAATTTTAATTACCAGAGAGGAACTGGACGTACCTCCCTATATCAAGAAATGGGAAAGGGAATTGGGGAAACAATGTAGTAATCACATGTTAGGAAAAATTTTGAAAATGATGCATACTTCTTCAGTTAGCATCAGGATGACGGAAACAAATTTTAAGTGTCTAGCAGAGTGGTATGCGACACCAGACAAACTTAGTAAATTCCAACCGGAGAAATCTGGGGAATGTTGGAGAGGGTGTAAAAACATTGGTACAATGGCCCATATATGGTGGGAGTGTCCCATCATTAAAGCGTATTGGAAGAAAATTATACTCTTAATAAAGGAAATTACCAATAAGACTATACAGGAAGATGCATGGACCTGTTTATTCCATGGGACAGAGGAGTCAATTAAGCAATACCAAACATCTATAGTTCCCATTTTGTTGGATGCTGCTAATATAAACTTGAGAATGGTTGTTCTGCGTAAATGAAATTTACAGCATAGAGTGCGTGGAGGGTACTGAATCAGAACCTGACGAGGGGGCTGAACAAAAAGATAAATGGGCAGGGTGGCAGAGGTTTAAGAATACTTGGAGGTATGTGGAGGAGATTATTGGCTAAAGTTTAAACGGGTATAAAACAAGGGAACTATGAGAGGAAATCAGGTTTTGGATTTACACTATAGTATTTCAGCAGGGCAAGGATGGGAGGGGGGCGGTTATTTTGTATGAAGAGGGTTATCAGAGAAGGATTTATATTATATGTATGTCAATGTACGGATTTTAGTTTTGTATTTGGAAAATATAAATAAAGAATTAAAAAAAAAAAAGAATTGTGTCGATGTCCCAATATTTATGGACCTGACTGTAACAGCAATTAATAAATCGAGACTATGGTTATCTGTTGGTGAAACCATCCCTTCTTAAAGGGGAAGCAACATGTAAACACTAAATCTATCCAAGGGAACTGCAGACCAGTATGCATGTTCCTAATTTAACAAAATATACACAATAGTAAGCAGTCAATCAATGTATAATAGACAGTAAAATGTATATTTATTCAGCATAGGTTCTCTTATAGGTTAGAGTAGAGAACACACTGTGCAGTTGGTCCCTTGACTGTGTTTAGTTTACCCATATGATATCAATCGTATACAAAGGCATCTGATGAAATATTGGAAGCAGGGTTAAATTAGCATTCTTTTGCTGGTTAACTTGGATGTAAAGATTTGGCCAGAGGCCATAGCTTTTGAACAAATGGAAGATCCAAGGAATGTGTGTCCTGACATGTACAAGTATAAATGTTTTTCTTTTGTAGGATCTATTTGTAAATAGTCACTTTAACATGATAACTGAACTTTCATTTTTAGTATATAGTAAGTGGTAGGACCAGGGGGGTGCTTGGGTGTATTATAGCATGACCAAATATTTTGTTAGCATCCCCATCAGCAGCCAGCATTTTCAGAGTTTGCATTTAAGCAGGACCAAAGGCAAACCTTTCTTTCTCATTTTGGATAGATTAAGTTAGGGTTATAACCCCTGTCACTTTTTTTCTCATTGGAGATATTTTCCTTCACTTTCTGTCCCATAGCCAAAACAGGAGGTAAGAGGAAATCCCTTCAAAGTGATGGAATCCCTGGTTGTCACCAGGGTCATTATCACTAGTCTCCTCATTGGAAGATATCCAGTCTTTTCCTTTTCTGATGATGACCCAAGATTTGGAATGTGACTTTTACTTTCATTTTCAGCGATAATAATAAACAGGACCAATTGAGAGGGTGAAGCTCCCTAAAAGTGGCAAAAACGGCAATAAAAACCTGAGAGGTGTTGTTATCCATCTCCACCCTGTCCAAAACTAAACTAAAACTACAATTGGTTCAGACTGGGACTTGAGGGGGGCTAGATGGGGTATGTTGCTTTAGTTAGATGTGCATAAAGCTCTCGATTCCCTATCCTGGGATTATCTATTTTACGCTATCACTCGCTATGGCTTCGGCTCGCGGTTATTGTTGACACTTCGGGTACTTTATAACGCTTCCATTACATCTCTACTGGTCAAAGGATATTCATCTAGACCCCTCCCTATTCATAGGGGTACCAGGCAAGGCTGCCCCCTCTCCTTGTTTATTTTAGCTCTTGAGCCCTTGGCAATAAAAATCGCCAACTGTACAGAGATACAGGCCATTGAGGGGATAGAGAGCATAAATGCGCTCTCTTTGCTGACGATATCCTAACGATGATGTCTTCTCTCATTACCTCCATCCCCATTCTTTATGCAAGACTTTGATCTTTTTCATAGATATCCGGTCTTAAGAAAAACCATGCGAAATCTCAGGTATTAAATGTATCGCTGGAGGATATTACTGTTCAAGCTCCTTAACCGACCTATACATTCAAATGGCAGTCTGAGACCCTCCCCTAGGTATTCATCTTCCGTGCACACTTTATATTCACAAAATTATCCTCACGTTATAAAGAAAACACACAGCAGATTTGGCTAAATGGCAAATCAATCCTCTATCATTGTTTGGCAGACTGTATTCTTTGAAGATGGATGTTCTTTGAAGGATCTTATATTTATTTCACAGCAGTGGCACTCAACATGTCTGATCTGGTTGCATTTCAAAGTAAAATGTTTTTGTTTATTTGGGGGGACAAGGGGCCCCAGGTGAATAAGAATTCTTAGTACATTGTCAAGAAGAGGGGTGGTTTGGGGGTCCCGGATTTGGTTAAATATTTTTATGCATCCCAGTTAGTGCAGTTGATTTGATTTAATACTACAAGGTCCTATCCATTATAGATGCGGGCAGAATCTTGTTCTTGCCCATCTAGACGGATTTCATATATGTTATGGCTGCAATCTAAAGAACAGCCCACCATATTGTGCCCTTGCTTATCATTTTTCTTTGGGAAATGGGATAAACTCTCCAGAGCTATAAATTGAAATCCCCTTATAGCCCTTTGGCCCCGTTGTTTCAAAATCTGGAGTTCACCCAGGCCTTGGCCCCCAAACTTTTGATTGGTGTCTTAACAAAGGATTTTTACATTTAATGCATCTGTGTGCTGACCTGGCAAATCTTGATAGAGAAACATCAATTACCAGAGTTTTTTTCTATATTCTCAGATAGCGCATGAATTAATTTAAACACAAATCTGATATAATGTCTGTCACGTATGGAATATTTATGCAATAAATTTGATACGCTTAAGGGCCATATATCGGAAATATATGCTATTTTAATATCTGATGCCACAAAACAAGATTATATAGAGGCTGACGAAGGTGGCACGGGCTAGCTTCCGAAATGCATTCCAATTGGTCCCCACAATGGACGGGCTAACAGTTCCTTTTACACTCCTGCTGGAGAGAAATACACATCCTGGAAGGCATCCTCATGCCGGATGACTCATACCAGCCTTGAGGGCAGCCATATGCCGACTCCTCCGTGATGGTTCTTTGGCTCATCCTGCTTCCTCTTCAAGGCTTTTCATACCATACCGGATAGAGACTCCAGTCCAAGACTCACATTTGGACCTTCCCTTATGATCTGTCATTCCTCACCCCACCTGCTTGTGAGTGCATCTTAATACTATGTCTTATTTTAACTTATATTAAAAACTGTGCTACACTATGCCTGCGTGGCGCCATCTTTCCTTGCCCTCTTGTTTTACAGATTGTGGATCCTCAGTCCACTTTTGAACAGGCAGCCTGCAAGCATCCAATTGTGTTAACCAGACTTTCAGATATTGATTCTCATACCTCCGGAAACATAGATTTTTTTATTGATTCTAATATTTCCAATTTTGCTATATTTTATGATTATGGGACTAGCACAGAGTTAGAGCTGTAATATTTTGTGTTTTTGTTTTTTATATGGAGAGATGGGAAAATTACCTGAATGAATCTCTGGAATTAGATGAGTGGCATTCATTAGCCCAAAGTGCCTTGAGGTCACTCATTAACACTTCAATCATCGAAACAAATTATAAGGTGCTCATGAGGTGGTATATGGTCCCTGTCAGGCTGGTTTCTCATGTCCCGGGGGCTTTTCCAAGTTGCTTTCGTGGCTGTGGCTAGGAGGGGACAGCATTTTACATCTGATGACAATGCCTTGAGGTAAGTTATTTCTGGATTCATGTATAAAACTACTCTCTCACCCAGGTTAACTTGAAAAGTCCCCGAGATCAGCACTATTGGGCAACACTGGTGGAGAGTGTCCCGAGTAGGGATGAGCTTCGAGCTCGAGTCGAACTCATGTTCTACTCGAACATTGGCTGTTCGCAAGTTCGCCGAACAGCGAACAATTTGGGGTGTTCGCGGCAAATTCGAATGCCGCGGAACACCCTTTAAAAGTCTATGGGAGAAATCAAAAGTGCTAATTTTAAAGGCTTATATGCAAGTTATTGTCATAAAAAGTGTTTGGGGACCTGGGTCCTGCCCCAGGGGACATGGATCAATGCAAAAAAAAGTTTTAAAAACGGACGTTTTTTCAGGAGCAGTGATTTTATTAATGCTTAAAGTCAAACAATAAAAGTGTAATATCCCTTTAAATTTCGTACCTGGGGGGTGTCTATAGTATGCCTGTAAAGGGGCGCATGTTTCCCGTGTTTAGAACAGTCTGACAGCAAAATGACATTTTGAAGGAAAAAACTCATTTAAAACTACCGCGGCTATTGCATTGCCGACAATACACATAGAAGTTCATTGATAAAAACGGCATGGGAATTCCCCACAGGGCAACCCCGAACCAAAATTAAAAAAAAAAAATGATGTGGGGGTCCCCCTAAATTCCATACAAGGCCCTTCGGGTCTGGTATGGATATTAAGGGGAACCCCAGCCAAAATTTAAAAAAAAAATTGACGTGGGGTTCCCCCTAAATTCCATACCAGACCCTTCAGGTCTGGTATGGATTTTAAGGGGAACCCCGCGCCAAAAAAAAAAAAAAAAAAACGGCGTGGGGTCCCCCTAAAAATCCATACCAGACCCTTATCCGAGCACGCAACCTGGCAGGCCGCAGGAAAAGAGGGGGGGACGAGAGTGCGGCCCCCCCCCCCTCCTGAACCGTACCAGGCCACATGCCCTCAACATTGGGAGGGTGCTTTGGGGTAGCCCCCCAAAGCACCTTGTCCCCATGTTGATGAAGACAAGGGCCTCATCCCCACAACCGTGGCCGGTGGTTGTGGGGGTCTGCGGGCGGGGGGCTTATCGGAATCTGGAAGCCCCCTTTACCAAGGGGACCCCCAGATCCCGGCCCCCCCCCTGTGTGAAATGGTAAGGGGTTACTTACCCCTACCATTTCACTAAAAAACTGTCAAAAATGTTAAAAATGACAAGAGACAGTTTTTGACAATTCCTTTATTTAAATGCTTCTTCTTTCTTCCTTCATCTTCTTCTTCTTCTGGTTCTTCTGGCTCTTCTGGTTCTTCCTCCGGCGTTCTCGTCCAGCATCTCCTCCGCGGCGTCTTCTATCTTCTTCTCCTCGGGCCGCTCCGCACCCATGGCATGAGGGGGGAGGCTCCCGCTCTTCTCTTCATCTTCTTCTTCATCTTCTTCTTCTTCTTCTTCTTCTCTTCTTCATCTCTTCTTCCTTCTTCATTTCTTCTGCGGGCCGCTCCGCATCCATGCATGGAGGGAGGCTCCCGCTGTGTGACGGCGTCTCTTCGTCTGACGGTTCTTAAATAACGGGGGGCGGGGCCATCCGGTGACCCCGCCCCCCCTCTGACGCACGGTGAATTGACGGGACTTCCCTGTGACGTCACGGGGAATGCCACAGGGAAGTCCCGTCATGTCCCGTGCGTCAGAGGGGGGCGGGGTCACCGGGTGGCCCCGCCCCCCGTTATTTAAGAACCGTCAGACGAAGAGACGCCGTCACACAGCGGGAGCCTCCCTCCATGCATGGATGCGGAGCGGCCCGCAGAAGAAATGAAGAAGGAAGAAGAGATGAAGAAGAGAAGAAGAAGAAGAAGAAGATGAAGATGAAGAAGAAGATGAAGAAGAAGATGAAGAGAAGAGCGGGAGCCTCCCCCCTCATGCCATGGGTGCGGAGCGGCCCGAGGAGAAGAAGATAGAAGACGCCGCGGAGGAGATGCTGGACGAGAACGCCGGAGGAAGAACCAGAAGAGCCAGAAGAACCAGAAGAAGAAGAAGATGAAGGAAGAAAGAAGAAGCATTTAAATAAAGGAATTGTCAAAAACTGTCTCTTGTCATTTTTAACATTTTTGACAGTTTTTTAGTGAAATGGTAGGGGTAAGTAACCCCTTACCATTTCACACAGGGGGGGGGCCGGGATCTGGGGGTCCCCTTGGTAAAGGGGGCTTCCAGATTCCGATAAGCCCCCCGCCCGCAGACCCCCACAACCACCGGCCACGGTTGTGAGGATGAGGCCCTTGTCTTCATCAACATGGGGACAAGGTGCTTTGGGGGGCTACCCCAAAGCACCCTCCCAATGTTGAGGGCATGTGGCCTGGTACGGTTCAGGAGGGGGGGGGGGCCGCACTCTCGTCCCCCCCTCTTTTCCTGCGGCCTGCCAGGTTGCGTGCTCGGATAAGGGTCTGGTATGGATTTTTAGGGGGACCCCACGCCGTTTTTTTTTTTTTTTTTTTGGCGCGGGGTTCCCCTTAAAATCCATACCAGACCTGAAGGGTCTGGTATGGAATTTAGGGGGAACCCCACGTCAATTTTTTTTTAAAATTTTGGCTGGGGTTCCCCTTAATATCCATACCAGACCTGAAGGGCCTTGTATGGAATTTAGGGGGACCCCCACATCATTTTTTTTTTTTAATTTTGGTTCGGGGTTGCCCTGTGGGGAATTCCCATGCCGTTTTTATCAATGAACTTCTATGTGTATTGTCGGCAATGCAATAGCCGCGGTAGTTTTAAATGAGTTTTTTCCTTCAAAATGTCATTTTGCTGTCAGACTGTTCTAAACACGGGAAACATGCGCCCCTTTACAGGCATACTATAGACACCCCCCAGGTATGAAATTTAAAGGGATATTACACTTTTATTGTTTGACTTTAAGCATTTTTAAAATCACTGCTCCTGAAAAAACGGCCGTTTTTAAAACTTTTTTTTGCATTGATCCATGTCCCCTGGGGCAGGACCCAGGTCCCCAAACACTTTTATTGACAATAACTTGCATATTAGCCTTTAAAATTAGCACTTTTGATTATTCATGTTCGTGTCCCATAGACTTTAACGGTGTTCGCGTGTTCGAACGAATTTTTTTCCTGTTCGCATGTTCTGGTGCGAACCGAACAGGGGGGTGTTCGGCTCATCCCTAGTCCCGAGACATTCTAGAAGATCAATTAACTTTATTTGTGTGGTTGCAAAGATCACTATAGCCAGATCCTGGAGGTCAGCTACTATACGATCACCGTGTAAAACAACACATTCGGTTTAAAATAGAAATGAAAGGCAAAACATTTGTGTATAGTTATAAAAAACATTATAAATACCTTTGTTCCCTTTTTATAAGTGATCACATTCCCTCTGTTCTCAGCTGCATGAGAGCTAGGGGGAGGAGAAGCAGCAGCACACTGAGCTTCCCAATGAATGGCTATGCAGCGGGGGCGTTAAACTGTTCAGGAAATCCTGGAACCCCAGGATTTATTATCTGATATGTAATCCCGCTTACATAGTTCTCCAGCTTGGAGGGTTGGCGCGAGGACAATCGGTTTTACTGTACTTCATGCTTTTCTCTCTTTTCCTAATTTCTTCCTGTCTATCTTCACAGAACATCTCTATTCATTTCAGAGAGACACCCGCTTCTTTTACTTGGATTGCATGGCTATCCTCCCTTCATTAGGAGGTTGCATATGACTTTGCGCATAGTAGGGAGCTACAGTGTTTTGCTAGTTTCTCATTTTTGGCTCTGTCGCCTTATCTTATAGATTAATGTATGACGTCTTTTTGAGCCTTGGTTACATATTGTCCTCATTTAGAGGAGTTTCTGTACATTTTTATTGCAAAATTGGATATAAGGATTTTCTGTACTGCACTACACATATGCAGTTTGGAGGTTATCTTCTTCTCTTTTTCTTTTTGTTGAGAAGTTTAACAGTGAGGATCTCCTGTTTCCACTTTATTTTACTGTATATGTTTTCTGTATGGGAGGGGATCAGTTGCATTGTAATTGTTCTTTGCTACCACACAATGTTACTTTTATCTTCTTTTTTTCTTAAAACTCTTAATAAAGCTATTGACAATGAAAAGTCAATAGACACAGGGCAGTCAAGGACTTTTCTGCAGTCCATAGATCCACTTCCTGTGGCTCTCAACACTTAGTTAGCCTCTGTTAGCAAATTGCTGGGGTTCAGGGCTGTCTGTCTTTGGTAGATTGATATGATCTAAAAGAGAAGAGCAGTTGCCTTTGGCGTGAAGGTAAAGTTGTCTGGAAGAGCATGCGGTATCAGCTTAGGATGGATCTTTGGATTCTCTTCAAGGACAGTAAGTTCAACCCATGCTATGCTCATCCCTATAATTCTTGCTCCAGTGGTGGCAGTGGGAGCTGTGAAGGAAGAGGTGCCCCTGTGACTGACAGCAAGATTCTCAATGGCCACAGGTGTTTTTAAAAGATTTGGTGATCTTACAGAACTATTAGTCAAACATGCTGGCAATTCCATAATTTCCATCACTAGAGATACATGTCACATGTCAATAAATTTGTAGGCTTGCTGGGTTGTTAAATTAATTAGTGGACATCAAGAGAAGTTCATCTTTTTCTAGATATGGCTTGTGTATTGAGGTCATATAATGCCACCGCAATGGCCATGACTCATTAAAAATTAAATTCTAACTCAATACCAACTAGCAAAATAGCTTTATGACCCTGAAGTCAATGAAGGCCTACAGTAGAATCAAAAGTGTGGATGGAGAATTAATGACAAGACAAGAAATCTTCTCCAAGTGCAAAGTTCCCAGTGAAGTTGGGTTGGAATAATTAACCAAAGTGTCTTAAATCGTTCCTGTCAAAATCCATGCCACTGCGCTCTGTGTTTGAGCCGAGCTTAGCATGAATGGGCAGCGGTGGGTGTCCTGTGATTGGCCGAGCGACCTGCTCAGCCAGTCATAGAACACCCACCGCTGCCCATTCATGCTAAGTTCGGCTCAAACACAGAGCGCAGCGGCATGTGAGGGACCAGGGCCGATCCTGGACAGGGTGCACGGGGTGCAGTGCACCCAGGCGCCACAGAAGTGGGGGCGCTGAAGCGCCAGAGTGCTCCCCTCCCTCCTCTTCCTCTTCCTTGTACATAGGCGGCTCTCTCTGCTGGTCGCCGCCTCGACCTGCCGAGTGCCGAAGCCCATCCCCCCTCCCTCCTCCCTCCTCCTGTCAGAGGAGGAGAGCAAAATTAGATTGGAGCGGCTGTCTCTGTGTGAGAGACCAGCCGCGCAGTGATGTCACTGGGGGGGGCGGCCCGTGCCCGTGCCCAACGTGTTCCAGTTCTCCTTCTCCAACCTCCTGTGTCTTACTGATGCATGCTGCCCAAGCCTGACACGCTCCACCCGGGCGGTGCGGCTCTCCTCTCCAGCTGCCGCCCGGGTGTTTTAAATTAACCTAATGTAGGGGGATGGTTTGTCCTGGGGAGTCTATACTAATGTAGGGGGGTGGTTTGTCGTGGGGGGTCTATACTAATGTAGGGGGGGTGGTTTGTCCTGGGGGGGTCTATACTAATGTAGGGGGGGTGGTTTGTCCTGGGGGGGTCTATACTAATGTAGGGGGGGTGGTTTGTCCTGGGGGTCTATAGTAATGTGGGGGGGTGGTTTGTCCTGGGGGTCTATACTAATGTAAGGGGGGTGGTTTCGTCCTGGGGGGGTCTATATTAATGTAGGGGGGTGGTTTTGTCCTGGGGGGTCTATACTAATGTGGGGGGGGTGGTTTGTTCTTGAGGGGTCTATACTAATGTAGGGGGGTGGTTTCATCCTGGGGGGTCTATACTAATGTAGGGGGGGTGGTTTGTTCTGGAGGGGTCTATACTAATGTGGGGGGTGGTTTCATCATGTGGGGTCTATACTAATGTAGGGGGGGTTCATCCTGGGGGGGTCTATACTAATGTAGGGGGGTTCATCCTGGGGGGGTCTATACTAATGTAGGGGGTTGGTTTGTTCTGGGGGGTCTATACTAATGTGGGGGGGGTGGTTTGTCCTGGGGGGTCTATACTAATGTAGGATGGGTGGTTTGTCCTGGGGTCTATAGTAATGTAGGGGGGTGGTTTGTTTTGGGGGGTCTATACTAATGTGGGGGGGTGGTTTGTCCTGGGGAGTCTATACTAATGTAGGGAGGTGGTTTGTCCTGGGGAGTCTATACTAATGTAGGGGGGTGGTTTGTCCTGGGGGGTCTATACTAATGTAGGGGGGTTGGTTTGTCCTGGGGGTCTATACTAATGTAGGGGGAGGGGTTTGTCCTGGGGGTTTATAGTAATGTGGGGGGTTGTTTGTCCTGGGGGTCTATACTAATGTAGGGGGGTGGTTTCATCCTGGGGGGTCTATACTTATGTAGGGGGGGTGGGTTCCTCCTGGGGGGGTCTATACTAATGTGGGGGGTGGTTTGTTCTTGAGGGGTCTATACTAATGTAGGGTGGGTGGTTTCATCCTGGGGGGTCTATACTAATGTAGGATGGGTGGTTTGTCCTGGGGGGTCTATAGTAATTTAGGGGAGTACTTTGTCTTGGGGGGTCTATACTAATGTAGGGGGGTGGTTTGTCCTGGGGGGTCTATACTAATGTAGGGGGGTGGTTTCGTCCTGGGGGTCTATACTAATGTAGGGGGGTGGTTTCATCCTGGGGGGTCTATACTAATGTAGGGGGGGTTTCGTCCTGGGGGGGTCTATGCTAATGTAGGGGGGTGGTTTGTTCTGGGGGGTTTATACTAATGTAGGGAGGTGGTTTGTCCTGGGGGGTCTATACTAATGTAGGATGGGTGGTTTGTCCTAGGGGGTCTATAGTAATTGGGGGGGTGGTTTGTCCTGGGGGGTCTATACTAATGTAGAGGGGGTGGTTTGTCCTGGGGGTCTATACTAATGCAGAGGGGGTGGTTTGGTCCTGGGGGGGGGTCTATACTAATGTAGGAAGGGGTGGTTTGTTCTGGGGTGGTCTATACTAATGTGGGGGGTGGTTTGTCCTGGGGGTCTATGCTAATGTAGGGGGGTGGTTTGTCCTGGGGTCTGTATTAATGTAGGGAAGGTAGTTTGGCCGGGGGGTCTGTACTAATGCAGGGGGGTGGTTTGTCGGGGGATCTGTACTAATAGAGGGGGGTGGTTTGTTCTGGGGGGGTCTGTACTAATAGAGGGGGGTGGTTTGTCTGGGGGGTCTGTACTATGGAGAGGGGGTTTGTCCTAGGGGTCTGTACTAATAGAGGGGGTGGTTTGTTCTGGGGGGTCTGTACTAATGGAGGGGGGGTATTTACTAATGGAGGGGGTGGTTTGTTCTGGGGGGTCTGTACTAATGGAAGGGGGTGGTTTGTTCTGGGGGTCTGCACTAATGGAGGGGGTTGGTTTGTTCTGGGGGTTCTGTACTAATGGAGGGGGGGTGGTTTGTTCTGGGGGGTCTGTACTAATGAAGGAGGGGTGGTTTGTTCTGGGGGGTTTGTACTAATGGAGGGGGGGTGGTTTGTTCTGGTGGGTCTGTACTAATGGAGTGGGGTGGTTTGTCCTGAGGGGGGTCTATACTGATGGGAGGTCTGTACTGAGAGAGGGGTTTATACTTAGTGGGGGGTCTGCACTTAGTGGAGGGGGGTCTGTACTGAGGCGGCGACTATAGTTGGTGGAGGGGGGGTAACACCATGTTTTACCGCACTGGGTGACACCAAGCCTAGTGATGCCACTGCAACCGCGGGCTCTTATTTCCCCTCTCCCTCTCCTCCTTGCGCGCTGCTGTACTAGTGAGTGACGCACTATGTTTCTTCCCCTGCCTTCATATCGGTCAGGGAAAAAAAAAAAGGAGCAAAGAAGAGGATTGTGGGACATGTAGCCCCGAGGACTGGCAGCCCCACTGTAACATGGAAACTGCAGCCCACACAGCATGCTCAGCTGAATGGGAGAGAGAGAGCCAGGGGCCCGGGAAAGCTTTCAGGGAAGTACACCCAGGACTCCAGAGGGAGAGGACAGTGCTGAGGGAACACCATCAGAGAGAGAACCCCGCTGCCCTGCGCCACCAGAGGGAAAGCCACACAGCCTGGCGCCATCCCTGGTGGAGAAAGGAATGGAGTCATTGCAGGAATACAGATCTGGGCTTTACCCAGTGGAGTCGCCACGGGCAATTCAGAGTGAGCTGACTCCTGATCAAAGGAACCGTTGTTGCTGTATCGCTGGGTCAGGTGAGAGGGCCGATCGGCCATTATCTACTGACGTTCAAGAGAACTGCAGTCTCTGACCATCTCTTGTATTATGTCTGTAGTCTATGACCATCTCCTGTACTATGTCTGCAGTCTCTGACCATCTCTTGTAACATATCTGCAGTCTCTGACCATCTTCTGTAGTATGTCTGCAGTCTCTAAACATCTCTTGTAATATGTCTGCAGTCTCTGACCATCTCTTGTAACATGTCTGCAGTCTCTGACTGTCTCCTGTAGTATGTCTGCAGTCTCTGACCATCTCATGTAACATGTATGCAGTCTCTGACCATCTCCTGTAGTATGTCTGCAGTCTCTGACCATCTCCTGTAATATGTTCGTATTCTCTGACCATCTCCTGTACTATGTCTGTAGTCTGACCAGTCTCTGACCATCTCCTGTAGCATGTCTGCAGTCTCTGGCCAAATCTTGTATTATGTCTGCAGTCTCTGACCATCTCTTGTGTCATGTCTGCAGTCTCTGTCCATCTCTTGGATAATGTCTGCAGTTTCTGACCAATTCCTGTATTATATCTCCAGTCTCTGACTGTCTCCTGTAATATGTCTGCATTCTCTGACCATCTCCTGTACCATGTCTGCAGTCTCTGACCATCTCTTGTAACGTCTGCAGTCTCTGACTATCTCTTGTGTCATGTCTGCAGTCTCTGACCATCTCTTGTATAATGTCTGCAGTCTCTGACCAATTCTTGTATTATATCTCCAGTCTCTGACCATCTCCTGTAATACATCCGCATTCTTTGACCATCTCCTGTACTATGTCTGTAGTCTATGACCATCTCCTGTACTATGTCTGCAGTCTCTGACCATCTCTTGTAACATATCTGCAGTCTCTGACCATCTTCTGTAGTATGTCTGCAGTCTCTGACCATCTCTTGTAACATGTCTGCAGTCTCTGACCATCTCCTGTACTATGTCTGCAGTCTCTGACCATCTCTTGTAACATGTCTGCAGTCTCTGACCATCTCTTGTAACATGTCTGCAGTCTCTGACCATCTCCTGTACTATGTCTGCAGTCTCTGACCATCTCTTGTATCATGTCTACAGTCTCTGACCATCTCCTGTACTATGCCTGGGGGCTCTCTCTAACAGACTCTCTAACAGAAGCCCTCTCTGTGTGCATCACAGAGACTCCCCTCCAGGTCTCAGTAGTGTACGCTCTTCCTGTATTTGCTTTATTGTTAAGAGATCATGGGAGGATCCTAGTGTAACAAAGACTTTTTAGGGGACACACATTTCTGTGTTGAGTCATTGCCATAGAAACATTTGTAAAGGGAAGGAGTTGGTAAGATGACCACGCCCACGTGGGGGCGCCAGAAATATTTCTGCACCCAGGCGTCTGTGACCCTAGGATCGGCCCTGTGCGGGACAGAGGAGGACGTGATTGGAGGAGCGGGTCACGTGTGGATGCAGGGTTGGACTGTGTCTGTGAGTAATCGCGCCAGCCCTGCATGCTCCCGGAGTGTCCTATAGCGCTGTGTGTCTCTCATCTGCTCTGTCAGCCGCCCCCTCTCCTCTCTGTCAGACGCCCCCTCTCCTCTCTGTCAGACGCCCCCCTCTCCAGCCGCGCCCCCTCTCCTCTCTGTCAGCCCCCCCTCCTCTCTGTCAGCCACCGCCCCTCTCCTCTCTGTCAGCCGCCCCCCCTCCTCTCTGTCAGCCGCCCCCCCTCCTCTCTGTCAGCCGCCCCCCCTCCAGCCGCCCCCCCTTTCCTCTCTGTCAGCTGCCCCCCCTCCAGCCGCCCCCTCTCTCCTCTCTGTCAGCCACCCCCCCTTCCAGCCACCCCCCCTCTCCTCTCTGTCAGCCGCCCCCTCTCCTCTCTGTCAGCCGCCCCCCTCTCCTCTCTGTCAGCTGCCCCCCTCCTCTCTGTCAGCCGCCCCCCCCTCCAGCCGCCCCCCCTCCTCTCTGTCAGCCACCCCCCTTCCAGCCGCCCCCCCTCTCCTCTCTGTCAGCCGCCCCCCTCCTCTCTATCAGCCGCCCCCCCTCCAGCCGCCCCCCCTCTCCTCTCTGTCAGCCACCCCCCTTCCAGCCGCCCCCCCTCTCCTCTCTGTCAGCCGCTCCCCTCCTCTCTGTCAGCCGCCCCCCCCTCCAGCCGCCCCCCCTTTCCTCTCTGTCAGCTGCCCCCCCTCCAGCCGCCCCCTCTCTCCTCTCTGTCAGCCACCCCCCCTTCCAGCCACCCCCCCTCTCCTCTCTGTCAGCCGCCCCCCTCTCCTCTCTGTCAGCTGCCCCCTCCTCTCTGTCAGCCGCCCCCCCTCCAGCCACCCCCCTCCTCTCTGTCAGCCACCCCCCTTCCAGCCGCCCCCCCTCTCCTCTCTGTCAGCCGCCCCCCTCCTCTCTATCAGCCGCCCCCCCTCCAGCCGCCCCCCCTCTCCTCTCTGTCAGCCACCCCCCTTCCAGCCGCCCCCCCTCTCCTCTCTGTCAGCCGCTCCCCTCCTCTCTGTCAGCCCCCCCCCCTCCAGCCGCCCCCCCTCTCCTCTCTGTCAGCCACCCCCCTTCCAGCCGCCCCCCCTCTCCTCTCTGTCAGCCGCCCCCCTCCTCTCTGTCAGACGCCCCCCCTGCTCTCTGTCAGCCACCCCCCCTCTCCTCTCTGCCAGCCACCCCCCCTCCAGCCGCCCCCTCTCCTCTCTGTCAGCCGCCTCCCTCTCCTCTCTGTCAGTCGCCCCCCTCTCCTCTCTGTCAGTCGCCCTCCCTCTCCTCTCTGTCAGCTGCCCCCCTCCAGTCGCCCCCCCTCTCCTCTCTGTCAGCCGCCCCCCTCTCCTCTCTGTGTGCCGCCCCCCTCCTCTCTGTCTAGACGGAGGTCCTGTGTTGCCGCCCATCCTCCGCCCCGCTCCGCCTACCCCCCGCCCCGCTTTGCTCCCGCCACCCCCTGCCCCACTCCACCCGGCTCTATTGTAACCATGCGGCTGGCAGAGACCTACTAGGAAACGTGTTGTAAGGGAGGGCTCTGCTGGGGAAACCTGATGTAAGGGGGGGCTCCACTGGGGAAACCTGATGTAAGGGGGGCTCCGCTGGGGAAACCTGATGTAAGGGGGGCACCGCTGGGGAAACCTGATGCAAGGGGGGACTCTGCTGGGGGCACCTGATGTAAGGACGGACTCTGCTGGGGGCACCAATGCAAGGACGGACTCTGCTGGGGGCACCTGATGCAAGGACGGACTCTGCTGGGGGCACCTGATGCAAGGACGGACTCTGCTGGGGGCACCTGATGCAAGGATGGACTCTGCTGGGGGCACCTGATGCAAGGACGGACTCTGCTGGGGGCACCTGATGCAAGGACGGACTCTGCTGGGGGCACCTGATGCAAGGACGGACTCTGCTGGGGGCACCTGATGCAAGAACGGACTCTGCTGGGACACCTGATGCAAGGACGGACTCTGCTGGGGGCACCTGATGCAAGGACGGACTCTGCTGGGGGCACCTGATGCAAGGACGGACTCTGCTGGGGGCACCTGATGCAAGGACGGACTCTGCTGGGGGCACCTCATGCAAGGACGGACTCTGCTGGGGGCACCTGATGCAAGGACGGACTCTGCTGGGACACCTGATGCAAGGACGGACTCTGCTGGGACACCTGATGCAAGGACGGACTCTGCTGGGGGCACCTGATACAAGGACGGATGGCTGGTGGCAGGCGACGTGGCAGGTGACACGCTCAGGGATCCCACTGATTTGGCATTATGGTGAGTTGAATTATTTCATTTTATATTACAATGTAATAATAAAAATAATGCACTTCAATCATCCTGACACCATAACAACCAAGGTGCCAGGATGATTGAAGTGCTAACACCAGGTGTTTGGAGAATCTTTATCTGCGGATTGTTAAACTTTCTGGAATACACATATTTCTATTGTTGTGTAGGATCTGGGGCTGCTATCCCTCCATCCCTCCCTCCCTCCCTCCCCCTCCCTCCCTCCCCCCCCCTCCCTCCCTCTCCCTCCCTCTCCCTCCCTCTCCCTCTGCCCCCTCCCTCTCCCTCTGCCCCCTCCCTCCATCCATCCCTCTCCCTCCATCCCTTGTTCATCTCAGACACTAACCACACCCCCTTTGAGCCATGCCCGTTTAAGACACGCCCACTATTTTGCATAAACCACACCCATTTTTCACCGCGACACGGTCCACACGCCACATTTTTACTTTTACCCTATGCCACGCCTACAAACAAATGCCCCATGCCCCTCCCCCAATTATAATAAGACTCCACCTACAGCCAAAAAAGTGTCCCTAAAATTTTTTTTACAATGTTGGCAATGTTGAGCGCATCCATCAAGATTCTGGGGCCCACCTGCAAAACTCTGAACAATATACTGTATCTCAGCAGATTTGGTCCCTTTTCATAAATACATACTGTAGGGTTGATTCAGCAACTGCAGCAGAATCTGAGTCATCGTATAAAAAGGCCCAGGGCTTCAAAGAAGGCATCCACTGTTATCAGGGCTGAATGGTTTGGTTCCAGACTAAAGGACCAGTCTTGCAGGACCCTGCAGTAACAAAATGATGATTTGCACTATCTGTGTTTCAGAGCCAGACAAGGATGGCTTTAACTTGAAAATAATTTGCAGCTGTTTTTAAAGTTACACAACTCCCTATGGTCACCAGAAAAATTATCAAGAAAAGGAATTTTCAGTTCAGGTGGCAGACTATTGACAGGGGTAGTAGGAGGAGGAGAGTTCACCTTGGAGAGCTGGGTTACCAATTGCTGAAATTGCTAGTGTAAACAGCCAAGTTCTTGAGCAAACATCTGAGCTTGTGCAGAATACATTATGTCACCTTCCCCTTTAATTGTAGGGCTCTTGATAATGTCAAGTCAGAAGCATAGATGAGAGCGAAATAGTTCAGAAGTGCCATATATGCAGACGATTCAAAATTAGCACGTACCACAAGCAGGACCATAGGCAGAACAGGCTGGCTGATACTTTTGGTGCACCACTGCAGATGTCAGCAGGACAGCAAGTACTAGTGCGTAGATGGAGCAGGTCAGACCAGGCCACAAAGTAACAGATAGTCTGGTATACAGGAGGGTCAGGCAGAAGCAAAGCCTAGACGAGCTGGGTCATACGTTGGTAAACCAGAGTCCAAAATGTTACAGAATTACAGTGGAGAAAGCAAGGTCAGAGCAAGCCAGGTCATATATGGTAATCCATTAAGCAAATACAATCTGGGTCAAGCAAGAACACACCAGGTAGCATCCGCAATCATGAGCACTGGTGGAGTTTGCAACAGGCTCTTTAAAAATGCAGGTAAAAGGGTGGACAGGATATTGACAATAGAATCATAGAAGATGTATATAAAAATATAATTTTTTTGGATAAATGTATACAAAATAGAATAGAATATACAATAAACATCTAAAATCATGAAATTGAAATACATGTACAATAGAAATCAGCAGCTAATTGGATGTTGAGAGCACACAACATTACTAGACTGGAAGTCAATTGAATATGGTGGTCAAAACAAGTCCCAACATGTTTCGGAAACAGAGTAAAGCCAGAAGACTAAACAGACTCTGTATTAATTTCCTTCTTCAGGGGTTAGATGGAAGCATGCTGTTAACATTAAGACATATATTCCTAGACAGTGTTGCACAGCATTATTTGGATAGATGGTCCCTCACGCCTCAGACAGATGTCTAAAATCGCATGGCAATATTCAGCAGATGAAAGCATAAAGGCATTTTATACTTTTAAATGATCTTGGAAGATTCCCAGAGCACAAATAGTAGGTGGTGGAGGATGATGTTTTCTCAGTGGGAGCGGCAAATCAGGATACACAAGGAGACTCTCAAATGGGCAAACGAACAAATGCCTTAGACAACCGTTTAATAGTCAAGTGTCTGCAATTGCATGGATACCAAGGCTGTGCAGCCTTGGTATCCATGCAATTGCAGATACTCTGCTATTAAACAGTGCAGCCTTGGTATCCATGCAATTGCAGACACTCTGCTATTAAACGGTTGTCTAAGGCACTTGTTGGTTTGCCCGTTTGAGGGTGTCCTTGTGTACCCTGATTTGCCGCTCCCACTGGGAAAACATCATCCTCAACCACCTACTTTTTGTGCTCTGGGAATCTTCCAAAATCCTTTAAAAGTATAAAATGCCTTTATGCTTTCATCTGCTGAATATTGCCATGCTATTTTAGCCTTCCGTCTGAGGCGAAGGATCTATGCATACAGGATTAAACAACCTTTTTACACAATGCAGAAGATTAACCCCTTAGATTCCACAATGAGTACAACAAGCATGCTTTACTGCATATACAGACTGATTTTACTGTTGTGTGCATAGTAACACTTTAACCACTTCAGCCCCGGAAGGATTTGCCCCCTTCCTGACCAGAGCACTTTTTGCAATTCAGCACTGCGTCAGTTTAACTGACAATTGCGCAGTCATGCAACGTTGTACCCAAACAAAATTTTTTGCGCTATAAACAAAAAAAGAGTGTCAATTTTGAAAAACACAATATTTTTTACTTTTTGCTATAATAAATATCCCCCCAAAAATATATAATTTTTTTCCCTCAGTTTAGGCCGATATGTATTCTTCTACATATTTTTGGTAAAAAAAAAAATCGTAATAAGCGTATATTGATTGGTTTGCGCAAAATTTATAGCGTCTACAAAATAGGGGATAGTTTTATGGCATTTTTATTATATTTTTTTTAATTAGAAATGGCGGTGATCTGCGATTTATATTGTGACTGCGACATTATGGCGGACACATCGGACACTTTTGATACTATTTTGGGACCATTGTCATTTATACAGTGATCAGTGCTATAAAAATGCACTGATTACTGTGTAAATGACACTGGCAGTGAAGGGGTTAACCACTAGGGGGCGATGAAAGGGTTAAGTGTGTCCTAGGGAGTGATTCTAACTGTGGGGGATGGGTTTCAACACACATGACAGCGACTTTACTGGGTCATTCTAACACATGAATATGCTTTGATCTAAACCTTTCCATTGTGGCATTGGCTATATGTTTAGGGTCATTGTTCTGCTGGAAGGTGAACCGCCACCTCAGTCTCTAGTCTTTTACAGACTCTAAAAGGTTTTCTTCTAAGATTGCCCTGTATTTTGCTCCATCCATCGTCCCATCAACTCTGATCAGCTTCCCTGTTCCTGCTGTAGAAAAGAATCCTCACAACATGATGCTGCCACCACCATGTTTCACGGTGGGGATGGTGTGTTCAGGGTGACGTGCAGTGTTAGTTTTCCACCACACATAGCATTTTGCTTTTAGACCAAAAAGTTAAATTTTGGTCTCATCTGACCAGAGCACCTTCTTCCATATGTTTGCTGTGTCCCCCACATGGCTTCTCGCAAACTGCAAATGGGACTTCTTATGGCTTTCTTTCGACAATGGCTTTCTTCTTGCCGCTCTTCCATAAAGGCCAGATTTGTGGAGTGCACGACTAGAAGTTATCCTTTGGACAGATTCTCCCACTTGAGCTGTGGATCTCTGCAGCTCCTCCAATTATCATGGCCCTCTTGGCTGCTCTTCCTATTAATGCTCTCCTTGCCCAGCCTGTCAGTTTAGGTAGACGGCCATGTCTTGGTAGGTTTGCAGTTGTGCCATACTCTTTCCATTTTCGAATGATGGATTGAACAGTGCTTGGTGAAATGTTCAAAGCTTGGGATATTTTTTTATAAATTAACCTGGCTTTAAACTTCTCCACAACTTTATCCCTGACCTGTCTGGTGTGTTCCTTGGTCTTCATGATGTTGTTTGTCCACTAAGGTTCTCTAACAAACCTTCACAGAATGGCTTCACAGAACAGCTGTATTTATACTGAGATTAAATTACACACAGGTGGACTCTATTTACTAACTAGGTGACTTCTGAAGGTAATTGGTTCCATTAGATTTTAGTTAGGGGTATCAGAGTAAGGACTGAATACAAATGCATGCCATACTTTTCAGATATTTATTTGTAAACAATTTTGAAAACCATTTATCATTTTCCTTCCACTTCGCAATTATGTACCACTTTGTGTTGGTCTATCACATAAAATCCCAATAAATAACATTTACATTTGCGGTTCTATAATGACAAAATGTGGAAAATGTCAAGGGGTATGAATACTTTTTCAAGGCACTGTACATTAGAGTTAGCGCAGATATCCATACACTGACATAGCTGGTAAGTGTGCTGTGAAATTTCTGTCTGTTTGTGATGAGAGCAGGCCCATACCACCCAGAGCGATACCATTTGTTGGAGAATTTTAAATCAAAATATAAGAGTCTTTTATGAAAAAATAGAAGCTAAGTTTGGCTGTGCCTGTGAACAATGATTTATAAATATGTGAAGTTTTATTTTGTTAGTGGGATATTGAAATGGGAGTATATTGGAAGGGGATCGTTTCATTTTTTTAGGCACAATAGCCACCTTTTTTTATACCGGCATACTAAGAACTGGCAGATAAAAAAAAAAAGTACTATATTTTCATGTACCCATTTCCTTTGTTGTTTTGCAATATACCCAATGTAAAGAAAATCTCAAAAATAACTGGAAAATGTGTTGTTATTGCAGCATAATTACACACAGATTTAAGGTGTTTTATTCCTGTGCCTACTTAATAGCTTGCAGCAGATGGAAGTGCTGTTGTGTATGGAAGGTTTGCTTTGTATAACCCTCCCCTTATTTAAAGTGTTGCTAAACCCACAACATTAAAATCAGTGTGTAAAGGCAGTAAAGCATGCATGTTAAAGGTCACTGTGGAACCTATAGGGTTAATCCTGCACATTGTGTATAAAGGCTGTGTGATCCTGTCTCTCTGATCCTCCTCTTCTTCCACTGACTCCAGTCCATTTCCTGATAGAACAGAGCATTAGGGGAAAAGCTGCACATGCTCCGTTTGGTGTGTATTGCTAGAGAGTTTTTTTTTTCTTGGGAGAGTGCATGTGATCAGCACAGGGCCAATCAGCACTGTCCAGTCAGAGGATCAGGGGTCCTCCAGTCTTATAGGACAATCAGGGGAAAAATGAAAACTCCTACTTCAAGCTTTACCCTGACTCTACTGCTGATGAAAAAAGGGTATTTAGCAGTTTATAGTTACTAAAATAATTGCATTTCCATGTTCTGTGTACTGTGGGAGACCAGATATAGTGAATGCAGGGTCCTGGGTTTAGTAACACTTTAAGTCTAAATCTCTGCTATTCCATCCTTTTATAACACAGCAAATGACAGCTATGCATTTAATATTTTTTCCATATAAATGTGTTTTGTCTTGAAAATATTTAACATCAAATTCCACACAAATCCAAATGAAAAGTACATCTACAATTGCGGCTCTGTTTTTGGAAAAGTGCCCAGAAGAATTTTGGCATTCTTATGTATATTCTACTGTCTGCCAATACAAGTATCAACAGAAAACCTCATCTAGCCCCCCTCACACCAGTTTCACCTACTCAGAATGTCATTCTGGCAGGGAGAGAATACAAGCCTGATCTTCAGCTGAGGGGAACAAAGCAACAGACAGCCGTAATCAATAGCTGGCAAGGATGCTACATCTGGAAATGTGTTTTAAATCTAAGTGGAAGGCGGAGTTCTTTATTAGAACATCATTGCTATGGGATTATTTACACATTCTATATTATTCGGTACAGCTCACAGACGGTATCCATGCGATCAGTATGTTGGGGTAATCTCCAGCTGTACGAGTTCTGCAAACATATTTTTAAACAATTTATGTTTCGGATTGAAGAAAATAATACTGCTTTTTCTGCCAGTCAGAGGAGCCAGTGAAATAAATACAGTGATTCATCATGGTAATATTATCATAAAAACAAAACTTAGTTATGCCTGAAAAAGGCCACATTGCTCTAGGAAAAACAGACTACACAGGAGGGATTAGACACAGGTGTGGACAAGGTGACTTGTACTGTTCGACTTACAAAAATGACTTCTAAAATTGTCAATCCTTTTTTTGCTTTGTAACCCCTTAAAGTGGTATAACCTTTTTATCTATAATAAGGCTTGTCTGTAGGTAAAATAAATATCTCCTAGACCTGTATGGTTTAGGAGATATTCACTTTGCATGCAGCCACTGACGTCAGAGGCGTATGCACTGTGAAGGTCCTTCCCGGAAAGAAGTCTCCTGCGCGCATGCTTGGGAGTGACGACATTGCGGCTCCAGCCACTCACAGTGCCGGAGCCGCAAACCCTGAAGACACGCCGAGGGGAAATGTCAGCTCCATCAACATGGACGGGGATCAGCTGCTGACGCCTAGTTCTAAGGTAATTATTTCATAATGAGCTAGTATGCAGTGCATACTAGCTCATTATGCCTTTTGCCTTACAGGTTTTTAAAAAAAGGAAAAAAAAATGTCTGTGGGTATACAACCGCTTTAAAGAGGAAGTAAACTCCCTCTGCTTACATTTACCTATAGGTAAGCCTATAATAAGGCTTATCTGTAGATAGTGAAAATATCTCCTAAACCTGTACAGTTTAGGAGATATTTACATTGCATGCAGCCAGTCACATCACTGGCGCATGTGCTCTGAAGGAACGGCCCAAGGGTGCTGTTCCTTCCAAACCCCTGCCGTGAACGGGGGTGACATCATTGCAGCCCCGGCCGATCACAGCACTGGAGCACACGAACCTGGAAGAAACTCTGGGTAAAATGCAGCGGTGTACAGGGACTGCTGCAACAGCTTCGTTCTAAGGTAAGTATTTCATAATGAGCTAGTATGAGATGTATACTAGCTCATTATGCCTTTGTCTTGCAGGGTTTTATTTTTTTTTCTGAGGTTTACAACCTCTTTAACTCCACCTCCTGTGGGCCCTTCAAGTGGCCTTTGATGCCTGGGAGGCGGCACGGGTTCTGTATCATGTGATTGGCTCTCACAGCAGTACCTAAATTATTTCTAGTGTTTGCACTTGAATGACTGTTGACTAAATGACATGAAAGTGTTTGTAAAGGCTAAAGGTTTTTTACTTTCATGCATTCTATGCATGAAGGTAAAAGACCTTCTGTGTGCAGTTCCCCCCACAGTGATGTGCACACCGATGCGTCCCGGCTCTCTCTCTACTAATTGGCTGAGACAGCAGCAGGAGCTATTGGTTCCCACTGCTGTCAATCACAGCCAGTGAGCCAATGAAGAGAAAGTGAGGGGCGGGGCTGAGCCGCGGCTCTATATGTGTTATGAACGCATAGAGTGGAGCTCGGGAGCAAGCACACAGCAGTAGCCCATAGCAATCGGCTTGTTATTGGGAGCACTGGACAGGGGGGAGGTTTCCTACAGGAGATTCCTACACTACAATGATAATACCCAGTGCCCTCCCCGAAATGACCCAAATTTTGACAAGCTTTATAAAATTCGGCCACTACTAAATAATTTTTTTGAAATCTTCCCCCAGTTGTTTACCCCAGACCAACACATATGCGTGGATGAGTCCCTTGTCAAATTTTTTGGCAGGCTGCGCATAAAACAATTTATTCCTACCAAAAGTGCCTGCTATCGGGTGAAGCTTTATAAATTGTGCGACCGAGCCACAGGGTATACCTTTGCCTTCATGGTATACAAAGGGAAAGACACCCAGCTACATCTCCCTAATTGCTCAGAATACATCGGATCGAGTGGGAAAGTCGTTTGGGAACTCATAAACCCACTCCTACCATTTGTATGTGGAAAACTTTTATACTAGTTTGCCCCTGTTCCACAACCTTCACAGAAAGAACACTCCAGCATGTGGCACCGTAAGGAAGAACCGGAAGGGCTTTCCTCAAAGCCTCGTCAACAAGAAGCTAAGGGGCGGCACAGTGGTGTAGTGGGTAGCACTCTCGCCGAGCAGTAAAAAGGGTCACTGGTTCAAATCCCAACCATGACACTACCTGCCTGGAGTTTGCATGTTCTCCCTGTGCCTGTGTGGGTTTCCTCCCACACTCCAAAGACATGCTGGTATAGGTTAATTGGCTTCTGTCCAAAATTGGCCCTAGTATATGAATGTGAGTTGGGGACCTTGGATTGTGGGCTCCTTGAGGGTAGGGACCGATGTGAGTGTGCAATGTATGTGTGGAGTGCTGTGTAAATTGACAGCGCTATATGGGTACCTTAAATAATATATATAATAGAGGAGCATCTTAATGAGACACAATGTACAGGGATAGGGACAATTGTAGACACACACCCACACTCACACAGGTTGGACTTGTGTCTTTTTTCAACCTTACTAACTATGTAACTATATAAGAGGGGAGACCTCAAGTTTACGGAATGAGGAAATTCTGGCTGTGAAGTGGAGGGACAGAAGGGATGTCTACGTGCTTTCATCAATCCACAACAATACATTTGTTGAGATCACCAGGAGAAATGGCCCAAACCAACATGTATCCAAAAATACAATATGTTCATGGGGGGTGTCGACTTCAACGACCAAATGCTCGAACCCTACCTTGCCACAAGACGAACATACCAGTGGTATAGAAAAGTTTCAATTTATTTGTTTAATTTGGCCATATACAACAGCTACGTTATATATCACAAATCCACTGAAAGCCCCAAATCCTTCCTTGGCTACCAGGAGGAAATCACCACTTTCCTTGTATTCCTGAATGGCCCACCAGAAACCATTCGATCCAATGTGATTAGCAGACTCTCCAAACGCCACTTTCCTGAAAAAATCCCCCCCCCAGACCAACAGGCCAAAAACGTCAGAAAAAATGCCAGGTGTGCACCAGAGGAGGAGTTAGAAGAGACACCACTTTTTATTGTCCCTAATGTCCTTCCCAACCAGGCCTCTGCATATTGACTGTTTCCGCCGTTACCATACTTCACTACATTATTAGTGAAGTATGGTAAACATAACCTTCACTTCCTGCCATTTACCTTCACACCTCTTATGACTCTACTTGCTCTGTAACTGACCCTGGCTTGTTATTCGACCACGCTTCTGCCTACCGATTCTGTTCATACCTCTGCCTGATCTGGAACTGACCCTGGCTTGTTTTTCAAAAACTTCTGGAAAAAAATGAACCGTTCAAAAGACTCATTATGCCTTATAGAATATACGTTGGGGTGTTAGCTTTCCAAAATGAGGTAATTTTGTGGCTGTTTCCATTGTCCTGGTGCTCCAGGGCCTTTAAAAGTGAAATAGGTGGTTGAGAAATGAGATGTGTAATTTATGCTCCTAAAACCCTTGAAGGTGCTATTTCAATATTGGGCCTCTGTATGTGGCCAGGCTGTGTAAAAGTCTCACACATGTGGTATCACCCTACTGAGAAGGAGTAGCAGAATGTATTTTGGGGTGAAATTTTTGCTATGTACATGCTATGTGTTGGAAATATCTTCCATTGTCTTGGTGCTCCAGGGTATTCAAAAGTGTAATAGGTAGTCAACAAGTTAGATGTGTCATTTATGCTCCTAGAACACCTGATGGTGCTCCCTGCATGTTGGGCCTCTCTATGTGGCTAGGCTGTGAAAAAGTCCCACACATGTGGTATCACCATACTTAGGAGGAGTAGCAGAATGTATTTTGGGGCATCATTTGTGGTATACACATGCCATGTGAGAGAAATAACCTATTACAATGACAATTTTGTGGAAAAAAAATCTTCATTTTGCAAAGAATTGTGGGAAAGAATGACAACATCAAAAACCTCAAAAAGCATCTTACTAAATACCTTGGAATGTCTACTTTAAAAAAAGGGGTAATTTGGGGGGTATTTTACTTTTCTGGCTTGTTCGGGTCGCAAGAAATGAACACCGGTACATCAGGTGTGATCAATTTTTTATGATTTGCACCACAACTTGTAGACTCTATAACTTTCACACAGACCAAATAATATCCACTAATTTGGGTTATTTTTACCAAAGATATGTAGCAGTATAAATTGTGGCCAAATTTTTGAAGAAAAATTAATAATTTGCAACATTTTAATCACAGAAACTAAGAAAAATTGATTTTTTTTCAAAACTTTCGGTCTTTTTCATTTATAGCGCAAAAAATAAAAAAAACCCAGATTTGATCAAATACCACCAAAAGAAAGTTATATTTGTATGAAAAAAAGGACAAAAAATTCATTTGGGTACAGTATTACACGACTGAGCAATTGTCATTCAAAGTGTGAGAGCACTGAAAGCTGAAAATTGGTCTGGTCATGAGGGGGGTTTAAGTGCCCAGTTGTCAAGTGGTTAATATCACTTTAAATATGAAATGTCACTGGAGTAAGGAGTGGTTCAAACTGCTATGAACTCTGTAAAGTGCTGCAGAATATGTCCATGCTGTATAAATGAATAAGAAAAAACGATCAACAAAATTCCAAAATCTGTGTTTTCTATTTAGCATATCTTGTTCTATATTTTGGCAGTGTGCTGTAAAATAAATTCAGAAAGAATCACCCGAACTTGAGCTTACCCAGATAATGTTTGTTGTTAGCAGATAGCCTATAGTGTTGTACCATGTTAGCCATTAGTAAATACAGAATAACTTAAAATCTGATTGGCTTACCGAATAGATTACACCACAGAAATGTGTTCAAGTTTTAATGGGCTCTGCAATTGGCCATTACTGCACTGCAGATGAGTTTATGAACTATAAGTTTCATTAGAGTGCACAGAATGGGCCATTTACAGCAACCTTTACCCTTAAATGTGCATTTGAGGATCCCCAGCATTGGCAGTGGTGTTAAATCACTCATTGGCCAAACTTTATTTTAATATCTGTCAGTTTACCCTTCGCCCCAGTAAATTCCAGTAGGCTGCATGAGTGAAGGAATCTTCTTTCTGTTATCACAAGACAGCCAAGATCTTCACTCTGGCAGAGGTGGAGTAGAGATCCAAAGGACACCATGCATCTTGAGGAAGTAACACAAATCAAGCTCTTGGATCCCTCCCACTGGCTCTGGCGGATAATTGTTCTTCTTGTCAGGCATGTAGGGTCTTTAGCGGTGATAACGCTGCTAACCCTCCTCTTCAGTATATATTAGGATACTGCGCAAGGTGACAACACTGCAGTTGTCACTTGAGGTGATATATCATTGTCACCCTGTGGAGGAAAGACCATAGACTGGCAGGATTACCAGGTATTTCATATAAAAATAAATTAACTTGCAGAAAAATAAGGCTGAGCTCACATTTTTCTGTTGCAGTACATTGTGGTACTGTGTACTACACCACAACACATAGTAATGCACATTATGTGATTTATCACACTGCAGTACCAAATGCTATTAGAACTGCTTATCAGTGTAACCTGGGCTGTAGCTGATAACTGCTGTGGAACTTCTTCCTTTGTTTCTGCAGTATTCTCCTTCTGCACTCCAGTCACTGTTTCCAGAGCAGGGGGCAGCCATCTTCAGATGGGTCTGAAGGACACTGGCTGATGCAACAGAGAACAGTGGTGTGTGTCCAGAGTGCAGTGCGGCCCAGGAGAAGTGCTCATCAGAGACTGCTGCTACCATTATATTATGTGCAATGCTACATGTGAGGGTCCTGGATTCTGAGAAAGGACCTGGATGCAATGAGTGACAATGCAGCCACCTGACCATCAAGAGGGGACTACTACTGCTCTGCATTAGTTTGCAAGGGAGGATCCTTTTGCGGGCATGTGGAAATGCCAGGAGTTTGGAGAGTGCCTACTGTGGTGAAAGGCCTCTTGGCTACTGTCTTTTCTTGTTTCTTGGTTTCATGAAATAGTTCTTCTGCAGTGGGGTTGCCTTGACTCCTCTTTATCTGAAAACAATGCAGGATTACAAAGACTGTGCTAGAGAGCACTCCCACCATTTGTAAGGAAGGAAAAGAAGGACTGTCTCAGCAGGATTTAAAGAGAGAAATCACAGCAAATTATATTTCTGTCTGACTTGAACTTGACATGTACCGAATCAAAGCACTTGTTCTGAGACCTAGAAGAGGGTCCCCTGGGTCTGGTTAGAGACTAACATCATACAAGTTATTATTTTGTCTGCTGGGGACTCTTGTGTTTCTTCAAAGTCCCCAACTTTTCCAGCCAATGATTTGTTTTCTTTTTTCGTCATTCACTGGCCAGTGTGACAAAACAGGGACATTTATAGCAAGTTAGGACTGTCTTTATATATTGTTGCTAGGTAAATGCAGTTTGGTTCTGTTAATTACTATTATTTAGAATACTGCAGGTGTTTAACCATATCTCTCAGAGTAACATTGTTGTCCTTTTGATTGTTTGTATGAGTACACTTGCTAAACCTCTCTTCTTTTAGGCAATGTTTGGCCTAATAAATTCTGTAAAATACCTCAAGGTGTGTTGGTAACTGCTGGGTGAGTGAGGCGTGTCTTCTTCAGGTGTGCTAAGAAATCACAAAACAATTTAGTGTTCCTCTGGAGTTAGCACTACATCAGTTTACTAGTTTAGGCGTGAAATTAACTTTGAATGGTACCCAACACACATGTGCTGCAGTACACCACAACACACGGTGTTGCACATTATTTGATGTGGTGCGTGGTTTTACTAAAAATGGTGCATGTTTGTTTTTTTGGGGGATATTTTGGTTCATAGCCACCCCATTTATTTGAATCGTCTGATTTAATGCAACACACTTTAACTTGTAAAAAAAACCACGGGGGGCGTGGCCTGACCTCTGAGGAGAATGGCAGCTTAGCTTGAGAGCTCCCGCTGACACAGAGGAAATTCTGCCTATTACGGAGGTTCATTCAGCTTCACACCATCCGCAACACCATGGGGACATCATCCCGCAGTTCCTCCACGTCCCGCTCCAGATCTCCTCGCGATTAGACCGGCAGGGTGAGTCAGAACATCCCTGAAATGTTCCGATCTCAAGCCGGCAACATGGCGCCTGCACGAGGCTCTCCCCCGCTATCCACCACTGCAGCCTCCACACGGCTCTCTCCCGACAACGGAGAGATAGTCCTCTCACCTCAGCTGCATCCCAGCCTCAGTGATCTACGGTCCGTGGCTGTGGACATCAAAGAAACCCTGACAGCTGCAATCTCTGACCTCCGGATCGACATACAGGCGATCGCAGACAGAGTAAAGGACATAGAGAAGACCACAGCACGACACTCAAATGTGCTCCGCTGTTCATGCCAGTTACTTGACACTCACACCTTGCAACTGAGGGGACAAAACCCTCATATGGAGGATTTAGACAATCGTGGCAGACGCCACAATCTTCATCTCCATGGCCTCCCAGAAACGATTGATGCGGATAACCTGCAGACTGAAGTAGTGGGCCTCTTTAACGCCATCCTAGACAGGCCCCCCACAACCCCTATAAGGATGGAATGTATCCACCGCGCCCTCCGCCCCAGAGGCAGAGAATCAGACCCTCCTAGAGATGTAGTCTGTTGCATAATAGACTACCAACTTATGGAAGACATCCTAAGGAAAGCACGCACCATTAACCCGCTGAGATACAGGGATGTGGATATTCGTTTGTTCCAAGATCTTTCCACCATCACACTTCAACGGCGCAGAGAACTCCGCCCTCTGCTGGAAATATTGCGTACCAAAGGAATACAGTACAGGTGGAAGTACCCCTTCGGTCTTTCGGCCTCCACACAAGGCCGCTCTGCATTGCTTAGGGTCCCAGAAGACCTGCGCCACGTCTGCAGCACGCTGGATATTCCGTATACTGATGTACCTGAATGGTACGTGGAGTTTGGCCCCCAAGCTGCAAGACGTTCACCACCCAGTAGTGAACCCATGGAAACACAAGAATACCGGACCCAGAAACAACGCTTGCCGTCAGAAGACAGATCTCATCACATTGCACCAGGACCCAATCACGGATCCAGCACGATGAAGGCACCACACACGAGAAGAGCTCGCCGTGATTGATGACCGGCGACACAGGGTCCAACCTCGCTAAGATAAGTTGTTTTTTTTTGTTTCTCAAGTTTTCTTACTATTTTCTTCTCTATACACATCTCAAGTTATCCTTTCCAATGGCCTTTTGGCATTCCATTCTAAGTGAGGACCCCCCCATTTTGACATGAACCCTGAACTATCTGAGACTCTACTTCTGGGCATTAATTTACTGAACACTCTGTGACTCCTAGCCTCACTCCTTTTGTCATTCCAACCACCTAAATCTGGGTATCTAGCTGCAGCAACAGCTCCACAATATGGTGACTAAAAGAACTACATGCCTTACATTTTTTTTCCATTTTTTTTTCTCTCAATTTTGGCCTCTTGCTTAACATGTTCTTGCTTGCATAGATAACTATAATAGTCTGGTACAATAAAAATGGAAAGGCTCCCCAACTTCTCTGGGAGGTCCTAGCTCAGGGGTTGTTCTGCATGGGTCTGACACTCCAACCTAGGCCAGTCGCCTCCATGAGGTAACCACAAATAGACATGCTGGGATGCTGTACTACATACGCAAATCTCGTTATGGCACACGGTAAACCAAAATGTAATATACGAACTATGCAGAGGGATAATATATACGAATGACAACTCCTAACATATGAACCATTCCCAACCCACAAGCCATTTTTATTGAGGTTTGGAGATGGGGTCCCCGGCAGAACAACCTCTACCCAATGTATAAGACACACCCATGAGAATTATTTTACTTTTGAACCTACCAGTAAGATGGAAAAACAGAATCCATATCACATGTGTAGTTTAAATGTCTTATATAGGGTTAGACCCTAGTTACAAGGGTTAAAAAACCTGCTATATTGCAGGGATAGCCAATACGACCAATAGAACATTGAGGCCTACCTAGAAATGGAAAGATTGCAATAAACATAGGGCCTTGCAACCCCCAACCCCTCTATCAGATTATTGTACCCTTTCTCATACAACCTATCTTTGGTGCAATATCACATGTATATGACCTTAAGTTAAAACTGCTCCATAGGGGCTCCTTTTTGGAACTTCAACCCTGAAATAATAGCCCTCTTACATAAGGGCAGTGTGTTTACCCTATATGTATCCCTATATAAGGGATATATATCCGTCCTATAAAGTCACCCACCCTACGATGGTTACTTCACGGACAGTTAATACATGTCTCGCCAAAAGTAGGAGAAGACGTACCCAGCAGTCCTGTATCCCCTTTTGAACTAAATGATACAAGAAATAGACCTCAGACACCATTAAACACAACCATCTGTCCATACATCTAACAGGACTACACGATCCTACCTAGTGAGTCACAGACTCTCTCACCTCTTGATACCAGTACTTTAAATAACCAGACTCACAATTCCTGATCGAAAATCAAGAGGACCCCTACTCACTTAGGTACCATCACCAATTCAGCCCAGGTAATGGGGAATTTCGACATTAACGAACATATTGTGATAATGGAATGCTCTACATTGCTTGTTATATTGCTGGTTTTTACAGTTCTAAGTTTAGCTATTATACAATTTTACTGTATTCCTTTTTTCTCTTCTAGTTTGTAAAATGTTGCTCTGGTGACTGAGCTTTGTTTAAAAGTTTTAGATCAGATATCCAGATCCCAGCCTTATGTTAGCAAGGGACCCTGGCTGAATCCCTACTTTAGCATGCTTAGTTCTATCCAGTACCAGGACACAAACCCCCTCCCAACAGGTTACACCCCTAACAATCATTAACTGGCTCTACAGTAGTAATATACCACACCGTCCTGTTCAGCGGGCCACACCCCTTCTACTACAACTAACACTCCTATCAGTAGCAGGCTCCCTCCCACACAGTGGTATCCAGCTCTATCCATCAAGATTAATAACCATACCCACACATAATACCTTTGAACCTCCCTGGCTATACCTTGTCTTAGGTATACATCTCACTCGAAATAGCAAGCTGGTTCTCGTCACTCGCCGGATATCACCTAGTGCTTACGCACTCTCTATTTCTAACCCTCTACCTGATTGCTCCTCCACTAGATCCACAGAGAGGCCTATCCTTCCTTATCCTTTCCCCGACCCCTCGACCCTATCCTGTGATCCTCCTCTGTCCTCATTTGCTTAGTTGTCCTTCAGTTAAGCACCAATCCCCTGTCCTAACTCCACTTTATCTATCCGTCTCCTACTCCTCAGACGCCCCTCCACCTAAACTTCATAACCGTTTCGATTGTACCCAACTAAAATGACTTCATTAACCTCACACTCCACTCCACTCTCACTGAAATTGGTCTCTATTAACGCCAAAGGTCTAAATATCCCTGAAAAAAGATCCCACATTCTCAGACAATGTCACAAACTCCAAATATAGTGTGTATTCAGGAAACTCATTTTTTAACAGACAAAACTCCTAAACTATCTGATAAAGTATTTCCTAAAGCCTTCCACGCCACGAATAAACAATCTAAAACAAAGGGGGTATTCATCCTCATCTCCAAAAATACACCTTTCCAAATAACAGACTCGCTCTCTGACCAAGAGGGGAGATACTTATTTTTAAAAGGAACTATTAAATCTAAGCCTATCATAATCGCCCATGTTTATGCCCCTAATACCAAGCAAGTTGCATTTTTTCGAAATATTAGCAACCTCTTATCTTCCTTGTCAACTGGTATCCTTATTCTTGGAGGGGACTTCAATGTCCCTCTCAACCCACTCCTTGACACATCCTCTGGTACCTCTACCATGCCATACAGAGCTTTAAAACAAATATAGTTACAACTCCAAAGCCTCATGTTGCATGATACCTGGAGAACGCTAAACCCTCAAGGTAAAGACTACACGTACTTTTCACCCCTTCATCTAAAATACTCACGAATTGACTACTTCTTCATTTCTCAACCCAACATCCCTCTACTTAAGAAAACCACAATAGAGCCCATGACAATCTCCGATCACCATCCGATAACTATTCTCCTAGTCTTTCAAGAAACTAATACTAGGACCAAAACATGGAGACTTAACCCCTCTTTATTTAAAGACCCAGTGAACGTAACAAATATCTCATCTTGCATTAAAGACTACTACACACTCAACAGCCTTCCAGAAACTCCTACCCTAATACAATGGGAAGCTCATAAGTGTGTCGTCCGGGGAGAACTCATAAAAATGGCCTCCAAAATTAAAAAAGATCAACAATCCAAAATCTCAGCACTTATGTCTCAAATACGGTCACTAGAAGCTACTCACAAACAGAATATAGCTTCAAAAACATATCAAGAATTGACCCAAGCCAGACAGCTTCTTTTGGAAGAACTAAATATGAAAAACAAACAACAATTTATATTGAGACACAAACTCTTCTATGAACGGGGAAACAAAGCTGGTAGCTTACTAGCCAGAGCAGTTCAAAACAAAAAACATAGCGCCACCGTACACCACATAACTGATAGGCACGGAACCGCACACACCTCCAATGAGGCTATAGCCCACCAATTTGAAAAATATTATCAGACACTATACAACATACCACCCAATTCCAATATCCCCCACAACTCGGACACAAGAAAACTCGATATCGAAAATTTCCTTTCCAAATATAGCCCAACACCTATCTCCACAGAAACGGCCCAAAAACTAAACATTCCACTCTCTGAAGAGGGATTTGAAAAAGCTATAAAGGACATGGAAGTTGGGAAAACCCCAGGCCCAGACGGCTTCTCTTTACAATATTTTAAAATCTTCAAAGACATACTTAAGCCCCATTTCCTCGCTGCTTTCCGATCCTTTGAATCCAACACGCAGGCTCCCCCACAAATGCTAGAAGCACATATAGTGGTTATACCAAAAGATGGCAAAGATGCTTCCCTAGTAGCGAACTATCACCCCATCTCGCTCATCAATGTAGACTTAAAAATATATGCTAAAATTCTCGCAAACCGCTTACTACCCCTACTCCCCTCCCTGATCTCCTTAGACCAGGTAGGATTTATACCTGGCAGAGAGGGTAGGGACAATACCACCAAGCACTAAACATCCACCATTGGCTCACTTCAAACAATAAACACGGGTTCTTCCTATCTCTGGATGCTGAGAAGGCATTTGACAGGGTGGCCTAGGTTACATTGACTTGGTCCTCTTTGTTATCGGTATACCAAACCTATTGCTGTAATACATAAGAGCTTTATACACTTCACCTACTGCTAGGGTCCGGGTCAATGGCCACCTGTCAAATGCCTTCCAGCTCTACAACGGCACCAGACAAGGCTGCCCCCTCTCGCCGCTACTCTATGTACTTACGCTAGAACCCCTACTCAATAAAATACGACTCAACCTCGACATCAAAGGGATCACGATAAAAAAACACACTTATAAACTTGCAGCCTTTGCAGATGATCTTCTACTCTTTCTAACGGACCCACACATTTCGATACCGAATCTCCTAAAAGATTTAAAGCTTTTCCAAACAATCTCCAATCTTAAAATTAACTATTCTAAATTGAATGCTCTGAATGTAACATTAACACCAGAAATGGTTTCACAATGCCAAGCCAACTTCCCTTTCAACTGGGCTGAAAAATCAATCTCATACCTAGGAATTAAAATACCGAAATCACTCTCAAACCTTTTCCAAGAGAACTTTACTCCAGCCTTAAAAGAAACCAGGGAAGATTTTAAAAAATGGTCCACTATCAATGTGTCCTGGTTTGGCAGGGCTTTCCTCCTCAAAATGACGATTCTCCCACGGTTTCTCTGCCTATTACAAACAATCCCAATACAAATTCCCACGTCCTTCTTTATCTCCTTTAGACAGGCCTGCTCCTCTTTTATTTGGAAAAACAAACCGGCAAGAATTAAATATGACCGTCTTACCCTCCCAAAAAATAAGGGTGGAATAGCTCTCCCTGACCTATGCCGATATTACTGGGTGACACACCTAACTAGGATAATTGAATGGAATATATACCAAGATGTAAAACAGTGGGTTATACTGGAGCATTCCACTACCTCGCAATCCTTAAGATCTCTACCCTGGTTAAATCCACATCACATTCAAACTCAAATTAAACAACACCCCTTGATAGGCACTACACTGACAACATTCCAAAAAACAACCAGAACAACAACTCCTACTCCATGGCTGAGCCCTCTTACTCCACTATGTGGAAACCATGAGTTCCCCCCAGGACAAACAATAACTTCCTTATCCATATTTGGCCCACAAAGAAGTACGAGCACACCAATTTTTCAATAGAGGAGGCACCTTCTTATCACTAGAAGATCTAAACGCCAATCTATCTCCTAACCACATCCCGAGCTGGACATACACACAACTGCACCACTTCCTGACCAACAAGACTTTTATACAACACTGGACGAGAGAATTAACCACGCTAGAGGAACTATGTTCCAAAACAACTCCCCAAAGACACCTCATATCTGCCCTATATACATCTTTCTTTAATGACATTTCAGCGTTCTCCAGCAAGCTGTTCTCTTCTTGGGTGCGGGATCTTGATATCAAAATCACAGACTCTGAATGGGAAACAATCTGTACATATACCCACAAAGGCTCCCTTAATGTAGCTACCCAAGAATGCGGATATAAGATCCTTTCAAAATGGTACAGAACCCCTTCACTGCTCTACAAATTTTTGAACTCTAACTCAAACAGGTGTTGGCGATGCGACAAAGAAGGTACCATGCTCCATGTTTGGTGGTCGTGCCCTGTCATTCAACCTTTTTGGAAGATGGTTCACAATATCATCATTTCAGTCACATCCCATAACAATGATTTTTCCCCTGCTACCTACCTCCTTCACCACACCAAAATCCCCAGAAGACGATATCTCAAATCACTCAACATGTTTATGATAAATGCAGCTAGACAGTGTATCCCTTGCCATTGGCGCTCTCCATCTGCTCCAACGAGAAAGGAGTGGTACCACAGACTAAATACCATCGAATACATCGAAGAGCTGATCAGTGTCTCTCATGAAACACTACCCAAATTCACAACAACATGGTACGAATGGCAAAGTTTCCAATCCACTGACGCATACTCTGTGAACAACGGGTAACGTTCTCATGTCTAAAAACGAAATCCCGAACACTATACTTTCTGACGGACTCAAACCAGGTCCCTAAGGCAGTCCTTGTAGGACAACGGATCCTACATACCCACATCACAAAGTAGTACTACCTCTCCAATCATACCGTTTATTACCATCAACTCCATTCGTACACGAAAGACACTTTGAGAAGTCCCCTCCCCTTCCCCACTCATCTCCCCCCCCTTTTTTTTTTGATCTGTCTCTCCCCTTACCAAATGCCCTATTGAGTATAACATAAAACAAAAAAGGTAGAAGAGGTAGAAGATTTGACACAACCCCCACCGACCCTCACCCATTGTAAAACAACAGTTCTCATCTATATGTTATCTTGAATCTAGAAACGACAAACCCATAGCATATTACGTTACTCGTTAGAGTATGCCAATTTTATTTTTGGATTATTTCATGTGATTTAATTGGATTCATTGTTCTACCAATTTTCTTCTCTATATTCTTTTGACGCCATATGTGAAAATGTACTTTTGTATACTTTACTCACTTCAATAAAAAGTTTATGGAAAAAAAAAACAAAAACACACATACATGCTAATATATGTGTGCTATCACAAAGCACCAGAAAAGCATGATCTCACAGTTTATTGCTATTGCTATATTTTCGTAATGCTTTTTAGAGTTTGCCTATAGTTTTGATAGTTTGATATGTACCAGTTTCTGTGTACATATCAGGGAAAGACATTTTGACCAATCTGGTGAACAGATGGGCAAGGGGAAAGCACTAAAAGGGTACACAAAGAGAAAGTTTTAGGAGGTCTTTTATTAAGATGGCAGACACCTCTATAGAGGACCAACTGCTATTAGAATTGCTTATCAGCTTATTAACTGTGGCATGAGATCAGGTCTATTGCTGATGGTAAAGTCACAGAAGTCATCACCTGAGACTGGAGATGCTGCTGTAGTGAAGTGTCAAAAAAAACAAAAATATATAAAGCTTGTCATGAACGCATGGCTCATAGTTCTGCAGCTAGTCTAAGGCACACAGGATCACAGAGACGCAGTCCGGCTAAAAGGCATCCATTGTTGAACAGACGTGTGCCAATGCGCAGGTCGTGCAGATCGCGCATGCGCACACAGTACATTGGCGTCCAGTGGCCTTCAAAAGGGAATCAGCTGCACTAGTTCTTTGCTGTTTGATCTGCAGCTTTACCCTGTGAACTGATCCTGAGCCTGCATCTGATCTAGTACTGACCCGGCTTCCTGACCTCGCTGCTGTCTCCAGTCCTGACTCTTGACTTCCTTGACCTTGCTCTGTTTACTTGTCTGCCTGATCCTCCGTTACCTACCTGGCCTGAACTCTGACCATCCCTCGCCTGCCATCTCTGCTGACTGATCCGCTGTGTATGACCTGGCTTGTCTGACCTTTCTCCTGCCTACTGTCTTGCATCTTAATGCATCTGCATCTGCTATCCCTCAGCGCTCCTGCATCCGCTGACCTGCATCCGAAGCACACCTGCATCCTGCATCCACAGCACTTAAGTTGGTTGCTGTTCAGCTGCCATCATCTCCAGCCGAGAGAACTCTGCAGGCACGCATACCTCATGTGCTCCTACGGTCATTGTCTCAACTCCAGTGACTCCAGAGCCAGGGCTGTACAAGAGGTCTCCCTCTGCAGATCAGACTCACCTCCAAGGTATGTGTCATAGCCAATATATACAGTCAGGTCCATAAATATTGGGACCTTAACACACATCTTCAATCTTTTTGGCTCTATACACCACCACAATGGATTTGAAATGAAACGAACAAGATGTTCTTTAACTGCAGACTTTCAGGTTTAATTTTAGGGTATTTACATCCAAATCAGGTGAACGGTGTAGGAGTTACAACAGGTTGTATATGTGCCTCCCACTTTTTAAGGGACCAAAAGTAATGGGACAGATTAACAATCATCCATCAAACTTTCACTTTTTAATACTTGGTTGCAAATCGTTTGCAGTCAATTACAGCCTGAAGTCTGGAACGCATAGACATCACGAGACGCTGGGTTTCATCCCTGGTGATGCTCTTCCAGGCCTCTACTGCAACTGTCTTCGGTTCCTGCTTGTTTTTGGGGCATTTTAACTTCAGTTTTGTCTTCAGCATGTGAAATGCATGCTCAATAGGATTCAGGTCAGGTGATTGACTTGGCTATTGCATAACATTCCACTTCTTTCCCTTAAAAAACTCTTTGGTTGCTTTCGCAGTATGCTTCGGGTCATTGTCCATCTGCACTGTGAAGCGCCGTCCAATGCGTTCTGAAGCATTTTGCTGAATATGGGTAAATAATATTGCCCAAAACACTTCAGAATTCATCCTGTTGCTTTTGTCAGCAGTCACCTCATCAATAAATACAAGAGAACCAGTTCCATTGGCAGCCATACATTCCCACGCCATGACACTACCACCACCATGCTTCACTGATGAGGTGGTATGCTTTGGATTATGAGCAGTTCCTTTCCTTCTCCATACTCTTCTGTTCCCATCACTCTGGTACAAGTTGATCTTGGTCTCATTTGTCCATAGGATGTTGTTCCAGAACTGTGAAGGCTTTTTTAGATGTTGTTTGGCAAACTCTAATCTGGCCTTCCTGTTTTTGAGGCTCACCAATGGTTTACATCTTGTGGTTAACCCTCTGTATTCACTCGGGTGAAGTCTTCTCTTGATTGTTGACTTTGACACACATACACCTACCTCCTGGAGAGTGTTCTTGATCTGGCCAACTGTTGTGAAGGGTGTTTTCTTCACCAGGGAAAGAATTCTTTGGTCATCCACCACAGCTGTTTTCCGTGGTCTTCCGGGTCTTTTGGTGTTGCTGAGCTCACCGGTGCGTTCTTTCTTTTTAAGGATGTTCCTAACAGTTGATTTGGCCACACCTAATGTTTTTGCTATCTCTCTGATGAGTTTGTTTTGTTTTTTCAGCCTAATGATGTCTTGCTTCACTGATAGTATCAGTTCTTTGGATCTCATATTGAGAGTTGACAGCAACAGATTTCAAATGAAAGTAGCACACTTGAAATGAACTCTGGACCTTTTATCTGCTCCTTGTAAATGGGATAGTGAGGGAATAACACACACCTGGCCATGGAACAGCTGAGCAGCCAATTGTCCAATTACTTTTGGTCCCTTAAAAAGTGGGAGGCACATATACAAACTGTTGTAATTCCTACACCGTTCACCTGATTTGGATGTAGATACCCTCAAATTAAAGCTGAAAGTCTGCAGTTAAAGCACATCTTGTTTGTTTCATTTTAAATCCATTGTGGTGGTATATAGAGCCAAAAAGATTAGAATTGTTTTGATGTCCCAATATTTATGTTCCTGACTGTATATTGGCTAAACGGCAATGTAAAAATGCATATAAAACAAGAGAAAAGGGCTTTACAAGAAATACCAGGCTGAGGGGTCATTGTCAGCATTCCAACATTACAAAGGATGCAATAAGAAGGGCAATCAGGGCGGCTAAGATAGAACATGAAAGTATATAAATAGTAAGAAAGGGAGGCCAGAACATATTGGTCCCATAAAGGATGATGAAGGGAATTTGGTTACAAAAGACAGAGAGACGGCAGAGATTTTGAATATATTCTTTTCCTTAGTCTTCACAAAATAAATGGGGGGATACAGTAACCAAGACTGTAATGTGAACGTTAATAACATGTCACAGAGAGCACCCTCATGGCTAACAGTAGATAAAATCAGAAATAGACTTGAAAAACTTAACATAAATAAGTCACCGGGACCAGATGGCTTACACCGAAGGGTCCTTAAGGAACTCAACCAGGTGATAGCCAGACCATTATTCCTAATTTTTGTGGACAGTTTACTGACTGGAACGGTACCAGCTGATTGGATAAAACCTAACGTGGCACCAATATTTAAAAAAGGGCCGAGATATATCCCCGGAAACTACATATCAGTCTCACATCACTAGTCTGTAGGCTATTGGAGGGGATGATAAGGGACTATATACAAGATTTTAGTAATGAAAACTGTATCATTAGCAGTAAAGCATAGATTCATGAAGAATCGTTCTAGCTAGACCAATCTACTAACCTTCTACGAAGAAGTGAGCTGCTATCTAGATAAAGGAAGGCCTGTGGATGTGGTGTATCTGGATTTTGCAAAGGCATTCGATACAGTTCCACACAAATGTTTACTCTACAAGCTAAGGTATGTAGGCATGGACCATAGGGTGAATATCTGGATTGAAAACTGGCTACAGGGGCGAGTCCAAAGGGTGGGGATAAATGGCGAGTACTCGGAATGGTCTGGTGTGGAAAGTGGGGTCCCCCAAGGATCTGTCCCGGGACCAATCCTGATTAATTTATTCATAAATGATCTGGAGGATGGGATAAACAGCTCAATTTCAGAATTTACAGACGATACAAAGCTAAGCAGGGCAATAACTTCTACGCACGATGTGGAAACCTTACAAGAAGACCTGAACAAAATAACGGGGTGGGCAGCTACATGGCAAATAAGGTTTAATGTTGAAAAATGTAAGTTATGTAAGGTAATGCATTTGCTTGCCAAAAATACCAATGCAAGTTACTCGCTAGGGGGAGAACCTCTGGTGGAATTTAGGATGGAAAGGGACCTGGGGGTCCTAGTAGATGACAGGCTCAGCAATGGCATGCAATGCCAGGCTGCTGCAAGAAAAGCCAGTACAATACTGGCATGTATAAAAAAAGGGATTCACTCCAGAGATAAAACGATAATTCTCCCACTCTATAAGACTTTGCATCTTGAGTATGCCGTCCAGTTCTGGGCACCAGTCCTCAGGAAGGATGTGCTGATGCTGGAGAGAGTCCAGAGAAGGGCAACAAAGCTAATAAAGGGACGGGAGGACCTCAGCTATGGGGAAAGACTACAAGCATTGAACTTATTCTCTTTGGAAAGGAGACACTTGAGAGGGGATATGATATCAAAGTACAATTACCGTACTGGTGACCCAAGCATAGGGAAAAAACTGTTCAGTGAAAGGGAATTTAAAAAGACACATGGCCATTCACTAACATTAGAAAAGAAGCAGTTTAACCATAAACTGAGTAGAGGGTTCTTTACTGTCAGAGCGGTAAGGATGTGGAATTCTCTTCCACAAACAGTGGTATCAGTAGGTAGCATCGATAATTTAAAAAAACTATTAGATGGGCACCTCCAGGACCACAACATACAGGGGTATATGATGTACTAGTGACATAAACACACACTCACACACAGGTGTAACTGGATGGACTTGTGTCTTTTTTCAACCTCACCAACTATGTAACTATGTAACTATGTACATAAAGCAACAACAATGTTTTTAAAATGGAGAGGATGCAAACTATTTCTTTGCAAGAGAGGAAAGGAGGGAGACGCACCTAAATGTAGTATTAAAAAAGGTATACTATTAGTCACCTGTGCGGATTGTCTTAACCTAGTCCACATGCTACCCTGCATGCGAGCTTTTGATGCATGTTGTACTTGGTCACTGTATTTTCTGGACCTGTATGTACACAAATGTATTCCATGTGATGATATGTACTGTACCTATGGATATGCTTTTTTTATTCAACCTATATGACAACAATAAAACACCTTTGTTTGTTAAAAAAAAAAAAAAAAAAAAAAATGTAGTATGAAAATGATTATTTATTAGCGCAAAGTAATGCACTTACATCAAAGAAGACATCAAAGGCATATCTGTGTAGTGAAAAGTCCTTCTCGAGGGGTGCCAGCATCCCGGGTTCCCAGCAATCAGGGGCAGTCTGTGCCTTCTGCAGGAGGCTGAATCCAGGACAGGATGTGAAGAGGATCCAGGCTGCCTGGCGTGGAATGTACTGAGGAAATGATGTAATCCGGTGGGTGGACCTCAGTCTAGGAAGGACAGGAAGCTAGGCTACGCGCTCGGAGCATACAGCTCCTTCTACTGGCCTGTAGAAGGAGCCTGGATCCTCTTCAGATCCCATCCTGGATTCAGCCTCTTGCACAAGGCACAGCCAGCCCCTGAACGCTGGGAAACCAAATTGCTGGCACCCCTCAAGAAGGACTTTTCACTACACAGATATGCCTTTGATGTCTTCTTTGATGTAGGTGCATTACTTTGCGCTAATAAATAATCATTTTAATATTACATTTAGGTGTGTTTCCCTCCTTTCCTCTCTTGCATTTTCCACAGAATATTCCGGATATGCTCTGGGGAGGGCTGGCACCTGAACATTTATTAATATATATGGACTTACCCTTACCATTTCAAGGACATTACCTCTCACAGAGATATAGATTTGGACTCTATGCAGGCTTCCTCATTTTCATGCGGTGGGTAATTCTTTCTTTTATAAACTATTTCTTTGCAAAGGGCCCTATATGTGTTTTTTTGACTAATGCATGCAGTGAAGTTGTAAGAATGGCCAAAATGTTACATCTAATGCCGCGTACACACGAGCGGAATGTCCGACAGAAAAAGTCTGACGCAAGCTTTTCATCGTCTATTCCGATCGTGTGTATGCCTCATCTGACTTTTTTTTTTTTAATTCTGACGGACCTAGAAATAGAACATGCTCTAAATATTTCCGACGGAACCAATTCCTATCGGGAAACCCGCTCGTCTGTATGCTGTTCCGACGGACCAAAAACTACGCATGCACTGAAGCAAGTACGAGACAGAAGCTAAAGGCTACTGGCTATTGCACTTTCTTTTTCTAGTCCCGTCGTACATGTTGTACGTCACCGCCTTCTGGACGTTCAGACTTTGGTGTGACCATGTGTAGGCACGACCGCTTGAGCGGAAGTCCGTCGGAGTTCTGTCGGAGAAACCTTCGGAGTTTATTCCGACAGCAAAATCGTGTCGTGCGTATAGGGCTTCAGTCTGTTTGCATCTGCAAGTGGATGCAGGTGGAAAATGAAGTGATAATGTAATGCCATTGGATTCCTCAAGATGTATAAGAAGCTGCTGGGTAATTCATTTACCAGCATTAACTCAAAGCTAATACACCAGTCTTAAATCTAGGTAAATGAAAAAAAAAATGGCTAGCCCGTTAAAATAAAAATAGCAAAACCAGCTTTTGCTGCAATATTCATCTTCAATCCAAAGATTTTCCTCTGCAGTACATTCTGCCACTAAATGTCCTCAGTCTGATAGTCAACATCAATTAAGTCACTTTCTCTGAGCCCGGCTCATCCTGGACGTGCCCCAGCCTGTTAATAGACAGTGAATGGAGAAGCAGTACAGTGATAAGCCCATACCTCACACTGCTTTCCTATCAGAGTGCTTCTTGTGAGCAAATGAACTGATTGGTCCTTGTACTGCATTTTCCTCTCACACTCCAGCTCTGCTGTATAGGAGCTGCAAGAGGCTATCCAGTTCAACCTCAGGTACTTGCATTGCTTATATAAAAAAAAACAACAAAAAAAAAACGAATTATTCATTATTTATTCCAGAGTTGCATTCGTTTGGGCATCTTGGGCATTCACATCAGCCTACAGCTTAGCTTTAACATGTTTTTTTTTCTTAATGATAGATTATAAAATGACAAATAAAGGCTCTTGTTGCCTCAGTATTCCGCCAGGATCACCAGAATCAAGGAAGAAGCAGAAATATTCTCACCTGTCACCCAATCATCCAACTACCTGAATGTTTGTGTAGTAAAACAACTTGAAATGACAATATAGCTGAAATGCTTACATTTTTCATAAAAAAAATTCTTTGCTAGGGAATGCTTTTAGATTATGTGATAAATTAGATCTGAAGTGTCCTCTTGTACTTGAAAATATAATGACTTTCCCATTACTGAGGGCACAGTTTAAAATAGAAAGTACTTAACATGCTTTCAAAAAACTAAAGGTAAATCACTTTACCATCAATGAAAATAAATCTGTTTCATTTAACTAGAAAAAAACCCTCTAATTTCTATTACGCTTAGTAACAAGAACAATTTTACAATCTGAAAGAAATTGTTGAATAAGAGCAGATTTTTGTGTTATAAGGTAACTAAGATATATGTGTAGTGGAATGGAAAGCTACCTCATTACAATGCACTGAGGGTACATAGCTTTATAAAACAAAATTCTATAAAGCTGAATTCTTACTAGTCCAAACATGAATGCAATATGAATTTATATAGCCTGTGAACTCATCAAGTGTGGGTATAATGTACAATTCTTAGACTAGACAAGTGTAGACAAGTTTTGGCCTGCAGTTTTTCCACCCACTTAAAGATGTCACCGTGCTGCTTCTTCAGGCTGGCAGGAAACTGTTGGGGACTAATTTGTCCCTTTATTATGGGCTTCAGATCACCATTTTGGGGAGGCCAGCATCTCCTTTTGGATGACAGAATCCTTAGACAGTCTGGCAGTAGGGATGAGCTTCGAGTTCGAGTCAAACTAATGTTCGACTCGAACATCGGCTGTTCGCCAGTTCGCTGAATAGCGAACAATTTGGGGTGCTCGCTGCAAATTCGAAAGTCGCGGAACACTCTTTAAAAGTCTATGGGAGAAATCAAAAGTGCTAATTTTAAAGGCTTATATGCAAGTTTTTGTCATAAAAAGTGTTTGGGGACCTGAGTCCTGCCCCAGGGGACATGGATCAATGCAAAAAAAAGTTTAAAAAATGGCCGTTTTTTCAGGAGCAGTGATTTTAATAATGCTTAAAGTGAAATACTTAAATAACGGAGTGCGGGGACTGACTGACGCACGGGGACTTGACGGGGACTTCCCTGTGGCATTCCCCGTGACGCCAGAGGGGGGCGTACAGGGAAGTCGCCGTGCGTCAGAGGGGGGCGGGGTCACCGGGTGGCCCCGCCCTCCGTTATTTAAGAACTGTCAGAAGAGGAGAAGCGTCACACAGCGGGAGCCTCCCACCATGCTGGATGCGGAGCGGCCCGAGAAGACGAAGGGAAGAAGACGCCGGCGCCGCGGAGGAAGATGCCGGACGAGAACACCGGAGGAAGAACCAGAAGAACCAGAAGAAGAAGAAGATGGAGGAAGAAACCGAAGGAAGATAGAAGAAAGAAGATAGAAGAAAGAAGAAGCATTTAAATAAAGGAATTGTCAAAAACTGTCTCTTGTCATTTTTAACATTTTTGACACTTTTTTTGTGAAATGGTAGGGGTACTTTTGTACCCCCTTACCATTTCACACAGGGGGGTGGGCCGGGATCTGGGGGTCCCCTAAGCACCCTCCCAATGTTGAGGGCATGTGGCCTGGTACGGTTCAGGAGGGGGGGCGCTCTCTCGTCCCCCCCCTCTCTTTTCCTGCAGCCTGCCAGGTTGCGTGCTAGGATAAGGGTCTGGTATGGATTTTTGGGGAGACCCCCACGCCATTTTTTAAAAAAATTTTGGCCGGGGTTCCCCTTAATATCCATACCAGACCTGAAGGGCCTGGTATGGAGTTTAGGGGGAACCCCACATCATTTTTTTTTAAATTTTGGTTTGGGGTTCCCCTGTGGGGAATTTCCCATGCTGTTTTTATCAATGAACTTTTATGTGTATTGTCGGACCGGCAATTCATTAATAGCCGCAAGTAGTTTTAAATTACTTTTTTTCCTTTGAAATGTCATTTTGCTGTCAGACTGTTCTAAACACGGGAAACATGCGCCCCTTTACAGGCATACTATAGACACCCCCCAGGTACGAAATTTAAAGGAATATTACACTTTTATTGTTTCACTTTAAGAATTATTAAAATCACTGCTCCCGAAAAAACGGTCGTTTTTAAAACTTTTTTTTGCATTGATCCATGTCCCCTGGGGCAGGACCCGGGTCCCCAAACACTTTTTATGACAATAACTTGCATATAAGCCTTTAAAATTAGCACTTTTGATTATTCATGTCCCATAGACTTTAACGGTGTTCGCGTGTTCGAACAAATTTTTTGCCTGTTCGCATGTTCTGGTGCGAACCGAACAGGGGGGTGTTCGGCTCATCCCTATCGGGCAGCTATCTTGACACAAAAGAGCTTAAGTAGAAGATTCTGCATCATTCGGTGTGGCTGCAGTGTGGGAGTGGGTCAGGTATAGAGCCCTGCTTATTAGGGAGTGAGTAGGAGCAGTGTTTTGGAGAGGTACCTGACAAGCAGGGAAAGAGTAGATTTTCTTTTACAGGATATCTCTTCTACCAGCATTTTGTAACTGTCTCTCACCATCAGCCAGAATAATTGCAAGGACTTTGGAGATTTCAGGGCAACTCAGTACTCTGGATTCCTCCTCCAAAGGAAGTGCTCCTCAGGCATTCTGTGGTCTTTAAGCTCATGTTTTATTAACTTTGGAAAAGTGCCTTGTTGATAGACATTACACTTCTGCTTCAATCAAGGTGTAACCTGCAACATACGGGGTGCTGTTTCTGTAAACTACCTTATTTCTATGGTCATGCAATTTCTGCAATATAAAAAAAAGTTGGTGTATGAACATGTGTTGACTCCTTTCAATTTTTGTATATATCGGTTAAGCCCCTTCCACATGCATGCCTATTTCTGTAGTCCCAATGTGATATAAATCCTTAATACCTCCAACTCCTGAAACTTGCTTTTAGCTAAACCTTTTCACCCACAACCCTGTCCAAATCACTTTGATATTACAAAATAACGCTGTCACATCACAGAACACTGTTGTGTTAACAACATTACTGTCCATTAAAAGACACTGATGTATTAGAGAGACCACAATGTTATAGTTGCAGCCATATTAGAGCAAACGTGAGGTGCTAATATGTGACAGAGTCTGCCATTTTAGAAAGAGCCTGCTATGTTAAGGAGGCCACCAATTGATAGAGATTTTAATGGGAACTGCCTCAATATTGAAACTGAGTAGTAAGAGGGGAGTATGTGCTGCTCATGCAAAGCATGCAGGAATGTTTGTACAATAAAATCAGACATGACATGAAAAATAACATATCAGAGCATAAGAAACTTGTGGGAACATGCTATTGCACATTATATTGACTGCCTGATTATGTGCTTCCCTAAATTTAGGTAGAAATAAACCCCCTGTTCTTGAACCTGATCAACAGCCAGGTGTCAAATTCCACTGGAATTAGGCTAGCAGAGGTGTCTTAATGTTCTTCCATAGCCTCCTCACTAGGGTCATTGCTAGATCCCATTGGTCATCTACCGAGTGCCCTGTATCTCCATTGCATTAATTGTTTGCATCATCCAAGTATTTTTTTATTAAGCAATGATGGTGTGTTTATTTCTTTTTATTTCAGTCATTTCATGGTACTTATGAATTTAAACTTATGATTATTTCAGACTAATTCATTTTTAATAGGTTATGTTAGATCCAGATTTGATCCAAAAAATATTTTTTGTAAATTCCAATGGCAGACATTTCAAAATATCTGCCTATTTCTATGTAATTAAATTTGGGTCCACAATATAAGGTGTGGTGGAAGTGGTAGCATTCCAAGGAACTTTGGGGGGCTTTTACAAACCTAGTTTCTTTCGTTTGGGATATTTGTCAGCAAATTTCTGAAGAACTGATGACAGGTAGTGCATCAGGAAGGGTACAGTAAAATAGACGAGAGGAAGGGAAGGTAGAAAAAAAAAAAGAGAATGGAAACAGAAGCCACGATATGGGAGATAAGAAAAAGTACCTTCCACTTTTTGCCATGGTATGTTATAAGCAACACAACATTTCAATCTAGAGTGTCAGGGTTCCCTGGGTCTTTTAGGAACCTGGTAATGTCTCTACTACTCAGATGATTTTAGATTTGTTGTAAAGGTCTACCACACTTGCACACATTACTTAGCACCTTGTTATTGACTAATACATTTTTTTCTACTTTTGGTTTTGGCAGGAACTGACATTTTTGTGTGGAATTTTATCATGCTCATTAGGCAATTTTGCATTATCATGAAAAACAACAACACTACTATGAGACAGACCTAGTAATTGCAAAGTTCCTAAAACCTCTTTTATACTTAAGTTTCAGTAGCTAAGGATTAAAAGTTTAATGTAGAGGAATGCAGACTGGGAAATTGTTTCCCAGAAGACAGCAAGGTGAATGTCTGGACTGAGATGAAATATGCTTTTTTTTACAAGACTGCTCTATTTTACATTTACAGATATGTGGGTATTAGAGGTGGGCCGAAAACGCTCCGGTTCGGTTCGCGCTAGAACTCTTGAACATTGCAAAAGTTCGGACCAGAACCCTATCAAAGTCTATTGGACCCAAACTTGAAGGATCAAAAGTCCCCATTTTGAAGGCTTATATCCAAGTTATTGACCATTTTTGGGGCTCCGGGTACTGCCCTGGGGGACATGTACCAATGCAAAAATGTTTTTTAAAAGATCATTTATACATGAGCAATGATTTTAATGATGCTTAAAGTGAAACAAAAAAAATGAAAAATTCCTTTAAATATAGTGCCTGGGGGGTCCCCTTAGTCTGCCTGTAAAGTGGCACATCTGTACTGTGTATAGAGCCTACTGCAGCAAAACTGACATTTATAAAGAACAAAATACAATAAAGACAATACAAAAATGTTTAACAAAAAACGACAGATCAGGAAATGAGAGGGGTGCGCGAACCATAACAGGGCACATGCCCTCAACAAGGGGGGTTGCTTTGGGGCAGGGGGGCTCTGTCGGGAAATGCTGGGCAGTAACGTCACAAGGGGGTGGTGCCACCAGATGCTCCCATCTCTTACCTATTTAAGAATTGTCAAACAGCAGAGCAGGCATCATTCCGCAATTAGCCTTCATCGCTCAGATAAGGGTATGGTATGAATTCTGGGGGGGGGGGGGGGCACTGTTTTTTATTATAATTTTGGTGTGGGGTTCCCCTTAAAATCCACTTTTTTTTTCATTCAGCTGTCAGCGGGGAAGCCTGTTGACAGCCGATGACTCACCCGTTGTTAGGGATGCAGCAGCCGGCTTCCTTAACAGCCAGTTATTCACTGTGCCCTGACTGGGCAAAGTTTTGCCCAATCAGGGCTTAGAATGCACTGTGCAGCGAACATCCCGTCAAGCACCCCGTAAATACAGGTGTTCACCAAACTGGCAAACAGGCGATGTTCGGGGCGAACTTTTGCTTGGCTCGAACTGTTCGCCCAACTCTAGTGGGTACGCAAGCATGGCCAGTTTCCTAAGAAACATGTAATAGCTAAACATCAAAAAAAAAAAAGTACTATGTTGTAATGAAATTTCACAGGACTGTAGTAGTTGTATATACAATTAAATAATGGATATCTAAAAGTCTATTTATAAACATTTTCGCACAAGATTTAAGCAATGTTTGCCCAGGATTTACACATTTTTCAAATTGAATTTAATGAAAAATGTATGAATATTGGGTGACAGTTGAGTGACTCTTGCATGAAAACATTTAAATAGACCCTCTAGTATTATGCCGAAAAAATGTCCACCTTTTAAAATTATTATAATCACCCATGACCATTTTTTAACCTCTTAATAAAAAACAGGGGGATGTATTGTGGTTTTGTACATAATTCTTTATTTATCTTTTTTATAATACATATTTAAAATATTTTGTAATACGTTGAATATGAGAGTTAGCACTATATTTCTTTTTTTGTGCTCTTCAGCCAGCAGGTGGCGTTTTAGGCTCCTCTTCTCATGTAAAAGGCCCTCTATTTGCTTTTGTAAAGCAAGAAATAAGTTGTTTATAGAACTAAATTAATCCTCGGTGTAATCATTCTTTGTCAGAGTGCTCAGTCAAAATTTCAGTATGATAAACTTCAAAGAAAGCAGCTCTGCTGGGCCATGTCTATAGTCACACTAGTGTAGCCTTTGAATGTGTGCAAAATCCTACAGTTGTTAGTGACACTCCACATGCACCAGACAGGAGTCATGTTTATACACATGCAAGAACATGTGGACAAATGTGCAAACAGGCATGTGTAATCAGGTGCCTTAAAATGTTTAGGCTGTGTGCCAAAAAAGGGTTAATGGCTGGTGCTGTGGGGTTAACATTCAGTCCTCAGGTACCCCCAAGGGCCATGTTTTCAGTTTTTTCTTTACTTCTTTCAGCTGCTTTAAATCAATATCAATGACATGGTATTGATAAGAGCTATTTTATCTAAGGGAAGTTCCCAAAACATGGCCTATTGGGGGTACTTGAGGACTGAGGTTGAGAACCACTGATGTAGACAACCTGATGAATTACAATTATATATAGTTCTTGCATGCAGCATTTAGGCATCTTTTCACTAGGTGACCAGTGAGGTGGGGATTAGCAACACAGACCCACCCTCGCTCCTTGTGAGACAGAGGGAGCAGGAGGCCAACGAGGAATACAAGGAGCATAAGGAGGGTGTCAAGCTTGTATGTGGAAGGAGTGAGATTGTTGAAGACAGTGTTGTCCTCTGCAACACTGAGGACTCTGGTTCATCTGCTGCATATAATCTGTGGTAACGTTCCAAATGTGCAGCGCTAAAAATTATGAAAAAAAAAAAAACAATGCACACAAACAATACTATCAAACTGTTGTGTCACTGGTAATCTGTAACAAATTGAGGGCTTTAGCTTTAGGAAGGACACATTCCTCTAGTCTTTATGTCTGTTGTGGCTGTTATTTCCATCAGTAAGTTTGGGCCAATTATTGCATAAACAAAAAGTAGATGTGGCAGACAAAACTACCTTAAAAAATAGAAATGATTCTGATTGTAGTGCTGCTGTATGTGAGCAAAGCTAAAAGTAAAAAATCCATTACACTTCCAAAATATGTGATGCCAGAATATGGTGTCATTCTATCTGTGAAAATTAAATCGTAGTGTTTCGGTAACACCACATACAGCTTGAATGATAAGTTCACCTTTGGTAACATGTTACATGTTCCACCCATTTTTAGGGTGGAACATGCAACATGTTCCCAATGCTGCAGCCACTGCCCAATCCCTGCATTCCCTGTGACAGCAGTATAGGGAGAAGTTCCCTAAAAGTCACTTTTTGAAATCAGCGTAGCTGTGGTGCGCCCACACGACCACGTCATACATTCACATAAATCTGTGTGTAAATGAACTACAAGTCCCGGCTGTTGCGGCTGTCGGCTTGTAGTTCTCAATGTCGGCTGTAGTTCATTGATAATTTCTGTCAGTGTATCTGCTTGCCCTTACAGGATGTACTGGCACACAGATACACAGAAACATCTGCAGGAGACCTGCATGACACCAGCATTCTGCTAGTGTAATGCTTTACAGGCAATGCTTTTACCTACAACAAATGTGCATTTTTAAAAAAAAGTTTTATATATATATATATATATATATATATATATATATATATATAGTAAAGTTCGGGGAACCATCTAGATCGCAGGACACAGGCTTTTCAGTCAAAAGGAGGTTTATTAAACTTAAATAGCTTCACAACAGCAAAACAAAAGAAAGAGATTTCAGTCTCACCGATTTGCAGAGTCCAGAACTGCTATCGCAGTTTAAACAGTCCTTGGGTTTTGTTGCAGGTAACTTCCCCTGCCAGGAGGCTTCCAGGAAGGACACTGCCGTTCACTTTTGTCGCTGCACACAAAACCACCATCCACAGTCTCCTCTACACTCCTCCACACTCACCTACAACTTCCTGTCTTGTTTTAAACCCACTTTCTCTGACAGATGAGTTAACCCTTTTTTGTTCCCTTAAAGGGACCACAGTCCAAACAAAGGGGAAATATAGCATCCTTCCAGAACCCAGCCACGGCATCCTGTACATATCCCCCCCTGTGCACCAACGCCAAGGAGATGGAGGCAACAGTGGAGCTAAAACAATGGACTCGGGAGAGGGCATCTGCATTTTGATGCAGTCTCCTGGACCTATGCTCCACTACAAATTTAAATTCCTGGAGTGCCAGGAACCACCGAGTAATCCTGGCATTAGTCCCTTCACCTTGTCTCATCCGTGTTAAAGGGGCATGGTCAGAAATCAGCCTAAACTTCCTCCCCAAGTATCTGAGGAATTCCAGAGCCCACTCAATGGCCAGACACTCTTTTTTAATTATAGCATAGTTTTTCTCCGCTGGTATCAACTTCCTACTGAGGAAAACTACCGGGTGCTCCTCGCCATGAACAATTTGTGACAACATCGCTCCCAATCCTACATGGGAAGCATCAGTCTGAACAACGAACTCTTTTGAAAAATTGGGTGCTACCAGGACAGGGTGTTGGCACAGTGCTGACTTGAGCTCCTGTCAGGATGCATCCACCAACAGACAGCCTTGTTCTCCCAGAAGACTCCTAAGGCACAGAAGAAGACACATTCCCGTTGCACACAGAAACCGGGCTATGGTATCGTAGATGTGCGCATGCGCGAACGGGAGCGCAGACAGAAGCCGTTGCGCATCCTCGTGCGCGATCGTTGGTGCCAAGTGAATCTATTTAAGTCCAGCCAGTACCTGGCCCGGTGCTGCTTTGTCTTCAGCTCCTGAGTATCCAGTCTCCTGTGAACCTGCATCCTGATCCCTGCTATCTACCTGGCTTGTCTTGAACCTCCCCTTGAACTCTGCCTGTACTGACCTCGGCTTGTCCAGTGACCAACCTTCTGTCTTCTCCCTGGCACCTGCACTGCTGATCTGTCTTGACTTGGCTTGTTTCCCAACTACGTTCCTGCCTGCACCCAGTACCCGATTTGGCCTGCCGTATATGACCCTGCCTGTCTGACCTCGCTACTTGCTGCTGTCATCCGCACCTGCTGCCACCTGTTGGTCTGCTGTTGAAGCTTCCCTGTGTCTCTTCCAGCACGATCAGGATCAGCCATCCTGCTGCCACCAAGGACTTTCTGGCACTCCTGCAACTCTGTACTCCGGTGCCTTCTGTTTGCTCTACCAGGGGCCCTGAGTCAGAGTGGTAAGGGAGGCCTTGCTCGTCCATTCAGGCTCTTCTACCAGGTACGTGTTAGCTCCAAAAAAGCCTTCTCAGCATCTGCATTCCACTCCACCATGACCGATTTTCGACCCTTAGTCAGATCGGTCATAGGAGCCTCTAACGTGGCAAAGTTGGGTACAAACCTCCTGTAGTATCCCACCATGCCCAGTAATGCACGTACCTGCTTTTTTGTGAGGGGACGGGGCAAATTCTGTATAGCCTCTACCTTGCTGACCTGAGGTTTTACAACCCCTCTAGCCACAATATAGCCCAGGTACTTCACCTCCTCCCTTCCCAAAGCACATTTTTCAGGGTTTATTGTAAACCCCTCCTTCCAAAGAGAGTCCAGCACTGCCTGGACTTTGGGCAAGTGTTATTCCCAGTCTCTGCTAAAAATGACTATGTCGTCCAAGTACACTGAGGCATACCCCCGGTGAGGTCGTAAAATCCTATCCATTGCTCGCTGGAACATGGCTGGAGCAGTTTGCAATCCAAAAGGCATTCTTTTGTACTGAAAACTCCCCTCTGGGGTAGAAAAAGCAGTTTTCTCTTCTGTTTGGAGATGGTAGACCGATGTGCGCAGCTGTTTAATCTGGAACAGCTTGCATACATCAGCCATAACCCTTGACATAAACGGGGTGCCCTGGTCCGTGAGTATTTCCTTGGGAAAACCAGTCTGTGTAAAGAACTGTAATAATTCCCGGGCAATAGCCTTAGAGGAGGTATTCCTCAGGGGTAGCGCCTCAGGATATCGGGTGGCATAGTTGAGCATCACCAGTATGTAGGAGTGACCTCGAGCCGACTTTACCAAGGGACCCACTATATCCATGGCTATCCTCTCGAATGGGACCTCATTTATGGGCAGAGGGACCAAAGGGCTCCGGAAGTGGGTCACCGGAGCGGTCAACTGACAGGTGGGACAAGAGGTACAGTATCTCCTTACCTCTGCTTTCAGGCCTGGCCAGTAAAACCGGTCGGTGATCCGTGCCTCCGTCTTTTCAACTTCCAGGTGTCCCCCTAAAACATCGTCATAGGCCAAGACCTTGCATCTATACTGTTAGGGTAACAATAATTATTCTACCACATTTTCTCTAACTTTGGTAACCCGATAAAGCAATTCATTACATATTGTGAAGTATGAACACCGCTCATTTGCACCAGGCTTTTGGGGAACCCCATTTACTACTACAATCTGTTCCCGTGCACGGGCCAAAGTGGGGTCCTGCATCTGGGCAGTACCAAATGCCCCCTGGGGAACACCCAAATCCGGCAGGGCATGGGTAGAGGCCACTTCCTCATCCTCTTCCCCCAGCATTACCTGAAGTGGGGAATGTTCCCCCCCTCAGTGTTCAGGTAGGTCTTTGAACCACACATCTTGACATCCTTAACAGTATCAGCACTACTTTCATCACCATTAACCAAATCATTAGCATTTTCTTTATCTGGATCCACATTAAGAACCTTTGGCATTTCAGGGTTATTCCCCTCAACACCAGGAACAGAGGGACTAGTTTCTCCCCAGTCTCTGGACCGTTCAGGTAGTTCTCCTTGTCCCCACAGTTTTGCAAATGATGGACAGTCTCGTCCTATGATAACATCATGTACCAAGTTCTTTACCACCCCCACCTCTTGAGTATCAGTGCCACATGCTGTGGAGATGAACACCGAGATGAGAGGGTACTCTCTAGTGTCCCCATGAATGCACACAACCTGTAAAGTTTTGCTTACTGGACCGATCTTCCCAAATACTCTAGGATGAACCGGGGTTATCATGCTTCCGGAGTCCAGCAAAGCCCGGGCAGGGAGGTGGTTCACTTGGACTTCACACTCAAATTTCCCTTCTCCAAAGTCAAGATGTGTTGTACATGCTTTATGGGCATAAAAAAGACACCCTCCGAAGAACCCCCCATTCCATGGGCTCCTCTTGCAGTGGGCAGTGGGCCCAGGTATGGCCCCAGGAATGACTTCGCCAACATTGTACATCCCCTCCTCTCTGAACAGGAACAGATCACTGAGGAGGTACTGGGAGTGACTCTTGACCTTCCGGGATGTTGGTTCCAGGGCTCCGGGGGGCGTCCTTTCGAAGGGTGGCAGTCGATCGAATAGGCCGTGGCAGACTGGGCCCTTGGCACTTGGTGGGGCCAAGCAGATCCTCCACCACTGTATATCGTTCCACCATCTCAACAAGGAGGTTCACTGTTTTGGGGTCTCCATGGCTGACCCCCGTTGAAGAGCGTCTGGCAGTGACCTTAGGTATTGGTCCAGCATGACCCTCTCCACGATTTGGGGGCCAGACAATACTTCGGGCTGCAGCCATTTTTTACCAATTGCACCAGGTCATTCAATTGAGACCGGGGTGGCCGATCTGGACAATACTTTCATTGGTGCACTCGTTGGGCCCGAACGGCCGTAGTCATCCCCAAATGAGCCAGTATTTCTGCCTTTAGTTTTTGATAATCTTTAGCGTCATCCGGTGGTAGATCGAAGTAGGCTTGTTGAGGATCTCCAGTGAGGAAAGGAGCAATTAGGCCGGCCCACTTATCCTGGGGCCACCCTTCTCTCTCTGCCATCCTCTCAAATGTAGCAAGAAATGCCTCTACATTATCACTCAGGGACAACTTCTGCAGAAAATGACTTGCCCTCACGGTCACCTGGTTGCCAGGGGCAACAGCCGCTTGTTCACAGCCCTGAGAAAGCTGCTGCACTGCTTCTTTTAAGGCAGTCACCTGAGCCTGCATAACCCCTTGCTGGATCGCTTGCTGGGCTGCAAACTGGGCCACCAACAGGCGAGTATTTTCTTGCTGCAGAGCCAACGCCTCTTTGTGGTGCGTTTGTTGTACCTCCAGCTTGGTTGCTAAGTGCTGATTAGTTTCCTCATGGCGAGTCTGTGCTTGCATATTAGCCAGGGACAGCTGTTTAATTAGCTCCTCCATTGTTTCAGCTTTCAGCGTTTGTGCAGCTTTAACCCAGGACATAAATCCATTGTACTGTCCCTTTAAATGTCAGTTTAAGTCCAATGCAAAAACAACAAGAAAAATGTCTGTTACTTTGTCCTGCCCGCATTCTCCACCAGTTGTAAAGTTCGGGGAACCATCTAGATCGCAGGACACAGGCTTTTCAGTCAAAAGGAGGTTTATTAAACTTAAATAGCTTCACAACAGCAAAACAAAAGAAAGAGATTTCAGTCTCACCAATTTGCAGAGTCCAGAACTGCTATCGCAGTTTAAACAGTCCTTGGGTTTTGTTGCAGGTAACTTCCCCTGCCAGGAAGCTCCCAGGCAGGACACTGCCGTTCGCTTTTGTCGCTGCACACAAAACCACCATCCACCATCGACAGTCTCCTCTACACTCCTCCACACTCACCTACAACTTCCTGTCTTGTCTTAAACCCACTTCCTCTGACAGGTGAGTAAACCCTTTTTGTTCCCTTAAAGGGACCACAGTCCAAACAGAGGGGAAATATAGCATCCTTCCAGGACCCAGCCATGGTGTCCTGTACAATATATATATATATATTTTTTTTTTAAAGTGAACTGCTCTGCACTCCTGTGAACCATTTTCAGCAGACAGCAGGCTGAAGCCCGCTGTCAGCTGACGGTCACAGAGGCGGTGCAGGCTAGGAAAAGATCACAACAATATGGTCAGGATCCGCCCACAGCCCTGGACTGGCACCTGGCTCAGCCTCTCAGTGAGCTGCTGAGAGCCTGAGCCAGCTGCTCCCGCTCCCTCCACAGCTCCCCTGACAGTCACCAGCTCTCTGCTCAAGGAGCTCTGAGAATCGAGTGATTAGCAGTGTTTGATCGCTCGGTTCTCAGTCTTAGAGCCGGTGGGGGACAGGTAAGTATAGTTAAGTATGATTCTTCTCAACTAGGTAAGTATGATTGTTAAAAAAATAAAAAAAACACATTACTTCTCTTTTAAGGCCACTTTACTGCAGCCACATAAATGTATTACATGGTCGCAAAGAGGTTAAAGGATTGATGGTTTTCCATGTTGCCCTCAAATCTGTATTAGGAAGGCCCTCTTCCCTCTTTATGGATTTTTTTCTTCTTTCAAAATTCTGGGGGTTTTTTTGGCTCTCCTTTTCAGTGCCCAGCAACTAATGCCTTTTTTGACAATAGTTTGCCCATTAGTTTGAAAAAATTGTCAGAAAAAAGAGGATTCACTCCCCATAAATGTTAATAAGTTTCTCTGTTAAATTTGGTTTGAACTTTTCTGCCAATTAAACAGGTAAACACAATGTGTCACCCTCCGTTATATGCAGTTTGGAAGATACCTAGGCACTCTGGTAGTTAGTCTAAATATGAAGAATGCCATCTTTGTATGTACCTGCACTAAAAATGAAAATTCAAGCACTTGGACCATACAGCAGGAGGGTTCCCTCTCACTCTCATACACCGTAACTGACACTGACTTGCATAAAGTGCTTACCTAAAAGAAAGAGGAATGTCCAAGCACTTCACATTTGCTGACTAGCTGCTTCAGACCAAGGGAAAGACCTGTGCTTGGTCAGATGTGAGATATGATGGGTTTTCTCCCTAAAACGAAAAGGAATTCAGGAGATGTAATATCCCAAGATACTACAAAAAAGGAGAAAGGAGAGGAATGAACTACAATGGTTTTTTTTCAAGTTAAAACCATTAAAAACATTTGGGATAAAAATAAATAGATGGTGTTGCTCTCTGAGTGATAACTAAAATAGCAATAATGTATAAAAAGTGCTGGAAGAACCAGTGTGAGTACAGAATGTAAACACATATGAAATAAAGTTCTAAATGCTAAACAATACTGAAAGCAAATACCATAAATGAATATTTTCTAGTATATAAAGTGCAAGTGGTAAAAGTGGCAAAAGTGAAATACAATCTTCAAATTAGTTAATAATACAGTGCTGGTGGTAAAAAATGTTAAAATATGAAACTCTTCAGATAAATGTTAAAGTGCTACTAGCAGAAATAAAGTGCATATATAAAAGTGAACTGAAGCGGTGAAGTGCTGCTCCGACTGACACTCTGTGCAGATCAGGGAATGTAAACAGTGACTTGGTGACTAGTTTCTTCAGTGCAGTTCTACCTGTGAAATAGCCCCTTACCTTACTGCTGTAAGGTAACAGCGTGAAAAAAAGCAGTAACGACCAAAAGAATCCAGGCTTGTGCAATAGGCCACTGCGGGCTTCTCCTCTGTGCAACTCAGTGATAAATGGAAAGGGAGCTCTAGATCCAATAGCAGTGTATAAGGAAGAAGAAAATTGGGGCCCAGATCATGAAGTATGTTGAAACTGGATATGTTTATTAAAAATAACAGCCAATATGGTACTCACATTAAAAATATAAAACACAAACACCACGAGCAGCAAGCTCACAACCTGACGTCACTTCCAGTGCCTATCTGTTCCAATGCATAGCGTCATGGTCACGTGACTTCATCAGGTAATGAAGATGGGCACTAGAAGTGTCCTTAAATAGATTTGATATTAAGTTCAATGAGCGTTCATTTTCCTGTAGCCCTACGTTAATGAGTAATATAGCAGCCATTTTCTCGTAGATGTAGGCAACGATCTACAACCGTGGCCATTTTCTTGTAGTTTTGCTGTTTTAGCATGACAGCAGTCATTTTCAAACTGTTGTAGATCAAGTCACAGCAGAGTTACTGGTAGAAATAGGGCACTAAAATAAAAGTATGAGGTATGGGACGGCCAAAACAATACAGTTGTGACACTGACACTAAAAATAAGGTATTACATACAACGAACGGCCATTTTCCTGAAGCCCCATGTTAATAAGTAGTATAGTGGCCATTTTTTTGTATATATAGGTGATGGTCTACAACCGCAGCCATTTTTTTATAGTCTTATGGTTTAACATAACCACAATGGTTTTCAAACAGTTATAGGTCAGGTCACAACCAAATTACTAATAAGAGTAGAACACTATGGTGGGATCATAAGGCATGGAATGGCCAGTACACAATAAAATTGTGTCACTGACATTAAGAATAAGACTCGCTCCGAGCGCCAGATGAAAATGGTCATATATCCCTGTAAGTGTGTCACATGAGACACAGAGGTATATTGATGACACCGGAAATTATGTCAGTAATGCCATAAAAACAGCAATCAACATGAGGATAGCACCAAAAAACAAGTTAAAATATTACACAGTAATAAGAAAGGCATATATGTGACAGGGGCAACTACTGGTAAGAAAGATTAGGGAAGCTGGGTGGTGAGAGAGATGAGGGTGTCATATAAAAAGAAAACTATACAAATGCTATCTGAGTACTTATAGCAAGATGAATGAATAAAAGCTACTGTTCTGTAAGTATTCAAAATCATTAATAAAACAGTTAAGGTCGAAATCGATATTCAATCCCCGAGGTGTAAAAGGTTCTAATATAAAAATCCATTTGGATTCTAACTGGCTCAGGGTCATTACTTTGCGACTACCTTGTGACTTGTGACAGTGTCTTTTGTACGGTTCAATCCCCCAGAACCTCAAATGAGTAGGATGTTTATTGTGGCAGATAGCAAAGTGTTTAGAAACACTGGGCTTATCGAATCCTTTGAGGATGTTCTGCACATGTTCTTTAATACGTACTCTTAATGGTCTTTTTGTGCGTTCTATATATTGCAGCCCGCAGCTACATTCCAAGGCATAAACTGCCCCTTCTGTGTTGCAGCCTATAAAGTCTTTTATCTCATAGGTGTTTCCTGTACTTTATATACTAGAACACATTCATTTATAGTGGTTGCTTTCAGTATTATTTGATTAGCATGTAGGACTTTATTCCATATGTGTTTACATTCTGTACTCACTCTGGTTCTTCCAGCACTTTTTATACATTATTGCTATTTTAGTTATCACTCAGAGCGCAACACCATCTATTGATATTTATCCCATTTTATTTTTGGTTATGGCTGACCAATCTGGTGTTTTCTGAAACTAGTACCCTTATCCCTGTAGTTACGGGCAGGGCAGGACTATTTTTCTATTTATTCATTTAAAACATTTGCCATTTAAAAGAGTTAAAGTCATTAATTGCCAATAATAATTCTCTTACTTTTCAATTGCAGGAATTTATTACAGACCATGAAGGTCAGTATCTCATTCTTCTTTGCTCAATCAACAATGCCTCACACACCATAGTGACAACCTATGCACCTAACGTCCACCAAATATGCCACCTCCGCAAGCTTCACAAGAAGGTTAGCACACTGCAACAAGAATCAACAATATGGTGTGGTGACTTTAATGTCACGCCAAACCCACTTATGGATTCCTCCTCACTTCCCAAACGCTGCAGACCTGCATTAAATTCCCTGCTACCCTCCTTCCACCTATATAATGTGTGGAAATGCCATCATGCGGAGGACTACAGGTTCTTTTCTCCTTACCATAACTCGTATTCACGAATCAACCTATTTCCCGTAGACCAGTGGACCCTCAAAAAAATTTCTTCCTCCACCATCCTTCCCACTACCTGGTCTGACCACTCACCAGTATGCATCAATGTAGAGGACAACTCCAAACCTCCCCCTACGTATCTATGGAGACTGAATACCCAGATCCTACAATCTTAACCCTATGCAAGCTCTCTCCATGGAAATTTGGAAAACTTTTTCTGAGATAACAAGGACTCTGACCCCAGTATTGTATGGGCCATGCATAAGGCTTATATGCGAGGTCTTTTTATCCAACTAGGAGGCAGATGAAGCAGCATATTGACTCACTCCTGTTAGAGATTCAAAGCCCTGACTCCCTTAATAAAGAACGGCCCAATAATGATCTTAAAACCAAACTGCTTAAACTAAGAATGGAACTCAGATCCATACTACTAGAAAACTTTGACAAAACACAAAAATGTATTAAAATGCACTTCTATACCTCAGGAAATACAGCAGGGAAACTTTGTGCCCACCAAATTAAAGGTCACCAAGAAAAAGCAATCATCCCTATTCTTTTTCATCCTACCAACAAAGACAAAAAAATAATCCACAAGAGATAGCGCCTATTACAGTCACCTTTACAACTTAAAAGATAAGACGTCTACCACCAACCAGACACTCCTGCTATACAATCATTTTTAGACTCAGTCCACCTTCCTCGACTATCCCTTGATCAATCTAAAAAGCTTAACACTCTGTTTTCTGCACAAGAAATAAGTACTGCTATTGTCTCCCTAACAACAAAGCTCCTGGCCCTGACAGCTTTGTGGGAGAATACTACAAAAATTTAAACAGATTCTAGCCGACCCTATCACTCTACTGTTCAATGCTGCTGTCAGCCTCCTTTCCTCCAGAAATGTTAAATGCATTGATTATCACTCTGCCAAAGCCAGAGAAGGATCCTACCTCACCCCAAAACTTCCGCCCTATAACCCTACTCAACATGACACAAAACTTTATGCCAAAGTAATAGGTAACAGATTGATTGACCTTCTCCCGCTTCTTATTCACCCTGATCAATCAGGCTTTACTAAAGGCCATCAAACCTCCGATGCCACCCACCAGATGATCAACATCTTACACCATGCGGGAAGACATAGAGTGCCCTCTCTGCTTCTATCTTTAGATGCAGAGAGGGCATTCAACAGGGTGCATTGGAGGTACATGGCTATGACATTGTAAAAATTTGGCTTCCAAGGTAATATTTTTTCAGCAATAATGGCTCTTTACTCATGTCTCTCAGCCCAAGTGTACTGCTCTTCCATGATACCCAAGCCATTCGGTATATCTAATGGCACGAGGCAGGGGTGCCCTCTATCCCCCCTAATCTTCAACTTGATTATGGAACCCCTAGCTGAAAAAATTAGAGCACAGATTGACATTATCGGTTTTTCCATTGGCCCTACCGAACACAAGATAAACCTTTTTGCGGATGATGTCATCCTCATGTTGACCAATCCCACGTCCTCCCTGGCTTTGGTACAGAAAAAATTAGACAAATTCAGCGATATTTCTTACTATAAGGTAAATGCATCTAAATCACTCATCCTACAAATGGGGCTATCGCCAACACAATACACCACCATTCAAAGTAAGTATCCATACACATGGGCGTCTACCTCCCTGACTTACCTAGGAGTTAAATTAACCGTCAACACAGCCTCCCTATACCAGGCTAATTTTATTCCCTTTTTGAACAATTTATCACAAGACCTACACAACATCTCCAAACTACCGCTCTCCTGGTCTGGCAGACTAAGGGCTTTTAAAATGATCAAACTACCCCAATTACTGTATCTTTTCAGGGCACTACCCATTCCAATCCTCCTGTCTTTCTTCACCTCTATGCAATCAATACTAGGCCATTTCATTTGGCAAAAGAAGAAATCTAGCTGTTCTCGCACCACCTTAACGAAACACAGATCAGTGGGTGGAATGGGGCTTGTTACCCTCAGAGATTGTTACATTGCCTCTATTCTGACGCAAATTAAAGTCTGGTTTGTTTCCAACCCTTTGCGCCCATGGAGTAGCATTGAAGCCCTCCATGTCCCGCGATACAATCTAAAAAACTGGCTCCTTAGTACACCTCGATTAAACAAAGATGTTAAACTTTTCTCCCCTACCATATCTGCTACAGTAGCAGCTTTCAAATACCTCACCACTAAAACTGCTAATGAATCAAAGTCTTATAAATTACCTCTACCCATCTCAGTAATCGCACTGTTGATCCCCAACTTACAACTAAACTCATGGCAAGAGAAAGTCATATCCGATATCTCACACCTATATTCGGACAAGCTCCTCAAACCTTTTCCATCTCTGCAAAAGGAGTTTTCACTCCCTGCCACAGATTACTTTAAATACCTACAAATAGCCCACTGCCTTCTCTGCAACATACTTAAATATGTACCTAAAAAAGCATGGATGTTCCTATCTAACGATCAAATATCTACCAAGGGTATCACCTTCTTTTATAATATGCTACAAAGCAAAACTTCCTTTAGCAAATTACCTCCCATGTTGAAATGGTAAGACTTAAACTGCTTTCTTAGTGAATCACAATGGCGAGCGGCTTTAGCCACCATCCTGCAAGGCAACTTGCTCCTCCAATCTATTGGAACTCACCTACAAACTCAACCGTAGATGGTATATCACTCCTTCTCAAATCCATAAATACAACCCATCCACTCCACCCTCATGCTGGAGAGGTTGCGGGTCCCTAGGAACCCTATACCACATACTATGGGATTGTCCCAAAGTCCCCAACTTCTGAAACGACACATTTCAATTAATTCTAGAAGTCACAGGCACCCCAACAACCCTATCCCCAGAACTTGCACTACTTAACAGGCATTGATACTATACCTCAACACCTTTGTTGCACATCCACACACATTCTCCTAGTTGCAAGATTAGCGATTGTTAAACATTGGAAATCCATTGACCAACCAACATTACGTGAGGTGATCAATCTAGTCCACACCCACGGTATGTATGAATGCATGTTTGCTCTAAGTGAAGGTCGCCTCTTAGTCGCTAAAAAAAACTGGTCACACTGGCTCATATGGTTCCAGCGATCTTCCTATACTATTACCTAAAGTTTCTCTCCCTTGTTCTTATCAATATCTTGTTTATCCCTCGGGAGCTCAATATACTAAGCACTTATAGACGTATCAATTGTACACAACATGTATGTAATCATATTATCTACCTGTTTCTTTGAATTCGCTAATGTTGACTGCAACCTAACCTAACCATCTCTTATGGCTGATTCATGTTTTGTGAAAATTCTCAATAAAAAACATTGAAAGATAAAAAGAGTTAAAGTCAGTCAATCAATAAAATTCAGTCCAAAGCATCTCCATTCTTCCTTCAATCATTTCTCTCTTCCTTTTGATCGTTTTACTGTACTAGACTTATTAGCCATTTTTAGGATACAACAGTTAGTGCTTGGACACCTTATTGCTTGGACCTGTAGTGTGACTGTTATGGCTCAGATGTATAGACATGGACATGCACACCTGAAAATTCACTTAAACTTTCACTGATTCATTTTTCTGTATTTGCTAGCTCATTTCTTTCTGTGCCATTCAATGGATATAAATGAATAAATAGAAATTATGTAAGTCCAGGTCAAAATTTATAATCTTGGGCAAACTTTTTACTGTCCAGAATTATTGAGCATATGTTTTCTTTTTAGGTAATAAGGACAAACTCTAGAATATTAATTGAATAACTGTATTTTATAGCTATATACAGTATGTAGCAGTGAATGAAGAGTTACAATCATGGGATACATACAGTACATAGGTTGTTTGGAAACTTGATAGCAAAATAGTAAGTTTATACTGTAGATAAGGGACCTTACATAAAATGTCTAATATCAATGTGAATATATACCTCTTTTTTTTCCTGGGGAAGGTGTCATAAAAATGACTGAGGCAGATGTTATCAAATGGCTCTCCTAACTGACACAAGCATCACACACCTAGCACATATTAAACAGGGAGAACCTGGAACAGCATGTTGTAAAGAATTTGCAGAATTTTCCTTGTGGGCTCCATGTCGAACAGATGACAAAAATATGCCTGAAATAATCTGACAGCTTTAAGGACCATTAATAGTGAACATACAATTCATTAACTTTTTATAACATATGGAATTTTGAGTTTGGATTAATTTACAGCAATAGCCTATCAAAAGAGTTTGAATAAACTGAAGATGTCAGAAGAATAATTATGACTTGAAGACATAAAACTATCTGAGATATTTGCTTGAAATAATATTTTATAGACCAGACATAACAACTGATGCATACAACCTAATTTTCTAGTCTGATAACTGTTACAGAATTTATGATTCTAAGAAGTGTTTGAGAAGCTGCTGTAATATGTTTGTAAATTAAACATATGGTAGCCTGTATTTATGAAATATGGAGGCATTCACAGTTGCCATTTTCTGAAAATGTTGCCTTTCTATCATGCTTATCCAAAGGCTTCCATAATTCCTCTATTACTGACCAAGAACAAGTATGTAGGGGTTTTGACTTTACTTTGACATATTACTTGCTGCATGGTTGTTTCAGGTAAAGGGCTCAAAGCAGTAAAGTCAGAGATAGCTAGGCAACTACCTATTTTATGAATAGGTAAGCAATGGTAGCTGGGTGCAGCTGGCTGTGTGATTCCCTCTGCTAGTAGTAAGCTGGTCAGTATACAGAGAGAGAAGAATGCAGCCATATTCTCTCCCCTCTCCTTTAATTTTTTTTTTTTTTTTTTTTTAGTTTTGGATAGAGTGGAGAGGGAGTAGATCACCTGTTGGTTTTTTTTATTGCCGCCTGTGTCCCCATTGGGAAGATTCATCCTCTTTATTTGTCCTGTTTACCATTAGCACTGAAATAAAAGTAAAGGAAAATTCCAAAATGTTGGGTTGTCCCCAGAACAAGAATATAGGGATATCTTCCTATTGAGTCACTAGTTCTGGTGACAACCAGGGATTCCCTTAGTTTAGAAGGATTTTCTCTCACTTCTTTTTTTAAATATGAGACAGGAAATTAAGGGAAATCTCCGTAATAGGGCACAGGTGGCAAAAATGAATCTTACAGGGATTATAACCCTCCCTTACTTTATCTAAAATGAAAAAAAAAGTTTTGCCTTTAGTTCTACTTTAATTATAGGCTGACAACGTACATTCAGACTGGAGGTCCCATCTGCAATATGTTTGCAAAGTGTTATGCCCCGTACACACGGTCGGACTTTGTTCGGACATTCCGACAACAAAATCCTAGGATTTTTTCCGACGGATGTTGGCTCAAACTTGTCTTGCATACACACAGTCACACAAAGTTGTCGGAAAATCCGATCGTTCTAAACGCGGTGGCGTAAAACACGTACGTTGGGACTATAAACGGGGCAGTGGCCAATAGCTTTCATCTCTTTATTTATTCTGAGCATGCGTGGCACTTTGTCCGTCGGATTTGTGTACACACGATCGGAATTTCCGACAACGGATTTTGTTGTCGGAAAATTTTATCTCCTGCTCTCCAACTTTGTGTGTCGGAAAATCCGATGGAAAATGTCCGATGGAGCCCACACACGGTCGGAATTTCCGACAACACGCTCCGATCGGACATTTTCCATCGGAAAATCCGACCATGTGTACGGGGCATTAGAGTTCTGCAGCAAAGGCATTGCTGCAGATTTGGCTTCCCTTCTTACACTAATATTGTCTCCTGGGTTCAATTTGAACCTCTCTTCATACTCCTACTGTCTCTTGTGGGCACAGGAAGCATTGGGAAGTGATGTCATGCTAGTCTTTTCCTCTGTCTTTTGGCTCATATTGGATCTTCATGCTCACTTTCAGCACTCTGATTTGTGCACATGGTGGGAATATCTATATTAGGTGGCATCTTTCTGCATTTTGGGAATGGGTGAACCTTTTTGCTCCTTATGGCATTTCATGCAGAAATAGGTTATTTTCCACACAATGTGGGTGGGGGGTAGTCAGGGCTGGACTGGGACAAAAATTTGGCCCTGGACTATATCCAGACCAGCCCACTTTGACAGATCTCTCCCATGCTGGCTGGACAAACCCACTCCCCCCCCCAGCCAGCCAACTCCGTTGGCCACCTGAGCCCCCCCCCATTTGACTTGCCATTAGCCGTTCTACTTTATTTCTCTTATAGGCAGTATCAGTGGGGAAGCTATACATTATTTCACTTGGGGCAAAGAATCAGTTCGGCGCCCCCCCCCCCCCGATAATGGGACAAGATTAGGCAGGAAAGTCAGAAACTTCCAGGCCATAGCTGTTGAGTCAGCTGTCTGTCCCCTCCCCGTGCTCCTTCTGGTCCCCCTATGCTCCTCTGTTCCCCTCTCTGCTCCCCTGTCCTCCTGTGCTCCCCCTGTGCTCCTCTGGTCCTCCCCCTGCTCTTCTGGTCCCCCACATGCTTATGCATTCCTATCCTGCTCCTCTATTCCCCCCATGCTCATCTGGTCCCCCCATGCTCCTCTGTAACTTTGTGCTTCTCTGGTCCCCCCCTGTGCTCCTCTGGTACCCTCTGCTCCTCTGGTCCCCCACATGCTTCTCTGTTCCCCCACATGCATTGCCTTCCTCTCCTGTTCCTCTGGTCCTCCCATGCTCCTCTGTACCCTCGTGCTTCTCTGGTACCCCCCCTGTGCTCCTCTGGTACCCCTGTGCTCCTCTGGTACCCCCGTGCTCCAATGGTCCCCCACATGCTTTTCTGTTCCCCCACATGCTTCTGCATTCCTCTCCTGCTCCTCTGGTCCCCCCATGCTCCTCTGTTCCCTCGTGCTTCTCAGGTACCCCCCCGCACTCCTCTGGTACACCCCGTGCTCCTCTGGTACCCCCTGCTCCTCTGGTCCCCCACATGCTTTTCTGTTCCCCCACATGCTTCCTCCCCTGCATTCCTCTGTTCCCCCCATGCTCATCTGGTCCCCACTGATACTTTGTACCCTTGTACTTTTCTCGTCCCCCCTGTGCTCCTCTCGTACCCCCCTGCTCCTCTGGTCCCCCACGTGCACCTCTGGTCCCTCACGTGCACCTCTGGTCCCCCCCATGCTCCTCTGGTCCCCCCCAAGCTCCTCTGGTCCCCCCGCATGCTCCCCTGTTCCCCCCATGCGCCTCAATTCCCCCATGCTCCTCTACCCCCCCATGCTCCTCTATTCTCCCCCCATGCTGCTTTGGTTTCCCACATGCTCCTCTTCCCCCCCCATGCTGTTCTGGTCTCCCCATGCTCCTCTCATTCCCCCCATGCTGATTTGGTCTCCCCCATGCTCCTCTCTCCCCCCTATGCTGCTCTGGTCTCCCCCATGCTCCTTTCTCCCCCCACCCATGCTGCTCTGGTCTCCCCAATGCTCCTCTCTCCCCCCTCCAATGCTGCTCTGGTCTCCCCCATGCTCCTCTCTTCCCCCCACGCTGCTCTGGTCTCCCCCATGGTCCTCTCTCCCCCCACCCATGCTGCTCTGGTCTCCCCCATGCTCCTCTCTCCCCCCTCCAATGCTGCTCTGGTCTCCCCCCATGCTGCTCTGGTCTCCCCCTTGCTCCTCTCTTCCCCCCCATGCTGCTCTGGTGTCCCCCATGCTCCTCTCTCCCCCCCCATGCTGCTCTGGTTTCCCCCCGTGCTCCTCTCTTCCCCCCCATGCTCCTCTCCCCCCATGATGCTCTGGTCTCCCCTATGCTCCTCTCTTCCCCCCCATGTTGCTCTGGTCTCCCCCATGCTCCTCTCTTCCTCCCTCCCATGCTGCTCTGGTCTTCCCCATGCTCCTTTCTTTCTCCCCTCCCATGTTCCTCTGGTCTCCCCCATGCTCCTCTCTTCCCCCCCCCTCCGCTCCTCTGCCCCCCCCGCAGTGCTCACCTCCTCTCCCTGCCTAGTTATGTAGTGTGACCGAATATTGACATGATCCTCAGGAGTCGGCACTGAGAATCACATCATATGACCTGGAAGGGGGGCAGCCACACACAGCTGTAACATAAGCTTCCTCGGCACTCGTTCTCCTGCTCTTTCCTTCCCCTGCTCTCCATCCTGTCTGCTGTGGTGGATAATCTATATGGAAAGCGGGGGGAAAGAAAGAGCAGGAGAATGAGTGCCGAGGAAGCTTATGTTACAGCTGTGTGCGGCTGCCCTTCTTCCGGGTCGTATGATAAGATTCTCAGTGCCATCTCCTGAGGATCATGTCATTATTCGGTCGCACTGCATAACTAGGCAGGGAGAGGAGGTGAGCGCTGGGGGGGACAGAGGAGCGGAAGGGGGGCAGTGGTCCTCTGTCACTGAAACCAGCTCACTGAGCCATCGGCCCACCGGGAAACTCCCGGTAGTCCCGATTGCCAGTACATGCCTGGGGGTAGTAGTGAGATTGTTACTATCACTCTGGTGTCAAATACCAGAGTAACATTAATAACAGAGTTCACAACATAATCCAAAGATCAGGGTAGTATAAACCAGAGAAGGTTATAAAAAAGAAAGGGTTAGATGTAGCTAAGTAAAGTCTATTTTAAAAAGTAGAAGTCAATTGGGTGCAAAGGTACCCTCAATTATGGCATGTGCTTGTGCTGGAACTGGACGACTACAGGCCATGTGCATTGTTCTGAGCAATTGTTGCTGTACTGGGCCCAGTTATGGTGACATTGCTTATTTTTTAAATAGTTTTTAGTTTAGTTCTTCATTTTGAGATGTCCTTATTACATATACAGTAGAGCCTAAAGGCTTAGTTACTGTGAAGAAATAGCTAACATTCTTTAACTTAGACCTCTATAAATCACTTATGGAAATACTTCTTTCCCGTTTTAAGACATATGTGAAACTTTTTCAGTTTATTACCTTTAACTTTATGTGATTAAAAGTCAATTCCACCTTGAATAAATGCCTGTGTTTTTGGTGGCCATTACTGAGTCAGATATATAGTAGGCTACAGGGGCAGACTGACCATTGAGCCACTCGTGCACTGCCCGAGGGCCCTGGGCCACTAGGGGGCCCCATCAGGGTTGCCAGCCTCAGTAAAACCAGGGACAGTATGTATAAATCTGTGTTTTTTTTACATCTGTCTGTGTATACTGTGTGTACATGTATGTGTATACTGTGTGATTGTATACTGTATGTGTGTGTATACTGTGTGGCCCCATAATCTCCGATTGCCCGGGGGCCCCATGAGTTATCAGTCCACCCCTGGTAGGCTATACAGTGGGTATAGAAAAGAATCACCCTCCTTTAAAATAATCACATTTTTTTTGCTTTGCAGCCTGAAATGAAGACAGACACAGTTTTTGTTTTATCCAGCTTTATTTATTCAGTGCAACTTTTAACATCCAAGTAAAAGATATAACACAAACATGTCAGAAGAAATAAAACATTCAAAAACAGAATCACTGCATTGGGAAATAGATCACCTCCCTCCTAAAAATTACTTGTAAACTCAATCAGGTGTAGCTAGCTAATCACCTTCTCAATGGCACACAAAGTCATTTGACCTTTAAAGTGGTTGTAAACCCTTACAGAACACTTTAACCTACAGGTAAGCCTAGGTTAAGGCTTACCTGTAGGTGCAAGAAATATCTCCTTAACCTACACGGTTAAGGAGATATTTTCCTAAAAACGGGCACCGCTGTCTACGGCGCATGCGCACCATAGACAACGGCGCAGTTGCACTGAGCGTGCCGTTAGTGAAGGTGATCATGCCGTCACTGACGGCTCCTGCGTGCATGGGCCAGAGTGACGTCATCGCTGCTCCGACCAGTCACAGCTCCGGAGCAGCGATACCCAGAAGTCACTCCGGGTATCATGGCGGCGACGGAGGAGATGAACGAGGGTCGCTTTGGGGGTTTCGATCTCACGTAAGTAATTTATAATGAGCTAGTATGCTATGCATATTAGATCGTTATGCCTATGTCCTGCAGGGTGTTTTTTTTTAGAGAGAGAAGGTTTACTTCCACTTTAACTGTGGTCAGCTGTGGTAATTTTTATTAGCTCAGCATGAAAATAACTTTCCTGGAGCATTCAAGTTCCTGGTAGTGCAACTGAAGCAAACAATCAACTATGGGTGGCAAGGCACTGTCAAAAGATCCCCGGGATAAAGTTGTGGACATGCACAAGTCAGGAGATGGAGCCAAAAAAAATTCACAGGCTTTATCAATGCCAATGTAGCACCCTGGGGTTTAGTCAGGGAGCTTCTCACAAATTTACTTGGCCTTGTTGCACTTTTCTGTTCTACCACTAGGTGGCCGAGTGCTTGGTGGTACTAGATACGAGAAGGGCAACTCAAGGTCAGGTTATGGGTATATATGTATCTCAGCCAATGGGCAGGGGTTTTCTTGAATCCCTTGGCCTGCTGGGAGAACCTATATATTCGGTGAGGTCAGGTGATCTAGTGCCACCTGGACGGCAGTCTGGGTGGAAGTGTGTCGTACGCCCTTGGCTGCTAGGCTGGAGATTGGGCCTATCCTGCCCTGGGCTGCCAGGCTGTGTGAGGGCCTATCTAGACGTAAGAGGGCAGCACGGGGTTGGGACTGCAGCTTGCAGTACAACCAAAACGGACGGTTCTGTCCACCGTAGAACCTGTCAGTGGTCGGAGGTAGAAGGGAAGCTGTCACCACAAAGGGACCAACCACCTTTGCGAGGGACCACACTGTGTAACTAAAGAAAGTACCGGAACATATTCTCACTGAATGGACACGATGGAGAATCTGGAAACTTCAGGCAGTGATCAAGTCAAGGACCCAACCCATGGAGGAGACGCTTGCAGGGCAGCTTTGTGAGTCAAGCCAGGGACCTCGCCGGTTAGCAGGGGTGAAGCTTGAGAAGTATCTGGAGTGCCAGGGTAAGCACCCAGCAGGGAAGCGTGGGTGACACTTGAGGTAGATACCACCGCCAACCTTGGATGAGCTCAAGGGATTCAGAGTCAGTGAAACAGTTGGTCTAGTCAGAGACTGGGTGCTCAGTGATGAAGAACTACAAGAGGCAGTTGTAGTGGAGCTAAAAGAACTGTTACGTTTGAGTTAGGAACTGTTAAAGTACTGTTGCCATAGGAGACAGCATTCCTGCATGTGTAGAAGTGGCGCCTTGCTGGGGCCTTTCCCTGCATGGCTGTCTTCCTATTGAAGTCTCGGAGTCTGCCAGTTGAATCTATAACTACTTAAGGGTGTCCTGGCCCTAACCCTCTTTCCCCAAAAATACAAAAAGGACTGTCAAAAGAAATAAAACCTCTTTTGCATCCAAGAAGTGTCTGGCGCCCAATGACTTTAACCATCTTTGCACCCACTATGCCTTACAACCCACTACATATTGAACAGTGGCGACCCATGCATTGTGGGAGCACGGGCGCCACCCCCCCATCCCTACTGCCGCCTCCCTATCCATGCGCCCAGCCCCTTTCAGGACGCCGGACGCATGGACTCCTATGGCGGGGGCAGGAGGGGGTGTATTTTTTTGAAGCACCTGATTAGAGCCAGAGGCTCTAATAGGCTTCAAAAAAGGGTGGGCTTGGGGCGCAGAGAGTAGGAAGGCTGCCTTCCTTTTTAAGGATGGCTGCCTTCCTTTTTAACCGTTAATACCCCTTTCTATGGATACATTACCATCCAGCTATTACAGCTATTACAGCTATTATTTCCAGTCCTCCCCACTCACACCACCCCCCTGGGGGTGGGTTAGTGTGGTGTCCTGCAATCCATCCATGGGTCTGTGTCCATGCTGGTCTGTGTGGAGCTGCTTGGTTCATTTGCTCCTGGAGAAACACTGTGATCCATTCCAGCCAGCTGCTCAATCCTTTCCAGCTATGCGGAACAGCGGTGGGACCCACAGAGCCATGTGGAATGCCAGGACTGCACTTTACTTTGACGAGCATGCAACTTCTACCATCTTGTGTTTTTAATCTTATCCTATTAAAGTCATCATTTTAATACTACACTCAGGTCGGCGCCTCCCCCTCCCTGTTTTTTCCTTACATGTCTTGCAGAGTTCTGGACACACTCTGAAGGATGGCTGCCTTCCTTTTTAACCCTTAATACCCCTTTCTATGGATATATCACCATCCAGCTATTACAACCACAGACTATACCCCTAAGGATTACTCCATCTGGAGCACCAGATAACACTGACTATACTGCTAGCTGACTGGTGCAAAAAATAAAAACCGCAGAGGCTATCAAATACCACCAAAAGAAAGCTCTATTTGTGGGAAAAAAAGGATGTCAATTTTGTTTGGGTACAGCATTGCACGACCGCGCAATTGTAAGTTAAAGTGACGCAGTGCCGAATCCCAAAAAATGGCCCGGTCATTCAGCAGCCAAATGTTCCGGGGCTGAAGTGGTTAATGCCTAAGCACAATTTTGCAACTTTTGACATGTGTTAGTAAAATCGTACATATCATCACAACTACCTGTATTTATTGGCGTATAACACTCACTTTTTCACCATGAAAATCGGGTGCAAATAGCGTGTGCGTGTTATACGCCAATACTTCAATTTCAGCTGCCTAGGAGGAGAATGCCGTCAGATTACATACAGTGAGAATCTCCTGTTTACTTGGCGGCCTCTGTAATAGGAAATCAATAGATGGCAATGGCGAGGCTGCTGCATTGATGGCAATGGTGAGGCTTCTGCATTGATGGCAATGGTGAGGCTGTATTGATGTGGACTAATAAGGCTGCATTGATGGCACTTGTGAGGCTGCAGGTGGGCTTTTATCAGGCTGCATTGATGGCAATGGTGAGGCTGCAGATGGGCACTGACCCTTATTTTGCTTCAAAGTTCCTTATTTAAAATTTAAGTTTTTTCCTGAAACTTCTCTCTTAAAATGAATGTGCGTGTTATACGCCTGTGCGTGTTATATGCCAATAAATACGGTACTTTGTGCATCCAGGTGGGTTATACCTTGTTATTTTTCAGGACAAATTGGGCTTTCATTTGGTGACAAAGGGTAATGGAAATTTCCATACCCAAACCAGTAAAAAAAAAAAAAAAAAATTTTTAAATGTAGCTGTAAAAAATGTTTTTTTTTTTAACCACTTCCGAACTGCCCACTGCACATATACTGCAGCTGGGCAGCCCAGCTTTGTGAAACAACATACCTGTACGTCGTTTAATGCATTAGATACTGTGGGCACTCAACATCCACCGGCAACCCGCGGTTGCTCCCCCAAGAGGCAGAACAGGGATCTGCCTATGTAAACAAGGCGGATCCCCGTTCTGACAGGGGACAACATGGATATCTGCTGTTCCAAGTAATCATGAACAGCGATCTCTGTGTTGTCCCAGTGAGCCCATCCCCCACACAGTTAGACCACACCCAGGGAGAACAGTTAACCCCTTGATTGCCCCCTAGTTTTAACCCCCTCCCTGTCAGTGTAATTTATACAATGATCAGTGCATATTTTTTAGCACTGATCACTGTATTGGTGTCACTGGTCCCCAATAAATGTCACTTAGGATCAGATTTGTCTGCCGAAATGTCCCAATCCCACTAACAATAGCAGATTGCCACCATTATCAATAAAAACAATAAAAAAAAATTTAAGCCCCTAAATCTATCCCCTATTTTGTAGCCGCTACAACTTTTGCACAAACCAATCAATATACGCTTATTGGGATTTTTTTTAACAAAAATATGTAGAAGAATACATATTGGCTTAAATGGATGATGAATAAATTTGTCTTTTACATTTTTTTTTTTGGATATGTGTTATAGCAGAAAATAAAACATTTTGGTTTTTTTGCAATATTGTTGCTCTTTTTTTGTTTATAGTGCAAAGAATAAAAATCGCAGAAGTGGTCAATTACCACCAAAAGAAAGCTCTATTTGTGTGAAAAAAGGGACATCAATTTTGTTTGGGTACAACATCGCACGACCGCGCAATTGTCAGATAAACGACGCAGTGCCGTATCACAAAAAATGGCCTGGTCGTTAGGGTAGTAAATCCTCCTGGGGCTTAGGTGGTTAAAAAAAAATCCTGTCCAATATATACTGTCTATGACTTTAACCCTGATTTTTTTTTACCCTGATCTTTGACCTTTGCTTGACTCAAACACTAACCCTGGCACTGAACTAAATCAAACCTTGATCTAGGTATTTTTATCTTACTATTTCATTATTATTATTTTTTTTTTTTTTTTTTTTACACACAGTTGTTTGTTTCTCTCTCTCTGTAAGGAGAGAGAGATAGATACAATGTATGAGAGAGAGAGAGAGAGAGAGAGAGAGAGAGACAGAGAGAGAGAGAAAAAGAGAGAGAGAGAGAGAAAGAGAGAGAGAGAGACAGGGGTAGGCTTCACAGTGACTGATCACTGTGATAGCCAATCAGAGGCTACCACAGTGGTCAGATGACCCAGAACCGGGAGTTCCAGGTCCCGATCATTAGTACGGGACCCTGGTTTCTGTGCTCCCAGCACAAAGACAGATACGCAGCTATGTGGCCCCACAGAAAAAAGTCCAGTCCAGTGAAGCCACATATCTGTGTACTCGGCATCAAGGGGGTGATCCTTTTTTCTACCCATTGTATATAATGATTTGAGGTTTAATTGCCAAGAGTTTCCAGCAATCCTGTGTCCTCATCTCATCCCAAAAGATTATTTTCTTGCAGCTAGACTTCACAGTTAAGGAATAACATGGGAATCGGATAAAATCATATGGTTTTATTTTGGGTGTGGAGTACTGGCAAGATTAGGAATTCTGTAGGTGATATCTCACCATTAGAGTCCCAAATCACAGAGAAATATAATAAGTAATTAGTATGTGATTCATATAGGCAGCAATCCTTCAAAACTAAAATATCATATTTGGATGGAGTTGGCCTTTATCATGAATGATTCGATGTGATCTGAAAAGCACCATGAAAAATGTTGGCCCTGCACAAAAATGATAAAAAAACAATTGAAACCGGTTATATTTTAATTATCTTTGACCAGCATTTCTCCATCTATTGTGCTGTATTTACTTATTTATGCAAGAAAAACTATGTATGGTTAAGTGCCAGTTGGTGTACTTGGATCCAAAATATCCATCTCTTCTAAATGACATCAAATTGGGCCAAGACTGTTAAAATATATTCCCATCTGTGTCTGATTAATGTGCAGCTACTAAAAAGAAACGCCTGTCTGAGGGATTACGGACAGAAAATATTCTGTTAGACTAAAAGTTTTACTCATTTTTGTGTGTATGGAAACAGTGTTGCAGTTTAATTTTATTAAAATATCATAATTTAATAATGGCAGTTCTGAAAAGCAATGCAAAACAGTTCCCAACTGTGAGTAAATATAAGCCCAAGTATTTTGTTGTGAACCTGTACATTGTCTATTGCTGAAATGTCTGCCCATGGTACTGTTTTTTCTTACCTACCATTTGCTTTTCAGATGCTTTGCTTGCCCTTAGGACTGAGAAGAAGCTTTCCACGACAATTCAGTGCATTTTGGACACATACACTATATTAACAAAATTATTGGGACACCTGCCTTTACGGGTGTTCCCGCCAGCCACACGCATATATGTGGGTGGGCTTTAATGCAGAGGGGCCACATATACACTATATTACCAAAATTGAAACACCTGCTTTTACATGCACATGAACTTTAATGGCATGCCAGTCTCAGTCAGTAGGGTCCAATATTGAGTTAGCCCACCCTTTGCAGCTCTAACAGCTTAGACTTCAACTCTGGAAAGCTGTCCACAAGGTTTAGGAGTGTGTCTAAGGGAATGTTTGACCATTCTTCCAGAAGTGCATTTATGAGGTCAGGCACTAATGTGGACGACACACTCCTAAACCTTGTGGACAGCCTTCCCAGAAGCTGCAAAGGGCCGGCCAACTCAATATTAAACCTTACAGACTAATGCCGCATACACACAATCGGACATTCCGACAATGAAATCCTGCGATTTATTTCCGACGGAAATGGCTCAAACTTGTCTTGCATACACACGGTCGCACAAATGTTGTCGGAAATTCCGATTGTCAAGAACGCGCTGACGAACACATATGACGGGACTATAAACAGGAAGTTCAATAGCCAGTGCGCCACCCTTTGGGCTCCTTCTGCTAATCTTGTGTTAGTAGAAGTTTGGTGAGAGACAATTTGCGCTTTTCCTCATGCTTTTCAGATCGTTACTGCTCTTCAGTTTGTGCTTGTGGGTTTGTATCTGGTTTTCAGTGCGTGTAGCCAGCTTGTATCTGGTTTTCAGTGCGTATTTTTTTTTTTTTTGTAATTCCTTTATTTTTTAAAGAGGAAACGGTATAAATCACAAAGAACTGACATAAACATGTAGCATATAATATCATTATGAAATTAAACAATAGGGTCACAGCAGCCAATCTACAAATCGGTTGTCCCAGCAATACCCTACTCAGCTGAGCACATAAGATATACTGGTTTCGAAAGATGATACAGTGCGTATTTTTATATTACATATTTGATTCCCAGTGTGTTTTTGTCCACTCGTTTCTGATTTTCAGCTCGCTCTTCTCTGATTTTCAGTGTGTTCTGTTAGTTCGTTCTGACCAGCCGACCGTTTTGAAGCCATGTTGCGGGTACGTACTCATCGTAGAGTTCGTGCTGTGCAGGGGCTTGGTGTTGGGGTTCTTACTTTGACCCAAGCCCAGTCCATGAACAGGGTGAGGAGGAGTTAATGGATGAAGAATTGGTTGCTCCAGTGTGACCAATTCTCTCATATGCCTTTGTTGCGGGAGATCTGTGAGAATAATCCTGTTGATTTCAGGAATTATCTTCGGATGATGGACCCCGTTTTTCACCATTTGTTGGCTTTGCTGTCCCTTTATATTACGAAGCATTACACCTGTATGCGGCAAGCCATCACTCCTGAACAGAGGCTAGTCGTCACGTTGCGACAGGTTCTCAAGTTCTCGACAGGCATCTCCCCCCAGGCCCTGGGGATCATTATTCCAGAGACCTGTTCTGCCATCATACAGGTCCTGCAGAAGGACTATATTAAGGTAGGATTTCTCCTTTAACATCACATTCTGTGTATTTAATGTTTGCTAATGTATTGTATTTCTTTCATCGTTCCCTAATTACCATGATTGTAATATGCTGTGAATGTCCTTTTTATCCTCATGCATGCTGGAAGTTTTTAAAGTGCCTTTTTTGTCCTTCATGCATATTTGCCTTCACTAACCTCCCCAGCATGCTATCCTGGGCCCATACACACCTAGCCTAATCACTTAACAATGTATTTTGTCTGCTTCATTGTAGTACTTTACCCTAAACACTCCCTAAAATGTGTACAAATCTTATTTGTTATTTGTGTTATCTTAAATTCAGGCAGAGTGCCAGAGGCTTTTTTTTGGGCTCCCAAAATCATTTTGAACCCTCCCCCCAACTGCTAAATCAACTGATACCAATACTCTATCTGGTGACTTTGCCAAACCCATACACACTATACCTACCTCTTTTGTGTTCATATTTATGGATTAATTCACCAAAGCATGTAGTGAAAGGGCCTGCCTGTATACTTTCAAATGGTACTGTTTAAAGTTTTGTTCTCCTATTATCTTGATAGGTAATTGCAGAATGTAAAAATGTGCTTCAATTTGTACAGTGTGTATTTATATTTCTGTATTATGACATTTCTTACCTGTCCAGTGGGCTGCCAATAGTGTAAGTAAGGAGGGGCTGGCCAAAGTAACAAACATTATGTATGCATTCAGCTCTCAATGAAGTGGAGAAGGTTCCCTGTCCAAAACATCACCCCCCCTAAAATTTTTACAATGGGCCATCAGAAGGGGTGAGGAATCTGATAAGTGGACCTTAGATTTTTTTTCTTTAAATATTCCTTAAAATCAATGTTATACTGATGTTGGCCAAGAATGTTTGTGTCTAATCTGCTTGCAATGTTATGTGCAAAAGTACTAATTTTTATTTTTATTGATTCACTCCACAGTTTCCTTCAACGCCACAGGAATGGCAGAGTGTGGCTTCCCAATTTGCCCTGCGGTGGGACTTTACCCAACTGCTGAGGGGCAATAGATGGGAAACACGTCCAGATGGTCCCACCCTCCAATTCAAGGTCATACTATTACAACCATAGGGGGTTTAATAGTTTAGTGATGTTGGTGGTGGTGTCGGCAACATATGAGTTTCTCTATGTGGATGTGGGGAAGAATGGCCTGATGTCAGGTGATGGAGTCATCACCCAGACCGAATTCTACGGACGTCTCCAGAGTGGTGGCTTGGGATTGCCACCTCCGGAAGACAACGTGGCTGGTCTGCCATTTGTCTTTGTCGCTGATGAAGTGTTTGGGCTGGGTGATCACCTGATGTGGCCGTTCCCCATGAGGACCCTCACCGTGGACCAGAGGGTTTTTAACTACCAGCTGGCCAGAGCCAGAAGAGTGGTGGAGAATGCTTTCAGGATAATGGCCAACCGGTTCTGCCTATTCCTTACGCCAATCAACATGGCGGAATATAAACTTAACTATATAATCCTTGCATGCTGCATTCTCCACAATTTTTTAAGGAGAAATTCTATGAATTGTGTGGCCTCAGTTGGGCCTGAGGCCGGATTTCAAGACCAAACCCTGACGGCGCTTGAAGCTGGTCATCCTGGCTTGCCCCCCCAAAGCGCACGCGAGGTCCGTCTAAAATATATGGAGTACTTTGCAGGTAGGGGGGCCATTGATATGCCAGAAAATGTTTAAAAAACATTTTTTTTTTTTAAATTTGTATTCGAAACTGAAAAATATTTCCTTTGATTTACTGTCTGTGTTTCTTTTAGCTGTCTCCTAGGTTATCCAATGGGCTTTTCTTTTTGTCCATTTTCTTCAATAGTGCAAACGTAATTTATTTGATACATGAGATGACAATCTCTTCTTTAGCTAACTATTATCTTGTGGGTCTGCTACACACACACACACCTTTGTTGTTAGTGTATGTAATGCATTAAGGATAAAAATATTCATCATTTTCAGCATCATGAATACATTTTTTATGGCCTGTGGAAAGTGGATTTGCCTTTAGTAAGTAACCCCATTGTCACTGTAAACACCAACTTAAGCAAAAAACTGCTATTGAGCATTGTAAGAAGAAGCCACACATTGTTGAGTAGAAAAATTTTTACTCTGTGCACATTCACATGTGCGTTTAGAAAAGGGTTTTTGAACAAACCAACATATTTTTGGAATTACATTTTTTTTCTTGGACAGTAGAAATATCCTTTTTTGTGGTAAACAGGCATGTTTTTAAAACCATAAAACAATACACAACTCTTACAAATTTCAATGATGTTTTTGAGTCTTTTTTCAACATCAGTGATGTCTTCCTTGATCTTCTGTAAATACCTATTGCACACCATGATCTCCCCAATGAGGATGTGTGCACTTGCACTTGTGAAATGTGTTTCTTCTTCCACAACATCCACATCACCTAAAATAATAAAAAACACACCATGTATTATAAATATGCAGGCATACATCTATTACCTGAAGCTGTGGTCTCAGACACTGACCTGTTTTGGTTACTATTTTGCCCACTTCATAAACCTCTCCTTCCTCCATATCCTCTAGTTGTGGTGTGGGGATTTCCCCTTCTTTAGGAGGTGGGGGTCCCTGGTGTCCTCTGATGTCCCGAGTCTTTTCTCCCCTATGTGAATCAAAAAAAAGTATACTTAGCACACAGATATTTGAGGGCAGAAATAGGAATATGAAACATTGCTTGGAAGTGTCGTACAATTGTCTGTTCTGGCAGAGTTCCAAGCTGAAGACATGATTTTCTCCCTTTCTTCAAGCTGGAATACTTACCTTTTTTGGTCAAGTTTCACACATGGAGACACCCCTAGTATCCACTATAGCACCTGTGTGGGACACCCTAAAAAGTTTGTTCTGGTGTCCCACACTAGTGTGGTCTCCTGTGTCCAGATGTGTAAACAGCTGCTGAGTGTCCTCTCCTTACACTGAATCAAGTTTGCATTTCATTCTAGTTACAAACCCATCTAGACAAAAATGTACTAAACTTCTTTGAATACAAATAGGCCTGAACAAATGTAGTTAACCTGTATCTGCCAAAAACATTGTATTAGTGGGCGAACGAACGATGTTTACTATGCATGATTACTGTGCCCACTAACCTGAAAGTTGCCATTTTAAACTGTACAACAGTAAAGAAAAGCACATAAACATAAAAGCACTAAAGTAATAATAATAATAACAATAATAATAGAAACACACGACAACTATTCACTTTTTAGAAGCAGTTTCCTGATCTTTCTGCACTGATCATGCTCCCCTTAATTTCAGGTCTGACCAGCGTTTCCTCAATTGATCCTTGGATCATCGTAACCCAAAATTTATGTGCAGACTTTTCACAACTTTAGCCATGATCTTGGCCTTTCTCACATTTGGGTTTGGGTACGGTCCATACTTCCCATCATAGTCGGCCCTCTTCAAGATGTTCACATCTCCACCATCTCTTCAAAGGACATATTTGAGGCCTTAAATCTCCTCCGGGATTGGGACGTTCGTGGCTCCGGGCTTTCGTCGCTGCTGCTGTCTTCATGCACTTGTTCTTTCTCTGCCATGTGCTCTCCCACTGCGCTGAAAGAGAAGGGGTTGGAAATATATTAGATAGAAGGTCAGGGGAGGGCGGAGTTTCACGCATGCGCAGTGTATATAAAGCGTAACACGCGTGCGTTGTACGTACGATCTGTGAGCGGAGGAAGGAGTAGCAGAAGAGCTGATCGTGATAACGAAGGTACAATTTTAACTTGGGCCTATACTGCTTATAGATTGAGGCCTATATTGGGACAAGATTAGGAGAGTTTAGCCTGACATTAGAGTTTTTGTCTTGTGTTGTGTCTTGCAGAGAAAATGGATCTATTGAATCATCAGGACTAGGGATGAGCTTCGTGTTCGAGTTGAACCCATGTTCAACTCAAACATCGCACCAGCCTAGTGCATTATCCTTGACAGATTTATTAATTAAAAACAAGATAAAATCTACTCACAAAGGTTGAAGAAAAAAATCACATTAAAATTAAAAATTAAAAATTAAAAACTAAAAATTTAAATCTAAAAATTTTAAAATTAAAATTAAAATACCAGAACTAGAACTAGTAATTAAATCAGACCAAAATCATACTAAATGTATAAAGTTTTTTCACCATGGCCCTACAATAATAGCAACATAGCTTAGACCCACCCCTCCCAAAGAATCGCCCACCAATCAAGGGAGGAGCCTCAGAACCAACCTGACCAGTCTTGGTTGAATGGACACATGTATAAAAACCAGCAGGAGACTAACACTACTAAGGCTCTGATGAAGAAGGGTAACCTTCGAAACGCGTTAGCCAGCAGTAGTCCGTACGCCTCCTTCCTGGGACCTGGAAAACTGCTACCACTGGATTAATTGCCGCTGTGGCATATACAAATTCGATTTTTTTCTTCAACCTTTGTGAGTAGATTTTATCTTGTTTTTAATTAATAAATCTGTCAAGGATAATGCACTAGGCTGGTGCGCTCTTTTTTTCTTTCTTTCCATTTGACATTAGGACATCCCATCCTTAAGAGCAGCAAGGCCGAAATCCATAGTCCTTTCTGAACCCTTGGGATCTTTTAGCTAACACACCAGTGCGCAAGAGTATTTTGCTTTTTTGTATATTCAACTCAAACATCGTCTGTTCGATCGTTCGCCGAATTGCGAACGATATGGGCTGTTCGCGCCAAATTCGTGTGGCACGTCACGGCCCATAATTCACTGCGGCATCGCAGTGCATTGCTGGCTGATGATTGGCCAAGCATGCACTATGACCCGCATGCTTGGCCAATCACAGCGCCGTCAGTAGAGAGAGCTGTAATTGGCCAAAGCCAAAGTTGCTTTGGCCAATTATGGCTCAGGGGGTTTAGAACATGCCCCACACTATATAAGGCCACCTGCACGGCGGCCCTGTGTAGTGTGTTCTGGCGTGCTTAGAGAGAGAGAGAGACAGTGTCATTTCATTTGAGTTAGCTAGATTAGGCAGGACAGTCAGTGAGTTAGCTGCACTTACAGTGTATTGTGTATATATATGCATCCTAGGTGTTGTGTGTATATATATATATATATATATATATATATATATATATATATATATATATACACTGTATTCAGTTTAGCTAGTTCCGTTCCTGTTATCTTCCTACTGACAGGCAGGCTTGTCTTGTTACAGTATTTACAGCTACCTGAAGAAAATTGCTGGTGTTCTTTTGATCCTATTAGTACCACAGTCAGGCAGTCGGGCAGCTAGACTATTTACAGTTAGTGTAGTGCGTCCTCCTCACAGTGTTCATTTAAAGCTACAAGTTAGTTTAGTGAGACCTCTGCACAGTGTTCAGCTAAAACTACAAGTTAGTGTAGTGCATCCTCCTCACAGTGTTCAGCTAAAGCTACAAGTTAGTTTAGTGTGACCTCTGCACAGTGTTCAGCTAAAGCTACAAGTTAGGGTAGTGCGTCGTCCTCACAGTGTTCAGCTAAAGCTACAAGTTAGTATAGTGCAACCTCTGCACAGTGTTCAGTTAGAGCTACAAGTTAGTGTAGTGCATCCTCCTCACAGTGTTCAGCTAAAGCTACAAGTTAGTTTAGTGTGACCTCTGCACAGTGTTCAGCTAAAGCTACAAGTTAGGGTAGTGCGTCCTCCTCACAGTGTTCAGCTAAAACTACAAGTTAGTGTAGTGCGACCTCTGCACAGTGTTCAGCTAAAGCTACAAGTTAGTGTAGTGCGTCCTCTGAACAGTGTTCAGCTAAAGCTACAAGTTAGTGTAGTGCGACCTCTGCACAGTGTTCAGCTAAAGCTACAAGTAAGTGTAGTGCGTCCTCTGAACAGTGTTCAGCTAAAGCTACAAGTTAGTGTAGTACGTCCTCTGAACAGTGTTCAGCTAAAACTACAAGTTAGTTTTTTGCGAGCTCTGCACAGTGCTAAAGCTACCTGTAGAATGTTGGTGGTGTTTTCCTTATCCTATCACTACCGCAGGCAGCTAAGTAAGCTACAAGTTATTTTTTTGCGAGCTCTGCACAGTGTTCACTTAAAGCTACCTGTAGAAGGTTGGTGGTGTTTTCCTGATCCTATCACTACCGCAGGCAGCTAAATAAGCTACAAGTTAGTTTTTTGCAAGCTCTGCACAGTGTTCAGCTAAAACTACAAGTTAGTGTAGTGCGAGCTCTGCACAGTGTTCAGCTAAAGCTACCTGTAGAAGGTTGGTGGTGTTTTCCTGATCCTATCACTACCACAGGCAGCTAAATAAGCTACAAGTTAGTTTTTTGCGAGCTCTGCACAGTGTTCAGCTAAAGCTACCTGTAGAAGGTTGGTGGTGTTTTCCTGATCCTATCACTACCGCAGGGAGCTAAATAAGCTACAAGTTAGTTTTTTGCAAGCTCTGCACAGTGCTCAGCTAAAACTACAAGTTAGTGTAGTGCGAGCTCTGCACAGTGTTCAGCTAAAGCTACCTGTAGAAGGTTGGTGGTGTTTTCCTGATCCTATCACTACCGCAGGCAGCTAAATAAGCTACAAGTTAGTTTTTTGCAAGCTCTGCACAGTGTTCAGCTAAAGCTACCTGTAGAAGGTTGGTGGTGTTTTCCTGATCCTATCACTACCACAGGCAGCTAAATAAGCTACAAGTTAGTTTTTTGCGAGCTCTGCACAGTGTTCAGCTAAAGCTACCTGTAGAAGGTTGGTGGTGTTTTCCTGATCCTATCACTACCGCAGGGAGCTAAATAAGCTACAAGTTAGTTTTTTGCAAGCTCTGCACAGTGCTCAGCTAAAACTACAAGTTAGTGTAGTGCGAGCTCTGCACAGTGTTCAGCTAAAGCTACCTGTAGAAGGTTGGTGGTGTTTTCCTGATCCTATCACTACCGCAGGCAGCTAAATAAGCTACAAGTTAGTTTTTTGCAAGCTCTGCACAGTGTTCAGCTAAAGCTACCTGTAGAAGGTTGGTGGTGTTCTCATACTACAGGCAGGCAGTTGATTTTGCTAGCTGCAGTATCAGTATATATATATATATATATATATATATATATATATATATATATATATATATATATATATATATATCCCAGCTTAGTGCAGCTACAGGCCATTAGTATGTCTGGAAGGCCAACAAGGAGAGGCAGACAGTCACAAGCCAATAAAAGAGGGCAAGCAGGCTCTGTGTCTAGAGGCAACAGTGCTGGTCATGGAGACGGTGCATCCTTATCAGCACGTGGCCGTGGGACACGATTGGCCTTTTTTTCGGCAGCTGGACGCGTTAAGCTGCAACATGCGGAAGACTTGGTCGAGTGGATGACCAAGCCGTCCTCATCCTCCTCATCCTCTCTCACCCATGCTCAGGGTACTTTGTCTGGCAAAGCAGCTGACAATGCGGCCTCTTCCCTCAGCTCAATGGCATCAGTGACTCCTTCCCTAGCCCCACCATGTCCTCCTGAGGAGTCCCTCGAACTGTTTGACCACAGTGTTGGGTACATGCTCCAGGAGGATGCCCAGCGTTTAGAAGGCTCTGATGATAATACTGAGCTAGATGAAGGCAGTAACGTGAGCACAGACAGAGGGGGTGCCCAAGAAGTACAGCAATCTGGCAGTCATGCTCCCCCTGCTGCAGCATACTGCCAGGTTTGCTCCAGTGATGAGGAGGGAGCGGATGATGAGGTCGCTGACTCAACGTGGGTGCCTGATAGGAGAGAGGAGGAGGAGGCACATCACCAACGAGGCAGGATGCCCTCCAGGGGCCAGCCTAAGGGCAGCACACTGACTGCATCACACCCCAAAGCTCCGCATGTGCAGGGCGCTGCTGTCTCTGCGCGTTATTCCAAAAGTTCTTTGGTGTGGGCCTTTTTTGAGACGAGTGCATTAGATCGCACCGCTGCTATTTGCAACATATGTCTCAAGCGTATCTCGCGTGGCCAAAACATCTCCCGCTTGGGCACCACATGCTTGACCAGACATATGTTGACCTGCCATGCAGTTCATTGGCAAGCGTATCTAAAAGACCCACACCAAAGAACAAAGAGGACCTCTCCTTGCATCTCATCAGCTGAGATCTCCAACCCCACTATACCTTCAGTCCTCTCTGAGACCTGCATTGAGAGGAATGAAGGTGTAGAATTAGGTGTGTCACAGCCAAGTACTTGTGGGCAATCTGCTTTTGGTACACCAACGTCAGATGGTATCAGGCGAATTCCCCTGCCTCAGCTGCTGCACCGCCGAAAGAAGTTCGCTCCCAGCCATCCACATGCCCAGCGGTTGAATGCTAGCTTTGCAAAATTGCTAGCACTTCAACTGCTGCCTTTTCAGTTGGTAGACTCTGCCCCCTTCCGTGAGTTTGTGGAATGTGCAGTTCCTCAGTGGCAGGTACCCAAACGCCACTTTTTCTAATGGAAGGCGATTATGGCTCTCTACCAGCATGTGGAAGGCAATATCTTGGCCTCGCTGGACAGGGCGGTCAGCGGTAAGGTGCATATTACCGCTGACTCATGGTCCAGCAGGCATGGACAGGGACGTTACCTAAGTTTCATCGCGCATTGGGTGTCTCTGCTGGCAGCTGGGAAGGATGCAGGACAAGGTGCAGTAGTGTTGGAGGTTGTTCCACCACCACGCCTCCAAAATGCCACGGCTAATGATTGTGACACACCTCTCTCCTCCACCCCCTCCTCTTCTTCTTCCTTCATGGCCTCTTCCTGTGCTTTGTCCTCGGAACCAGCGGTGCTCCGTAGCCATTCAAGGGGCTACGCAAGTATGCAGGCCAAAAGATGCCATGCGGTGCTTGAGCTGGTGTGCTTGGGGGACAGGAGCCACACTGGGGCAGAGGTTCTGTCAGCTCTGCAGGGGCAGGTTCAGAGGTGGTTGACGCCATGCCAACTTAAGGCAGGAATGGTGGTTTGCGACAATGGCACCAACCTCCTCTCTGCCCTCCGACAGGGACAAATGACCCATGTGCCCTGTTTGGCTCACGTCCTTAACTTGGTGGTGCAGCGGTTCTTGGGCAGGTACCTGGGCTTACAGGATGTCCTAAGGCAGGCCAGGAAAGTCTGTGTGCATTTCCGCAACCGGAATATTCCGTCATATAATGGCAGTGCTTGGCTGGCAGACCTCTAAAAGGAGTTTAACCTGCCCAAGAACTGCCTAATCTGTGACATGCCCACTAGGTGTAACTCAACGTTGGCCATGCTGCAGCGGCTGCACACGCAGCAGAGGGCCATCAATGAGTACCTGTGCGACTATGGCACCAGGACAGGGTCAGGGGAGCTTGTTTTTTTTCCCCACGCCAGTGGGCCATGATCAGGGATGCATGCACTGTCCTGTCACCATTTGAGGATGGTGAGCAGTGACAGTGCATGCATCAGTGACACTGTCCCCCTTGTCCACCTGTTTGAGCACACGCTGCATGGAATAATGGACAGGGCACTTGAAGCAGAACAGAGGCAGGAAGAGGAGGACTTCCTTAGCTCTCAAGGCCCCCTTTATCCAGACAGTGTTCCTGCATGCCCACTGATCACACAGGAAGAGGATGAGGAGAAGGAGGAGGAGGATTGTGTCAGTATGGAGGTGGAGCCTGGCACTCAGCATCAGCAGCAGTCTTTAAGGGATCAGTCCCAAGAAACACATGGACTTGTACTTGGCTGGGAGGAGGTGGCTGCGGACCATGTCGTCCTTAGTGACCCAGAGGACTCCGGACCGAATGCCTCGGCAAACCTATGCTGCATGGCCTCCCTGATCCTGCAAAGCCTGCGTAAGGATCCTCGTATTCGTGGCATCAAGGAGAAGGACCAATACGGGCTGGCAACCCTCCTTGATCCACGTTACAAGGGTAAGGTTGCGGACCTTATCTTGCCATCGCAGAGGGAGCAGAGGATGAAACATCTTCGGGAGGCCTTGCAGAAAGGTCTGTGCAACGCGTTCCCAGAGACTGGAAAGTTACAAACTCCTGTTTCTGGACAACGTGTTGCTGAGGCTTCGGTCAGTCAAAGAAGGAGCGGTGAAGAAGGTGGCCGTCTGACTGATGCGTTCAGACAATTTTTTAGTCTGCAGCCCCAAGGTATGATCGGTTCCAGCAACCATCGCCAGCGTCTATTTTACATGGTGCAGGAATACCTAGGGGCAAGATCTGACTTGGACACCTTTCCCACCGAAAATCCTCTGGGTTACTGGGTCTTGAGGATGGATCACTGGCCAGAGCTTGCACAGTATGCAATTGAGCTACTGGCCTGTCCTGTATCCAGCGTTCTTTCAGAACGCACATTCAGTGCTGCTGGAGGCTTTGTAACCGATCACAGGGTGCATCTGTCCACCGACTCAGTTGATCGACTGACCTTCATAAAAATGAATCAGTCTTGGATCACCACCAGCTACCAAGCACCTGATGCTGATGTAACCGAATAATTTTTTTTGAAATCTCAGATCTCTTCAAAGACTGCCTATGCTGATGCTGAGTGACTATCCTGAGTAATTATCCTCTTCCTCCTCAATGATCACGCTGATAGCTTGTAAGTACATTTTTGGTTCTGGGCACCGCCACCAGTGCCGAAGGCCCATTTTTTCGGCCACAGGGGCGTGTAATTACAATTTTTGATGCAATACTTTTCAGCAGGGCTTGTTCCTGCGTTCCATCTAGAGTATCTGTGAGGGGTTGCAGTGTTGTGGCACCAGCACCAGTGCCTAAGGCCCAATTTTTCAGTCCCTGTTTAACAGGGGCGCGTAATTACAATTTTTGATGCAATGCGTTGCAGCAGGGCTAGTTTCTGCATTCCAACTAGAGTATCTGTGAGGGGTTGCAGTGTTGTGGCACCAGCACCAGTGCCTAAGGCCCAATTTTTCAGGCCCTGTTCAACAGGGGCATGTAATTACAATTCTTGATCTAATATTTCACAGCAGGGCCCGTTTCTGCACCCACCAAGAGCAAGTGAGGACTTACAGTGTTGTGGCACCAGCACCACCACCACCACCACCAAAGGCCCAATTTTTTTGCCCCTGTTCAACAGGGGCATGTAATTACAATTCTTGATCTAATATTTCACAGCAGGGCCCTGTGAGGGCTTACAGTGCTGTGGCCACAACAACACCTAAGGTCCAAATTTCTGCTGAGTATATAGAGCAGGCCCCTACTTTCAAACATCCAACTTACAAACGACTCCTACTTGCAAACGGAAGGAGACAACAGGAAGTGAGATGAAATCTACCCCTAGGAAGGGAAATTCTCTCCTGTAAGAGTTAATATGGGAAAAACATTTCTCCTTTCCACTGATGCTTTATCACCAATCCTTGTTTCACAAAAAACCCCAAATTTTCAAAAAACATTTGTCATTGGGACAAAAAGTGAGGTAAAATCTTCTGAAGGGGAGCACAGACAGCAAAACAAATGTCACAGGGGTGATAACCCTTCCCTATGTTTTCCAAAAAGCTTAAAATAGATTTTTTGGCTGGAGCTAAACACGTTAAAAATGTACCAGTTCAAAATTACAAACAGATTCTACTTAACAACAAACCTACAGTCCCTGTCTTGTTTGCACCGCCTGTATACTGCTGGTCAGCGTATATAGGGCCTGGTGGCCCCACGCCTTTCCTTTTTCTAATTTGGGTGCGGGGTTCCCCTTAATATCCATACAAGACCCAAAGGGCCTGGTAATGGACTGGGGGGGTACCCATGCTGTTTGTCTCACTGATTTTCATCCATATTGCCAGGACCCGACATTACATTAAAGCCGCAAGCAATTTTAAATGACTTTTTTTCCTTTAAAAGTGACATTTTGTGCAGGGACTGTTCTAAGCACGGGAAACATGCACCACTTTACAGGCATACTATAGACACCCCCCAGGAACGATATTTAAAGGAATAGTTCACTTTTTTTTTTTTTTTACTTTAACCACTTCAGCCCCGGACCATTTGGCTGCCTAAAGACCAGAGGACTTTTTCCAATTTGGCACTGCGTCGCTTTAACTGCTTATTGCGCGGTCATGCAATGCTGTACCCAAAGGAAATTTGCGTCCTTTTCTTACCACAAATAGAGCTTTCTTTTGATGGTATTTGATCACCTCTGCGGTTTTTTTTTTTTTGCGCTATAAACGGAAAAAAACGAAAATTTTTAAAAAAAAATGATAATTTCTACTTTTTGTTATAAAAAAATCCAATAAACTCAATTTTAGTCATACATTTAGGCCAAAATGTATTCAGCCACATGTCTTTGGTAAAAAAAATGTCAATAAGTGTATATTTTTGGGTTTGCGCAAAAGTTATAGCGCCTACAAACTAGGGTACATTTTCTGGAATTTACACAGCCTTTAATTTATGACTGCCTATGTCATTTCTTGAGGTGCTAAAATGGCAGGGCAGTACAAAACCCCCACAAATGACCCCATTTTGGAAAGTAGACACCCCAAGGAAATTGCTGAGAGGCATGTTGAGCCCATTGAATATTATTTTTTTTTGTCCCAAGTGATTGAATAATGACAAAAAAAAAAAAATTACAAAAAGTTAAATGATATATTGCTCACCCAGGCCTTGGGCATATGTGGAATTGCACCCCCAAATATATTCAGCTGCTTCTCCTGAGTACGGGGATACCACATGTGTGGGACTTTTTGGGAGCCTAGCCGCGTACGGGGCCCCGAAAACCAATCACTGCCTTCAGGATTTCTAAGGGCGTAAATTTTTGATTTTACTCCTCACTACCTATCACAGTTTTGAAGGCCATAAAATGCCCAGATGGCATAAACCCCCCCAAATGACCCCATTTTGGAAAGTAGACACCCCAAGGTATTTGCTTTAAGGCATGTTGAGTCCATGGAATATTTTATATTTTGACACAAAATGCGGGAAAGTGACACATTTTTTTTTTTTGCACAAAGTTGTCACTAAATGATATATTGCTCACACAGGCCATGGACATATGTGTAATTGCACCCCAAAATAAATTTAGCTGCTTCTCCTGAGTATGGGGATACCACATGTGTGGGACTTTTTAGGAGCCTAGCTGCGTACGGGGCCCCGAAAATCAATCACCGCCTTCAGGATTTCTAAGGGTGTAAATTTTTGATTTCACTCTTCACTGCCTATCACAGTTTCGGAGGCCATGGAATGCCCAGGTGGCACAAACCCCCCCCCCAAATGACCCCATTTTGGAAAGTAGACACCCCAAGCTATTTGCTGAGAAGCATGGTGAGTATTTTGCAGCTCTTATTTGTTTTTGAAAATGAAGAAAGACAAGAAAAACATTTTTTTTTTCTTTTTTCAATTTTCAAAACTTTGTGACAAAAAGTGAGGTCTGCAAAATACTCACTATACCTCTCAGCAAATAGCTTGGAGTGTCTACTTTCCAAAATGGGGTCATTTGGGGGGGTTTTGTGCCACCTGGGCATTCCATGGCCTCCGAAACTGTGATAGGCAGTGAAGAGTGAAATCAAAAATTTACGTCTTTAGAAAGCCTGAAGGCGATGCTTGGTTTTCGGGGTCCCGTACGAGGCTAGGCTCCAAAAAAGTCTCACACATGTGGTATCCCCATACTCAGGAGAAGCAACAAAATGTATTTTGGGATGTAATTTCACATATTCCCATGGCATATTTGAGCAATATATCATTTAGTGACAACTTTGTGCAAAAAAAAAAAAAAAAATTTGTCTCTTTCCCGCAACTTGTGTCACAATATAAAATATTCCATGGACCCGACATGCCTCAGTCTCAGCAAATAACTTGGGGTGTCTACTTTCCAAAATGGGGTCATTTGGGGGGGGTTTGAACTGTCCTGACATTTTATGCACAACATTTAGAAGCTTATGTCACACATCACCCACTCTTCTAACCACTTGAAGACAAAGCCCTTTCTGACACTTTTTGTTTACATGAAAACATTTTTTTTTTTTTGCAAGAAAATTACTTTGAACCCCCAAACATTATATATTTTTTTAAAGCAAATGCCCTACAGATTACAGTGGTGGGTGTTTCGGTTTTTTTTTCACACAGTATTTGCGCAGCGATTTTTCAAACGCATTTTTTGGGGAAAAAACACACTTCTTAAAATTTTAATGCACTAAAGCACACTATATTGCCCAAATGTTTGATGAAATAAAAAAGATGATCTTAGGCCGAGTACATGGATACCAAACATGACATGCTTTAAAATTGCGCACAAACATACAGTGGCAACAAAATAAATACATTTTTAAAAGCCTTTAAAAGCCTTTACAGGTTACCACTTTAGATTTACAGAGGAGGTCTACTGCTAAAATTACTGCCCTCGATCTGACCTTCGCGGTGATACCTCACATGCATGGTGCAATTGCTGTTTATATTTGACACCAGACCGACGCTTGCGAGAGCAGGGGGGGACAGGGGTGCTTTTTTTTTTTTTTTTTTTTTTCTTTTTTATCTTATTTTTAAACTGTTCCTTTCATTTTTTTTTTAAATCATTTTTATTGTTATCTCAGGGAATGTAAATATCCCCTATGATAGCAATAGGTAGTGACAGGTACTCTTTTTTGAAAAAATTGGGGTCTATTAGACCATAGATTTCTCCTCTGCCCTCAAAGCATCTGACCACTCCAAGATCGGTGTGATAAAATGCTTCCCCAATTTCCCAATGGCGCTGTTTACATCCGGCAAAATCTAAGTCATAAAATGCTTGTAGCTTCCGGTTTCTTAGGCCATAGAGATGTTTGGAGCCACTCTGGTCTCTGATCAGCTCTATGGTCAGCTGGCTGAATCACCAGCTGCATTCTAAGGTTCCCTGTTGAGACAGGAGAGCCAGAGAAAAACACGGAAGACGGTGGGGGAGGGGAGGCATTCCCTCCCACTGCTTGTAAAAGCAGTCTAGAGGCTAAATAGCCCCTAGGATTGCTTTTACATGAAAGCCGACCGCTGGCTGAAAAGAATGATACCAAGATGATACCTAAACCTGCAGGCATCATTCTGGTATAACCACTCAAAGTCGTGAATGTCGTACCTGAAGACAAAAAAATGGTTAACAATAAAGCACAGTAAACAGTAAAGTATAAAAAATTGCATACCTGAAAAGCAAACATGATAAAACATAATAACAATAAAACATTGCAGAATAGAATACAGTAAAAAAGAGCAGAACAATAGAGAGAGAATAGAGAGAGAGAGAGAGAGAACAATAAAACAACAACTATTTTTTTTTTATTTTATATTTTTGTTTGTGTTTTTTTTTTTTTATACTTTTTTTTGTAACTAACTTTTATAACTGTAACCGGTTTCAGGTTCGGGTCTCTCAAAATGCGATGGCATCTTGGGAGACCCTGTGAAAGTGTGCCTAGTCTGTGCAATGCTGTACCCTACGCTAATACTCAACTAGTGTATGGTAGCGTTCAAAACATTCACCAATGCAAAGACCAGGATTGTCAGGACAGGAAGGACAATAATAGCGGGTGTCACGCCTATATCCACACTTGCTGCAGACACGACATCTTTTTTGGGGGGGTTCGTTGGGTAGGGGTACTCGGGAGGACATAAAAATGCCTCTCATGCAGCCGACTGCATTTGGTTGGGGATGTGAATGGGGCAAGTACGGGCGCTGCAGAATCGGTGGGTTCACAATTAGGATTGGCGAATGCAGCAGGAAGGGCATTATGGGCACGACGGGCCTGTTTGTCTTCTTCTTGGTGGCAGCGGGACACTACTTGTGCTTGCCACCTCACCAGCTTGAACTGCACTTATGGGACTTGCCACGTCACAGTTATGCGTTTAGTGTTTTGTAAGTGACAGTGATCGATCGATACTGCACTTGGGTGGGCTGGGCCGGGCGGAGGGGCAAAACGCAGGGGCTAGCAGGTATCTGGGCTGATCCCGCTAACACTGCGTTTTTGGGAACCCTAAACCTCTGGGGACGCTAGTATAGATCTGATCGGATCAGATATTGATCCATTCAGATACTATACCACTAAGGGAGGTGTATGCTGCGTGCGTGGGTGTTAGCGGTACTGACGCTAATCTGACGCTGCCTGGGGCGACGCATATCACCGCCGGGTGATCAGGGGCTAAACCTTTATTAGGTAATAAACGGCGGGTGCCCCGACACTATAAAAAATAAACGAACTAACCAGCGTCACCCGTAACAGTTATACGGTGATCAGTGGTGAAAGGGTTAACTAGGGGCAATCAAGGGGTTAAAACATTTATTAGATAGTATATAGGGGTCCCTGTCGCTATAAAACGCTGACGGCGAACCTAAATATTTAGCTCCCTAACTAGCGTCACCAGCGCCACTAATACAGCGATCAGAAAAATGATCGCTTAGTGACACTGGCGACGGGGGTGATCAAGGGGTTAAAACTTTATTAGGGGGGGTTAGGGGGGTATCCTAGACCTAAAGGGGGCTAACAATAACTGCCCTACCACACTAACTGTCACAAACTGACACCATGCAGTAATCAGAAAAAAAAAAAACTGCTTGGTGTCAGTGTGACAGGGGAGGTGGGGGGGTGATTGGGGGGTGATCGGGGGCAATCGGGGGTGTAATGTGTGCCTGGCATGTTCTACTGTGTGTGTATGTGTTGTGCACTCACAGTGATGTCTTCTCTCCTCGGCGCCGGAACGGAAAATACCGAGCCGAGGAGAGATGACATAATTTCCTTTGCTGCAGTTTAGCATACAGCAGCAAAGGAAGATTCTCATTGGCTGGGAGCGATCGCGAGGGGGGGGCCACGAACGGATGGTCTACCTCTCACCTATCATCGCTCCCAGTCACAAGGCGACCGCCTCGGGCACCGGGGGGGTCCGATCGGACCCCCCCGTCCGCGGGAGGCAGATCACGTATATATACGTGATTCTGCCTGCCCGTGCCATTCTGTCGGCATGAGGCGGTCGTCAAGTGGTTAAGCCTTTAAAATGAGCACTTTTGATTTCGAACGTTCGAGTCCCATAGACGTCAATGGGGTTCTAACGTTCGTGCGAATTTTCGGTCCGTTCGCAGGTTCTGGTGCGAACCAAACTGGGGGGTGTCCGGCTCATCCCTAATCAGGACTTTATCGCCATATTCATTGATATGTACAGGGAGCTGCCCTGTATGTGGCAGGTAAACCACCCCTTTCATACCAATCAAAGAAAGAGGAAGGCAGCCCTGGATCAGTTGTTAGAATTAGTGAAGCCGCAGATCCCCACGGCAACCATCAACTATTTGAAGGCCACAATTGGTGGCTTGAGGAACACTTATAATAGGGAGCGCAAGAAGGTCCAGGATTCCCAGAGATCAGGAGCAGCAGCAGATGACATTTATGTCCCCAGACTGTGGTACTATGACAGACTGCATTTTCTGGCAGACCAGAGGGAACCCAGGCCAGCACTCTCCAGTCTTCCTTCAACACTTCCTTCCACCCCAGCCGAGGCTTCCGGCGTCCAACCTGGGCCTTCCTGCCAGGAAGATGTGCAGGAGCTCAGCTTGAGCCAGGTATAGCATCGTTCAACATATTTCTTGGCAAAAAATGAATAATGTTAACTAGATGTTATTATCGATCACTCATTTCTGATTTAACAAAGTGTTTTACATATCAATGGACAGTAGTGGCCACAAATGATTGGGACAAGAATGAAAAAATGCTGGGGTCAGAATGATAGTCTTTTCTATTTATTAACATTCAATTTGCAACAGTCATGAGCTGAAAATTGTGTGTGATTGATGAACCAAAAACTAAAACTATGTCCCTTTTTCATACACAGGAAAGCTTCAGCCAGAAGGAGGCTGTAGAAAGTGGCAGCCAGGAGGTGGCGGGGGTAAGTGGCAGCCAGGAGGTGGCCGGGCCCAGTAGCCTGACCAAATCCCAGGTCCTTCCCCTCCGCCTTAAAAAAAAAAGGCTCAGGAAGGGGTGGAACCTGGAGGAGGCTATTTTTGGCAGGCTACTGCGGCCCTCAGAACCCCCCAGTCTTCAAGAGGACTATGCCTGCATGGCAGCCTGCAAAATGCAGGAAATTGAGGAGGGCCAACGCCTCTTCTGTGAGGAAGTTATCTTACAAGCCCTAAATAAGGGGTTGAGGGGCGAACTCACAAGCCAAAGCCAGGTTTGTGAGTTCGACCATCGTCCTCCTCCTCCACCTCCTGCCAAAACTCCAACACCAGAGCCACAGCCTGGAATCAAGCCTGGAAGGAAGACAAGAAAGTGATGGCCTGGGTTCAGTCTGGTCTGACAAAAGATGCAGGCTGTTGTAAGACCACAGCCTAGGGACATATATGTCATCTGCTGCTGTTCCTGATCTCTTGGAGTCCTGGACTGGATTGTGCACACTATTATATGGACTGCTCATGCTACCAATTTTGGCTGTAAAATAGTTGATGTGTGCCCTGGGGTACAAAGGCTTCGCCAATTTCACCAGTTTATCCAGCGTTGCCTTCCTCTTTATTTTGTTATGACCCCTAATAAATATCTATTTTTTTCACAAATACATTATTTATCGGCGTATAACACGCACTTTTTTCCCCTTAAAATCAGGGGAAAATCGTAGGTGCGTGTTATACGCAGATCCCCCGCCGATTGTGAGCCTCTCGGCCATTCTCGTCGGCTTTCGCTCGCTCTCGGCTGTTCTCGGTCGGCTTTTGGTCACTCTCAGCTGTTCTCGACGGCTTTCGGCCGCTCTCGCAGTCCTGCATGAGCCGCCGAAAGCCACAGAGAACAGCCGAGAGCCGCCGAGAGCGGCCAAGCGCCGCCGAGATATACAGGACATCTGTCTCTGTATCTCGGCGGCACCATTTTTAAATGGCAAGGTACTGACAGTACAGACTGTCTGCAAATGCACAGGGGCAAGGCTGCAATTGACACTGACAAGGATGCAATGATGGACACTGACAAGGATGCAATGATGGACACTGACAGGACACTGACAAGGCTGCAATGATGGACAAGGCTGCAGATGGACACTGACAAGGCTGCATTGATGGGCATTTAAATGTAAGTTTTTTTTCCTTAAACTTCCCTCCTAAAAGTTTTTTTCCTTAAAATTCCCTCGTAAACTTGGGGTGCGTGTTATATGTCGGCGCGTGTTATACGCCGATAAATACGGTACTTGCCTATGTGTTTTACTTCAAAAAGGACAGTTTGTTTGTGAGTAGGCAGGTACATTTCAAAAATACAATATCAAATTAACAAGGAACACCAACACCAAACAACCTCCTTGAGGTTAAAAAATGCAAGTTAATATTGGTGTTGTGGTAACTTGATGCACGAAACGACAAAAAATATTATGGAGATCAGTAGAAAAAAAAATATAAAAAAAAACAGGAGATCTAAAACAGGAGATCTTCATAAAAAGCAAAAAAAAAAAATGGAGATCTTGATAAAAAAAAAAAAGGGATCACTATAAAAATAAATTCTAAACATTATTATGGAGATCTGACAAAAAAAATAACAAATATTATTCAGGAGATCACGAGAAATAATAAAGAAATCAGTTTGTCAGAACTCTGTGTGAATATCAGCAGAAAAACAACTTCATGACAACTACTGTTTTCTTGATGTCTTTTAATTATATTTAGCCTGCTTCATAAGAAGAAAACAGAATCTGGCTATGCACATTATTATTATTATTCAGAAGTTATATAGCGCCAGCAGTTTACACAGCACTTTTCAATATAAAAGGGAGACAGTACAGGTACAATATAGTAAAATACAAGAGGATAAGAGGGCCCTGCTCAGAAGAGGTTACTAATCTAATAGGGTGGGGCAGGTGGTACAAAAGATTGTAACTGTGGGGAATGAGCTGATGGAAGTGGTAGAAGATTAGTTAGAGGTGTGATAGGCTTCCCTGAAGAGATGAGTTTTCAGGGATTGGGTAGGAGATAGCCGGACAGGTTGAGGTAAAGTGTTCCAGAGGATGGGAGAAGCTCTGGAGAAGTCCTGGAGACAAGGGAGCTTGAGAGTAGGAGGTCTTGAGAGGAGCGGAGAGGACAGTTTGGGTGATATTTGGACACAAGACTGCTGATGTAGCTCGGGGCAGAGTTATAAATGGCTTTGTATGTTGTGGTTAGTATTGTGAATTTAATTTGCTGCGCGATTGGGAGCCAGTGTAGGGATTGGCGGAAAGGGGTGGCAGACACTTAACGGTAAGATGGATAAATCTGGCAGCAGCATTCATGATAGACTAAATGAAGAGGTGCAGCGCTTATTAAATAAAGGTCCAATAAGTAATTTAAAGTTCATAAAGAGCCAAAACACTTCTTGAGATGAATACTGGTACGCTGGATAGAAAAAGCCGTCACCAACACCCAACAGTACTAACTCTTACCCTAAATCGAAGGGATTTGCACAGTGGATGGTCAAATGATAGAAACAGCGATCATCACAAGCAGGTAGGACCACTCCGCCAGAGGTATGCTGGTCAATGCACAGGTATGAATATCAATACTCTAATGCCCCGTACACACGGTCGGATTTTCCGATGGACAATGTCCAATCGGAGCGTGTTGTCGGAAATTCCGATCGTGTGTGGGCGCCATCGGACATTTTCCATCGGATTTTCCGAAACACAAAGTTGGAGAGCAGGAGATAAAATTCTCCGACAACAAAATCCGATCGCGTCAATTCCGACCGTGTGTGGCCTGTTCTGACGCACAAAGTGCCACGCATGCTCAGAAGAAATTCCGACACGGGACAGCTCGTTCTGGTAAACTTAGCGTTCGCAATGGATACAGCACTTTCGTCATGCTGCAATGTTAAAAATGGTTTAATACAGCGCACTCTCTTCTTCTTTATAATGTGACAAGAATTAAGTAGTTTTGCTGCTCATATTCACACACACTTCTCACAAACTTTTATTTGTGTTTTTTTAGTGGGATTCCCTGAATATATTGTTATTAGTTGTCACATCTGACAGTTTTATATTTTTTTTATTTTTTATTTTTTGGATTTTCAGCCTTTTTTTTTCTTTAATGTTTGGATTTTTGCCAAGGCTGATCTTTGTTCAATGTTATTTTTATTTTTAGTCCCGAATATTTTTGTCTGTGTTTTGTGTGTCAAGTTACCCCAACACCATTGATATCTTTTATTATGTAATCTCAAGGAGATTGTTTGTTGTTGGTGTCCCTTGTTCATTTCACATTGTATATTTGAAATGTACCTGAATCCTCACAAACCAACTGTCCTTTTTGAAGTAAAACACATAGGAGAGTATAATTCAAAACAAAAATCATTTATTAAGGGATCAGAACCAAACAAAGAGGAAGGCAACACTGGATCAACAGCAGAAATTAGTGAAGCCTGGGACCCCCACGGCAGACATCAATTCTTCAACATCAAAATTGGTGGCCTGAGGAGTCCATATCTAAGGGAGGGCAGTCTGGTCCGGGATTCGCAGAGATCCGGATAGCAGCAGATGACATCTGTGTCCCCAGGCTGTGGTACCACAAGAGGCTGCATCTTTTGGCCGACCAGACTGAACCCAGGGCAATCACTGTCTGGTCTTCCTTCCACGCTTCCTTCCCAGCTGTGGCTGTGCAGTTGGAGATGTGGCAGAAGGAGGAGTAGGACCTGGAGGAGGAGAAGGACTGGGGGGACCTGGAGGAGGACTGGGAGGACCTGGAGGAGAGGGAGGAGGAGGAGGAGGACCTGCAGGAGGAGGAGGAGGACCATCCCCAAGATGTGTGTGAGGTGTAATTTGGCCCCTCATACCTTTCTCCAGAGCCTCCGATATGAGGGCCTCACACAAGACTTTTTGGCCCTCCTCCATCCTCTGCATTTTATAGGCTATGAAGGCAGCAATGTTCTCCTCCATGGTGTGGGGTGCTCCCAGGACCTCTGTAGCCCTCCAAAAGAATGCTATAGCAGCCTCCTCTAGGGTACTCCTCCTACTGCCACTTTCTCTTTTCAGGGGAGGTGGAGGGACCTTGATATCAGCCAGCCGGCTCGGCCCGGCCACCTCCTGGCTGAGACTTCCCTGTGTATGAAAAAGGGACATAGTTGTAATGTTTTGCATCATCAATCACAATCCTAAATTAGTACTCCCAACTAACATCTAGTTAACATCATTGATTGGACAAGCAGAAATATTTAGAGGGATGCTATACCTGGCTCAATCTGGGCTCCTCCACATGTGGCCTGGAAGGCCCAGGTTGGGCGTCAGAAGCCTCAGCCGGGGGGGAAGGAAGCGTGGAAGGAAGACTGGAGAGGGATGGCCTGGGTTCAGTCTGGCCTGCCAGAAAGTGCAGACTGTCGTAGTACAACATCCTGGGGACATAGATGTCATCTGCTGCTCCAGATCTCTGTGAATCCAGGACTTTCTTGCGCTCCCTCAGATATGTGCTCCTCAGGCCACTAATGAAAATCTTTAAATAAGTGATGTCTGCCGTGGGGATCACCTGCTTCACAATTTCACACAATTGCTCCAGTGCTGCCTTCCTCTTTGCTTGGTTCTTGAAATGGGGGTTGGTAATCTCCCACAGACAGGGCAGCTCACTTAGCATCTCTATGAATACTGACATGAAGTCATTGTCTTTCATTAAGATATCCATGTTCACTGCAAGACACAACACAAGACAAAGCCTAATGTCAGACAAAACTCTCCTAATCTTGTTACAATATAGGCCTCAATCTAGAAGCAGTATAGGCACAAGTTTGTCTCTTACCTTCGTTCTTACGATCGGCGCGTCCAATGCTCCTTCCTCCGCTCACAGATCGTACGTAATACGCACGCGTGTTACGCTTTATACACACTGCGCATGCGTGTAACTCCACCCGCCCCTGACGTTCTTTCTAGTCTATTCCCCGCCCCTTTTCGTTCGGCGCAGTGGGTGAAGAGCATGATGGCGGAGTTACAGCAGGTGCATGCTAATTCTAGCAACGAGGAGGAGGAGGAGGAAAGACCGGATCCAGGCATGTCCCAATCCAGAAGGAGACGTTTTAAGGCCACAAATATGTCGTTTGGGGAGATGTTGGAGATGGTCGACATCATGAGGAAGTCCGACTATGACGGAAAATATGGGCCTTACCCCAAAAAAGTAAGTAGTTGTGCTGTGTTCCTATTCTTTCTGTCTTTATTCCGTTCATTCTGCTCCATATGCTTTTATTAATTGTAATGTTTAAAAGGGCAACTTTAAGCCCTCATGCACACAGGCTGTTAAAAAAATGTTATGAAAACGCCAGTATCTTTGCAGTGATTTTTTTTAACTTTTTTCAGCTTTTTTCAGCGTTTTTGCAATAGCGTTTTTTAGCGTTCTTGGGCGTTTTTCCGCGTTAGCGTTTTTGAGCGTTTTTTTTTTTTTTTCAATGGATCAAAAACGCTAAAAAACGTTGGTGAATGACGTTTTTGAGCGTTTTTGAGCGTTTTTGAACGTTTTTCAGCGTTAGAGCGTTTTTACAGCTGAAAAACGTCTCTCAGAACCCACTGGTCCTGGGTTTTTTTTACAGCTTAAAAACGCCTATGCCACTTGCAGCTCAAAAATGCCTAGGTGGGCATGAAGCCATAGACTAACATAGACAGCCCTTTTTAAGCTGCAAAAAAAGCTCAAAAAAGCAGCTGTAAAAACGTCCGTGTGCATGAGGACTAATGTCCATGGGCCCATTATTCGTTCATATCAAACATTTTTCTTTCGGCCTCTAGAACACCATTGTTTAGGCCATATGCATTTTCACACATTTTTTGGGGCCTACTTGGATGCCAAATATTTGTTTGTGTAGATGGGTTTGTTACTAGAATGAAATGCCAACTAGATTGTGTGTAAGGAGAGGACACTGAGCAGCTGTTTTCACATCTGGACACTGGAGCACTAGTGTGGGACACAAGAACACCATTTTTATTAGGGGGGCACACAGGTGCTCCAGTGTATACTATAGGGGGGGCTACATCTGTGAAGCTTGTACCAAACAGGTAAAGTATTGCAGCTTGACAAAGGACACTAAAAAATATACATCTTGGAACTCGGCTAAAATAGACAATTGTACCCCACTTCCAAGCAATGTTTCCTATTTCTAGTTCTGCCATCAAATATCTGTGTGCTAAGTATACCATTTTTGTTTTACATAGGGGAGAAAAGACTCGGAGGACACCCCCCATCCCAGGAGAACAGAGACCCCCCACCTCTGGAAGAAGGGGAAATACCGCAAACACAAGATGCTGAGCAGGAGGAAGAAGAAGACGTGGTGGAGATTGGCACCACAACAGGTGAGTGTCTGCGACCACAGGCTCAGGTAAAAGAGATGGATGGTGGCAGATTTTTGAGACCTTTTTTTTTGTTCTTTATCTCTTTTTAGGTGATCGTGATGTGAGGGATAGAGAACACTTTACTTCTGAAAGTGCCCAGATCCTGATCGGGGAGATCATGGGGTGTAATGCCGAACTGCAAAACATCCAGCAAAAAATCAATGATGTTATTAAAAAAAATAATAACATCATTGATGTTTTGGGGCGAATTTAAACCCCACAAAATCACCTGTTTTATTGTGGTCCAATCTTCCAAAAATTTTTTCATTGTTTAGAAAAGCCAAATTTGGAGGATGCACACAGTGTGCCAACATGTGCTATCTGCCATCACGGGAGATCAATGGACGCGTTTTGGGGGTGCAACCCCTTCCTCAATTATAAAGTCGCGTTGAGGAAGGGCTTGCTCCCCCAAAACATGTCCCTTGATCCCCCCTGATGGCAGATAGCACATGTTGACATTCGTAAATTGGTGTGCATCTTCCAAATTTGGCTTTTCCAGGGGTGATTTCCCCCCATCTGAACGCTATATCAAACCCAGTTCCTAAATACTGATGTCTGATATAGCCTTCAGGTTTTACCTAATGTGAACTTTGTAAGTTCAAGTTTTTTGGCTTTCTTGTTGGTTTTACACAGGCCTGTTTTATCTGAAATGGATATTTCGATTTTTGATAATGCTACTGCAAAAATTGTTATACAACAAACATGTTGGTTTGTTTTAAAAACCTTTCGTAAATGCACATGTGATTGTGCAGGTATAAAAAAGTGCCTTACTCAAGAATGTGCGGATTATTGTCTCAACACTACAACACTTTTGGGGTGATGTAATTGCTGTTTTATGCAAAAATGGGGGTTATTTCCTAAGGGCAAATACACTTTTTACTACAAGTGCAGGTTCAGTGCAGTTGCAAATGCACTTGTAGTGAAATGTGTTTTTGCATTTAGGAAGTACCAGCCAACACTGTTTTTTATAAGGTTACCCAATCACGACATTTTCTGCACTCAACACATTTCTGTCAGGGTCAGCTAAAACAAACACAAGCATTAAATGTCCACCAAGAATTTCTTTTGGTTGTTTTTTATTTGAAAAAGGTTTCACAGATTGTCTGGCATATTGATAGCCCCCCTACCCACATAGAACTCCAGGTAGCGTAACCGGACATCACGGGCACTCAGGGAGGGCAAGCCAGGACGGCCACTTTCAAGCGCCGTCAGTGTTGATGGATTTGGGATTCCGGCCTCAGGCCCAACTGAGCCAGCATAGTTGGCTGAATGTTTTCTTAAAAAATTATGGAGAACACAGCAGGCAAGTATTATATGGTTCAGTTTATACTCCGCCATATGGATGGGTGTCAGAAATAATCGGAACCGGCTGGCCAGGATTCCAAATGTGTTCTCCACCACTCTTCGGGCTCTGGCCAGCCGGTAATTAAAAACCCTCTGTTCCGGGGTGAGGGTCCTCATCGGGAATGGCCGCATCAGGTGGTCCCCCAGCACAAATGCTTCATCAGCAACGAACACAAATGGGAGACCTTCAACATTGTCCTCTGGAGGTGGCAAGTCCAAGCTGCTATTCTGGAGACGCCTGTAGAACTCCGTCTGGGCGATCACTCCACCATCGGACATCCGGCCATTCTTCCCCACGTCCACATACAAGAACTCGTAATTAGCTGACACCACCGCCAACATCACTATACTATTAAACCCCTTGTAATTATAATAGTACAACCCCGAGTTGGGTGGTGGGACGATGTGGACGTGTTTCCCATCAATTGCCCCTCCGCAGTTAGGAAAGTCCCACCGTTGGGCAAAGTGGGAGGCCACAGTCTGCCATTCCTGTAGCGTTGAAGGAAACTGTTGAGGAAAAAACAATAAACATTACTATTTTTTCACAGAAACATGGCAAGCAGATTAGACACAAACATTATGGGGCAACCTCCAGATAGCATTTATTAAGGGGAATTTAACAACAACAAAGTATAAGGTACACCTATCATATTCCCCCTCCCCCCCTCATGGGCCATTTCTAACATTATGGGGGGGGGACTCTTGGACAGGTAACCCTCTTCACTTCATTGAGAGATGAATGCCTAAATAATGGCTATTACTTGGAACAGACCCTCCTTAGTTACACTATTGGCAGACCACTGGACAGGTAAGAAGTGTCATAATACAAAGATATAAATACACACTGTACATATTTGAGCACATTTGAACATTCTGCTATTACCTATCAAGATAATAATAGGATAGAAAAACTTTAAACAGTACCATTGGAAAGTATACAGGCAGGCCCTTGCACTACATGCTTTGGGGAATTCATCCATAAATCTGACCAGTAAAGAGATGGGTATAGTGTGTATGGGTTTGGCAAAGTCAGCAGATAGATGATTGAGGATAGAGAATTGGGATCAGCTGACTTAGCAGTTGGGGGAGGGAGGGTTACAAAAAATTTGGGGACACCACAAAAAAAAACCCTCTGGCACTCTGCCTGAATTTAAATAAAAAATAACATTTCCCAACATTTTAGGGGGTGTTTGGGGTAAAGCACTACTATAGAGCTGATAAAATACATTGTTAAGTGACTACATGAGGTGAATATAGGGCAGGAGACACCATGCTGGAGAGGTTATTGAAGGGCAAATATGTATGAAGGACCTAAAATAATAATTACATAACAATCCAGCATGCATGAGGACAAAGGGGACATTCACAGCCTATTACAATCATGGTAATTAGGGAATGAGGAAAGAAATACAATATATTATCAAACATTAAATACAATAAAATGTGAGATAAAAGGATAAAAATCTTACCTTCATATACTCCTTCTGCAGGACCTGGATGATGGCAGAACAGGTCTCTGGGATAATGATCCCCAGAGCCTGGGGGGAGATGCCTGTCGAGAACTTGAGGTCCTGCAGGCTTCTCCCTGTGGCCAAATACCGCAAGGTAGCGACCAACCTCTGCTCCGCAGTGATGGCTTGCCTCATGCAGGTATCCTGCCTGCTGATATAGGGGGTCAGCGAAGCCAACAGACGGTGAAACACGGGGTCCGTCATCCTGAGAAAGTTCCTAAAATCATCAGGATTATTCTCACGGATCTCACGGAGCAAAAGCATATGACAGAACTGGTCACGCTGAAGCAACCAATTCTTGGTCCATGAACTCCTCCCCACCCTGTTCATGGACTGGACTTGTGTCAAGGTCAGGACCCCAACACCAAGCCCCCGCACAGCACGAACTCTACGAGGGGTACGCATACGAAACATGGCTAGAAAACGGTCGGCTGCTCAGAACGAAGTAACAGAACGCACTGAAGAACAGCAAGGCCTGTGAAGAGCGACCTGAAAACCAGTAACGAACGAACAAGAATACAATGACTACCTAAAGTCACGCGGAACTTGCTTGCACGCACTGAAGAGCAGATACAAACCCACAAGCACAAACTGAACGGCAGAAAACAATCTGAAAGCCACGAGTCTGAAAAAGCGTGAATCGTCTCTCACCAAACTTTTACTAACACGAGATTAGCAAAAGGAGCCCAAAGGGTGCCGCGCTTGGTTCTGAATCGGCCTTTTCTAGTCTCGTCGTACGTGGTGTACGTGACCGCGTGGTTGTCGATCGGAAATTCCGACAACTTTGTTCGACCGTGTGTAGGCAAAACAAGTTTGAGCCAACATCCGTCGGAAAAAATCCTAGGATTTTGTTGTAGGAATGTCCGAACAAAGTCCGACCGTGTGTACGCCCTATAAGACCGCCAGGAAGACCAATGAATGGATGGACCTCACCTCAGCACAGGTACTCTGCTGCCTGTTTCAATGATGTCTTCCCTTCATGATAGACTAGACTGAGTAGGGTGGACAGAAGAGAGGAGGGGAAGATGGAGCCAGGCGGATAGACTAAAGGGGCGATGCCGCCAGGTGAAGGTGAGGACAGAGCAAGGTGGACAGAAGAGAGGGGAGATGAAGCCAAGTGGATAGAGGAAAGGAGAAGAGGACTGAAATAGGTGGACAGAGAAGAGGAAGAATGCAGCCAGCTGAAGGTGAGGATAGAGACAGGTGGACAGAAGAGAGCAGGAGATGCAGCAAGGTGGACAGAGGAGAGGGGGGACGCCACCAGGTGGAAGAGTGGAGTGGTGGATGCAGCCAGGTAGAGGGGTGGAGGGGTGGGTGCAGCCAGGTAGAGGGGTGGAGGGGTGGGTGCAGCCAGGTAGAGGGGTGGTTGCAGCCAGGTGGAGGGGCCGGAGGGGTAGATGCAGCCAGGTGAAGGGGCCGGAGGGGTGGATGCAGCCAGGTGAAGGGGCTGGAGGGGTGGATGCAGCCAGGTGGAGGGGCCTGGAGGGGTGGATGCAGCCAGGTGGAGGGGCCTGGAGGGGTGGATGCAGCCAGGTGGAGGGGCCTGGAGGGGTGAATGCAGCCAGGTGGCGGGGTGGATGCAGCCGAGTGGAGGGGTGGATGCAGCCAGGTGGAGGGGTGGATGCAGCCAGGAGGAGGGGTCACACACCAGTGAAAAGGTCCTGTCCCTCTATGGAAGCCTTCATCCCTGGTCCCCCCACCTGAAAAGTTCTTACCTTGGGGATATATAATATCATAAATAAATATATACGCTGCGCTTTCAAATATACTCTTCACATTATAGATATGTGATAACCAAAGCGCAAATATGCGTGTGAGTCACACACCGTGATACATCTAATAACTAGTGACTGTAAAAAGTGACAATAGTGCAACAAATAGTTATGAATACTTAAAAATGAACATATAAATGGAAATAAATAATCACACTAGTAAAAAGTGCTATAAGGTGCATCCATATGGTGATTGGTTGTATCAAAATTATTGTTCATAAAATCATGTAGTGTTTACAAAAATATATAGTGGACTCAATCCACTAAAACATATACAGTAGATCAATAAAAAGTGCTTCTATGTGCATATGTGTCATCCAATTATTTCAATTCAAAAGTGCTTCTAAAGTCCATGCGATTTGGAAACTGCTGTGTAGATAATCCAAAACAAGCCGCAGTGATCCATGCGATTTGGAAACTGCTGTGTAGCAAGCCACAGTGATCAGACTCAGGTGCTCCCCCCTAGGTATTAAATGCTCACCTCTGAGCGTGTGACTTTGCACTTAAACTTAGTCAATACACGCCTGTGAACCACCTCATGGGCTCTGCAGTTTTAACCAGACTCCTGGACCCGTCAGCACTATACCTTGGTTGAGTAATAGTACAGGCGTGTCAGTGCACCACTCTGCATCAGGCAAACAGCATGTAAAGATACCGGATCGATAATGGGATGTTATGGGGTGCTTTCCTGACAGGTCACCTGCTGAACGTCCGTCCTGTCCCCTCCCCAATGCGTATCAATACAGGGAACTTCCGTATCTACTTCAGGGGGGAAAAAATGTAAATGGACGGCTAGCCTGTCAGCTAATATAGGATGTCTGCGGCCATTTTGCTGTAGCCCGCGGACACTCTAATAATAGAACCTATGTGTTTAATGACAATGTTATATGGAGATTCACTGCTTGGATACATCTATCAATAATAGCAGCTTTCCAAATACTCCGTATTGTCAGCACCCTACAGTGTTCCAAATGTTCCACCTGGATTCAAAACATAAAACTTTAAATGATAATACTAAGGACGAACGCGGAGGAACCTGCATACCATCCCTTATGGTGATCAGCATCGGATTGATACCTCACCATAATAACAATATATGGCCTAAATGCATAGATAATATAATAAATTGAAACAGGAAGTATCATAATAATAAAAAAATATAAAAAATATAAACCGAATACCTTCAATGATATCAGAAACCGCTATAAAATTGCATAAAAATTGCACAAAAATTGCATCATAAAATCGGAGGAGGAACCCCCTATCAATATAGAAATGGTAAATATGCAGTAGGTATCAAAAATACCTACTATTTACAGATCAAAGGCATTGCAATGGGCGCAAAATTTGCCCCAAGTGTCGCGAACCTTTACATGGAGAAATGGGAAGCTGAAGGTGTTCTATGTAACAGAGATCCCAACATTATGTTGTACAGACGATTCATTGATGATCTACTAATCATTTGGAAGGGGAGCAAGGCCTCTCTGGAAATATTACTCCAAACCATTTACCATTTCTATATTGATAAGGGGTTCCTCCTCCTCATCCGATTTTATGATACGATTTTTATGCAATTTTTATGCAATTTTATAGTGTGAACCAGCATGAACTTTTTTAACAGAGCTACAGTAGGTCTTCTATTTGATCACCAGTTCTATTGAACCAGAATGAGCCTTGGCTGCCCATTACCCTGTCACTGGTTTGCTGTTTTTCCATCCTTGGACCACTTTTGGTAGGTCCTGATCACTGCAGACTAGGATCACCCTACAAGAGCTGCAGTATTGGAAATCCTCTGACCCAGTCATCTATATATTGCAGTTTGGCCTTTGTCAAAGCTGCTCAGATGCCTAGGCTTGCCTATTTTTCCTGCTTTCAACTCATTAAATTCAGGGACAACATTTTCATTGCTGTCTAATATATCTACTTTTAGATGCCACTGTAATGAGATATTCAATGTTATTCACTTAGCAGTTTAAACACGAACACATATGAATTACACAGGTTCTGAGGCTAATTTAATGCAGATAAGGCACCAAGTGAGTTAAATTGCTACCTTAACCACTTCAGCCCTAGAAGAGTTGGCTGCTCAATGACCAGGCCATTTTTTGCGATACGGCACTGCATCGCTTTAACTGACAATTGCACGGTCATACGATGCTGTACCCAAACAAAATTGATGGCTTTTTTTCCCCCACAAATAGAGCTTTCTTTTCGTGGTATTTGATCACCTCTGCGTTTTTTATTTTTTGCGCTATAAACAAAAGAGCAACAATTTTGAAAAAAACACAATATCTTTTCCTTTTTGCTATAATAAATATCACACATTTTTTTTTTTTTAAAAAACTATTTTTTCCTCAGTTTAGGCTGATATGTATTCTTCTACATGTTTTTGGTATAAAAAATCACAATAAGCGTATGTTGATTGGTTTGCACATGTTATAGCATCTACAAAATAGGGGATAGATTTATGGCATTTTTATTATTAACTGTGTTCCCTAGGTGTATTCTAACTGTAGGGGGAATGGAACTGTCTAGGAGGAGAGAGAGATCGGTGTTCATACTTAGTATGAACACACGATCTCTCTCTACTCCCCTGAAAGAACCGGGGTTTACACACACAGATCGCGGTTCTCGCTCTGTCATGAGCAATCGCTGGTGCCCGGCAGTAGGGATGAGCTTCGAGTTCGAGTCGAACTCATGTTCGACTCGAACATTGGCTGTTCGCAAGTTCACCGAACAGCGAACAATTTGGGGTGTTCGCGGCAAATTCGAATGCCGCGGAACACCCTTTAAAAGTCTATGGGAGAAATCAAAAGTGCTAATTTTAAAGGCTAATATGCAAGTTATTGTCATAAAAAGTGTTTGGGGACCTGGGTCCTGCCCCAGGGGACATGGATCAATGCAAAAAAAAGTTTTAAAAACGGCCGTTTTTTCAGGAGCAGTGATTTTAATAATGCTTAAAGTCAATCAATAAAAGTGTAATATCCCTTTAAATTTCGTACCTGGGGGGTGTCTATAGTGTGCCTGTAAAGGGGCGCATGTTTCCTGTGTTTAGAACAGTCTGACAGCAAAATGACATTTTGAAGGAAAAAACTCATTTAAAACTACTCGCGGCTATTGCATTGCCGACAATACACATAGAAGTTCATTGATAAAAACGGCATGGGAATTCCCCAAAGGGGAACCCCGAACCAAAATTAAAAAAAAAAAATGACGTGGGAGTCCCCCTAAATTCCATACCAGGCCCTTCAGGTCTGGTATGGATATTAAGGGGAACCCCGGCCAAAATTTAAAAAAAAAAATGACGTGGGGTTCCCCCTAAATTCCATACCAGACCCTTCAGGTCTGGTATGGATTTTAAGGGGAACCCCGCGCCAAAAAAAAAAAAAAAACGGCGTGGGGTCCCCCAAAAAATCCATACCAGACCCTTATCCGAGCACGCAACCTGGCAGGCCGCAGGAAAAGAGGGGGGGACGAGAGTGCGGCCCCCCCTCCCTCCTGAACCGTACCAGGCCACATGCCCTCAACATTGGGAGGGTGCTTTGGGGTAGCCCTCCAAAACACCTTGTCCCCATGTTGATGAGGACAAGGGCCTCATCCCCACAACCCTGGCCAGTGGTTGTGGGGGTCTGCGGGCGGAGGGCTTATCGGAATCTGGAAGCCCCCTTTAACAAGGTGACCCCCAGATCCCGCCCCCCCCCCTGTATTTCACGAAGAAAGTGTCAAAAATGTTAAAAATGACAAGAGACAGTTTTTGACAATTCCTTTATTTAAATGCTTCTTCTTTCTTCTATCTTCCTTCATCTTCTGGTTCTTCTGGTTCTTCTGGCTCTTCTGGTTCTTCCTCCGGCGTTCTCGTCCAGCATCTCCTCCGCGGCGTCTTCTATCTTCTTCTCCTCGGGCCGCTCCACACCCATGGCATGGGGGGGAGGCTCCCGCTCTTCTCTTCTTCTTTTCTTCTCTTCTTCTCTTCTTCTTTTCTTCTTTTCTTCTCCGGGCCGCTCCGCAATCCATGCTGGCATGGAGGGAGGCTCCCGCTGTGTGACGGCGCTCCTCGTCTGACAGTTCTTAAATAACGGGGGGGGGGGGCGGGGCCACCCGGTGACCCCGCCCCCCTCTGACGCACGGTGACTTGACGGGACTTCCCTGTGACGTCACGGGGAATGCCACAGGGAAGTCCCGTCAAGTCACCGTGCGTCAGAGGGGGGCGGGGTCACCGGGTGGCCCCCCCCCCCGTTATTTAAGAACTGTCAGACGAGGAGCGCCGTCACACAGCGGGAGCCTCCCTCCATGCCAGCATGGATTGCGGAGCGGCCCGGAGAAGAAAAGAAGAAAAGAAGAAGAGAAGAAGAGAAGAAAAGAAGAAGAGAAGAGCGGGAGCCTCCCCCCCATGCCATGGGTGCGGAGCGGCCCGAGGAGAAGAAGACAGAAGACGCCGCGGAGGAGATGCTGGACGAGAACGCCGGAGGAAGAACCAGAAGAGCCAGAAGAACCAGAAGAACCAGAAGATGAAGGAAGATAGAAGAAAGAAGAAGCATTTAAATAAAGGAATTGTCAAAAACTGTCTCTTGTCATTTTTAACATTTTTGACACTTTCTTCGTGAAATGGTAGGGGTACTTATGTACCCCCTTACCATTTCACACAGGGGGGGGGCCGGGATCTGGGGGTCACCTTGTTAAAGGGGGCTTCCAGATTCCGATAAGCCCCCCGCCCGCAGACCCCCACAACCACCGGCCAGGGTTGTGGGGATGAGGCCCTTGTCCTCATCAACATGGGGACAAGGTGTTTTGGGGGGCTACCCCAAAGCACCCTCCCAATGTTGAGGGCATGTGGCCTGGTACGGTTCAGGAGGGAGGGGGGGCCGCACTCTCGTCCCCCCCTCTTTTCCTGCGGCCTGCCAGGTTGCGTGCTCGGATAAGGGTCTGGTATGGATCTTTGGGGGGACCCCACGCCGTTTTTTTTTTTTTTTTGGCGCGGGGTTCCCCTTAAAATCCATACCAGACCTGAAGGGTCTGGTATGGAATTTAGGGGGAACCCCACGTCATTTTTTTTTTTAATTTTGGCCGGGGTTCCCCTTAATATCCATACCAGACCTGAAGGGCCTGGTATGGAATTTAGGAGGACTCCCACGTCATTTTTTTTTTTTAATTTTGGTTCGGGGTTCCCCTTTGGGGAATTCCCATGCCGTTTTTATCAATGAACTTCTATGTGTATTGTCGGCAATGCAATAGCCGCGAGTAGTTTTAAATGAGTTTTTTCCTTCAAAATGTCATTTTGCTGTCAGACTGTTCTAAACACAGGAAACATGCGCCCCTTTACAGGCATACTATAGACACCCCCCAGGTACGAAATTTAAAGGGATATTACACTTTTATTGTTTGACTTTAAGCATTATTAAAATCACTGCTCCTGAAAAAACGGCCGTTTTTAAAACTTTTTTTTGCATTGATCCATGTCCCCTGGGGCAGGACCCAGGTCCCCAAACACTTTTTATGACAATAACTTTCATATAAGCCTTTAAAATTAGCACTTTTGATTATTCATGTTCGTGTCCCATAGACTTTAACGGTGTTCGCATGTTCGAACGAACTTTTTTCCTGTTCGCATGTTCTGGTGCGAACCGAACAGGGGGGTGTTCGGCTCATCCCTACCCGGCAGGCATCGTGCCCGCCAGGCACTCGCATCAGCTTCGGGCACACGCTGCTAGTGGCCAAAAGGCGAAGCGACCTAAGGTAACGTCGTTTCACCCAGCCGTGCCATTGTGCTGCAGTAAAACTGCGACGGCTTGTCAGCAGGCAATTAATCAGCCCCAGAACCTATGTAATTAATGTGTGTTCAGGTTTTAAGGGATGAGGTGGCAACCCTATCGTACGTCTGTGACCTCATTAGGGAGATTTTACCTTACTTCCTGTCTCTGTATTGGCTTTGCAAGAAATGAGGGGTGAAGTAGTCACTGGGGCAGCAATAAAGCACAGCTAGAAATAAAATCACTGTCAAAAGTTCTAACCCATGCCTACTATGTGTATTTGTTTTTGTCTTTGTCCCCATTGGAGATATTTTATATCACTTCAGGTCCTAGCAGAAACACTGGGACGCACTAAATACCTGATAGGGGTTTTAACTGTTCCCCACTCCTTCCAAAACAAAATAAAACGTTTTGGCTGGTACAATATCATAAACTGGGACATATTTTATAAACCATATTTACATAAATGAGGAAAGGTAAGGGTAAGCACCTGGAAAAGGAGAGAGCTTTGTGCAAAATTGCACAAATATACACAAACAAATCTTAGCTACAACTGTAGGTCAGGGGTGCTCAACCTATTGAAGAGCTTGGTCCACTTACTGTACGTAAAATGGTAACTGGTCGCCAGCCAGTGCAGGCCACAAGGAAATGAAATGTTTCAGAATTTTGCATTTATTTTGAATAGCAAAATTAAGATTTTAAACAACAATCATGATCATCATTTTCCTTTGGATGATTACCCAATGTTTACTCGCAATCACAAAAACCTAATTTTTTATTAATCAGATCACCAATGATCCTACTCATACGCTCAGGTGTGACCAGCGAAAATAAAAACCCTAACCAGTGTTGCAGCCTTCACTATTTTAGGGTCTTTGCAGGCATCACTTGACTTGCTAAAACAAGGACTCTGGACAATCTAAAAAAAAAAAAAAAAACAGACCAGGGAAGCACATGCCCTAGTAGGCCTAGTAGAACAATACATTCTTTACTAAGCAAAGATCAGATGACACACAATGTACTCACATGATCCCAGAATGACAACAAGACCATCACATAACTGTGAGAATCCACCTTCAGAACCCCTGTATGCCACTAGATGTAATCCACTCAGCTGAAGGCTCATCTCCCTGTGTCTGTGTGTTAGGAAGGAATGAAAGCAGGGGGCAAACCGCAATAGTGGCTTGCGTATGACAGCCACTGGGATTTTGGTGGACATGCAATCATTCAGTGGAGTGGAGTGCACCCGAAAGAGACTGTGCAGGTTGCTATAGGTTTAAGGTCACGACTCACGGGCCAGATCAGATGGCCACAGATTGAGCATGCCCACTGTAGGTTATAGCTTTGGCAGTGTTAACTCTATACACTAGTATGGTGCTGAATTAAATATCACAAGATTCTGATACTGCCAGCTAGAAGCATCTGAGACCAATAGGCAATAGTACTGGAGAAGTGATAGTTTGCTGGCAATAATATGGGCTTTGTTGTCCTCTAATCTCCCATCAATGCAATCCTGGCCACCACATCTTTTTCTACCTATTGATAAGGTTTAATTTTTTTTTTTTTGGAAAATTAAACACTTTTTTCGCCAAAAGGTAATTAAAGCTAGAACTGTTTTCAGGGAAGAGGTGACAATGATCTATATCACAAATGTTTTTCATAAGTAATAGCTATAATTTAGAAGATATTTTTAGGATAATACTGTTATTTTGTGGCCTTAACTGTAATTTTAGGTCTCGTGATGACCTGGATCTCTTACTGTGCTGCACCTTTTATGGAAAAAATGGGTCAGTAGTCCTCAGCTATATTTGGCAGCAAGTTCTCCAACCCGCAAGAGATCATCTGATGGTGGGTCTGTAGTAAAAATATGTCCTGAAGCTACAAATTAACATTTTTTATTTTTGCAACATTATTTTCCGATTCAGTGATCACTATAAAAAAATATTTAAGTAAAGATATGGCAGTCTCTTGTCATGGTTTTGAAATGTTAAATGGTTTAGAGGACATTTTAACATGCATTCTTTCACAACCAGGATCGTTTGTTGGCCAAGGTGGTTTTCCTCTTTAAGGCATTTTTGAAAATACTAAAAGTGTGAAATACAAAAAGTTTTTTCATACAAGCAAATCTTCCATATATGCCATGAAGATATTTGGGTCTGTCTTCAACCCAAACTAAAAGTCTTTAAGCGCGTATAATTGCGTAATAAGTGGCGCTGTGACATGTTTTTAGACCAGGAGAAAAAGATATACATGGAGACCATGAAGGTGGGCAGTCCAGGGATCTGAGAATTAATGCTGAATAAAGTACTCAATATCTTGTGGAAAAAGCACAAAAAAAAAGGTAGCTTGGCGTTTGGGTGTTTGTTTCTGAGAACCTGGCCTAATCATGTTTCATTATGCTTCTATTGGGGTTATCATTTTTAAAGGATGCAACTGTCTTAAAAGCATGTGTGCAAATTTTTCATGAAAGAGAAGAGCTAGACAGTGTTCTGGCAGCCCTGTAAGTGAAAAGCGTATATTTTCTGAAGCTGGACACAACGTTCATTTTTGTGAAAGTGTTTTCTATGTCTATTTAATGCTGGAAATACATAAAAAGTTGGAATAGATGGTGGCACTTAGCATGAACACACATATTTGATGCTGGGACTGTATTAACCGGTTCCCGACTGGCTCACACAGATATACTGCGGCAGAATGTCTCTCCTGGGCGAAACCCTGTACAGGTACATCCTTCCCCTTTTTGGCCACCAGAGGGCGCGTGCCAGCTGCATGGCGGGGGACCCGATGCCGGCGGCGATCGAGACTGCCGGCCATGTGCGATCGCATGCACGAGCGCCAAATCCCTGTGCTGTCAGAGGAGAGGAGACAGGTTGTTTGCTCCTAGTAAGTAGGAACAGCAATATGTCTCCTCTCTTACTCAGTCCTATCCCCATACAGTTAGAACACACTGAGGGAACACACATTTAACCCCTTGATCACCCTCTAGTGTTGACCCCTTCCCTGCCAGTGACATTAACACAGTAATCAGTGCAATTTTATAGCATTGATCGCTGTATAATTGTCAATGGTCCCAAAAATGTGTCAAAAGTGTCCGATCTGTCGCAGTGTCACAATACCGCTAAAAATCGCCGATCACTACCATTACTAGTAAAAAAAATTAAAAATAACAAAAATGCCATAAAATGATATAACTCTTTCCCATAGTTTGTAGACGCTATAACTTTTGCGCAAACCAATATACGCTTATTGCGATTTTTGTTACCAAAAATATGTAGAAGAATACATACTGGCCTAAACTGATGAAGAAGTTTTTTTTTTTTTAATTTGGGGGGTATTTATTATAGCAAAAAGTATAAAATATAGGTTTTGTTTTCAAAATTGTCACTTTTTTGTTTATAGCGCAAAAAATAAAAATGCAGAGGTGATCAAATACCACCAAAAGGATGCAAATTTAGTTTGGGTACAGCATTGCATGACCACGCAATTATCAGTTAAAAATTATCAGTGCAAAAATTGTAAAAAGTGCTCTGGTCAGGAAGGGGGTAAAATCTTCCAGGGCTGAAGGGGTTAAAGTGGTTGTAAAGCATATTTTGTTTTATTAAAATAGAAAATATGCTATACTTACCTGCTCTGTGCAGTGGCATTGCATAGAGCAGCCGCTTATTTCCTCTTCTGGAGTCCCCCGCCAGTGCTCTCCGCACCTACTTCCCTACAGGTGCCCCCATAGCAAGCTGTGTGCTATGGGAGCACCTATGTGGTTGTGCTTATAAGCTGGGCTGTGTGTGTCCATAGACATACAATACGTGACTTGGCCACGCCCACTGCTCCCTCCTCACAGAATTTGACTGACATCAGGAGGAGCCAATGGTTTCTGCTGCTTCCTGAGTCTCATGTGAGGAAGGGAAGACCTGCAGCCAGGCACAGTGCTGGTCTACCAACAGACTCAGGTAAGTGTTTAAGAATTGGGGGGGGGGGTAGGGGGAACAGTTAGTGGGGAGTATTTTTACCTTAAAAAACAAAAAGTACTAATGAGACTTTAAAGGCAAACAATGAAGAGCAGATATATATCAATTTAATTTTTATTATGAAAGTAGTTTAAAAAATCGGTGCATACATCACCAATAAAAACATTGAAATAACAACAAATATACATTGACTTGTCAGAATGTTTATAGTGAAATAATTAACAGTTTTATATTTATTAAAATAAGCAAGGACCTATAATTAAGGAGATTCCCACTTATTTCCACAAATCAACAAAATCACTTGAATTTGTTTATTTGCGCTAACCTGAAGACAAAAGGAGTACAAAAGTGTGCAAAAATATATATATTTATTTACTAAAAATCAGTGCAGAATAATATCAAAATATAACTGGTGACAAACACAGAATGTGGATCAACATTTCAATAATATAGATGATACAGATGATGAGAAAATAACCACAGGATTTTGTTTTAAAAAATACCAAGGTACTAAAACTGAGTAATTCCTTAAAAGTGATTATTAGCTTTTCAGTGGCACAGCAGAATGTGAAAACAAAAAGGTGCTGATTTTGACACATGACCTCTCTCTCAGTCAACAGATCCTGTAAGTTAAATTTACTTTAACAGCACATGGACAATTGTTATACCATGTACGAAATTGGTGCTTCAACCAAGACTTATTTAGAATGGAATCAGATATTGAAATGGCACACCGATAGAAACAGTCAGCAGCGAAATCAGCTGTGTGGTATGTCGTGAATATTGGAATACTGACTGATGCATAATGCTGGGACAGGTACTGTTAGGAGATGCTGATGTAAATTCCAACACCTGTCTGTCTATTGTCTGCTAAAATGTGTATTGTAAATAAGTTTACTATGGGATCTAAGAGTCATTAGATCCCCATTGTTATTTGTGTTAATTAACTCTGCTAATGTGTGAAGAAGAGTCTATGTTGATTGTGATAATGTTGATTGGATTTTCTGAACTACAAGACGGCCAGTCTGGCCTAACGGTCATGTCTGAGTCATCTAGGCTGTCTAAAGGGATTAGTTAATTAGCTCATGTTAATTAGGTTAATTAGGTTACAGCTGTATTGTTAGAGTAATGTGAGCAGGAGGTCTGCACTTCCACTTTGAGTGTATAAAAGCCTGTATTTTGGCAAATAAAGAGAGTCCTGGTTGAACTTACATACAGCCTGCCTGGTGTTTGTTCTGAGCTATCACAACTGGGTTAGAACGGCACAGAGCTGTAGTTCTAATCCTGGAGCATTGGATGACCGAAACATCAGACGTTGCAATCTGATTCAATAGCTGCAGAGGAGTGTCGGAAGAGTGGAATTGAGCGAGCAAGGGGCTCGTTACATGGTATTTCCTTGTTTCCCTTTGGAGTTTGGGGTGTCTCTTCCCTGATACCGCGAGTCCTGCTGATACCACACAGCTGATTTCCTTGCTGACTGTTTTTATCGCTATGCCATTTCAATATCTGATTCCAATCTGGTGATGTACTTGACAAATGCATATACTGCCCTGTTACATGTTATACTTAATGTGTTGTTTTCTTATAGAATACTGTGATCCTTATATATTAATGCTCCTGATGAAGGGACACCATCTGTCCCGAAACGCGTTGGACTTATAGGACCACTCTTATAGTATCGACTAGAGTCAATGTATATTTGTTCTTATATCAATGTTTTTATTGGTGATGTATGTACAGATTTTTTAACTACTTTCATAATAAAAATGTAATTGATATATATCTGTTCTTCATTGTTTGCCTTTAAAGTCCCGGGGGGTACTTTTTGTTTTGTATCTATACCAGGGATGTTGGCAACACATGGCTTACTTGGATGATCAAATGCTTTCTATATTTTTACCTTAAGGCCCCTTTCAAAGGGGACCGATCGGGTCCACCTGTCAGTTTTTCAGGTCAGACCCGATTGGACCCTCCATTATTTGCTCTGGAGTGGCGATTGTAAATAGACATGTGTCTGTTTACACCCGCCAACATCCAATCTAAACCATTAGAGACAGACAGATGGGGATCCATTCCCTATCTGCCTAATGGATTGGATGGCAGTCAGGTGTAAACAGACAGGCAGTCTGTTTACATCCGACCGCTCATAGAGGAGAGAGGGCTGTGTCTGCTTTGAATAAGCAGAGCGGACACGGAACAGCCATCCATCTGCTCAGTGGGGATCAATGGACAGATCCCCTGCTGAGCAGCTGGATCACACCCTGGTACACCCCTTGTGAAAGGGCTCTCATGCAAGGAATGCATTAAGGTAAAAAAAAACTCTTAGACTTTAGAACCACTTTAACTTCTTGTTAGTGGGTAGTTTGAACATCAAGACCAAAGCACAGAACTGGAGACAGTGTTCAGCTCTAAGCAAAGGTTATGGCAAACACATTTCACTTAAAATCGGATCAAACTAGGTCAGCAGTTTGCGAATTCAATATGAATTTTGAACCAGGTTAAGATTTCTGGGTCCCTCTTAAAACATGGCTGACCAGTTGCTGAGAATTTAACACATGCCTGATAGACTTGTGCACAACGGGAAATTTCGTTTAGTTTCGGTTCGTTGTCATTCGTAAAGTACATCATTTAGTTCTGTTATATTCGTTATGTTACGTTAATTCGTTTTCGGATAATTCGTTATTATTCATAGAGTGTCGATATTCGTTATACTGAATCTCTAATCATGTTGAATTAATTTGTTATATCCGCTATAATTTCTTTGGTATTAGTTGAAATTCGACATTTATGTAAGTATATATATTCGTGATAATGATTCGTAGTTTGGAAAGTCGTTTGTTTATTGAATCTATTAACACACACAATGACAATATATCTTCTTCTCTGCTCAAATACAATACAACACCCTTCTCACTCAGTTCTCAGGAATGCACTTTGCCAGTAATCCAACCTCTAGCACAAAATTAATCAGCTGATTGAACTGTAAGATTTACTTTGTGTTGACCTTTTGTTTCATTAGATCTTTAACGAATTACCGAATCATGTCGAATTCATTTGTTATATTCGCTATAATTTCTTTCGTATTCATTGAAATTCGTTATTTTTTTATTCGGATGCATCCGAATGTCTGAAAGATGCAAAATTCAGCCGAATTTCGATTCGTTATGAAACAAATTGCACATGTCTAATGCCTGAGCATGTCTGCATATTGACTCAAGAGTGTGTCGAAGACATTAGTAGTCGCCCATGTGTTGGAAAACATAAGTTGGAGTAGGCAAGAGAGGAGAAGCAAGCACAGCAGCACAATGGAGGTAGAGATAATCAATCATAATGTGGATGAACAGTCAATGACCCCCACTCAAAATATACCCAAGCCAGAGCCCAATGTCCAGTGGAAGACTGCACCAAACTGTAAATAACCACATGATTTCCAAACTGTACAATCTGAACATTGTTTGTACTTTCTTTTACCCAAATTACTGCCCTTGTTCTATGCTACAATGTACAGCAACTGGTCATTTGCAACAGCTCAATGTTTAAAACAGATTGTCTAAAATTCTTTCATATTCAAGAGCAGTATGAGCTGAGATCAATAGGCATGCAAATATAAAGTTTGTCATATGTTCACAAGCTGGGATGTAATCCCATTTATGTAAATCTATTCTGCCAGATCACTGGTACGTTGAGATTTATGCTGACACTAAGAAAATCTGCAAGGCAGAAGACATTAATATAACCTGAGGGCGTCCAGCCCAAGTTTAATAGAAACACCTTGCTTTGATCATATTAGGATTTATTTCAGCTTCTTCACACCGCATTTCCTATTTTGCTTTTAGCCAATTCATTTTGCAGTGTGGAACAATTCCTAAGTAATTTCTGAAACTTCTGTTAGAGGGAAAAAAAGGAGCAAGTTATCACAGGCAATAATTTACGATAGAAATCCCAGGTGTGCAGTAGGGGAAATGTACCTCAAAGAAACAACACTAAAATTGAAAATTTATATGGCTAGTTTATGTCGAGAGAGTGAATTCTCATTTCTGGGGTTGCTATGAAATGCTTATTGTCTGCTTTGCCCCTGGCTCCTAAATAGGTCCCAAATAGCATTTTCATTGTATGTTGGCGTTATAGTTCTGCCTGCTGAAAATAGGAAGGGAAAGTAATTTAAAAATCCTCGTTACATAAATTTATTAATCTAAAGATTAAGATTGAAAGTATTCTATAAAATGGTCTTTTCTTTGTTATATACAAGGCTAGATTTTCTTCATTGGCGACACTAGGTACACAACCTTTGGCACCCAAAGCAATGCATTTTCTTGTTTTACTGGCCCTTACTGCACCCAGCATATAAGTATACACGCCAGCATATTTATTTGGACCAGGCCTCTTATTTCTCATCCTCTCACGTTTTTATGTATTATAAGCTAGAGAAGTGTACACACAGTTTGCTGAGGTGATGGACATTGAAAGACTCATGACTGCTAGAGCATCTTATTAGGAGCAGACCTTCACTGTGATTGACAGACAAGGGGCCCCAAATCAGACAGGGCTCTGTCTGTTAATTTAAAGGGGCAGCCACATATCTTCTGGTGTGGGAGTACCTATCACACCCAAGACCATGCAAGATTTAGTGTAATGGACACTGAGGGTGCACTCACACTCAGACCCGAGTTTTATTCTCCCCCCTCCCCACTCCCCCACTGGTATGCACTCACTCTTGATTGTAAGGAAGTGGTCCTGAGAACACTTACAAGTGTTCCTGGGCACACTCCCCTGCTAACCAGACCAGCAATTCCTGTTTCATTGCATAGTTCTCTACAAAAAGAACTGTACTCTGGCATGGTTAGCACTCACACAGCAGAAAACCGTACAGGATTACAAGTAAACCACTGTGAGACCACCTGTTCCAAGTGGTCCCGGACATAGTACCCTTAACCGGTCCTGGGTGTGGTTCAGAGCACTCAAACTTCGCAAATGTATTGGCCCAAGGAGCTGAACCACGCCCGGGACCAGTTCAGAGTACTGTACTAGTGTGGGTGCTCCCTGTTGTGTGCTATATCTGTCTTGCCCAACCCTGTCTTTCCTCTACTACAAGATACCAAATATCCGCAATAAATGCTACACACATCCAGTATAGCATGCTTAGTCTCAATACTCTCTCTCTCTCTATTTCTCTCTCTGTGCTGCCAATTCATCCTGACTTGTTTTCTTCTTTTTGCATCCTTTGTCGCATCTCTGAGATGGTGATCTCCAGATCGCCACAACCTGCAATGGCTGAATGGCATTTCTAAGAGCAGTTTATTTTGATGATGACAACAGTGAACCATGCCTATGTGTTGAAACAGCCACTTGTAATTCCCCAAATGAACCCATCCATTGATACAACAAGACCTAAAAAGAGAAGACACGTAATTTTTCTATGAAAAAAACAAAAATAGTGATCTTGTTTAAATCACACATCTAATGGTCAACTGACCTATATTCTTATTGTGTGGGTGCTGAAATGACAGCACAGAAGTCGCTGACTCATGATATACAGATAAAGCACATCACCAGCACACCATATATATTCAGATACTGTTTATTAAAAGTCATCATATCAGACAGTGCAAAGTTTCAGGGTTCCATTTCCCTAACAAAAACACATGCAATCGTCACTTATTACTGAATGTTGCATTTTCCTGTGGGGGTTCCATTCACCAATTAAAAAGTAATACTAAAGTCTTGTTTTTTTAATTAAAAATAACAAACATGCTATACTTATCTGCTCTGTGCAATGGATTTGAACAGAGCAGCCCCAGTCCTCCTCTTCACAGGTCCCTCTTCAGTGCCCCTGGCCCCTCCCTCCTGTTGAGTGCCCCCACAGCAAACAGCTTGCTATGGGGGTACCCGAGCCGAGCCACAGCTTCCTGTGTCTATCCAGACACAGAGTCCCACCCCTTTCTATTCTCATTGGCTAACTGACTTTGATTGACAGCAGGAGCCAATGGCACCATGCTGCTGTCTCAGCCAATGAGGAGAGGAGTCCCGGGCAGCTGAGATATTCCCACAACATCGCTGGATCTAGGGGGCCCTCAGGTAAGTATTAGGGGGGCTGCTGCACACAGAAGGCTTTTCAACTTAAAGCTGAGTTCCACCCAAAAATGGAACTTTTGCTTTTCGGATTCCTCCCCCCTCCGATGTCACATTTGGCACCTTTCAGGGGGAGGGAGGAGCAGATACCTGTATAATTCAGGTATCTGCTCACACTTCTGGGCATAGATCGCCACAGTATCCGCGGCTATCTACATCATGTCTGGCCCCTCCCCCTCGCTGTCTTCTGGGAGACACACACAGAAGACAGCAGGGACCAGTGAGATCTCGCAGCGCGACTCGCGCATGTGCAGTAGGGAACCAGGCTGTGAAGCCGCAAGACTTTCTGATTCCCTTACCAAAGATGCCGGCGCCTCCACCCAGGAGCCGAGGGACAGATTGGCTTCGGGTGAGGACATCGCAGGCGCCCTGGGCAGGTAAGTGTCCATATATTGAAAGTCAGCAGCTGCAGTATTTATAGCTGCTGACTTTTATTTTTTTTGTTTTTTTGGCGGAACTCCGATTTAATGCATAAAATGCATTAAGATGAAAAACCTTCTGCCTTTACAATCACTTTGAGAACCAAGCTTTATTTTAAAACCCACTGCAGTAGCAATCAACATTTCATCTATCTGTTAGCAAGCATAAACTGTAAAAACTGAGTGGGAGCTGCCAAAGAAATTCAATCAACAAAGCAGTTTTTTATGTCAATTTCAGTGGCAATGGTCACAGGCAGTGGCAGCCGGTACTCAATATTATGGGGGGTGGCAAACAAACCTGCCCCCCCTCACTCGCACTACCGCGACCGCCCTCCGCCCCCGCCACGGGAGACAGACTGGAAGGCGGTGATCAGTGGCCTTACCTTAGGCTGCTCCTCACTCCAGCTTGTCGTGGGAAGTGTTGGGCTGTTGCTGCTCCTCCCAGCCAAACAGGAAGTGAGTCCTGAGCCCCATTTGACTCCCGGCCAAACGGGGCTCAGGACCCACTTCCTGATTGGCCGGGAGGAGAAGCAGAAAGACAACTGGGTGGGCTCAGGGTGTAGTTCTCTGTGCCCCAAGCCCACCCTTTTTTGTAGCCAATGAAAATCTCTGGCTCTAATCACGTGCTTCAAAAAAACAAAAAAAACATTGAAATCCATGTGTCCGGTGCCCTACATGTAAATTAGGGGCTAGGCGCATGGATTAGGTGGGCAGCGCCCCTGTGCCCCTAATGGAGCGGCCGCCACTGGTCACAGGAAATGGGTAAAAATGTGCTTTTTAACTGTGTTAAGTAGTGCCCTTTGAACATTGTACATTGGGGGCGATATAAAATAAGACAAGTCTTTCCACCATGGTTATGTCACTTATCTTCTAGTATTGCAAAACTATAGTAAAAGGAACTAGAGGGCAATACACAAAGATTGATTATAAGCGCAAAATTAATGTCACCTGTCTTGCAGATTTTACTGCATCCTAAAATTTCTTCAGGGATTGGTAAAGTGGGGACGTACTGCGCACACACACACACACACACAGTATTACAATCAAGTTATGGGAACTTTGTTAGTATTTTAATTTCTTAGCCTTTTCCCATTCTTTAAAGAGACAGAAAAAAAAAATTGTAAACCCCTTGACCTTGGCATTATTACTTTCTTAGTCACCTACAAAGAAAACAGAGGGTTCAGCAAGTGAAGCTAGTATTCTTCATTGCTTGCATTTGGCTGCCCAGGATGCCAGGTCCAAGGAGAGCAAATACACATAAAAACTGCCACATAGACTTTGCTAAATAAGTAGCCTGAATAGCATTTAATCGTGAATAGTAACAATGAGAGTGTTTAAAAATGTTCAGAGCATGTGAAAACTGTGCACCATTTGTTTTGCTACTAGGGAAACCTAGTGGCAACCAACATTGCTTGAACTGTTTCCATAGGTTTGTGGGCCCCCATATGTAGCAAGGTTGAAATGTGTGTGTAGTTAGTTATCCAGCAGCCGACCTGGGGCGGGGAAAGGATTAAACATTTTCAGCTAAATTCCGGGGCTCTTGGCTTTTGCGGGCCGCACCTATTATATAAAAAGTGGGACAGCTGAGATCAGAAGCACTGGAGAACAGAACATAGGTATAGGTGTAACGTAGAGTCACCTGCAAATGCAAGTGTGATGCTGAAGGTACTGGGAATAACAGACAGCATTCAAGCCATGGACTTTGCCTATGTGGACTCTCAACTCATGGAGGTATGCCTGGGCCACCACGTTATGTTAGTTAGGATTAGGGACAGGGCTTTATTCGAGTTGTATTGCTATGCTGAATATTAACAGTAAAAGTTAAATCAACCGTCTTAAGACTGGCCTGAAGTTATTTAGGCGGTACATGCTAGTTCTGGCATATTCCAGGGAATCTGGGTCTGTGGTTGCACCATTGGGTATGAAGTGACACAGAAGGTTAGCTCAGCAAGACAAGAAAGAGAAGGAGGAAGAGGAGTGTAGTTGCTATGGGTAACCAAGAGAAAGAACAATCTAAAAGCAATCAGTCATTGGACATGGTACCTGGTGGGGTGACAGGTCCTCCGGTGGTGGGAGGTTGATGCTCTGGTATCTTACTGGTGGTCAGTGTCCGATGGCCACTGGATCTTCATCGATGTTATGGAGATCTATGGCATGATCACGAGGTGCGGGAGGAAGGGAATTGAGTGGGAGCACATTCTGTTGCTGGGAGGTAACAGAGGTGCGGTGGACTGGTGGAGTGGGCACAGACTCAGCATGTCCCTCCTAATGCAAACATACAAGTTACAGTGTGTAGCCACGACACTACCTGCCTGGAGTTTGTTAGGGACCTTAGATTGTAAGCTCCTTGAGGGTAGGGACTGATGTGAATGTACAATGTATATGTAAAGTGCTGCGTAAATTGATGGCACTATATAAGTAACTTAAATAATAATAATAATAGTTATGCATGCTCCCATGCATGGACCCAGATGTACCTGCCCACACATACTGTAGTAATTTTTTTTTTTTTTTTAATCCCACGTGCTAAAAAAACACATTTTTGTTCAATCCTTTTAGTCTCAATAGGCAAAAATCAGACACAGGAGGTCTTTAGATTTAGCACAGACTTGTTCATGTTGTGTCTCGTTGCTGAGCTAAAATACTTCTGAGAATCATATATTCACTGCACCTGAAGAATTTCTTTTTGTGGTTGAAAAGGCTCATGTGTTTCCTCTTATACAAGGAAATAGTTCCATCTTGGTCCAATAAAGTTTACAGTATGTGAAACAAATAGTGAGCTCCATTCTTTTCTAGACTCGTTATTAGTGTACTCATAATGCCTGGTCGTTTTTTGGCCCAAAAGTGAACAGATAAAAAGAATCAAAATCAAATTTTTTGTAAGCCCTAAATGTAACACTTTAACTACCTAGTGAAATACTGAGGCTTTCAAATACAAACATTGTTGCTTTCCCAGGAGCAACGGTAGCAGTGGAATTGTATTTACTGTATGGCAGTGTTTCATCACTGATGACAGTATCCTTACTGTAGGAGGTACAAAAGTACTAGGTTTATGTACAGCACCGTTTTAGTCTGTGTTAATGAACAGTTATTGATTTCATCCCAAAAAAGCATGTGTTAATTCAGATCTCTAAAGCATTTAGGTGGTACTTACATATTCAATACTGCATGCTGTGTATGGTATTTAATCTGTATGTAATCACTAACAATTAACTTCTTTATTTGCACCCAAAGCCCACTATAGGAATAAGATCTAGATATATTTATGACACATCAACATGTATTTTTCAGTTTTCTGAGTGACAGAAATTATAATACAAAATTGTTTGATTTTTTTAAACCACTGTAGGAAAAAATTCCAGGGTATTTTTCACGGTGTACGGAAGTACACCGCCTGTCGGAAAACTTTCCATATGCATGGAAATCGCAGTCCATTAAATACTTAGGGGTACACCTTATGCCTCGATATGAATCCTTATATAACGCAAACTTTGGACCTCTATTCGCATTCATCCGATCCCTTCTAACCAAATGGAGATACTATCCGATGTCTTGGTTTGGTCGTATCGCTTCGATCAAAATGAACATACTACCTAAACTCCTGTACTGTTTTATGACTCTCCCAGTACCTATCCCATCGGCCCATTTCACAAAACTCCAAAATGACCTTTTAAATTTTACATGGAACTACAAACAACATCGAATTGCCCGCTCTGTAATGTTTGTTTCCAGAGGGGATGGGGGATTGGCCTTTCCACACCTTCAACGCTATTACTATGCTGCACAACTGAGAGCCGTAGCTTCTTGGGTTAAGCTTCCGGCCTATAATCGCTGGACTCAGTTGGAAAAAATATGGCTAGCGCCTATCCACCCAAACAATTTATTGTGGAACGCCAATGCCAATATTCCCTCCTCTGCCCTATTGCACACTATGCACCTCCTACGCACTATCTGGAGGCGGCTAAACCATGGTACTCCCCTACAATCTGAGGCCTCTTTAGTCACGGCCTTCCTCTATAACCCTAAATTACCTGACAGCTTAACCTCTCAGATGATCTCCCCATGGCTGCAAAGACAACTCTTTCATTATAGACACTTGGTGGACCCAGTGTCTAGGATCCTGCTATCATTTGACAAACTTAGAGCCAAATATGAGCTCCCTCTCAGTGCCTTTTTTGGCTACCCATCTCCCCTACCCTCCATTTTTCTAAGCCATCCCCATTTGAATGTTTAGTTCTTTCAGGCCCCACGCAGAAAGGTCTGACTTCAGACATATATAAAATCATAAACTCCTATGACATGCTCATTAGGGGGAAACATAAATACATACGTAGATTGGAGGAACAAATTGGGGAGGAACTAACACCTGAACAGTGGGCTATTGTATGGAGATGGGCAGCCAGGAGCTCTATATGCACACTTTATAAAGAAAACTCATACAAGGTGCTTTTCCATTGGTACCTTACCCCTTCACGTCTGCAAGCCATGTACCCATCGGCCTTGGATCGCTGCTGGAGACAGGGCCACGTTATATCATATCTATTGGAGCTGTTCCTCCCTCCAACCCTACTGGCGGGCAGTTCGGGACCTCCTCCAGTGGCTATTCGAGGTAGATATTCCTCTCTCCCCTAAATTTTTCATACTGGGTCTCCCTCCTGTCATACTCCCCGGACTAGCCAAAAAGCTAGCAACGCAAATAGTTACAGCAGCCAGATGTCTAATATCCTTATACTGTAAATGCCAGAACCCTCCGTCATTATCTGATCTGTATACCAGAATTAAAGACGTAGAGATTATGGAATCCATGACAGCCAGACTCACAGATAAAATAGATAGACATACAGCTACATGGGAGCCATGGCACAGGAGGCTGGAACCCCCCCCGTGATTCCATGAGACCTTTCCTGCCTTGAGCAATTGTACACACTTGGAGCCCTGGAGAGATGAACCCTAATGTATGGACCCCTTTCTTTCTCTGTTTACCTCTTCCATTTTCCCTTTCTTTCTTTTCTTTTCTCTCATATTTCCTCTTTGAGAAGAATGGACCAAACAATTTTCATAAGTCAGTCTAGTTTTCTACGGTCTGCTCTCCCCTTTTTTCTAGAGAAATTTGTTATGAACACTATGCTTTTATTGCTTCTTTTTTTTTTTTTTTTTTTTCTAAAATTTTTGCTGTCTTTTCACGTGCAATGTTACTTTCAACAATTGTATTGTATATTTGGAAGCTTAATAAAAATTGTCAATTATAAAAAAAAAAAAAAAAATTACAGATGGGCAAATGTACGTGTGTTGCCGAGATGTACTGCACATGCTTTTCTTATTTTGCCTTAACACACACTTTACTAATCTCAGGATGCAATTGAACTTTGGAAGACATTAGTAGGTGTAGACATGATCCTAACTTCTCCCAGGTAACTATATCTTTAATATGTAAAATAAACATGTGTTCCTTGATTAGTTTATTGTACAAACCTTCTTCTTTTTTTTTTTTTGCAGATGGGAAAAGGAGGGCAAAGAGAAGTGAGGTAGGAAATAATCTTATCTACAGAGAAACAAGTGTGACCTTTCTGATTAATCATTATCCTGCATTGAAAAATGGTCAATAAGAGATACAGTATGTACAAATGCTATAGGCATGGCATGTTTTTATCTGCATTGACAATCTAACAACATTTCTTAATAATCTTCCTAACAAACTTTTTCTCCTGAAGATTGTGGTGTTTTCCTCATATATTATTTCCTCTGATGTTTTGATGTGCTTTAGAGGGTTTGTTTTACTTATAGACCCTTTAAGGCTGGGTTCACACTTATGTGAATTGGATGAGGGTTCCCCCGCTTCCAATTCACATGACAGGAGCGGCTGCAAAGCGAATTGCACAGGGGCCCTGTGCGTCTTTGGCTCTGTTTCAGGTCCGAATTCAGGCAGAAATTCAGGCCTGATTAGTCCCTGAACTGGAGAAAAGGGACGCCCCAAACCCCTGCTGTCGGCCGCATCCGTTTTAAGTGTGAACCTACATAGTTGCCAACAGTCCCGATTTTCCCGGGACAATCCTGATTTTGGGACCCTCGTCCCGATTGGAGGCTGTCCCGAATCGGGATTTTCCATAAGCAAAATCGGGAATGTTGTTTTTTTTGTTTTTGGAGCAGCGGGCTTCAGCAAAATGGCGGCCGGCGCCGCCACTCTATCTTCCCCTAGTGTTGAGTGGAGAGAGGAAGGGGGCTCGATCCGTGCAGCCAATGAAGCGGCTTCTTTAGCTGCACCGTCCCTCCCCTCTCCACTGCAAGCAGAAGACACGGCGCCGGCGCCGTGTCTTGCTGAAAGTTCCCCAGCCCCGTACTGCGCAAGCGCTGCGCCTGCTCAGTACAGGGGGTCCTCCATTGCCGAGGGGAACTTTCTCGGCAGAACACTGGCCGCTCCTGCACAGAGCGGGGGCCAGGCTGCATTGAGGGGGGGCTGCACTAATTGAGGGGGGGCTGCACTGAGGGGAGGCTGCACTGAGGAGGGAGCTGCACTAACTGAGGGGGGGCTGCACTGAGGGGGGGCTGCACTGAGGGGGGGTCTGCACTGAGGGGGGCTGCACTGAGGGGGGGTCTGCACTAATTGAGGGGGGTCTGCACTAATAGAGGGGGGCTGCACTGAGGGGGGCTGCACTAATAGAGGGGGGCTGCACTGAGGGGGGGCTGCACTAATAGAGGGGGGCTGCACTGAGGGGGGGTCTGCACTAATAGAGGTGGCTGCACTGAGGGGGGGGCTGCACTAATAGAGGGGGGCTGCACTGAGGGGGGCTGCACTAATAGAGGGGGGGCTGCGCTAATAGGGGGGCTGCACTAATAGAGGGGGGCTGCACTGAGGGGGGCTGCACTAATAGAGGGGGGCTGCACTGAGGGGGGCTGCACTAATAGAGGGGGGGCTGCACTGAGGGGGGGTCGGCACTAATAGAGGGAGGGCTGCAATAATAGAGGGGGTCTGCACTGATGGAGGGGATCTGCACTGATGGAGGGGATCTTCACTGATGGAGGTGGTCTGCAATGATGGGGTCTATACAGACTCTGGAGGGGGCACCTGATGCAAGGACAGACTCTGCTGGGGGCACCTGATGCAAGGACAGACTCTGCCGGGGCACCTGATGCAAGGACAGACTCTGCCGGGGGCACCTGATGCAAAGACAGACTCTGCTGGTGGCAGGCGACGTGGCTAGTGACACGCTCAGGGATCCCACTGATTCGGCATTATGGTGAGTTGAATGATTTCATTTTATATTACAATGTAATAATAGAAATAATGCGCTTCAATCATCCTGACACCATAACAACCATGATGCCGATTGAAGCGTTAACACCAGGCGTTTGGAGTATCTTTATCTGCTGATTGTTAAACTTTCTAGAATACACATATTTCTATTGTTTAGGATCTGGGGCTGCTGTCCCGTCATTCCCCTCTCCCCCTTTCCTTCTCCCCCTTTCCCTCTCCAGCCCTCATTCATCTCAGACTCTAACCACACCCTCTTGAGTCATGCCCATTTAAGCCACACCCACGTCCACACAAGCCACGCCCACTTTCATGTAAGCCATGCCCGCTTTCACGTAAGCCATGCCCACTTTTCGCGTAAGCTGCGCCCATTTTTCGCCGTGGCGCGCTTTGCGCGCCGCACTTATAGATTTTTGCTAAGCCACGCCTACAAATGAATGCCCCGCCCCCTAATTATTGTACGGCTCTGCCTACAGCCAAAAAAGTGTCCCACATATTTTTTTTTCAATGTTGGCAACTATGAACCTAGCCTTATAGATCTATTATTATTCAGGAGTTATATAGTACCAATAGTTTGCACAGTGCTTTTCTACCACAAATACATATATTGTTGCCATCTGAGATGTTGGAGGAAATGGTCAATGGTATCTCATTGATGGATGCTTGCTAAAACCGTTAGCTTTGCTAACATTTATATATATATATATATATATATATAGATATATATATATTTATATATATATCTATATATATATAGATATATATAGATATATATCTATATATATCTATATATATAGATATTTAGATCTATACAGATATATATCTATATATAGCTATATATAGATATATCTATAGATATATATCTATATAGATAGATATATCTATCTATATAGATAGATATATATATATGTCTGCATTATATGTGTTCATTTTAGATGTCCAGTGACATGTAGGCAGGTAGTGGTTACTGCTGCAGGAGGGTAAAAGTTAACTAGTTAACTGCACTCCCACAGTTTCTTTATGTATTTTTCTTGGGTCCAACCCTCCAGTCCTCACTCAGAAAAGGATGCTTTGCCTGGTGCTATTGCCGGAGTCTGAATGGCCCATACTATGCCGAAGTTGAAGCTAAATTCCAGACAATGGACAACATTGGACTTTGCTTGAACAGGTATGCTGGGGCAGCCACAAGCCTGTAGTTAGGGAATGATTGCACTTGGTCTTGGACTGTCCGTTGTCACTGTCATCATGTTAACTTATTCTTCATGTAAAATATTTGAAACTTTGCCTTTGCCTAGTCTGAAGTTATTAAAGGGTGCAATGCAAGTAACCGACACATAGAGTTGCAGCTCAGGTCACTAAACACTTTGGGATATGAAGACATCAGTGTAAGGAGTTCATACAGGGTGAAGATACAGTAGTTACCAAGGGTGACAAAGGTCTCCCTAGCAGCCTGTCGTTAAGTGTGTACATGTGGCAAGTGAAATGTTATTGCCACTCCTTCAGCCACAATCTGTCTCCCATAGCAACGGGAGCAACCCTGCACCACAGTAGCTCTCATCCTGTACACAGGTATGGAAGAGTTAAGTGAAGTGCATATGGAGTCCACACTAGGTGCATGGCGGGACCCCATACTGTTACTTGGAGTGAGGTAGTGGTGATAAGCTTGACAGGGGGAGAGGACAAGATTCTGCATAACCCTCCACCTAAATGCTCAAGTAACCGTGGTGATGCTTAATACATAAGAGAGTTTATTAGAGTATGTTCATGTTTAGTCATCTGTCTGGGTTGTGAGCTGGCTCAAGTAAAGGTATCCCATGTATATGGCAGTGACCCTGTACAAGGTGCCTAGCGTAGCCCAGAAGAATCCACCTCAGGGTAAGCCTCTCATATGATCATTGCTTGGCACCCAACAAGGAGGGAAACATGGAGGATGTGTGGCCACCCTGTCACTATGACCTGCTCACAGACAAATAAAAGCATTTCCAAAACTCCCTACAGGTGGGATCCTTAATCTATGCTTTCTCTGTGGACCTGTACTGGGTTATTAAGAAAGCTTTGTTATTTTAGAGGGATATTGACAAAGTTAAGAAGACATACTGGAAAGGAAGAGGTGTAGAAAATGTGAGAATGGAATGGAGAAGCTAGTTTGACAATTAAGTTAGGTTTAGAACAAAATTTGAGCCCCGTGGATAGATTACTCACAATCCAATGGTGGGGCGTTACATTTCAAATTCTTACTCTTCCGGCTCAGACTGACGTGGCATTTAGTAACGGGGTGAGACAGTTACCCCCTCCACCAGTGTGACGTAGCTTCCCAGGTGCTTTTCCTCCTTTCTTTTTCCCTGCCATCTCTAATCTTTACCCACGCTCTTTCTCCCCTCTCCCCCAAGCAAACATGCAATTTGCCTATACCAGTTCCTTTGCATGAGCCTCTAACACATTTTTCATCCATTCTCCTATTTGGTTCATTACATTGAACACTTAATTACTTAACTAGCTATACCTTGATTTCTTATGTGTGAGGTCTCTAATTATTCACTGCTCAGAATTTATCTGTTGAATCTTTATGTTGGCCCTTTATTGCTTCCGATCCTCTCTTTACACTACCAACCTTGAAAATATGAAGGGTGATCATTTTTATGTACACCTTCTGGCCTATGTCTGTACCCCTGTATTGTGAACTTCAATGAAGATTTAGTAAACTGAAATTTAAGTTTAAAGCAACTACTGTTCTTTCAAAAGTTACACAATAGACAGTAATAAAAATACTGCACACTTATTTTTTTTTAATTGAATATGTTCATAAAAGTAATTATGTCGTTAGTTAAATCTAGCACCGTCACACAGTAAAAAAATATTAATTACTTTATGTATAAGCAGATTAATCCAATACATGATGTTAGAGAGCTAAGGATAGCAAAACAATTTGGAGCTGCATTATGATTTATTTATTTCTTGAGTGTTTGGGATTCTGCATTTGGCATAGCTGCTTGCAGTTTCCATCTCCAGCAGTTCTGGATACAGTCCAGCTCCCTCCTGACACATTTAGAGCAGTGTTTCTGATCTGTGCTAGCGTAATTGTAACCACTTATGAAGAATGAGCTATAGGACAGTCAGGCAAGGACATTACACACGATCTGCTATGCATAGACATTGTTTGTGTGTGTTCTTGCTGCCACAAATTGTTGAGGAGGAGTGGAACAGGGAAAATAAATACTTTGGCATATTGTACATGTTAAATCCTCTTACGCACATTGAGTATATTGTGAAAACATGACACAGTCAAACCCCTTTAAGCTGTTTGCTACAGATACATGATTTAGTCCATGCACACCATATGAAGATAAAAAAAAAAAAAAAAAGAAAATTAAAAAACACAGTATGCACTTAACCTAAAAGTGGTTTTAACTACCTACGAGGAACCAAAGTATTTTTGTATTAATATTGCAGAGTGGCAATGGGGGCGTGTGTGTCCTCTCCTGCCCGCTGCTTGCTCTGCTCCCCCCCCCCTCCCCGCTCGGGCCTGCCGCTGCCACATAGGAAGACAGAGTGGCTGTCAGTGTCTCCCCTGCCTTCTCTCACAGCGCAGGAGAAGGAGGGCAGCTCTGTGGATTCCGACCACCCGCTCCTATTCTTTCCCCATTGCCTGAAGTGGAGGACCAATTACAGGAGGCCAGCGAGGCTCATGGGACATGTAGTCCCAGAGACCAGGCAGCCCATAGAATTTAATGGGCAATAAATTACAGCTGATTAAATTTGATCCAGTGCCCTTAGGTGGCTAAGGGGCACCTAATAATAATTCACATGTGCCACATCCCAATATAATGTGAATTGGATAAAGGAAGAACTAACGGACTTTAGAGGCACGTATAACGGGTATAACAATTTATTGAATTACATAAAAAATATATTCCACAATACATACAATGACATCACATAAAATATCTAAAAAAGGTAGGACCGCACGTGGTTTGCCCTAGAGGATATGTTAAAATATACTGGGTGACAGTTCATGTTTGTACATTCACGTGTATACTCCTCTCAGTTAGGGATTCCACTTGTCCTCCTAGTATAAAAAACTACTGCTCTATTGCTTCTTCCTTTATCCAATTCACAATGAATTACAGCCCCAGCATGCCCCTGAGGAGAGAGGACAGCTGGGTGGAGCCTGGGAAAAAGGAGTGGGGAGGAGTGTATGAGGAAGGAGAGTGAGGGGAGCATGACAGGGGACAGAGGAGAAGAGATGGCTGGGAAAGAGAGAGAGATACCAAGCTCCAAAAAGTCCTTTGCTGGGCCACAGTGTACATCCAACAGAGGACAGGAGTGGTGAGGTGACAGAACTGTGTGGTGGAACTCCACCTAAGGGAGAGAGAGAGAGAGCCATGCTTTTGCCAAAACTAATAGGAGAGTGCTGCCAGGAGACTGAGGGGAGCCAAGAACAGTGTCACCCACCCGGTCCACCACTGTTCAGCCCAGGCACCCTTCTCAGCAACCCAGCGCCACCCAGCGGAGACCACTCACACTGATTCAGGGATTGCAACATTCATCCAGGTAGGCTGCTGTCCGGTTCGCTTGTCAGTTTCGCTACCAGTCTTCCTGATCGTCTGACAGTAGGTGATTTGGTGCCTTACAACATTGCCAGGAGCCTGAACCAACATTTGGAATCACCGTTGTGTCATCACACAGAGGATTGGTGAGCGGGTGTAAACCCAAACATCCTTCTTAACACATACAGACACTGCATGCAGACACCTTTTCCACTTTCTAGTATCAGAGGATGCTTGCTTGTCATTACTATTATATTGATACTCTGCAGCAAGGTTTACCAGTGCTGTAAGTTTCCACATGTTTTAACCACTTCAGCCCCGGAAGGATTTACCCCCTTCCTGACCAGAGCACTTTTTACAATTTGGCACTGCGTCGCTTTAACTGCTAATTGCGCGGTCATGCAATGCTGTACCCAAACTAAATGTGCGTCCTTTTCTTCCCACAAATAGAGCTTTCTTTTGATGGTATTTGATCACCTCTGCCGTTTTTATTTTTTGCGCTATAAACGGAAAAAGACCGAACATTTTGAAAAAAAATTATATTTTCTACTTTTTGTAGAAAAAAATCCAATAAACTCAATTTTAGTCATACATTTAAGCCAAAATGTATTCGGCCACATGTCTTTGGAAAAAAAATGTCAATAAGTGTATATTTATTGGTTTGCGCAAAAGTTATAGCGCCTACAAACTAGGGTACATTTTCTGGAATTTACACAGCCTTTAATTTATGACTGCCTATGTCATTTCTTGAGGTGCTAAAATGGCAGGGCAGTACAAAACCCCCCCCAAATGACCCCATTTTGGAAAGTAGACACCCCAAGGAAATTGCTGAGAGGCATGTTGAGCCTATTGAATATTATTTTTTTTTGTCCCAAGTGATTGAATAATGACAAAAAAAAAAAAAAAAATTTACAAAAAGATGTCACTAAATGATATATTGCTCACACAGGCCATGGGCCTATGTGGAATTCCACCCCAAAATGCATTCAGCTGCTTTTCCTGAGTACGGGGATACCACATGTGTGGGACTTTTTGGGAGCCTTTATATTATAGTTGTGTTCATTTGCAGTATTGATCTTTAAATGCGATTTTATATGCTAAGTTAATTGAATAAAACAGAAATATTTTAATAACCAAGATCATTGACTATATTGTTGCACAGAGTAACCCCTTTAAAACCCACCTATATTGGGTTTACCCCCTTCCCCCATCTCCCCTTCATTTGTTATAGTGATCAATACGGTTACAGCAACAATGCCCTAACGGGTAAAGCACAGCGTACGGGTAACCGCAAATATCGTGACCCAGTACAGGAGACACTCACGTTACCCTCTGTTCCCAATTCCCCCAACCCCTTTCCAACCTTCTTGATGGCTGAATCACCGGCTGCATTCTCAGGTTTCCTTGTTGGGACAGGAGAGCCAGAGAAAAACATGGAAGACGGTGGGGGGGGGCATGCATTCCCTCCCACTGCTTGTAAAAGCAGTCTAGAGGCTAATTAGCCGCTAAGATTGCTTTTACATGAAAGTTGACCGCTGGCTGAAAAGAATGATACCAAGATGATACCTAAACCTGCAGGCATCATTCTGGTATAACCACTCAAAGTCCAGCAACATACCAGTATGTTGCTGGTCCTTGTTGGGCATATATTGTAATCTTTTTTTTTTTCATGCAGCCTGTGGGCTGAACGAAAAAAAGAGATTGATCGGTGGGTATGCCCACCATTAGAATACCTCCCTTCATCTACCCACTTCTAATGATGGGCATACATGCACCGTTTATATATGCCGAAGCATGGGGGCATCCTCCCGCAAAAGGTAGGAGCAAATCACTCCTCCGCCCCTGCTGCCTCCATGCTTCGGCATACATCACCTCCGCTGGAGTCACGGCTTTATATATCGCGGGAGCAAATGCTGTTGCTGTCAAGATAAATAAATCCACGCTGCAGCTGAATGGCATACCTGAAGACAAAAAAATGGTTAACAATAAAACACAGTAAACGGTAAAGTATAAAAAATTGCATACCTGAAAAGCAAACATGATAAAACATAATAACAATAAAACATTGCAGAATAGAATACAGTAAAAAAGAGCAGAACAATAGAGAGAGAATAGAGAGAGAGAACAATAAAACGACAACTATTTTTGTTTCTATTTAATTTTTTTTTGTGTTTTTTTTTTTTTACACTTTTTTTGTAACTGTAACTTTTGTAACTGTAACCGGTTCCAGGTTCGGGTCTCTCAAAATGCGATGGCATCTTGGGAGACCCTGTGAAAGTGTGCCTAGTCTGTGTTAGGCTGTACCCTACGTTAATACTCAACTAGCGTATGGTAGCGTTCAAAACATTCACCAATGCAAAGACCAGGATTGTCAGGACAGGAGGGACAATAATATCGGGTGTCACACCTATATCCGCGCTTGCTGCAGACACAACATCTTTTTTGGGGGGTTCATTGGGTGGGGTACTCGGGAGGACATAAAGAAAATGCCTGTCATGCAGCCGACTGCATTTAGTTGGGGATGTGAATGGGGGAAGTACGGGCGCTGCAGAAGTGGTGGGTTCCCAATTAGGATTGGCGAATGCAGCAGGAAGGGCATTATGGGCACGACGGGCATGTGGTTGTCTTCTTCTTGGTGGCAGCGGGACACTACTTGTGCTTGCCACCTCACCAGCTTGAACTGCACTTATGGGACTCGCCACGTCACCAAGTATTACTGCAGTGCTGGTTTGACTATGACTGGGGTGTGCTAGGCCGCTGGTGCTTGCCAGTTCAACAAAGCGCTACCAAAAAAACTGTTAGCGATCGCAGGGATCAGGCCTGACTCTGCGAACGCTGCAGTTATGCGTTTAGTGTTTTGTAAGTGACAGTGATCGCTCGATACTGCACTTGGGTGGGCTGGGCTGGGCCGGGCGGAGGGGCAAAACGCAGGTGCTAGCAGGTATCTGGGCTGATCCCGCTAACACTGCGTTTTTGGGAACCCTAAACTGCTGGGGACGCTAGTATAGATCTGATCGGATCAGATATTGATCCGTTCAGTCACTATACCACTAAGGAAGGCGTATGCTGCGTGCGTGGGTGTTAGCGGTACTGACACTAACCTGACGCTGCCGGGGGCGACGCAGACCTTATCTGACCCTAAAACCTAAGTTATATCACCGCCGGGCGATCAGGGGGCTAAACCTTTATTCGGTAATAAACGGCGGGTGCCCTGACACTATAAAAAATACACGAACTAACCAGCGTCACCCATAACAGTTATACGGTGATCACTGGTGAAAGGGTTAACTAGGGGGCAATCAAGGGGTTAAAACCTTTATTAGGTAGTATATGGGGGTCCCTGACGCTATAAAACACTGACGGCGAACCTAAATATTTGCCTCCCTAACTAGCGTCACCAATGACACTAATACAGCGATCAGAAAAATGATCGCTTAGCGACACTGGTGACGGGGGGTGATCAAGGGGTTAACACTTTATTAGGGGGGGGTTAGGGGGGTACCCTAGACCCAAAGGGGACTAACACTAACTGCCCTACCACACTAACTGTCACAAACTGACACCAATGCAGTAATCAGAAAAAAAAAAAACTGCTTGGTGTCAGTGTGATGGGGGGGTGATTAGGGGGTGATCGGGGGGGGGATCGGGGGGATCGGGGGGTGTAATGTGTTCCTGGCATGCTCTACTGTGTGTGTAGTGTTTGTGCACACATAGCAATGTCTTCTCTCCTCGGCGCCAGAACGGAAAATACCGAGCCGAGGAGAGATGACATCACTTCCTCCGCTTCTGTTTACTATGCAGAAGCCGAGGAAGCCTGTCATTCGCCAGGAGCGTTCGTGAGGGGGGAGCCATGAATGAGTGGCCTCCCCCTCACCTCTCATCGCTCCTGACGAGAATCCGACTGCCGCATGCACCGGGGGTAGAAGGCAAGGACGTACCTGTAAGTCCTTTTGCCTGCCCGTGCCATTCTGCCGACATACATCGTCGTGCGGCGGTCGGCAAGTGGTTAAACCGTGATAATATATTCAACTTGTTTATCACTACCAGGTGTGTGTGTGTTTTTTTTGTAACAATCCACAGCAAGGTTAACGGTATTTTTCACTTGTGGCCTTAAATGTGTTTGCAGTCATTTTATTTAACCAGGTGTGCCAGATGGACTAAGGTCATTCTTGTAGGTGAGGCGGAGATCAGAGAACCCAAAATCACCAAGCGGCTCCTTCAGGGGTGACGCTACATACCTTTTATACCTTTTGTCTGTGGTGGAAATAATAAGCCACAGACCAGACTTATACACCCTTGAACAAAAACAACACAGCCATTTTAAAACATATTTAACTAAAAGCAGAGGCATTATAAATCGCTTTAAAACATTTTTAAAGCCTAAGTGCAGCCAAGAGAAAAATATAAAAATCAGCACAAGGGACATACTGTAATTTAGACCCCTTTCACACCGAGGGCGTTTTGCAGGCGCTATAGCGTTAAAAATAGTGCCTGCAATCCGCCCTCAAACAGCTGCTCCATTGTCTTCAATGGAGCGGTGCACTGGCACGACGTCAGGAAAAGTCCTGCCAGCAGCTTCTTTGGAGAGGTGAAGGAGTGATGTGTTTACGGCTCCTCCACCGCTGCTCCCCATTGAAATCAATGGGGCAGCGCTGCGATACCGCCGGCAAAACGCCGCTATTGCGGTAAATTGCGGGCGGTTTTAACCCTTTCTCTGCCACTAGCGGGGGTAAAAGCGCCCTGATAGCGGCCGAAATGCACCGCAAATCCGACGGTAAAACGCCGCAAAAAATTGCGGCGTCTTACCGCTGACGCTATGGGCGGCTCGGTGTGAAAGGGGTAAGACAGAGGAGAATTTCTATTAACAGCAGAGGAATCAGCATAAGTGACACATCCTACTGACTGTCCCTTGTGCTGATTTTTCTATTTTTGATTTTGGCTGCACTTACACGTCAAGCTAGGAAAGAAGCAGAATGACATACACATCCATTCCAAGAGTCTGAAAAGCATCTTGAGTTGTAAATACCCTCTCATAAATAGTCTGGAGAGATACACATCTGTCAGACTGGCGGTAAGGACCCGTACTGACATCCCAGTGAACTGTACAGAGTTAAAGCGGAGTTCCACACATAATTTAATCTTTATCTCAATCTGTACATTCCTGCAAGTTTAACAACATTTGGCTAATTTTTTTTTGCTTACTTTGTGTAGCTTGTTGCTAGGGTGTCTCCTGTATTCTGCCTCCTTCAGGGCCGCTGCGATTTGTGCGTAATTTCCTGCAAAGCCAATGCTCCTGGGGGATGTGTGTCATCGTTCCCAGGAGTCAGTGGGCAATGACGCAGGATTGCATTGCGTTATTTCAAACAGGAAATTACGTGATGAAAGGCAGATCTAAGTGCCAGATTGATTGATTACCTTCGTTGCTGCCCATTGTGATAGCAACTAGACACAATGTCTGCGCTACGCCCTGTGTAGAATGCACATGTACCAGATTGGGAAGTGCATGCTGGATAACCAGCAGTACCTTATCACGGAACAGAGTCCTAGTGGTCTTCTCATGTCCACAATCAAGATGGAATCAGTGCCCTGATTACAATTAAGTGCCAGCAATGCCACTGCCAGCAATCAGTGCCCACAATTGGCACCAATCTGTGCCCAAGAGTGCCAGCAATCAGTGGCCATCAGTGATGCCAGTCAGTGCTGGCTATCAATGCTGCCCATCAATGCCCATCACTGGTGCCCATCAATGCTCATCACTGCTGCCCATCAATGCCACCCATCAATGCCTATCTGTGCCACCTATCTGTGCTCACCAGTGCTGCCTATCTGTGCGCACCAGTGCCGCCTATCTGTGCCCAGTGCCGCCTATCTGTGCCCAGTGCCTACCAGAGCCACCCATCAGTGCCACCTATTAGTGCTCATCAGTGCTACATATCAGTAGTGCGGCATATTTGTGCCTACTCATCAGTGCCACCTAATCAGTGCCCATAAGGGCCACCTCATCAGCGCCCATCAGTGAAGGAGAAAAATTACTTATTTACAAAAATTACTGACAGAAACTAAGAAATACTTTTTTTTTCAAAATTGTTGGTCTTTTTTTTTTTTTAGGAAAAAATAAAAAACCCAGGAGTGATTAAACACCACCAAAAGAAAGCTCTATTTGTGTGAATAAAATGATAAAAAATTTCACATGGTTACAGTGTAGCATGACTGCGCAATTGTCATTCAAAGTGTGACAGCGCTGAAAGCTGAAAAATGGCTTGGGCAGGAAGGGGGTGTAAGTGCCCTGTATTGAGGTGGTTAAAAAAAGAGGTACTTGAACAGCAAATTTATTAATAACATAGTTTAGGGTAACTTATTCATAACAGCAGAACGGGTGACTAAAAAAAAAAAAAGAATTGTATGTGTGCGGAACTTTAAGTTTCAAACTATTATCATAATTGATGCTGTTATGGAGGTATATTAATAAAAGGTGATTACACTGATGTATGATGGATGCCAACCAAACACCAAATTTGTGTATGCTACCATGTCCAGCAAACAAGTGGATCCCATTAAATCTCCTAAGTGATATATGCACCATATTTATGTAATATGCAGTGTCTATCCAATTGTAATTTTATTCTGCTCAATAAAATGTTGGTTGTCAGATTATAAAACTATGTCATCTGGCAATATAGAAAAAGTCAACCATACATGGTTAATTTTTTATAATTCAGCCAGCGAACTAAATCAACTAATCCACACAAAGTGAATGCGAGAATCCTTCCCGCTGTGCCACTGCATTCTGACTGTGGGACTCCCACGCCTTCAGAGTATACTGATCAACGCTGCAAGCGCTGATTATATTGAAAATTTCCTGCAGGACAATTCATGAGAAGGCACCGACTGATCGAATTCCTATGAACAGAAACAGCCATAGATGAATCAAAATTTGGCCAGTTCCTGCTGAACTTGGCGAATTGCGATACATGTATGGCCAGCTTTATAACAATTTACATCAATGTTGTATTTGCAGAAGCATCATAAAACACTTCAACACCCCTCCAGCACACCCCTCAGACCCATGAATTGGTTGTGTTAGTTCTGTAAATGCCCTCTTTATGGACCGGAAAAGATGACTGCATCTACAGCTCAGTAGCTCTCAATATCATCTAGGAAGAACTGTTAACACACATTTATGAGAGCCAGTGATTCCAATCAGGGCCGATCCTAGGGTCACAGACGCCTGGGTGCAGAAATATATCTGGCGCCCCCATGTGGGCGTGGTCATCTTACCAACTCCTTCCCTTTACAAATGTTTCTATGGCAATGACTCAACACAGAAATGCTCCCCTAAAAAGTCTTTGTTACCCTAGGATCCTCCCATGATCTCTTAACAATAAAGCAAATACAGGAAGAGCGTACACTACTGAGACCTGGAGGGGAGTCTCTGTGATGCACACAGAGAGGGCTTCTGTTAGAGAGTCTGTTAGAGAGAGCCCCCAGGCATAGTACAGGAGATGGTCAGAGACTGTAGACATGATACAAGAGATGGTCAGAGACTGCAGACATAGTACAGGAGATGGTCAGAGACTGCAGACATGTTACAAGAGATGGTCAGAGACTGCAGACATGTTACAAGAGATGGTCAGAGACTGCAGACATAGTACAGGAGATGGTCAGAGAATGCGGACGTATTACAGGAGATGGTCAGAGACTGGAGATATAATACAGAAATTGGTCAGAGACTGCAGACATTATACAAGAGATGGTCAGAGAGTGCAGACATGACACAAGAGATGGTCAGAGACTGCAGACGTTACAAGAGATAGTCAGAGACTGAAGACATGTTACAAGAGATGGTCGGAGACTGCAGACATGGTACAGGAGATGGTCAGAGAATGCGGACATATTACAGGAGATGGTCAGAGACTGCAGACATACTACAGGAGACAGTCAGAGACTGGAGATATAATACAGGAATTGGTCAGAGACTGCAGACATGACATGACATAAGAGATTGTCAGAGACTGCAGACATAATACAAGATTTGGCCAGAGACTGCAGACATGCTACAGGAGATGGTCAGAGACTGGTCAGACTACAGACATAGTACAGGAGATGGTCAGAGAATACGAACATATTACAGGAGATGGTCAGAGACTGCAGACATACTACAGGAGATGGTCAGAGACTGCATACATGTTACATGAGATGATCAGAGACTGCATACATACTACAGGAGACAGTCAGAGACTGCAGACATGTTACAAGAGATGGTCAGAGACTGCAGACATATTACAAGAGATGTTTAGAGACTGCAGACATACTACAGAAGATGGTCAGAGACTGCAGATATGTTACAAGAGATGGTCAGAGACTGCAGACATAGTACAGGAGATGGTCATAGACTGCAGACATGTTACAAGAGATGGTCAGAGACTGCAGACATAATACAGAAGATGGTCAGAGACTGCAGACGTTACAAGAGATGGTCAGAGACGGCAGACATAATACAAGATTTGGCCAGAGACTGCAGACATGTTACAAGAGATGGTCGGAGACTGCAGACATGTTACAAGATATGGTCAGAGACTGCAGACATGTTTCAAGAGATGGTCAGAGACTGCAGACATAGTATAGGAGATGGTCAGAGACTGCAGACTTAATACAAGAAATGGTCAGTGACTGCAGACATATTACAAGAGATGTTTAGAGACTGCACACATATTACAAGAGACGGTCAGACACTGGAGATATAATAGAGGAGATGGTCAGAGAATGCGGACGTATTACAGGAGATGGTCAGAGACTGGAGATATAATACAGGAATTGGTCAGAGACTGCAGACATGTTACAAGAGATGGTCAGAGACTGCAGATATGTTATAAGATATGGTCAGAGACTGCAGACATAGTATAGGAGATGGTCAGAGACTGCAGACATAATACAAGAGATGGTCAGAGACTGCAGACATATTACAAGAGATGTTTAGAGACTGCAGACATACTACAGAAGATGATCAGAGACTGCAGATATGTTACAAGAGATGGTCAGAGACTGCAGACATAGTACAGGAGATGGTCAGAGACTGCAGTTCTCTTGAACATTAGTAGATAATGGCCGATCGGCCCTCTCACCTGACCCAGCGATACAGCAACAACGGTTCCTCTGATCAGGAGTCAGCTCACTCTGAATTGCCCATGGCGACTCCCCTGGGTAGAGCCCAGATCTGTATTCCTGCAATGACTCCATTCCTTTCTCCACCAGGGATGGCGCCAGGCTGTGTGGCTTTCCCTCTGGTGGCGCAGGGCAGCGGGGTTCTCTCTCTGATGGTGTTCCCTCAGCACTGTCCTCTCCCTCTGGAGTCCTGGGTGTACATCCCTGAAAGCTTTCCCGGGCCCCTGGCTCTCTCTCTCCCATTCAGCTGAGCATGCTGTGTGGGCTGCAGTTTCCATGTTACAGTGGGGCTGCCAGTCCTCGGGGCTACATGTCCCACAAATCCTCTTCTTAGCTCCTTTTTTTTTTTTTCCCTGGCCGATATGAAGGCAGGGGAAGAAACATAGTGCGCCACTCACTAGTACAGCAGCGCGCAAGGAGGAGAGGGAGAGGGGAAATAAGAGCCTGCGGTTACAGTGGCATCACTAGGCTTGGTGTCACCCAGTGCGGTAAAACATGGTGTTACTCCCCCTCCACCAACTATAGTCGCCGCCTCAGTACAGACCCCCCTCCACTAAGTGACGACCCCCCACTAAGTATAAACCCCTCTCTCTCAGTACAGACCTCCCATCAGTATAGACCCCCCTCAGGACAAACCACCCCACACCATTAGTACAGACCCCCCAGAACAAACCACCCCCCCTCCATTAGTACAGACCCCCAGAACAAACCACCCCTCCTTCATTAGTACAGACCCCCCAGAACAAACCACCCCCCCTCCATTAGTACAGACCCCCCAGAACAAACCACCCCCCTCCATTAGTACAGACCCCCAGAACAAACCACCCCCTTCCATTAGTACAGACCCCCCAGAACAAACCACCCCCCTCCATTAGTACAGACCCCCCAGAACAAACCACCCCCTCCATTAGTAAATACCCCCCTCCATTAGTACAGACCCCCCAGAACAAACCACCCCCTCTATTAGTACAGACCCCTAGGACAAACCCCCTCTCTATAGTACAGACCCCCCAGACAAACCACCCCCCTCTATTAGTACAGACCCCCCAGAACAAACCACCCCCCTCTATTAGTACAGATCCCCCGACAAACCACCCCCCTGCATTAGTACAGACCCCCCGGCCAAACTACCTCCCCTACATTAATACAGACCCCCAGGACAAACCACTCCCCTACATTAGCATAGACCCCCAGGACAAACCACCCCCCTACATTAGTATAGACCACCCCAGAACAAACCACCCCTTCCTACATTAGTATAGACCCCCCCAGGACCAAATCACCCCCTCTACATTAGTATAGACCCCCAGGACAAACCACCCCCTCTACATTAGTATAGACCCCCCAGGACAAACCATCCCCCCAATTACTATAGACCCCCTAGGACAAACCACCCATCCTACATTAGTATAGACCCCCCAGGACAACCCCCCCACATTACTATAGCCCCCAGGACAAACCACCCCCCTACATTAGTATAGACCCCCCAGGACAAACCACCCCCCTACATTAGTATAGACCCCCCAGAACAAACCACCCCCCTACATTAGTATAGACCCCCCCAGGACGAAACCCCCCCTACACTAGTATAGACCCCCCAGGATGAAACCACCCCCCCCCCACATTAGTATAGACCCCTCCAGAACAAACCATCCCCTACATTAGTATAGACCCCCCAGGGCGAAACCACCCCCCTACATTAGTATAGACCCCCCAGGACAAACCACCCCCCTACAGTAGTATAGACCCCCCAAGACAAACCACTCCCCTAAATTACTATAGACCCCCCAGGCAAACCACCCATCCTACATTAGTATAGACCCCCCAGGATGAAACCACCCCCCCTACATTAGTATAGACCCCTCAAGAACAAACCACCCCCCACATTAGTATAGACCCCCCCAGGAGGAACCCACCCCCCCTACATTAGTATAGACTCCCCCAGGATGAAACCACCCCCTCCTACATTAGTATAGACCCCCAGGACAAACAACCCCCCTACATTACTATAAACCCCCCAGGACAAACCCCTCCCCCTACATTAGTATAGCCCCCCCAGGACAAACCAACCCCCCTACATTAGTATAGACCCCCCAGGACAAACCACTCCCCCTACATTAGTATAGACCCCCTAGGACAAACCACCCCCCCTACATTAGTATAGACCCCCAGGACAAACCACCCCCCCTACATTAGTATAGACTCCCCAGGGCACACCACCTCCCTACATTAGTATAGACCCCCCAAGACAAACCACCCCCCTACATTACTATAGACCCCAGGACAAACCACCCATCCTACATTAGTATAGACCCCCCCAGGACGAACCCCCCTACATTAGTATAGACCCCCCCAGGATGAAACCCCCCCTACATTAGTATAGACCCCCCAGGATGAAACCACCCCCCACATTAGTATAGACCCCTCCAGAACAAACCACCCCCCTACATTAATATAGACCCCCCAGGATGAAACCACCCCCCTACATTAGTATAGACCCCTCAAGAACAAACCACCCCCCCACATTAGTATAGACCCCCCAGGACAAAACCACCCACCTACATTAATATAGACCCCCCAGGACGAAACCACCCCCCTTACATTAGTATAGACCCCCCAGGACAAGCCACCCCCTACATTAGTATAGACCCCCAGGACAAACCACCCCCCCTACATTAGTATAGACTCCCCAGGGCACACCACCTCCCTACATTAGTATAGACCCCCCAAGACAAACCACCCCCCTACATTACTATAGACCCCAGGACAAACCACCAATCCTACATTAGTATAGACCCCCCCAGGACGAACCCCCCTACATTAGTATAGACCCCCCCAGGATGAAACCCCCCTACATTAGTATAGACCCCCCAGGATGAAACCACCCCCCACATTAGTATAGACCCCTCCAGAACAAACCACCCCCCTACATTAATATAGACCCCCCAGGATGAAACCACCCCCCTACATTAGTATAGACCCCTCAAGAACAAACCACCCCCCCACATTAGTATAGACCCCCAGGACAAAACCACCCACCTACATTAATATAGACCCCCCAGGACGAAACCACCCCCCTTACATTAGTATAGACCCCCCAGGACAAGCCACCCCCCACATTACTATAGACCCCCCAGGACAAACCCCTCCCCCTACATTAGTATAGACCCCCCAGGACAAATCAACCCCCCTACATTAGTATAGACCCCCCAGGACAAACCAACCCCCCTACATTAGTATAGACCCCCCCCAGGACAAACCACCCCCCCTACATTAGTATAGACCCCCCAGGACAAACCACCCCCCTACATTAGTATAGACTCCCCAGGACAAACCATCCCCCTACATTAGGTTAATCGGAGCGTGTCAGGCTTGGGCAGCATGCGTCAGTAAGACACAGGAGGTTGGAGAAGGAGAACTGGAACACGTTGGGCACGGGCACGGGCCGCCCCCCCAGTGACATCACTGCGCGGCTGGTCTCTCACACAGAGACAGCCGCTCCAATCTAATTTTGCTCTCCTCCTCTGACAGGAGGAGGGAGGAGGGAGGGGGGATGGGCTTCGGCACTCGGCAGGTCGAGGCGGCGACCAGCAGAGAGAGCCGCCTATGGACAAGGAAGAGGAAGAGGAGGGAGGGGAGCACTCTGGCGCTTCAGCGCCCCCACCTCTGTGGCACCTGGGTGCACTGATTCCAATATAAGATTGAACTTACTCTTCATGAAACCAAAGACCTGGTGAATGTTACACGTGCTTTTTGCTTCCAATTCCATTTATTTTAATGTTGTTTATTGTCTGTTTTTTTTTTTTTGTTTGAAAACGTTTTTATTGAAGAAATAAAGAAAATTACATGAAAAAATATAAAGTGAACATTAATCAGCATTGAGAGTGTTATATAGAGCTAGAATCTATGTACATCCAATGAATTTTCTGACTAGAGTGCTGAAATCAATATGAAGTGTAGGTATCACTCACAATGCTCAAGTCCTTGAAAGTCTATAGACAAACTTATTACAAAACGAAAAAAAAAAATAAAAACAAAAACTGCTACTTATGCAAAAGCCATTAGAAAAAAAATACTGCATATTGAACTCATCTTAACAATCTATAAGAGTTCACATATATTCAAGGCACTATTGGTGTTGATCTTCAAAGAGTCAAAGCAAATAACAAATCCCTCTGTTAGAGCTATATGTGCTTTCTGGTTCCAAGGAGGCAAAACCTTCCCCCAAGCCAGCTAAGATGCAGGCCAGGGGCCCCATTTATGCTCAAAGATTCTCATAGAATCCACGAGGGTGTGGTGGATGCGTTCCATCAGTTTTATAGATTCCATGCGGAGAAACACCTGGGACCATTGAACTGAGGATTTTTGCCAGGTCAGGGCTATTGCCCATTGTATAGCACTAAACAGCGTGTGGACCAATTTTCTCCCAGGGGGTGGAACCTCTGGGAGGTCTGCAAACAAAATACACATTTGGTACGTCAAGGTGATGCTATATCCTGACATTTGGAGTACTTTCGTAGCTGTCTGCTGCCAGAGAGAGCCCAGGACCTTACAGCTCCAGAAAGTAAGGTGCATATATAGGGTGAAATTCATTCCTCTATCTCTGGACCCTTCATGGCACAAATTTTCAAAAGGTATTCTAGCCTCATCCCTTATCTGGGTGATGGCCTTTTGGAAGAAGTGTCGAATCTGATGGTATTTGTAGAGATCTGAGTTAGGTATGGCGTAATTTTGGTGCAAATGTTCAAAAGAACAAAACATGGTGCCCTGTAGCAATGAATGCAGCATAACCAGTCCTTGTGAGGACCAGTGTGCAAAGTCCATCTCCGCATGAAAAGCCACAGGGAAGTTGGGGTCACCTAAAAAGGATGTCAATAGGGAGAGTTTAGGGAGAAGCCCGAACTTTTCCTTATACAGGGTCCAGAGGTAAAAGGACTCCAATGATTCCATTAAGCTGGGTAATAATTCTATGGTTTACTGCATTAGTCCACAAAAGACCTGGGAGGAAATATGGTTTAATTGAAGCCCTCTCAAACAGTAGCCATGGTATGTTAGACGGGGAAGTATGCCATTGAGCTAGTTGTATTAACCTAGCTGCTAGGTCAGGGATACCCTGTGGCAGGACATACACTCAGGCGTGAGTACACATGTTCCTATGGGAGCGCGCTGTACCAGGCAGCGGTGCGTGAGCACACGCAGAGTCGCGTGCGCGCGCTGACTCGGCTTGGCGCCAATTCCCCTTTAAAAAGCCAGCAGCTGCTCTGGTACAGTGCTGTCTGATCTGCAGTTTAAACCTGAGCCTGATCCTGAACCTGCTGTATTACCTGACCTTGCTTCGTTGACTACTGCTGCCTTCTCCTCTCCTGACCCGGCCTGCTTGACCTTGCTACTTCTAAGACTATTGATCTCCTGTTGCCAAACCTCAGCCTGCCTGCTGACTACCCTTTGCCTGCTGATTGTACTACCTGTTGCCCGTTCTGACCCAGCTTGTCTCACTCTGCTTAGTCCATTCCTGATCCAGCTCCGCCTAGATCCAGGGGTCGCTGACCTGCACCATACCACTGCTTCCTACTGCTTCTGCTACCAGTCCATCCGGTGGATCACCTCTACCACCTGCATCAGCTACCACGGATCATACAGGCACTCCTACCTCACTGCGCTCCTGTACCACTGTTGCAACCCCAGTGGTCCCCGAGCCAGGGCTGTAAGAGAGGTCTCTTTCTACAGTTGGGCTTTGATACCAGGTACGTGACAGTATCAGACAGCCATGACTGAGCCTACAGAAGGAGTCTTGCAGATGGAGGAGGTGGGCCGCCACCTTGCAACCCTCACACAAGCAGTACAGTCCTTACATGAAGGGTACCTTAAGTTGGAGGGACAAATTCAGACACTCCCTGTCAGCTCAGTTCCAGTATCCTTCACTACACCTCCACCTGAACCCAGAGTTCCTGTTCCTGAGAAATTCTCTAGGGAGCGCATCAAGTTTCGGGCCTTCCGCAACGCATGTCAGCTGTATTTTGCTTTACAACCCGGACTTTTGTGCTGGAATCCAGCAAAGTGGGGTTTATTATCTTGCTACTACAAGGGGATCCTCAAGCCTGGGCCCACCGGTTGCTGGAAGGAGACGACATACAGGCGCATACTATGTCGTCTTTTCTTGATGCTATGTCACAACTATATGACGATCCATTACGTACGTCTACGGCAGAAACTGCTCTCCATGCGCTCCACAAGGCCGCAGAGCAGTTGAGGACTATGTGTCGGACTTCAGATGCTGAAGCGCAGACACCCAGTGGAATAATGCAGCTCTGCGGCATCAGTTCCGCATGGGTCTATCTGAGGACTTGAAAGATGAACTTGCCCGAGTATAAATACCTGATACCTTGGAAGGACTTATCAGTCTGGTAATTCAGATTGACCGGTGGCTCCGTGAGCGCCAATCAGAGAAATGCACCCAGCAGACCCACTTTGTATGGATGATACCAAAGGCTCCTGTTCAGCCCCTTGCCGGCTCGAGTTCCATCAACCCCGCACCTGCTGCTCCAAGGCCCATGCAACTCGGAGTGATGCGCCACACGCTATCTCCAGAGGAGCGATCATGCCGCCAGCAGAAGAATCTTTGCCTGTATTGTGGAGAGGCTGGCCATTATGTTCATGGGTGTCCTGCAAAGATAAGGAAGCTTCATCCTACTAACCTCATGATGCTACCTGCCCAGTCAGCCCATCTTACTCTTCCTCTGTTAGTCCAGCTTCCAGAAAAGACAATTTCCGTTAACGCTATTATATACTCCGGAGCATGCAGTTGCTTTATTGACTTAAACTTTGCCACCCAGCAGCATATTCCCTTGCGGCCAAAGATGCATGGACTGTCTGTCTTTTTAGCTGATGGCTCACGCATCAGTTCTGGACCCGTAACTCAGGAGACACCCCTTTTACCCGTTACTTCCTCCCATCAACATAAGGAACTTTTGAGCCTTGACGCTATCACTTCCCCCTTGTTCCTGTCATCCTGGGTTTACCTTGGCTCCAGGCCCATAACCCTCAGATTAACTGGTTGTCCGGGGAGATCAAGTTTTCATCACCATATTGTCTGAAGCATTGTCTACCGGGATCTATGACTACGTCGGTAAACTTATTCTGTATGGACTTTGATCAAGATGTTCTTCAATCTATACCCAAACCCTACCCCCAGTACCTTGATGTCTTCAGCAAACAAGGAGCTGATACCTTGCGGTGCCACCGCCCATATGACTGTCCAGTTGATCTCTTACCCGGAGCTGAGATTCCATTTGGACGTGTGTTCCCATAGTCAGAGTGAAAACAAGAGGCACTGAAAGAGTATGTTGATGAGAACCTCAAGAAGAGGTTTATCCGCCCATCCACCTCCCCAGCAGGAGCAGGGATATTCTTCATAACCAAGAAGGACCACTCTCTCTGCCCTTGTGTGGATTATCGGGAGCTAAATAAAGTTATGGTTAAGAACCGCTATCCCCTGCCTCTAATGACTGAGTTGTTCCAGAAACTGAGATCTGCAACCATTTTTACTAAACTGGACTTGAGAGGTGCCTATAACCTGATACGTATCCAAAAAGGGGATGAGTGGAAGACGGCTTTCCGCACCAGATTTGGGCATTTTGAGTATCTGGTCATGCCCTTTGGGCTCTGCAATACTCCGGCCATCTTCCAACACTTTATTAACGATGTGTTTTCCAAGACCTGTTGGATATCTTAGTAATTGTCTACTTGGACAATATTTTAATCTTCTCTGGTTCCCTTGATCAACACCGAGAGCACCTCAGTATTGTGTTAGGCCGACTCCGTCAACACAAGTTGTATGCAAAACCAGAGAAATGCGAATTTGACCGGCAGAGCATTCAATTTTTGGGACTAGTAATTTCTACAGCAGGAGTTGAAATGGATTGCCAAAAAGTGTCCGCCATACTGGAATGGCCTGTATCCACAGACAAGAAGGGGGTATAACGCTTCGTAGGTTTTGCAAACTTTTATAGGAAGTTCATTAAAGGGTTCTCTGCCATCATTACCCCAATAACACAACTAACCAAACAAAACCTATGATTCTGCTGGAACTCTGAGGCACAAAGCGATTTTGAAACGCTGAAGAAACTCTTCACTTCGGCTCCTATCCTCAGCCACCCTGACCTGTCCTTACCCTACATCCTTGAAGTGGATGCATCCGAAACAGCAGTGGGGGCAGTTGTTTCCCAACGTCAAGGGGTTAAAGCCTTGATGCACCCTGTGGCCTTCTTCTTATGGAAACTTTCTCCAGCAGAAAGAAATTACGATGTAGGAGATCATGAGCTGTTAGCCATCAAAGCAGCACTGGAGGAGTGGAGATATTGTTGGAGGGCGCTAACCATCCCATCCCATATATATACTGATATATACTGACCATAAAAATCTAGAGTATTTAAGATCTGCCAAAAGACTGAAGCCATGACAAGCTCGATGGGCTCTGTTTTTTACTCATTTTTCCTTTCACATAACCTACCGACCTGGATCAAAAAATACAAAACCGGACGCACTATCTCATATGTACGATGACCCCAAGGACTTGACAACACCAGATACCATCCTGCCGACAGGGAGCTTCCTACTTCTGCAGACGGATCTTTTGTCACAAATCAAACAAGCTTCCATGAACATCCTTAGCCCCCCTGGAGTGACTCTAACCCCTAAAGACGGTCTGCTTTGGAAAGGAGGCAAGATTTTTGTTCCTGAGAGTGTGCGTGTAGGGGTCTTAAAGATGTTCCATGACCATCCGCTGGCAGGCCATTTTGGCATACATAAGACTCTTGAACTCGTACGATGTACCTTTTGGTGGCCTAACCTAGAAGAATTCTGTAAGAAATATGTGAACTCATGCTCTGTTTGTATTCAGAACAAGACAGCGAGAAGTAAGTCCTGGGGCCTGTTGAAGCCATTCCATCTATCCATTCCTGATAAACCATGGCAGATGATCTCTATGGACTTTATAGTGGAACTTCCACCTGCCGAAGAATGCACGGCAATCTTTGTTGTAGTGGACCGATTAACCAAGATGGCCCATTTTTTGCCCTTAAAGAATACCCCATCTGCTATGGAAACAGCCAGAGTATTCATTAAGGAGATTGTTAGATTACATGGGGTCCCTGCAAACATCACGTGTGATCGTGGTGTACAATTTACCTCACGGTTCTGGAGAGCCTTATGTAAAGTGTTGAAAATCGAGTTGGCATTATCCTCAGTATACCATCCCCAAACTAATGGGCAAACTGAGAGGACTAACCAAACGCTCGAACAGTACATCCGGTGTTTCACATCCTTTGCTCAGGACGATTGGGTATCCTTACTGCCATTAGCAGAATTTGCCTACAACAATGCCAATCACTCAGCTACAAGTCAATCCCCTTTCTTTTATAATTATGGTTTCCATTTATCATTTTTGCCTGATTTCATTCCAGAGTCTACAGTTCCAGCAGTACAGAATACCATGGATTTCCTCAACCACAATAATAAGATCTTGCAGGAAGCAATGGCCAAAGCGCAAGCTGACAACAAGAAGGCTTTTGATAGGAAAAGGAGAGGAGAACTGAACCTACAGCTGGGTGATCAGGTATGGCTTTCCACAACCAATCTTAAGTTGAAATGTCCATCGAAAAAGTTGGCACCCAAATTTACTAGTCCCTTCCCGGTGAAGAGGAGATTGAATGAAGTATCATATGAACTGTCTCTACCCGACTCATTTAAGATACACCCTATATTTTATGTTTCGCTACTGAAGCCTGCAGTACCTGATCCTTTCCCCGACAGAGGACCTAAACCACTGGAACCTGTTTTGATTGATGGAAATGAGGAATATGAAGTGGAGGCTATCTTGGATTGCAGGAGAAGGCGGAATCAGGTACAATTTTTGGTTAAATGGAAAGGATACGGCCTGAAGGACAATTCCTGGGAGCCCGCATGCAATATTCATGCAAGAAGGTTAGTTCGTGCCTTTTTTCTTGCTCACCCTGATAAAAAGAACCTGTTGGGCACCCGGAGGTTGCTCCTTGGGGGGGGGGGCAATGTCAGGGATACCCTGTGGCAGGACAGACACTCAGGCGTGTGCGCGTGTGCACACATGTTCCTATGGGAGCGTGCTGTACCAGGCAGCGGTGCGTGAGCGCGCGCAGTCACGAGGTGGGTGCGCGTGTGCAAGAGCACGGGGCAGGCACGCATGCGCGCACGCTGACTCGGCTTGGCACCAGTTCCCCTTTAAAAAGCCAGCAGCTGCTCTGGTACAGTGCTGTCTGATCTGCAGTTTAAACCTGAGCCTGATCCTGAACCTGCTGTATTACCTGACCTTGCTTCGTTGACTACTGCTGCCTTCTCCTCTCCTGACCCGGCCTTCTTGACCTTGCTACTTCTGAAACTATTGATCTCCTGTTGCCGAACCTCTGCCTGCCTGCTGACTACCCTTTGCCTGCTGATTGTACTACCTGTTGCCCGTTCTGACCCGGCTTGTCTCACTCTGCTTAGTCCATTCCTGATCCAGCTCCGCCTAGATCCAGGGGTCGCTGACCCGCACCATACCACCGCTTCCTACTGCTTCTGCTACCAGTCCGTCCGATGGATCACCTCTACCACCTGAATCAGCTACCACAGATCATACAGGCACTCCTACCTCACTGCGCTCCTGTACCACTGTTGCAACCCCAGTGGTCCCCGAGCCAGGGCTGTAAGAGAGGTCTCCTTCTACAGTTGGGCTCTGATACCAGGTATGTGACAGTAATATTTCCATAAGTTTGGGCAACCCAGGCACCCTTTGTTTTGGGATCTATACATCGGTGATCTACCCATGCATGGTTGTTTACCCTGCCAGATAAATTTTAGTAGATCTGCTTGTATGGCTTGTAAAGTGGATCTGGACACATACAGTGGTAAGACTCTAAAGAAGAAGAAGAATTTCGGGAGGACCAACATTTTGACCGCCTGTATTAGACCTAAAAAGGAGATGTGATATAGGGACCATTGGGAGAGCTTTTTTTAATGTTGGAGAAAGCCTGAGGGTAATTTTGGGTGTATATTTGCTTAGGAGATGGTGCTAGACGAATTCCCAAGTATTGTAAAGAATCCATGTTTCAGGAAAACTCAAAACTGTTCCCAAGGGACGTCACCAAGGAGTGCGGTATGTTGATAGGCATAGCTACGCATTTAGAGGGGTTCACACCCAGACCCGATATGTGGCTAAAGGTGTCCAAGGCTGTGAGTAGATTACACAATGAGATTAACGGGTCAGTTAGGGAAAGAAGGGCGTAATCCGCATATAAACTCAATTTAAATTCCTGATTGTTGGTACAATATCCTCTAATGTTGGGGTTGCTGTTGATATGCCGGGCCAGGGGTTCAATTGCAAGGGCAAATAAAAGAGGGGATAGAGGACAGCCCTGTCTAGTTCCCCTCCCCAGGGAAAAGTTTTCAGATGAACAGCCTGGAAGTTTAATTCGTGTTCGAGGTTGGCAATACAGAGCCCGAAAACTGCTCACAAATTCTCCCCGGATCCCAAATTTGGATAAGATAGTATCTAAATAAGGTCAGAGGGCACTATCAAAGGCCTTGTTAATGTCTTGTATAATGTTTGAGGCCTAGCATATGTTATCAGTTAGTTGTCAAGTGGGAATAAAGCCCGTTTGGTCTGGGGATATTAATGTTGTGATTATGGTTGCTAGGCGATCTGCTTATAGGCGACTAAATATTTTCAAGTCATTGTTAATGACAGATATAGGCCGATAGTTTTGGGGAAGGGAATGATCTTTTCCTGGCTTTGGGATCAATGACGTTAGCCATAAGCATATCAGTGGGGAAGGAGTCCCCAGCTAAAACCCGATTAAAAAGTTTTGTCAATTTTGGGGTTAATAGGCCAGAGAAGTTTTTATAATAGAGGGCTGGGGCCTTGGAAGGCTTCAATGTGGAAATTATTGTGGCTACTTCCTCCTCTGTACAGGGTGCATTTAGGGATTGCAGTTGGTCTTTACTAATCTTAGGTAGGTAAATTGTATCTAACCAGGATTGGGGCAAGGGTGCACTGGGGGTTTGAGGGTCAGCCAGTAGGATTTGATAATATGTGGAGAACAGTTGTAACACCTCCTTTGGGTGAGAGGTGAGGTTCCTTTTAGAGTCCCTCATCTTATATGTATCTGTGGGTTGTAAGGATTGTTTCAACTTCCTCGCGAACATGGTCGAAGCCGAATTGGTATACAGCAGGAAGCGAGCCCTGGACCACCTAAGGGATTTCTCAGTTTGCCCCGGCAGGAGAGTATCCATAGCTCTCCTTTTCTGATTGATATGGTTGAGCAACTCTTGTGTAGGGGTTCAACCATGTTGGTGATAAAGCTTGTCTAGGTCTGCAGTGAGGGAGGTAATATCCACAAGCTTCTGGCGTTTGCGCACAGAGGCGAGCCGCATAAGCCGCCCGGAGCACGGTAAAGTATTCTGTGATGTATTCTGCAATCTGGGATAGTGCTATTGGGTCTGTGAGCATGGAATCATTAACCTGCCAGGCTCCCATATCCCGGGAGAGACCCACATGAGAAAAGACGGTCAGACCATGGGCATGCGTGAATTCTAGCTGAAGTGGGGGCTGTAGCCCAGCCTGGAGTAGCTGTTGTGGGGGTGGGAATAAAAAGCATATTCCCAGGTCCCCACTTTGTGAGCCCTCCAGGTGTCCAACAGCTGGTGGGTTTTCAGTTGGTATTGCAGTCATTTTGGGAAGGCATTGGCAGCTAGCCCCGTGCGACTCCTGTCTAGTTCTGAATGTGTGCTACTAGATTAAAGTCCCCTCCTATTAGCATATGGGGAGAATGGTATTTTTCTAGTATTTGAAAAAAAATTTGAAAAAGGAATCCTGAGAGTCATTAGGTGCATACACCGAGGCAATGGTGATGCTTTTTCCCTGAATTTTCCCTTTTCACAAAACTACTATCTGGGTCCCTATAAGTGTGTTGTACATTAAACATTATTGTATTCCTTATAAAAATAGTGGCTCCTCGCGTCCTGGACTCAAAGGTGGTATAATAACCTTGTTGAAATGCCCTATCAAAACAGTGTGGGTGATTGTGGGAGGAGAAATGAGTCTCCTGAAGAAGGAGGATATCAGCCCCCAATCTATTGTATGAACAAAAGGCTTTCCTCCTTTTATTTAGGGAGTTAAAACATTTCAGGTTGTGGGAAATTTCTTTAAGACCCATGTTTTAGTAAAACGGGGAAGCGTATGGTATAGAATGAATCCAAAACACGTAGTTGACCAGGATTTAAATCTGTATGCCCGCTCTGCGGTAACCATTTGCCTTAATAGGCAGATGCAATAGACAACACATAGATTATCATATATCGACTTAACCATATACGAGAAGGCAGATACAATATCGAGTAGCATGCATGTAAAAAATAAGGTGAGCAGCAGTATAAAAAAAACAAAAAGAGGAAAAAAAAGACAAGCAGCAACGGCCACAAACTCTTGTAATTGTAAGTCATGTCTGCAAAGAACAGCTTTTTAGCCAAGGGAGTCAGGGGAGAAACCTTCACCCTGACCAAAGGAAACATCATAACACAGACCAAATGGTCCAAAACTCCAATCAAGTGGCAAAGACTGTCTTAGCAGTCAGATGACTGCAGTGGGTCCGGTCCCAAAGAAACCGGGGGGAGACAGATCCAAAAATTAGACAGTGTCCAAGTGCTTGATCCGACTTTATTGGAGTGGGGGGACGATCAAGAGAGAACGAGAACTTCCGCCTGGGGTGGAGACTGACTTAAGGTTACTGTATATGCGAGCAATATAATGACTATACAAGCCCGTATGGGCCCAATGGGGCCTAATGTTGGTTGCGGCGATCCCTCCTGGGAGAAGGTGTAGCCCATATAGCAGATGGGCGTGGGGTGGATGGCATTCTTGGGTGATCAGCAGCATCCATAAGACCAAGCTTCACTAAAAGGTCTTTCCCTTTCGGTATCGTGGTGATCGTGTAGGTGGTGCCGTTGTGTGGGACTTGTAGCTTGAAGGGGAAACTCCAGCGGTATCTAGTACCGTTGTTATCTCCTTCATTCTCCTGCGCTTGTCAAAGGTGGTGGGTGATATATCCGGGTATATCCGGATATATTTGGATATATTTGGATCGTGATGCCCTCTAGTTGAATATGAGGTGTGTTGCGTGAGGCTCTAAGGATTTCCTCTTTGATTAAAAAATCCTTCAGGCACAGCACAATATCCCTGGGTGGTCTGTCCGGGGGAGGTTTTGGGTGCGGGGCACTGTGTATTCTGTCACATGTGAAGGACGCTGCAGGGGTTTCAGGAGGAAGTGACTAGAACAATTTCTGTATGGCTGGGAGCAGGTCTGTCACCGTTTCTGGGACCCCACTCACTCTCAGATTATTCCTCCTATTTCTATTGTCCAGGTCCTCAAGGTGGGCTTGTAGGAGCTGCACCGTTTCAGTGAGGGTCTCATGATCCTGAGGTCTGAGTGAGAGAGGCTAAGCTCATCGTGCTTGGTTTCTAGCAGATCTGTTCTAGTGCCCAGGGCAGCTATCCCCAGGGTCAGGGTGTTTGTTGACTTTAGCAGTTCAGATTGGAATTTCCTGCCTAGCTTGTCATACATATAGGTGAGGCTGTCCTCCAAATCTGCTTTTGTGATCTGTACATTACACTCACTGTCCCCTGTGGAGTGCTCTGGAGATGAGGCTGTGGTCTGTGGGCACGCTGGAGCTGTGTCTGGTTGGGCGCCATCTTGGGACATCCTGCTCTGCTCTCTCACACAGAGTAAGTAGTTCAAAAAATACGGGGGTTTGGTCACACTATATGGTCATATAGTGCTAAGCCCACTTACTGCGACAAAGTACCCCGAATTAGTGGGTCCTACTCTAGTAATAGAATGGAAGATCCTTAGGACCCACTAATTCGGGGTACTTTGTCGCAGTAAGTGGGCTTAGCACTATATGACCATATAGTGTGACCAAACCCCTGTATTTTTTTAATATGTTCAGGTGTTTTTAACTAGCCCTGCAGGAAATGTCATTCTTGTATGTGTGCGCTGTAAAATATTTTGTACTGTTTGTAGGTCTTATAGCAGCACCATCTTGAATTTAAACGCATTGTATGGTGTGCCCCCCAAATATGTTCTTGTATATTGTAATAGGCCCTGACCAGGTCTTTTGGGCTGGAGCACCCCTCCCCCTCCTCATTACCTCTTAATTAGTGGCCACCAGTGTTAGGATGTATCCCCTCCAGTTCTCCCACATAGAGGAGTTCAGCTCCCATGGTTGAGACAAAGGATCTTCCATTCTATTACTAGAGTAGGACCCACTAATTCGGGGTACTTTGTCGCAGTAAGTGGGCTTAGTACTATATGACCATATAGTGTGACCAAACCCCCGTATTTTTTGAATATATTCAGGTGTTTTTAACTGGCCCTGCAGGAAATGTCATTCTTGTATGTGTGCGCTGTAAAATATTTTGTACTGTTTGTAGGTCTTATAGCAGCACCATCTTGAATTTAAACGCATTGTATGGTGTGCCCCCCAAATATGTTCTTGTATATTGTAATAGGCCCTGACCAGGTCTTTTGGGCTGGAGCACCCCTCCCCCTCCTCATTACCTCTTAATTAGTGGCCACCAGTGTTAGGATGTATCCCCTTCAGTTCTCCACATAGAGGAGTTCAGCTCCCATGGTTGAGACAAAGGATCTTCCATTCTATTACTAGAATAGGATCCACTAATTCGGGGTACTTTGTCACAATAAGTGGGCTTAGCACTATATGACCATATAGTGTGACCAAACCCCCGTATTTTTTGAATATGTTCAGGTGTTTTTAACTAGCCCTGCAGGAAATGTCATTCTTGTATGTGTGCGCTGTAAAATATTTGGGACTGTGTATGTGACTGCTGACTGAGAGCCGAGTAAGATGACGGCTCAGTGATTTCCTGCAAGGAGAGATGGTGAGCTGCATTGATAGGGGAGATAGGTGCAGATCAGGTTGCAGATGGGCACAGATCAGGTTGCACTGAAGATGCAGATGTGCACAAATCAGGCTGCAGATGGGCACAGATCAGGCTGCACTGAAGCTGCAGATGGGCACCGATTAGGCTGCATTGAGGCTGCAGATGGACACTAATCAGGCTGTATTGATGTTCACTGACCATTGTTTTGCTTCAAAGTGGTTTATTTAAAAAAAAAAAATTTTTCTGAAACTTTCCTCTTAAATTGGGGTGCGTGTTATACGCCGGCGTGTGTTATATGCCAATAAATACAGTAATTACTAAATATATCTCATAAGTCAGGGGCTATACATGTACCACCAGTCAATACTAAATAGAATAACAGAAGAGAGACTATGGGCTTACTTCAAAAAAATAACAAATCTTATATTTTATATGGATGGTCCAGGCCTTAATGCCACCAACTAAGATTCCAAATGAATGCAGAAGGAAGTACTATGAGTACATTCTTAGTTAGTGTTTGGCTGAAGCCATTTATTATTAATCAACTGTGTTTACTCTTTTTAAATCATAATGGTAACATAAACTACCCAAACGACCCTGATCAAAAGTTGACATACCCTGGTGATTTTGTCCTGATAACATGCACACAAGTTGACACAAAGGAGTTTGAATGGCTATTAAAGGTAACCATCCTCACCTGTGATCTGTTTGCTTGTAATTAGTGTGTGTGAATAAAAGGTCAGTGTGTTTCTGGACTCCTGACAGACCCTTACATCCTTCATCCAGTGCTGCACTGACGTTTCTTTTTTTTTTGTTTAAATACTTTTTTATTCATTTTCATATTACAAAATTTAAAAACATACAAGAGCATAAATTGACATGAGTTATTGCTTGGTACAAGAAAAGAGGGGAAAAAAAACTATTATTATTTTATAATACCAACTCCCTCCTTCCCCCCCTAATACGCCCGCCTCTTCACCACACACCAATTAGTCTTTGGTTATACAAACCAAGTTATCTATTATCCAACAAAAACAGGCGAAGGGAGAGAAGAGAACCACTCTAAAGAGAAAAAAATGAAATAAAAAAAACTACAGTTGTGAGGAAATAGATGTCCCCCCAGCTCCCCCCCTTCCCCTCATAAGGGGCAACCCATTTCCTCTAACCAAGGTCCCCGTAATCTCGCAAACTTCCTGAGGTTGTTTTGTCTGATATACACCTCTCTCACTCCAAATCATTGAATTAATAGTCTAAATCCAAAGCTTCACAGTAGGGGGAACCTGTGCTTGCCATTTCTGTGCTATGAGTCTCCTCGCTTGGAACAGACATCTCAGCACTGGTACAACATTACCAGATGGAACTCTATCTTCCTCCAAGCTCCCTAATAGACATGTCTTGGCCACAGGGTCTAATGTAGTCCTGAAGATTTTATTTATCTTGTCAACTATCTCTATCCAGTATCTAAATAATTTTAGACACTTCTACACCATGTGGATAAGATCACATGTCGCCTTACATCTGGGGCATTCATCGTTTGGTTTCCATCCAAATTTAAACATTTTTTTGGGGGGTGTAGTAGACTCTATGAATTAGGAACAGATGAGAGACTTTCTGTGAGGGGAAAATCGAGACCAGGGCTCCTTGTGCTAAGATCTTATCCCATTGTTCCGTAGTTATTGTCCCTACGTCTCTCTCCCACCCCGCTCTGCTCTTCAGGGGTCCCGCTTCACTCATAATTCTTTCCCCCAAGTTGGCAAATAACGTGGAAATTAAGCCTTTAGTTGAAAGTGGTTTCATTCTTTTCAAGAGTACCGGAATCTGGATCCATTCAATGGTTTGAGAACCGAACTGAGCTTGAAAAGCGTGCCTAATCTGGAGATATATAAAACGCCTTGTTTGAAATGTTAACTTCCCGTATTGAATCTAGGAATGTCTTCATGAGGTTGCCCTCATATAATTGGATTAACCAGCTAATGCCCCGTCTTTCCCATTCCCAGGGTCTCTCTATACCACTCATTTCAACCAGATTTTTATTACGCCATAGAGGGGTATATTCAGTTACCCAATTATACCCCATTGATGCCTTTGTTACTTGCCATACTTTCCTAACAAGTGTTATCGATGGGCAACTGTGAATAAAAGAGTCTGCTTCTAATGCCTCCACTAGTGTGTTATGTAGGGTTCCCATTAACATCATTTTATTGCTGGAGTTCCCACCCCCAGGGCTCCACAGCCTGCTAGATGTTGGAGCTGAGATGCCAAGAAATATAATCTTGGATGTGGGATCGCCATACCTCCTTCTTTGATCCGTAATTGCATGGTTTGCAGTCCGATGCTAGATTGGCCCTTCTTCCAAATTAAATCTCTATACAGGGATTCAATCTTCTTAAACCACTTCTGACCAATCCGGGTTGGAGAATTATGAAGTATATACAATATCTGCGGGAGCCATATCATCTTAATTAGGTTACAATGCCCTATGACAGATAGAGGGAGGCGGCACCAAAAGTCTCCCTTTTGCTTTAATTTCAATAGCAGTGAGGCTAAATTATCATTAACATATTGGTTTATATCATTAGTAATCCAAATACTCAAATATTTTAGCTTGGTCACTACTTTCAGGAGGGGAATTCCAGGCAGTAACTGGTCACCAAGTGGGTCGACTGGTAGCAGAGCCGACTTGTCCCAATTAATGACCAGACCAGAGAGTTGCCAAACTCGCCAATCATTTGTATTACTGTATTTAAGGAAGATTCAACATCTCCAAGAAAAAACAAGACATCATCTGCGTGATTCTATCATCTTCCAGCTGGTGCCGGAAACCCTGAATGTCTAGTCGTGATCTAGTCATAATTGCTAGGGGTTCCATTGCAAGAGCAAACATTATGGGAGATAGGGGACAGCCCTGTCTCGTCCCTCTCTCCAGCTGGAACATCTCTGAATGTTCATTACCAATCTTAATTCTTGCTCTAGGTTCATTATAGAGTAACTTCACCTATATAATAAAGGAGGGCCAAACCCAAATCGCTCTAGCATCTTCCATAGATAGTCCCATTCCAGACTATCAAAAGCCTTAGCGGCATCCAACGCCAAAATGGCCTTGGGGCCTAAGTTATCAGTTGGAATCTGCATGTTTAAAAAAACTCTTTTAATGTTGGTGCTAGTTGATCTGCCAGGTATAAAACCCGACTGGTCGGGATGTATCAGCTTATGAATACATTTATTTAGGCGGGTTGCTAAGACTTTGGCCAAGATTTTAACATCAGTGCATAATAATGAAATTGGGTGATAAGAAGAAACGTCCTGTTGATCTTTCCCCTCCTTGTGCGTTACGATAATGGTGGCTTCCGACATTGAGGTAGGGAGTCTACCACTATCCAACGCCCATCCCAATGTTTTCAACAGTTCAGGAAGTAATACCTCACCATAACGCATATATATATATATATATATATATATATATATATATATATATATATATATATATATATATATATCTATCGGAAGCCCATCCGGGCCTGGTGATTTTTGATTAGGCATCCCCACCACTGCCCGTTTTATCTCTGCTAGGGTAACTGGAGCCTCTATATCTATTCTATGCTTCTCTGACAAGGTCGGGATTGATATTCGCTGAAGGAAATCATCCATTATTACATCCCCCACTCCCCTGGTAGATTTATACAGAGACTAATAATAATCACTAAATACATGCATTATCTCTAATGCATCAGTAGTAATGTCTCCACTTGATGTCCTGATCGCCGGGACAGTAGAGGGGGAAGTGTTAGATTTAATCAAAAGGGACAGGGTACGTCCAACCCTTTCCCCCTCGCCAAAATAATATTGCCGCTGGAATATTCTTCTATTCTCCATCCTACTAGTAATTGCCATTTTATAGACTTGTTGCTTGTCTAGCCATTCCCTCTGTCTGTCAAGGGTTGGATCTTCAACATATCGCTTCTCTGCCAGGATCACTTCGTTCCTAATTACTCTTTCCCACTCACTCGATTTTCTCTTAGTTATTCCCACTTGTTGAATTAAGAGGCCTCTAAGATAGGCCTTCAAGGAGTCCCAAACCACCCCAGATGGTGCCGTGTCAGTATTAATTTGTATAAATTAATTTAAGCTAGACAACAATTCTCCAGGGTTGCCAATTATTACCAGCCAACAAGGGCTGATTTTCCATTCTCTAGGATAGTCTTTACCCCCAAAATTTATTGTCAGCACCAACGGGGAGTGGTTGGAGACCCCTCTTGGACTATACTCTATATTACTTACTAGCGGTATTACCCTGTTGCCCAAGGCCATATCGATTCTAGAGAGAGTGAGGTAAGAGCTTGAAAAGCAAGAATACTGCCTTTCTTGCGGATATCGCATTCGCCATGTATCACTCAGGTGTGAAGCTGTCCCTCGCCTGTTTGCTGGATCACTCAGCGGGAATCTGTCTAGAGTCCTATCCAGTACTTCGTTAAAATCACCCACTGCTAATATTGGGGTTCCTGCTTTATCCAATACAAATTCAAATAGTTTGTGTAAAACCTCTAATTTGAAAGGAGAGGTATATAGATATTTGTCACCACAAAGGGTTTATTTTCAATTGAGCAGAGCAGAAATATATACCGGCCCTGTTCGTCAATGCAACTCTCTTTGCAGGAAAACGCCACTCCTCTCCCAAACAGAATACTCACCCCCCCCTTGAATAGGAGGAATAAATTGAGTGGTATTGAGCTTGGAACTTCCAGTTGGGGAGTTGACCTGCAGTATCCACAGTTAAATGCGTTTCCTGCAAGCAGAGTAATCTGGGCTCACTCCCCTCCAGTGTCGAGAGAACATTAGCTCTCTTAATTGGATCCCCCAGGCCCCGGACATTCCATGAGGTTATGCTAAAATTCCTTACTTGCATAGTAAAATGACAAAAAAATAAAACAAGACAAAAACCCTAGAAGATACTAGAAAAAGAATAATCAACTTAATAAACTTGCTCACACCACTCCATCCCAAGTGATTTCTCCAAGCTATATATTCCACCCTTCCCCTGTATCTTCCCCCTCTCACTATTTGTGCTTTCCAATGTGTTAATATTTGTGATGTGTGGTTCTTAACCCTCACCCTTTCCCTGAACCCACCTCCCACGGCCGCCCTCCCCAATAACTCCCCCCATGCCCGTCAGGGCCATCCCTAAGGGCTACACCTGTGACCAGAAAATTCACTACTTCTCCTCTACTATTATGCATTCAAATTAAAAAAAAAAAAAAAAAAAACCAAAAAAGGTGCCTCCCCCCTCCGCTCTCTCCAGTAAAACCATATTATCCATACAATCTTATTTCCGTGATACGTCCGTGTCATTACAGTGGTATTACAGTGATTGTAATATTGTAATATTCAATTCTTCAAGCCAAAACAACCCAAACCTAAAAAAAAAAGCCCAAAGAAGTACAATATAATCAAGTCCCCCCTCACCCCCTCCCCTGCCCCCCACCCTACTCAAACAAGACAGTTCCATGCTCAGAATTTTCCTATTTTCCTCCAGCCATTTCTCCACTTCAGATGGTGAGTTAAAGAATAGAGTTCCACTCAATGCTGTCACCCGCAGTCGGGCTGGGTACAGCAAAGCATATACAATATTGTAGTTCTGTAGAGTTTGCTTAATTGGTATAAATTCTGCTCTACGCTTCTGCAGATCTGGCAAAAAGTCCGAGTAAAATGAGACCCTAGGGAAAAAAGAAAATAAAAACTGCGCTTACAAAAATAACGTGAACTATTGACTGTGAAAAGCAGCAATTCAAAATATATGACACCCATATACCAAATCAAAATAAGTAAACACCTGAATCGCCCTAATATATAACCATAAAAAATATTTTGAAAATCTAAACCCAAATTAGGGATACCATATACCCAAGACTGGATTGCTGAGATGCATAGAGTCAAATGGGTATATAAGCTATATTAAATAGTATAAATCTCTGTGATCGCTAATGATGTGATCTATAACCAAATTAAATACATAATAACAAAATGAAAGTCTCTAGATAGGTGATAAAGATTGTCCACCCATGCAAAACAAAAAGAGCCTTACCAGACAAAGATGATCCCCCATTACAGAGGATTATGGAAGGCATGTCAGCTGTGATGGTAAGTGTATCTCCCGTGCTGGACTGCGGCTGTACCTCAGATCATCACATTGAACAGATCGGTTCAGATGAAAAGCATGGCATGTAACAAAAAGTAGGAAAAACTCAGATCGTGTAACATTTATTAGTATAAAAAGACAAAAACACACTTACAAACGTAGTATCGTAATCAAGCCTTGAGTCCGTTGTGTCGACCGAACACACACGGACAGACCCGTCCTACTGGAAGTAAACACAAAGATTGGAGGTGACGTCAGCGCGTCGTCCTGCTCCCCCCTACGTGTTTTGTGATAGATCATGTCATCCAGGGGCACGTCATCCGTGCCCCTGGATGACGTGACCTATCATGTCATCCGTGCCCCTGCATGACGTGACCTATCACTAAACGCGTAGGGCGGAGCAGGACGACGTGCTGACGTCACCTCCAGTCTTTGCGTTTACTTCCAGTAGGACGGGTCTGTCCGTGTGTGTTCGGCCGACACAACGGACTCTAGGCTTGATTACGATACTACATTTGTAAGTGTGTTTTTGTCTTTTTGTACTAATAAATGTAAAAGGTTTTACACTATCTGAGTTTTTCCTACTTTTTGTTACATGCCATGCTTTTCATCTGAACCGATCTGTTCAATGTGACGATCTGAGGTACAGCCGCAGTCCAGCACGGGAGATACACTTACCATCACAGCTGACATGCCTTCCATGATCCTCTGTAATAGGGGATCATCTTTGTCTGGTAAGGAGTAACCCCTTCTACACTGGTGGTGGATCACACATTTTTTCGCCATGCAACAGTTGAAGACCCTTCTTTGTGTGGACTTTTATGCTGCTCTTTTTGTTTTGCACGTGTGGACAATCTTTATCACCTATCTAGAGACTTTCATTTTGTTATTATTTATTTAATTTGGTTATAGACCACATCATTAGCGATCACAGAGATTTATACTATTTAATATAGCTTATATACACATTTGACTCTATGCATCTCAGCAATCCAGTCTTGGGTATATGGTATCTCTAATTTGGGTTTAGATTTTTTAAATATTTTTTATGGTTATATATTAGAGCGATTCAGGTGTTTACTTAAAATGAGACCCTAACCCCGTTATACATAATGTCCCCCATCACTCTGGCCTTCTGTAATAGAATCACCTTGTCATTATAATTAACGAGTTTCAAGAGTAGTGGCCTAGTATATTCCCCCGACTGGCGGGTCCTAAAAGGAATTTGGTGGGCTCTTTCAATTGCAAATAGTGATGTAAAGTGGAGACCCCAAATATTTCCCTAAACCACCCCTCAAGGAAGGCTATGGGGTTGGGACCCTCACTCCTCTCTGGTAGGCCTATTAATCGCTTGTTGTTTCTACGGCTTCTATTTTCCATTTCGTCGAGTTTAGCAGTCTGCATAGCCATTTGTTTCTGCAACCCCTTCAATTTCTTGCTTTAGTGGATATAAATCATCCTCAACAGTACTTAGTCTCTCTTCTAATGCTGTAGTCCTTTCCACGGTACTACCCAGTACCTGACTCATTGAAAGTAATTCATCCTTAATACTTTTTAACTGGCTATCAAGGCTAGAAATTGAGTCTTTACAGGCATTAACGGTATAGAGTACATCCTTTAAAGTAGGCTCCTCGTTCTCCAATATAGGGTCGGCTGCAGAAGCTGCCCCAATTCCTGTAGACCTTGTTGTTATAGCCCCTGATTTTCCTCCCCCTAACCCCTTATTACTCACAGTTTTGTTGGTTGGTGGGGTGGTAGGGTTTGAGGGTAATAATGAAAAGTGTGGCGCTAATGAGTAGTAGGACACATACTACTAATCAAGTAATAGTGATCTCTATAGAGGAGTAATGAAGCTTAAAGTGTAAACTTATGAAGTGAAAGGTAATTATTATATAAAACATCCCAAAGAAATATAAAGTATATAATAATAGTGAGTGCTTGGATGTGTAAGGGAGTGGATACTCAGTAACAACCTGTAGGGTAATTAAGAAACAGTCGTGCATACAGAACCATATTCCAAAAAAAATATAGAGAAATAATAATGCAAGGTAACTTAATATACTAAGTATGCAGCTCAGCGAAAATAATGTTCATTGGGTAAAAGCCAAGAGAAAGGACGTCCAAATCCCTAAAAAGGTAAACATATATGGATACTCGAAGTCTATTAATGGGTGGATGGGGTACTCCTATTTAGTCCCACAACCATCTGGGCGTAGGCCGTCTTCATATGAGGTGATTAAAGGCTGTTTAAGAAGGGTCCTTAGGTATAGGCAGATTCTTGACTCATGTGGGTGGTCTCAACAAAGAAAAGCAAAAGGATGCCCTTACCAGATAAGGTGGACTCACAGGCCGTTGGCGGTGAGTCAAACGAGCTTGCACCGTCAAGCGGTATGGGGTGATGATCTGTAGGAAGACTTGTGTAGAATCTTGTCAGGAGTCCTCAGATGGTGTACCAATTTAGGATCGGGAGCCCCCAGGATTCGATTTCGGTCGCCGAATGACCGTTTCCTCAAAAGCCCGTCATATGAACAAATAGGCAAAGAAAAGAAAAAAAAGAAAAAAACTTCCACATAGTGTAAATCCTTATTTTGTAAAAAGCGTTAAAGCATTTTATTAAGGAGTACACTCCAAAAAAATTCTACAAGCGAGGGCAGTAAAAACTCGGCTCAAAATAAAATTGATATCAAAAGGCATAAAAAGTAGTGTAAAAACAGCGCAGTGGGTAGTGGTGGGGTGTAGTCATAGAGACCCGACGCGTTTCGCCTCCAAAGGCTTCTGCTGGGGTATGAATGGGGTTTGAGGGTAGCTGGCCATGTCCCTGGCTTCTTTTATCTGATGCCGGTCCCATCTGGGGTTTAAGCTGTGTCACTGCCTGTTGGTGACCTCCCTTGGCAGGTGATAGGGAGTTTGTATGAGCAAAGCGTTCCAGTTTTGCTGCTGCCACAGACACTTGATTCGCCTTTTCCTTCTCCTTTGCGGAGCACGTTTTTTGGGACCCTTCTTGGGTTGGCAGCTCGTCATGTGCTTGTTTGCTAAGCATGTTAGGATGAAGTATTTAATTTGAACAAAAGCTGATGAATGCGATTGTATACTGTTAGGTGCAGTTGAATAATATTAAGTGCTGTTATAACAGTTATTAAGGAGAGGGGAGGATTTGGGTAGCCTAGCGGGTCCCCCCGTTCACCCCGCGGCTCGTACCTCACTCATCTCTCACTCCGTGTTATCTGAGCAGATTGCTGTGAGATTGGCAGATCCCGCACTCTCCCGCAAGATCACGGGAGGGAACACAGACGGCTGCACTCGGCTCTTGGCCCCGACTCCAGCCTCGGACACCGCACGGCCCCAGCAGCGGACACCAGCGCTCAGCCCAAGGGAGACCAGAAACACAGAGAGAGCGGCTCCAGGACCACCCGTAGTCCGCTCCTGGCCAAGGACGATGAAGCCTCCAGAAGGGTAGGCACAAACGGCACAAGCACAGATGGAGAGTGGAGGTAAGGCACTCGCATTCTCACTCACTCACACACATCCTTCTCCATCCGGTCATGCCCCAAAGTCTCATCGAATTATTTCTAAATGAATTTGCACTGACGTTTCTGGATTCATAGTCATGGGGAAAGCAAAATAATTGTCAAAGGATCTGCGAGAAAAGGTAGTTGAACTGTATAAAACAGGAAAGGGATATAAATAGATATCCAAGGAAATGAGAATGCCAATCTGCTGATCTGCTGTGTTCAAACTCTAATCAAGAAGTAGAAAATAAGGGGTTCTGTTGAAACCAAACCACGGTCAGGTAGATCAACTAAAATTTCAGCCACAACTGCCAGGAAAATTGTTCGGGATGCAAAGAAAAATCCACAGACTTTAGGTGAAATACAGAACTCTTTGAAAACATGTGGTGTGGCTGTTTCAAGAAGCACAATAAGGAGGCACTTGAAGAAAGATGGGCTGTATGGTCGAATCGCCAGAAGAAAGCCATTACTATGCAAATGCCACAAAGTATCCTGCTTACAATACACCAAACAGCACAGAGACAAGCCCCAAACCTTCTGGCACAAAATCATTTGGAGTGATGAGACCAAAATTTAGCTTTTTGGCATAAACGCTACATTTGGAGAGGAGTCAACAAGGCCTATGATAAAAGGTACGGAGGTGGATCGCTGATGTTTTGGGGATGTGTGAGCTACAAAGGCGAGGGCTGGTGCAAGAATTTTTGACACCCTAGGCGAAACCTCATTTTGCCACCCTTCCCTGGCTCCACCCCTGACTCCACCACCTTTTCCCTGCCCATGTATACCCCACCTTTTTAATAAAGCGCCCATCAAATGCATCCCATCAGCGCCCATCAAATGCAGCCTCATCAGCACCCATCAAATGCAGCCTCACCAGCGCCCATCAATGTAGCCTACCAGTGCCCATCATTCGGGAGTCGGGACACAGACACAGTCCTCCACCGCCGCTGTGCCTCTAACACTATGTGCAAATGGAGTGGCGGCTGCCTGCTGATGCTGAGACTTAGTTGCTTGCTGCAGAGAAAAGAGAGTAGGAACACCAGTGGCGGGGCGCCCTAGGCAGCAGTGCACCCTAGGCGGCTGCCTAGTTTGCCTAGTGGCAGCACCGGCCCTGACAAAGGCACAAGAAATTGGTCAAAATTGTTGGCAAGATGAATGCAGTATGTTTTAAAAAAAATATTGGAGGAACATTTGCATTCATCAGCCAGGAAGCTGCGCATGGGACGTACTTGGACATTCTAACATGACAATAATCCAAAACACAAGGCCGAGTTGACCTGTCATTGGCTACAGTAGAATAAAGTTCTGGAGTGACCATCCCAGTCTCCTGACCTCAATATCATTAAACCACTCTGGGGAGATCTAAAACATGCAGTTCATGCAAGACAGCCCAAGAATTTAAAGGAACTGGAGGCTTTTTGCCAAGAGGAATGGACAGCTTTACCATCTGAGAAGATAAAGAGCCTCATCCACAAATACCACAAAAGACTTCAAGCTGTCATTGACGTTAAAGGGGACAATACACGTTATTAAGAACTGAGGTATGTAGACTTTTGAGCAGGGTCATTTGGGTAGTTTCTGTTGCCATTATGATTTAAAAAGAGTAAACACAGTTGATTGATAATAAATGGCTTCAGCCAAACACTAACCATGAGTGAAAGAAAGGTTTTTGTGTTATCATTCATATTCTCTGAAAAATGGCCAAGAAATCATGAATTCTGCCAGGGTATGTAAACTTATGAGCACAACTGTATATCCAGACTCCAGGTGATAAAGGGGGCTGACATAGCGTGATACCATTGAAAAAGAAGGTGGTTTATTAAAAATATAAATTCAACACTCACATTTGGAAGAAATTGATACAGCATGTAAAAGCATGAAGCGATGTTAGCTGAAGGTCCACCCAACGCATTTCGACTGCACAGTCATCATCTGTGCAGTCAACGGTATCACGCTATGTCAGCCCCCTTTTTCTATTACATGATACCCTTTCTGTGACAATAAGTTTTCATGCTCCCTGAGACTCCTGGAGCCTTCAGCTAACATTTCATGACCGTCTAAGGCTGATCGACTGACGGAGTTCCAGGATCTGCTGTCCCCCATTGGGTGGTTTGAACCCAACAAGCCTTGTTGACTTGGGTGGTATATGCCCCGCCAAGTTAATAATATCTGGTAAGCCTCCTCCCTCTTTCACGGTGGTGGTGTTTGCTTCCATTTTTTCACTCCAAGGTTCCCAGGAATGCCAGGAACTTCTCACATGTGTATTGGATCACAAACCTAATTGGATTGTATTTCATCATTTCGTTCAATTTGGACATTTGTGTGTAGTGCAGTCACTATATTAGCACATTGCTTAATATCCATTCACATCTATTATGTTAGAGTTTGTGTCATTTTGTCACGTATATGTTTGAATCACATACAATTTTTCCCTTTTTTTGCAATCATAACGCTGGACTTATTTATTTTCTACCTACCTAGCTCTTTATCTACAGCCATTCCGGCTGCTGGATTGCGGAGTCACAGCGCAGTATACACTTTTTATTATTCAATACCGCTTTGGAATACAAAGACTGTGCTGGAGAGCAATTTTTCTGCTTGCAAGGTAGGAAAAAAGGGACTGTCTCAACAGGATTGAAAGAAAGAGATCACAGCAACCTCTATCCCTGTCTGACTTGACTTTTACTGAATCAGTAAGAGTAAGAAATGGGTTCCCTGGGTCTAGATAAAAACTAACATCATACAAGTTAATCTGTTTTAACAAACTACTGGCCAGTGGGATAAAACTGTCACTGATATTACAAGTTAGGACTGTCTTTATATACTGCTGTTAGGTAAATGCAGTTCAGATCTGTAAAGTACTGTTAATCAGAATACTACTGGTGTTTAACCATAACTCACAGAGTAACATTATTGTCTTATTGATTGTTGGTATGAGTACACTTGCTAATCATTCTTCCTTTTATACCATGCTTGGCCCAATAAAAACAGATATTGGCGCAAATAGGGGGACATAGATGGGGCTCAGGTTCATAAAGTCTATAGGTTAAGAGAGTCCATGGGCAAAAATGTCCACAAGTGAAAAATCTCACTGTTGTGGCAGCTCAGTCTCGGAGCAAGAATCAGCTCTAAAGGGGTACAAAGAGAGAGACACAAGCACCTACTAAATGTAGCAGTTTGGTCACGTTATTGGAGTTAAAAGACCGCTGTTTTGTTGAGGAGGGTGTCGACAAACACAGCATCCCCCAACACTTTCTGGAGTTCCACGAGTCCTCATCAGGTTTGACAGTATGGGTTATTCAATCCATCCCAAGAACTTTCCCTAAAGCAGAGCGTTTTAAATGTCGCTGCCAAAGTGAAACCTTTTGGATTTATACCCTCGACACCCTTACACCCGGTGGCCTTAATAAGGAACTGGAAAAAATTAGAGAAAATTGCCCCAGGGATTTTATGGGTGTGGGGGAAAAGGAGGTAAATTTGTTTGAAAGGTATATGATTGGCATGAAATGACTAATAAATATTAGTAGTAAAAAATATATACTTTATTCAAAATTTACACAGAATATTAGGTTAAAAACAATGAATAACTCATACAGATCTTTCACTAACATCATGTTGCTGTGGGTTCTAATAACAGAAACACATACAGTCATGATATATTAAAGACCCAACATGTTTCGGAATATTATAAGTATAATTCCTTCTTCAGGGGTTTCCTGTGAAGATACACTGTATGATCTAAAAAGGATGCATGAATAAGACATACCCATCATTATTGCAGACATAAGTCGATTGTATTATAATAGAATGATAGTGAGAGTAAAGAGCAAGGGTTTGGGAGAAGGGAACAAGAAAGAAAAAACAATTAATTCGTAGTAAAAAAAGTAGAAAAAGCTTACTAGTGCATGCAGCTGTAATCATATCTTAGACCAGTGCTAAATGGTAATTTAGCAGGTGATACTTCCACCTCTGATCTCCATAATGCCAGTTTGAGATTGCCTCTTTGCAGGATGGAACAATATATAAATATAGGCATCCAACGTAGAATGTTGGGGTATATGCAAGATTACTTCAGTGTGTTTGGATGGATAACAGCATCACATTATATACACATCGGGCATGTCAGGCCAGCGGAGTCCACAAGGAGCAGCATAGAGCGAAGAGAGGGGGTGCGGGTCCCTGGATGTGAATATATAGTACTATGATGTAATATGAGTTTAACTGTAGGATCAAATCATACTGTATATCATTGATAACAGCTGCCAAAGTGAAAAAACATGGGGGAAATGAGGAAAAAAGGGGAGCCTAATGTGCATAATTATAAGCGCAGTAAGGAGATTACTCAATATAAGGTGATTATGGACAAATATCTAATTGATAAACTTTGGTAAGTTATCTATGCATTAATAGGAGAAAAATTCATGTATGAATTGAAACATAGTAAAATGAGTCTCATTCCGTCATTTAGGTGGAATGAAGTAAATGCAAATGTAGCCAAAGAGATAGAAGTTTGGAACTCAATATGGAGTCCAAAAAAGAAGAAGAGGAGCTTAGTGGGGTGAAATGGACATTGCAGCTCAATTGCTGCATACACATAGTGCCCAAGTAAAATATCTGCAATGCCCTCAAGTATTAATGTGTATTAAGTATTGGTTGGAAATAGACCACAAATTCAGTACTCACTTGTGCTTGAATCAACACTGGGATAACCTCATTTCCAGGTATGGAGTCTGGGTGTGCAGCAAAAGGTTGCTGACAGCCCCAGATTTAAATAGCAGCTGATTGGGGGAGACCCCGCCTAAAAGGGGTGGGAAATCCCATTGGTGATGGTGATATGGATAAAAGTAGGGAGGGAGGAGGGAGGGGCCCCGACAGACCAAGTTCGGTGGCATACCTCCACAAGCTGACAAGTGTCAGCAAGGAGGTAAGCAAGCCACCGAGTGCTGCTCCCCCAGCGCTGGGATGTCCGGCGCCACCGCGTCATGAAGCGCGATGACGTCAGACGTTGGAGGTTAATGAGGAACTGGAGGTTAGTACCCTCTAGTAACATAACTTTGTTGTGACACTGGCATATATTATCCTCTTGATGACCTTTTTAGCTTTACTACACATCACATATAGTAATATACAGTATATATATATATATATCCTAAGAGATTTTGTTATAGCATATGTATACATACAAATTTATATATATTCACGGTCTTCTATATTTTCCATCTAGGTACACAATGTTGCATTAGCTCTTATTAGCTAAATTAATGTTTGAGGACAAAGGTATGTTTTTTTTCTGCATTTTTTTTTTATATTTGCTTGTCTATATATACACATTGCATCAATGTGTTTATGTGAGCATTACCTTGCTTTATACATACATATATAATTTCTAGAATAACTGTTCTTATGTTGGAGTATATACATATTATTTTCGATCCTATACAAGCAGGTTATTTTTTCCTAAAAATCACTAAGTGATTATATATCAGCTTAAGTTTACATATATGCACCAGTTTTATATTGTCCTTTGGTTTTACAATTTTTAAACATGTATTTATTATGGATTTGTTATTTTTTGCAACTAGTTAAAATGATTAGTCACTGATAATCATCCGGCTGCTGCTGGGCCTTGTGGTCCGCCACCACCCATCTACCCATAAAAGCTTCTCCAACATGGTGCCCATGGGCCTGAAGAAGTAGCGTATGCTCCAAAAATGTATCGCGTACGCCCTTGCATCATGTCCAGTTAGTGACGTCACATCTGCCAGGCCTTACGTTCCCCAGGACTCAGGAAGCACTGAGAGCCACCAGTGCTCCTGACGGCTGGGACCCTGCGCTCCAACTCCTGACGGCTTTGGACCAAAATCTCTGTTGCCAAGGACCAACCCCCACAGCGCTATATGCTTGTTTTTATACCCTCATAGTGAGTAATATTCGTTTAACTACATTAAAGTGTCCAAACTGCTACACTTAGTAGGCACTTGTATCTCTCTCATTATGCTTGGCCCAATAAATTCTTTGAAATAACTCAATGTGTTTCAGTAATATTGTATAAAGATTAAACATTTAACTAGGTTAATGATCCTGTTATTTGAAATTTTCAAATGGATCATACAGAATTTTGACTGTTGGTTAAAGTGGAGTTCCACCCAAAAATTGAACTTCCGCTTTAAGTGAACCCCTGACATGCCACATTTGGCATGTCACTTTTTTGGGGGGGTGCAGATACCCTCTTTTTAGAGGCATACAGCTTTCACTTTCTCGCGGGACTCTGCGGCTCTGGAAGGAAGTTCATCTCTCCCCCCTCCCTCCCTGCAATCTTCTGGGACACGTCACAGGTCCCAGAAGATTGCCCGACAAATCACAGCTCGCAGCGCGGCCCACGCATACGCAGTAGTGATTCCAGTGCCGTGGAGAGGAGAGGGAGAGGAGCGGGGCTTCGTACACCCGCATTGCTGGACCGATTGGTGAGTGCCCGATTATTAAAAGTCAGCAGCTACACTTTTTGTAGCTGCTGACTTTTAATTTTTTTTTTGGTGGAACTCCGCTTTAAGTCAACTCTTGCTCTCTGTTTCTGCAGTTTAGTGTCAAGTTCATATCCATGAATAATAAATCATCACATCTGGACCCATTTAGATATTTTCACACATTCAGCCTAGGATTCTGGCAAAAGGCTTTTGCTAGAAAGGCAGCAGCAGCAGGGCAGCAGGTCCCAGATGGTTATATTTATCTCATCTTCCAAATACTAAAATGAAAATAGTCAAAATAATTTGGGAAAAAAAATACAAGGAAAAATGCTGTATTTAAGTTGGTTACTAGAATAAATGATTGTGCTGAGTCTGAATTGGAAAGAATCAGTAAATTACTACACTGTATATTTCAGGATGGGTGGAGTAGCCTTGTACTTCTGATCATGCTAATGGATTTAGCAGCGCATTATTTTGTTCTTTATAATGCTAGAAGAATGAATTTGTTTTGCTGCTGATATTCACACAGAGTTCTGACAAACGTATTTCTTTATTATTTCTCGTGATCTCCCGAATATTTTTTTTTGTTTTTAAAGCCAGATCTCCATAATAATGTTTAGAATTATTTTTTATAGTCATTTTTTTTTTAATTTTTAATCAAGATCTTCTGTTTTTTTGATTATTTTTATACTTTTTTCTAGTGATCTCCATAATTTTTTTTTTGTGTGTGTCAAGTTTCCACAACAACATTATTATCTTGTATTTTTAATGCTCAAGGAGGTTGGTTTTTGTCCCTTGTTAATTTGACATTGTATTTTTGAAATGTACCTGCCTACTCTCAAACAAACTGTCCTTTTTGAATAAAAACACATAGGCAAGTATTTTCATATAAAAAAATCTCCATTTATTCTGGCTCCTAACAAAATAAAGAGGAAGGCAACGCTGGAGACACTGTTAGAATTTGCGAAGCCTTTGTACCCCAGGACACACATCAACTCTTTGTAAATAAAAATTGGTAGCCTGAGAAGTCCATATAATAGGGAGCACAATTTGGTCCAGGACTCCCAGAGATCAGGAACAGCAGCAGATGACATATATGTCCCCGGGCTGTGGTACTACAACAGCCTGCGTCTTCTGTCAGACCAGACTGAACCCAGGCCATTGCTTTCATGTCTTCCTTGCAGCCTTCCCTCCAAGCTTCCCTGCAGCCTTCCCTGCAGCCTTCCTTGGAGGCTGTGGCTCTGGAGGTGGACTTCTGGCAGGAGGAGGAGGAGGATGGGCGAGCGCACATAAGTGCATGTTATCACTAATTTGGCCCCTCAACCCCTTCTGAAGGGCTTGAAAATAATATTCTTACACATGAGGCCTTGGCCCTCCTCCATTTGCTGCAATTTTGCAGCTACATAGCAGTCATAGGCCTCTTCAGCATCGGGGGTCTTTTCAGGGCCGCATTAGCGTCCTTAATGAGGCCCAGTGCTGCCTCCTCCATGTTATTCCCCTTCCTGGCCCCTTTTTTTGTAAGGCGGGGGGGAGGTGCCCGGGATTGGGTGAGGCTACTGGGCCTGGCCTCCTGGCTGACACTTACCCCCACCTCCTCCTGTCTGCCACATTCCAGAGCCTCGTCCTGGCTGAGGTCTTCCTGTGTATGAAAAAGGGACATAGTTTTAGTTTTTGGTTCATCAATCACACACAATTTTCAGCTCATGATTGTTGCAAATTGAATGTTAATAAATAGAAAAGACTATCATTCTGACTCCTGCATTTTTCATTCTTGTCCCAATCATTTTTGACCCCTACTGTCTATTGATATGTCAAACACTTTTTGTTCAATCATTCATTTGTTATCAATAATAACATCTAGTTAACAACACTAATTTTTGGAAAATAAATATGTTCAAAAATACTATACCTGGCTCCAGCTGGGCTTCTCAACTTCTTCCAGGATGGAAGGCCCAGGTTGGTCCTCGGAAGCCTCAGCTGGGGTTGAGGGAAGGGTGGATGAAAGTGCAAAAAAACTACAAAAACCTCTATTTGGGATTTTTAAGGCAATGAAAACTATAAACTTAGATAAAAATACGTTTATTATACATATAAATTTAATTACATCAAATACGAATAAATAGATAGGACTTCATCATGATATCACATGGCATAATTGTTAAAGGAGTGCATTGCATAAAGAAAAAGAAAAAATTGGAAGAGAGTGATACATCATACTACACGACACAATCACCACAGACAGAATATTGTGGCGTTGAATAGTAGAATACGGGATGATGGCAATGACACATCCATACCACTTGGGTCAATTATAATTTTGTTGCAGGGTGGATGGAGGTGTAGAAAGTGATTCCCTGGCTTCAATCTGGTCTTCCAGAAACCACATCCTGTTGTAGTACCACAGACTGGGTACATACACATCCTTTGCTGCTGCTCCTGATTTCATGGAAGCCTGGACCTTATTAAGCTCCTTCCTATACGTGCTTCTCAAGCTACCAATTTTCTTCTCCACAAACTCAATGTCTGCGTCGGGGACCTGCATCTTCACAAATTGCAGCAGTTTCTCCAGCGATGCCTTCCTAGCTGTTTTATTTTGATATAAGGGGTTTTTAACCTTTCACAAATTTCTTATATCCCTGTATCTGTCTATGAACTGGCCCATGAATTCCGGGTCTTTGAATTGTTTCATATTTACTGCAAGACAAAACACAAGACAAAAACACTAATATTAGGCTAAACTCTCCTAATCGTATCCCAATATAGGCCTCAATCTCGAATCAGTATAGGCCACTGATGTCCCAAGTTAAAATGTTACCTTTGTTCTCATGATCGGCACTTCCTCCACTCACAGATCGTACGTACGACACATGCGTGTTAGCTTTATATACACTGTGCATGCTTGAAACTCTGCCTGTGTCGCCCGCCCCTGATGTTTTTTCTAGAATATTCCCCGCCCCTTCTCTTTTGCCGCAGTGGGAGAGGAACATGGCGGAGACACAGCAGGTGCATAATAGCAGTAACGAGGAGGAAAGCCCGGAACCAGATCCCGCAGGAGATTTAAGGCATCAAATATGGCTTTTGTAGAGATGGTGGAGATGGTGGACATCTTGAAGTGGGCCGACTATGACGGGAAGTATGGATCTTACCTAAACCCAAATGTGAGAAAGGCCAAGATCATGTCTAAAGTTGTGAAGAGTCTGCACAGGAAATTTGGGGTACGGCATTCGAAGGAGCAATTGAGGAAACGCTGGTCAGACCTGAAATTAAGGGAGCAGGATCAGTGCAGAAGGATCAAGAAAGTGCTTCTAAAAAGTAAGCAGTTGTCATGTGTTCCTATTGTTATTATTACTTGCATGCTGCTCCATGAGCTTTTCTTTACTGTTGTACAGTTTAAAATGGCTACTTTCATGTTTGTGGGCACAGTAATCGGTCGCAGTAAACATCGTTCGTTTACAAACTAAATATGATGTTTTTGGCAGATATAGTGTTAACTACATTTGGTCATGCTAATTAAAAGAAGTTTAGGACATTGTTGTCTAGACGTGTTTAAAACTAGAAAGAATTGCAAATTCGATTCTGTGTAATGTAAGGAGAGGACACTCAGCAGCTGTTTACACATCTGGATTCGGGAGCACTAGTGTAGGACACAAGAACAAACTTTTGAGGGTAAACTTTTTATCCAGTGGATACTTGGAGTGTCTCTACGTGTGAAACTTTGGTAAGGGAAAAAATCATGTCTTCAGCTTGGAACTCTGCCAAAACAGACAATTGTACCCCACTTTCAAGCAATGTTTCATATTCCTATTTCTGGCCTCAAATATCGGTGTGCTAAGTATACCTTTTGTTTCATTCTCATAGGGGAGAAAAGACTCCGGACGTCTGAGGACACCAGGAACCCCCCACCTCCTGAAGAAGGGGAACAGAGGACACCACAACCAGAGGATGTGGAGGAAGGAGAGGTGGTTGAAATTGTCACCACAACAGGTGAGTGTCTGAGACCACAGGTTCAGGTAATAGATGTATGCCTGCATATTTATAATACATGGTGTGTATTTTTTCTTTTAGGTGATGTGCATGTTGTGGAAAAACAATCTCCTCATTTTACCAGTGACAGTGCACAAAGGGTAATCCAGGACATAATGTTTTGTTGGGATTTAGACATCATCAAGCAAAAAACAAATGAGGCTGAACAATAACTGAAGAACTTGATTGATGTACTAGGAAGAATCTAAATAACAACAAAATGACACCATTTTATATTTTTTGTGACCAATTTTTTAAAATTTTTGACGCATTTTAAAAGCCAAATTTTGAAGATGTACACAGTGTGTCAACATGTGCTATCTGCCATCACGGGATATCAATGTATTGTCGGTGCAACCCCTTCCTCGTAACCCAAGTAGGTGAGAGGAAGTGGTTGCACCCCCAAAACACGTCCATTGATCCCCCATGATGGGAGATAGCACATGTTGACATTAGGCAGTTGACATTTCAGTTTTTCAATGTTGAACTTTGTAAGTTCCTGAGTTGTGTATGTTATGCCTGTATGTACAAAAAAAATATTTTTAAGGTAAAACTTTATAAAAACCAGATGTTTTTTTAAAACATGTGAATGTGCACGGAGTAAAAGGTTTTATACTCAACAATGTGGCTTCTTCTTTCAATGCTCAATACCAGTTTTTGTATTAAGTTGGTATTTACAGTGACAATGGGTGTTATTTAATAATGGAAAAACCACTTGGCACTACAAGTGCACTAGGAGACAGCTAAAAGAAACACAAGCAGTAAATCAAAATCAAGATTTTTAATATCGAAAATATTTACAAATTTGCTGGCATAGCAATGGCCCCCCACCCGTAAAATAATCTACATATTTTTGACCCACTTCACGGGCTCTTTGGGGGGGGCAAGCCAGGATGGCCAGCTTCCAGGCCCATCGTTGTATTTTCTGGAAGTCCGTCCTCAGGCCTGACTGAGGTAACATAATTCGGAGCATTTCTCTTTAAAAAGTTGTGAAGTATGCAGCATGCTAGAACTATGTGGTTCAGTTTGGCTTCTGTCAGACAGATCGTCATACACACGGGCTGATTGTTGGCCGTTTGTTTTTGAACCAGCCAGTCTCCCGACATTTGGCCCCTGCGCACTGGCTTTACCCGATGCATGCTGTCAGACTGTGTTTTTACAGAACCGCCACAGACCAGCTTAGGATGCTGGCTGACTCTACTTAATATTCTGGGCTCTGCATCTGGAAAAGTATCTGGTTTTGATATGCATTTTACTCCTACAACAGGTGACAATTGGGCTGCACCTCCCCAAAACCTCCCCCCTTCATGGTATAGTCTGTGAATGCTGCACTGATTAGTAGAAGTCTGAAAGCAAAACAAAATCTTCTGGGTCCCCCGTGGCTCTCACTTGTTCCACCTTCTGTCCTCCAAGCCAAAACTTCATTATGTAATGAGTGGAGCTCAGCAGTTGGGTGGGACCCAAGTGATCAACACACCTGAAAGTGTCAATTTCTTTGCAATTTTCGAGGAAGATTTCTAATGAATGGGGTGGCAGGGTGGGTAATGGGAAACCTAAGTATTTACTTATTTTTCAGCAATGCCTCTTTGCTACAATGTTTACTAATGACAGAGTTGCTTTAAAGTAACAGTGGTAAAGTACAGGCACCTGGTGTTGCCTTCAAGCACCTTTGATCACTAAAAAGCCTTGGATGTTCAGGTTACACACAATTTAAAGCTGAAAGTTGGGTTAAAGTATATTTAAAATGTAAACTCATTTATTCATTTTCACATTGAATTTCATTGTTTCTAGCCTACTCAAAATAATCTGAACATCCCATGTGTGACATCATCACTGCTTTTAGGCAGAAGGGTACTATGGAATATGGAGTCCTTAGAAATTAAAGTAAACCAATTGAATGAGCGGAGGAGAAACTACAAAGCATGCAGGGAATCCAGGAGTTCCATCCCTTCAAAGAAATGGCCAGCATATAGGCAGCACTCATGAATGGAAATTTTGGATTGTCAAAAATAAATATTGAACAGTGAAGGGAAGTAACTTTGGGGCACTGGATGCACAGCAGTGTGGAAACCTGTTGGAGCAAGCAATGAGGTAATTATTTCTACATATGACTCCACCCATAGATATAACAAACATATAATCCCTGCAGTGTGTGTGTGTGTGTGTGTGGTTGAGTGTAAGGGTCATTTTTTTCACTTAACTTGGAGTTCAACTATAGGATTAAGCTCCATCACGTAAATGCCAGAGCCCCATAAGGCAGTATATGCTCACTCTTTTTACAAGCTGGTTAAACCTTCAGCATTCCAGTTACCAGACATCATAGTAACCTCTAAGCCACATTACAGTCTGCCTTTCTCTTTCCCCAAATAGTTGTGGCTAGCCTATTGTGAACATGAGACCCAGAGAGGGCATACTTTTCAGGTTGTACCTATGCCTAATCACTACTTCTTTACTATATTTTCAGTGGATGAAATTTAAGTTTATTTTGACCCTCCTCACAAAAATCTTAATGGATATTCTATAAAGAAAACTCTGCTCTTGATTTCGCCATGTTTGATCTGTATCTAATACAGTACATTTTGCTGACTGCTTTACTTCTGGTTAATAAACATTTTAACAGCATGAATAAAAAAAAAAACTTACGCAAATGACCTGATTAAATCATACTGTAGCTGTACAAAGGTCTTTCACGGTGTTATTGCAAATGAATTTAAATGTATTTCCAAACACACTTATCAGTTATCAAAAAATAAATAAAATTACACTATCTAACAATGTAGTAATGCGTCCTGACACAGCCTGATCATAGCAGTGGCAAACCTCCATCCCAGATATACGTTAGACAACAAAAAAGAGGAAGGAATGAGGCTCGGGCTGGCCAGCTGACCATTTCACATGGGCCATTCACACGAGAGGGATCCCAGACATGCTCACATCCACAGAACCACACAAGGCAACTGAGTCTCACTTATATCCACATATAACACTCTTCAGGTTCATTTTAGTTTCACATTTTATAGTTCACCATTATTATGGTGTGCACATAGTCATCACATGGTGGGTTTGGTTTTGGGTTCATTTTTGGTGGGTATATGCATACACATCTCCTTTGGCTGTAGTCGCCTTAGCTAGCACACTTCAGATCACTGCAGTAATTACAGGCATACCCCACTTTTAAGTACGCAATGGGGTTTATTTACTAAAGCTGGAAAGTACAAAATCAGGCTCACTTCTGCATAGAAACCAATGAGCTTCTAACCCCAGCTTGTTCAATTAAGCTATGGTAATAAAACCTTGAAGCTCATTGGTTTCTATGCAGAAGTGAGCCTGATTTTGCATTTTTCAGGTTTAGTAAATAAACTCCATTGCGTACTTAAAAGTTGGGTATGCCTGTACACACTATTCATCACCTCCACTCACTCACTGGTATAGGTTCATCCCATTAATAGTTTATTCATTTCACATGGTTTCATCTCCATATCCTTGCAGAGCACTGTGGGCTGTCAAGCATACACAAGATTCACATGGTCATGATATGGTCGCCTGGTTTTCACCTGGCTGCTGTCTCTGGTCTGGATGGGATTCCTCACTTCAGCCCCGGGGGAGATCATCATCCCTGTCCCCCGTCCTCCCTTGGACATAGGGTGGGTGTAAGTTATAGACCTTTTTTTGAGAGATGGTTTTCCGTTTAAAGGGTATCCTATATTTATAGATATGTTATTGATTTAATTTCAGAGCATTTTATTCCTGATGATTGGCGTGAGCCATGAAACGTGCATCGAGTAAGGTTCGCACACTCCACGTGTAGAGCCCACCAGGAAGTCGGCACGGCGCTGTGCTAATCACAGGCAGTGAGACATTTCCCGATCTCTGCAGCCGCACATCGGGAAAATGTCTCACTGCCTGTGATTAGTGCAGCGCAGTGCCAACTTCCTGGCGGGCTCTGCACGTGGAGTGTGCGAACACGCCGGAGCTCATCCTTAGCCCTCATGCACACAGGCTGTTAAAAAAACGTTATGAAAACGCCAGTATCTTTGCAGTGATTTTTTTTTACTTTTTTCAGCGTTTTTGCAATAGCGTTTTTTAGTGTTTTTGAGCGTTTTTCCGCGTTAGCGTTTTTGAGCGTTTTTTTTTTTTTCAAAATTTATTTATTTATTTTTTTTTCAATGGATCAAAAACGCTAAAAAACGTTGGTGAATGACGTTTTTTGAGCGTTTTTGAGCGTTTTTGAGCGTTAGAGCGTTTTTACAGCTGAAAAACGTCTTTCAGAACCCACTGGTCCTGGGTTTTTTTTACAGCTTAAAAACGCCTATGCCACTTGCAGCTCACAAACGCCTAGGTGGGCATGAAGCCATAGACTAACATAGACAGGCCTTTTTAAGCTGCAAAAAAAGCTCAAAAAAGCAGCTGTAAAAACGTCCGTGTGCATGAGGACTTAGTGTCGAGTACACATCGAAATGATGCCCAGACAAGTTTGGCTCACTAAGAGCAATTTCTTATGTTTATTTAATTAATATCAATGGGTGTTTTATGAAATTGTACTGTTAATCATGTTGTATTTTACTTTGTATAATAATTGTATATTCATACAAGTGAACTATTATTTATAGTGTATTGTGTCCTTTACTAAAGATTATTGACACTTTTTTAACTTGATTTGTAATCAATAAATAATTCAATGATCAATATGAACAAGGTATTAATTCAGTGACATACCTCATTAAAAAAATCCCATTCCTTCCTCTTTTTTGTTGTCTAACATGTATCAGGGATGGAGATTTGCCACTGCTATGATCAGGCTGTGTCAGGTTGCGTTACTACATTTCCAATAGGGATGAGCCGAACACCCCCCGGTTCGGTTCGCAGCAGAACATGCGAACGGGCAAAAAATTTGTGCGAACACCGTTAAAATCTATAGGACACGAACATGAATAATCAAAAGTGCTAATTGTAAAGGCTTATATGCAAGTTATTGTCATAAAAAGTGTTTGGGGACCTGGGTCCTGCCCCAGGGGACATGTATCAATGCAAAAAAAGTTTTAAAAACGGCAGTTTTTTCGGGAGCAGTGATTTTAATAATGCTTAAAGTGAAACAATAAAAGTGAAATATTCCTTTAAATTTCGTACCTGGGGGGTGTCTATAATATGCCTGTAAAGTGGCACATGTTTCCCCCAACAGTCCCTGCACAAAATGACATTTCTAAAGGGGAAAAAAGCCATTTAAAAGTACTCGCAGCTATAATGAATTGTCTGTCCTGGCAATACACATAAAGGTCATTGAAAAAAACGGCATGGGATTCCCCCACAGTCCATTACCAGGCCCTTTGGGTCTGGTATGAATATTAGGGGAACCCCGAACCAAAATTTTAAAAAATTGCGTGGGGTCTCCCCAAATTTCATACCAGGCCCTTCAGGTCTGGTATGGATATTAAGGGGAACCCCGTGCCAAAATTTAAAAAAAATGTCGTGGGGTCCCCCCAAAAATCCATACCAGACCCTTATCTGAGCACACAACCTAGCAGGCTGCAGGAAAAGAGGGGGGGACGAGAGAGGAACAAATGTACCCCTACCATTTCACAAAAAAAGTGTGAAAATGGTAAAAATGACATGACACGGCTTGGGGACAAGTCCTTTATTAAAAAATAAAGAAATAAAAATGTCCCACAAAGTCCATTCATCTTCTTTCTCTCACTCCAACAGACCGGAAAAAAAGAAAAAAAAAAATCCTGCACGCCGCCACCGATCCGCCTCCATGGGAGGCACCCGCCGTAATGACCGTCCTGTCAGGTGATAGTTCTTTTATAACTAAGGGTGGGGCCACACGGTGATGTCGCTGGGTGACCTCACCCCCCTCTGACGCACGGGGACATCCCTATGGCTTCCCCGTAGCGTCAGAAGGGGGCGAGGTCACCCAGCGATGTCACCATGTGGCCCCGCCCTGTTATAAAAGAACTGTCACCTGACAGGACGGTTATTACGGCGGGTGCCTCCCATGGAGGCAGATCGGTGGTGGCGTGCGGGTTTTTTTTTTCTTTTTCGGTTCGTTGGAGTGAGAGAAAGAAGAAGATGAATGGACTTCGTGGGACATTTTTATTTTTTAATAAAGGACTTGTTCCCAAGCCGTGTCATGTCATTTTTACCATTTTCACACATTTTTTTTGTGAAATGGTAGGGTACATTTGTACCCCGTTACCATTTTCACACAGGAGGGGGAGGCCAGGATCTGGGGGTCCCCTTGTTAAAAGGGACTTCCAGATTCTGATAAGCCCCCCGCCCGCAGATCCCCACAACCACCGGGCAAGGGTTGTGGGGATGAGGCCCTTGTCCCCATCAACATGGGGACACAGTCTTTTGGGGGGCTACCCCAAAGCACCCTCCCTATGTTGAGGGCATGTGGCCTGGTACAGTTCAGGAGGGGGGGCCACTCTCTTGTCCCTCCTCTTTTCCTGCGGCCTGCCAGGTTGCGTGCTCAGATAAGGGTCTGGTATGGACTTTTGGGGGGACCCCCACGCAATTTTTAAAAAAAAATTTTGGTTCGGGGTTCCCCTTAATATTCATACCAGACCCAAAGGGCCTGGTAATGGACTGTGGGGGAATCCCATGCGTTTTTTTTCAATTACTTTTATGTGTAATGCTGGGACCGACAATTCATTATAGCCGCGAGTACTTTTAAATTACTTTTTTTTCCTTTAGAAATGTCATTTTGTGCAGGGACTGTTGTAAACACAGGAAACATGCGCCACTTTACAGACATACTATAGACACCCCCCCATTTAAAGGAATATTTCACTTTTATTGTTTCACATTAAGCATTATTTAAATCACTGCTCCCAAAAAAACGGACGATTTTTAAAACTTTTTTTTGCATTGATACATGTCCCCTGGGGCAGGACCCAGGTCCCCAAACACTTTTTATGACAATACCATGCATATAAGCCTTTAAAATTACCACTTTTGATTTCTCCCATAGACTTTTTAAGGGTGTTCCGCGGCTTTCGAATTTGCCGCGAACACCCCAAATTGTTCGCTTTTCAGCGAACAGACGAACACCCGATGTTTGAGTTAAACTTACATTGGACTCGAACATCGGGCTCATCCCTAATTGCCAAATAGTGTAGAAGACACCCACTTTCCTAGTGACCTGCCACACCTTAACCAAATAATTAATTTCTCATCCGTATTCATATTTCTTTCTATATTGAGCCACCTATCTTTAAAATTTAAATCGATATATAGTCATACACTCTGGCTTTTATTGCTGGAATATAGGGGTATTAGACACAGTATATAGGATACAATATAGTATACTTCCTTCAGCCCTGAGTGAGCCCTCTTGTCAGGGGGAGGGGGGGGTGACAGGATGTTTTTTTGACCCCCGGAGCTGTGATGCATGGCAGTCTCCCTCCTCTCCCTTTAAACAGGCTTAGGGGCGGGGCATTGCCTCCTATGCATCGGCGTCATGATTTGATGCCCTGGTCAGGGCATCAACACGTGTGAGCATGGAGCAGATTCCCGCTTTCCATCTAGTTGAGGCTGGGGCTTGCTTGGTTCCGCAGCTGATTCGCATGCTGCGGATGGATGGATTGTCGCCATTTCCCACCGCATTGGGGGGCTTTTGTGACGTTGGTGGGGACCCATCCCTTATCGGGGATAAAAGAGACTCGGGCTGGCCAGCTGACCATTTCACATGGGCCATTCACACAAGAGGGATCCCAGGCATGCTCATATCCACAGAATCGCAGAGAGGGTAACTGAATCTCACTTATATCCACACATAACACTCTTCAGGTTCATTTTAGTTTCACGTTTTATAGTTCACCATTATTATGGTGTGCACATAGTCATCACATGGTGGGTTTGATTTTGGATTCATTTTTTGACGAGTATATGCATACACAGTGACATCTCCCTTGGCTGTAGTCCCCTTAGCTAGCACACTTCAGATCACTACAGTAATTACACACTATTCATCACCTCCATTCACTCACTGGCATAGGTTCATCCCATTAATAGTTTAATCATTTCACATGGTTTCAATATGAACGAGGTATTAATTCAGTGACATGCCTCATACAAAGTCCCATTCCTTCCTCTTTTTTGTTGTCTAACAATTTGCGTTAAAAACAACATTTGCAAATATGTGTGGTGGCTTCCACATATATTTCCAAATGTGTGCAACTAAAATATCTGTTTTTAATGCAAATTAAACTGTTTTTTTTTTGGCTAGCTAATAAGTGTGTTGAAAAGTAAATTTTGTTTTGTTTGCTGTGTACAGTATATACTCCTTCTATGTGCACCTTGCTTTTAAGGCTTGTTATAGATTGGGGCAGTTGCCGTTTTTGTTTTTCCTTTTACTGTGTTAATCATTGATTAATGTGAAATTAACATCTAATTCCCCATTCACACTATGAGGTCTACATAGTTGCCAACAGTCCCGATTTTCCCTGGACAATCCGGATTTTGGGACCCTCGTCCCAATCGGAGGCTGTCCCGATTCGGGATTTTGCGTTGTGTCCATGGAAAAACTGGAATGTTTGGCTCCGCAGCAATTCTGGCTCCTGGCTTCAACAAAATGGCCACCGGCACTGCTGCGAGAGCTCTTTCCCCTTGTGTTCAGCTACATCTCCTCTCATTCCTTGTGTTCAGTGTAGATGGGAGGGGCCGGTCCATGCAGGCAATGAATCGGCCCCTCCCCTCTCCACTGAACAGTGAGTGAACACAAGGAACGGGAGGAGATGTAGCTGCACTGCAGCCAATCCTCCGCTGGCCCTGGGGGCACTGATTTAAGATTGTGGGGTCCTGTGTGCTACCTTCATGCATTGACCTGGCAGCAGCAAGAGGACCATGCTGGCCTGGGAGGTGAGACTGCGATGGAGAACCTGCACCCTGCGTCCCTGGTCCTGTGCCTGGCAATTTTTCCTCTGCACCCACTTCATGGCTGAGCTCAGAAGACAGTCCTGGCCACAGGCTGATCTGCTGCTTAAAGTCCAACCAAGAGAGCCTGGCATCTTCATAGAGGGGCACCACAGGAGAGCAGAGGAGGTGCCCAGCAAGAGGCAGGTGATATATGTCAGGAGGAGCAGCAGAGGTGGGGGGCAACTCTTACACACTTCAAATCTATTATTTGATCATTCAAAACGATCAAACCAAAAACCGATTTAATCCCTCCGATTGATTTAGAGGCACTTTAGATCATAATTGATTAAACTGGGTTAATCAGCCAGGATGAAAAATGAACGATCAAATTATATATCATTTTGCATCAGTCTGCAGAACTGATTTGGTAAATAATTTGATTGCATTTCGATTGACAGGATTATGAGGTTGCCTAGTGGAAAAAGAGAAATGATCAATAACTTATCGTTAATCGTACCTTCCAGTTGTCGATCAAATTCCACTTCCCCATGTGTGGCATATCAATTGTCTGTGTTGTCAACTATCGATTGATTATTCCTATCAGGAAAGATTGATCAGAAAATAAATCGTTCATTTGTCAAAGCGTGTATGGTCACTGTTATAAACACTTTAATAAATGACGGACTCCGTTGATGGGGACACAGATGTAAGGAGGACTGATGGGGACACAGATGTAAGGAGGGGCTCCACTGCTGGGGACACAGATGTAAAGGATGGCTCCACTGATGGCAACACCAGATGTAAAGGAGGGCTCCGCTGATGGCGACACAGATGTAAGGAGGGGCTCCGCTGATGGCGACACCAGATGTAAAGGAGGGCTCCGCTGATGGTGACAAAGATGTAGGGAGGGGCTCCGCTGATGGGGACACCAGATGAAAAGGAGGGCTCCGCTGATAGTGACACAGATGTAAGGAGGGGCTCCGCTGTGGGGGACACCAGATGTAAGGAGGGGCTCCGCTGATGGGGACACCAGATGTAACGAGGGGCTCCGCTGATGGGGACACCAGATGTAACGAGGGGCTCTGCTAATGGGGACACCAGATATAACGAGGGGCTCCGCTGATGGGGACACCAGATGTAACGAGGGGCTCCGCTCATGGGGACACCAGATGTAACGAGGGGCTCCGCTGATGGGAACACTAGATATAAGGAGGGACTCTGCTGATGGGGACACAGATTTAACGAGGGGCTTCGCTGCGGGGGACACCAGATGTAACGAGGGGCTCTGCTGCGGGGGACACCAGATGTAAGGAGGGGCTCTGCTGATGGGGACACAGATGTAAGGAGGGGCTCCGCTGATGGGGACACCAGATGTAAGGAGGGGCTCCGCTGATGGGGACACCAGATGTAAGGAGGACTGATAGGGACACAGATGTAAGGAGGGGCTCCTCTGATGGGGACACAGATGTGATGGGGACACAGATGACATCTGTTGGCAGGTGACACGCTCAGGGCTCCTACTGATTCTGCATTATGGTGAGTTGAATGATTTCATTCTATATTACAATGTAATAATAGAAATAATGCACTGTAATCACTTTAATCATCCTGACACAACAACCATGGTGCTGGGATGATTGAAGTGCTAACACAAGATGTTTGGAGTATCTTTATCTGCTGATTGTTAAACTCTGGAATACACATTTCTAGTGTGGTGTAGGATCTGGGTCTGCTGTCCCCCCCTCCCCCTTTCCCCCTTTCCCTCTCCCCCTTTCCCTCTCCCCCTTTCCCTCTCCCCCTTTCCCTCTCCATCCCTCATTCATCTCAGAATCTAACCACACCCCCTTTGAGCCACGCCCATTTAAGCCACACCCACTTTTCCCGTAAACCACGCCCATTTTTCAGCGGGGCTCACTGCACGCGCCATAGTTTTTTCCTACAACACATCTACAAATGCATGCCATGCCCCCAATTATAATGCGACTCCGCCTACAGCCAAAAAAGTGGCCCTAAATTTTTTTTTACAATGTTGGCAACTATGGGTCTATTTAAAAAAAAAAAAGACAAAAAACAAAAAAATGCAGAGCGATTTTCCCAGTGAAAGTGGATGTACCTTTGTTCTATGTGAATGGGGGCAAAAAAATTAAATGTTATCATAATAGGTACTTGGATAGCGTTGACAATTTACACATGTATATTCTACACTCACATCAGTCCCTGCCCTCAAAGAGCTAACTCACATACTAGGACCAATTTAGACAGGAGCCAAATGGCCTACCAGCATGTCTTTTGGAGTGTGGGAGGAAACCCACACAGGCACAGGGAGAACATACAAACTCCAGGCAGGTAGTGCCATGGCTGGGATTTGAACAAATGACCTAAGTGCTGCTAGGCAAAAGGGCTAACCACTTAGCCACTGTGCTGCCATAGGTTGTTAGGGTATTTCCTGTGTCCAATGTTTTTCATTGATTTAAACCAGAAAATACAGCATTTGGGCATTAGATGGTGCTAAGTATTATAGGCATTTGCTCTTCTTCTTTTTTTTTTTTGTTTCCATTCTCAGAGAATGAAATTAAGCGCACTTTCACTGGGTAATGTCCAGCAGGATAACATGGGGCTGTGCGGCAATCAGGGGTGCTGTGCATGGGCATCTGCAGAACTTTTTTCGGGGGGGGGCATAATTTTATGGACACCCATGCTCGGTCCCTTAATGCACGGGCCGCCATTGTGTTCTGGCCATATTTTGATCTTGATGAAAACAGCTATACAGATTGTATAATACAGCCTGTATTATACAATCTGAGCCACAAGCCTCTGACTGAGGCTCCTTACTACGTGATCAGTTGTGACCAATCACAGCTCATCATCGCGTGAACCAGGAAGTGCCGGTAAATGGCATTCCTTGGTTCACACTGACAGGTAGAGCGGATTAGCGGCTCTCCCTGTCAGGGGTGGGGGGTGGAGGTCTGTGCTGATAATCAGCACATTCATTATCAGTACAGCCCCATCAGATGTGCCACCACAGCTGCCAATAAGTGCCCATCAGCTGCCCATTAGAAACGGATGACAGTGCCAATCAGTGCCCAGCCACCATCATCATCAGTGCTGCCTGTCAGTGCCTATCAGAGCCGCCTATCAATGCCCATCAATTCTACATATCAATGCCACCTCATCAGTGCTGCTTCATCAGTGCCTTTCAGTGAAGGAGAAAACAAAATTTTATAACCGAGACTAAGAAAAACTTTTTTTTTTCAAAAATTTCGATCCTTTTTAGTTCGTTTAGCAAAAAATGAAAACCCCAGTGGCGATCAAATACCACCAAAATAAAGCTCTGTTTGCGGGAATAAAATGATAAAAATAAAAACTTAGTTTGGGTACAGTGTTACATTACCGCACAATTGTCATTCAAAGTGCGACAGCACTGAAAGCTGAAAATTGTCCTGGCCAGGAAGGGGTGAAAGTGCCCGGTATTGAAGTGGTTAAAGTGCACATATAGCCAAACCTTTTTTTTTTTTTTTTTTCTTTCTTTTCTTTTTAGTACTTGATAATGTAGATAAGGATTAAAAGCCTGATCATTTTTCTTTTATTCAAGATTTTCCTTTACTGCCTATTTTGCAAGAAATCTTCCCAAACTGAGAACGCTTCTACCTTAACAGTTGTCACTGAAATATGTATCCCCATTAGATGATTTACCCTCACTTTTTTTTTGTTAGTGACATTTTGGATTTTCCCCCGCTTTGACAATGGCCACCAGGATGAATAAAGGGGTATAGTAAAGTGCAAGACAAAACAGAAGATCGAACCATTCCTCATTCTATCCAAAACAAAGAAAAAAGCTTTGTCTTTACATAATTTTGAATCCCGACACATTATTGTCCATTAAGGTGCACTGAGATAAAGTAGTCTATTAACTTGGACTATATAGGCTGTTAGCGCAACTTAATTAATGCATTAACAAACATGATGCTTTTTTAAAAAAAATGTTTAATGGCATATCTGTTTTGGTGCACTGCAGCTTTAGTGCACCACTATCGCTCACCATTTACCTGAAACCTGTCTCGATCCAGTGCCGTCCCCTTCGGCAGAGAAACTTTCATTTCTTCCTGGATTCACAGAATTCACTGCAGGATTTGTCTGCTGCTGTCAGGCAAATCCTGAGAGAAGGCAGGGTGCTCCCATAGAACACGGCCTGCTATGGGACACTTGGAAAAGAGCAAGAGCGGAGAGCACCAATGGGGACCACCAAAGAAGAGGTAAGGGACTGTTCTGTGCAGAAAAGTATATCATATTTATTTTCATAAAATAAGGCCTTTCTAGTAAATTTTCTGTGGACTAATTTGCAGGTAAAGGGCACATCTGTATATAGTAGAGGATACTACGAAGGACAGTTTTTAGACATTTTTCAGGGATGTAAAAGATCGGAAAAGCCTGTTGTTGCTGAATACTCAAGACATTTATTCAGAATCAATAAACAATCTTACATCCATATGCTCATGGAAGAGATACACATAAAAGTTAAGCTGGGTAATTGCTTGTACAAATGCTTCCAATTCACCATCATTTTATTGCACTAAAATGGACCTGTCATCTCCTCGTAAAATCCAATTGATGTCTGCAAACTATTAAGCAAACAGTTTATTCTCTTACTCCTGATTATCATCTAATAATATATTGACATATATTGCTGCTGTCCAGATGAAACTGTAGCTTCTTCAAGTCCCACACAACACACCCAACTGTGTTTTTTTTTTTTTTTTTTTATTGGGGTTTTAAAAGAGGAAAAAAATTACAGAACATTAACTGCAATTGCAACAGTAGTATGAAACCATTATACAGTATAAAGAAGGAAGAAAGTGCCAGCTAAGTGTAGTATCCCAGGTGAAGAATTTATTGTCAAAGGATTAAAAACACTTACAAGAGTAAAAACAAAGTATGCTCACTGGTATAGTAGTGATGGAAGAACGATTCCTCCTACATCCGTTCTGCAAGACCACTGGTGTTGATTCCGGCTGCTGAGGTTGGTGATGGCCGGCTCGGGAGCCTGTAGGAGTCCGGCGGAAGTGATGTCACCAGAAGGAAGGGAGGACCAGACAAGAGGAAGGCAAGGCTTCGCGCTCAGAGCAGCTAGCTCCTTCTACATGCCTGTTAATTTGTTCTTCCATCACTACTATACCAGTGAGCATACTTTGTTTTTACTCTTGTAAGTGTTTTTAATCCTTTGACAATAAATCCTTCATCTGGGATACTACACTTAGCTGTCTCTTCCTTCTTTCTTCTTTTTCCTATTTGTTTTTTACAGAGCCGGTCACAACTCTAAGATAGCAGCTGTGGGTGGTCCCATAATGCCCCTCCCCCTTCCTAAGTCTCTTTCTACAGACTAGAATTAATTATGGACTTTTCATAACCTAGAGCAGGGATATGCAATTAACGGACCTCCAGCTGTTGCAGAACTACAAGTCCCATGAGGCATAGCAAGACTCTGACAGCCACAAGCATGACACCCAGAGGTAGAGGCATGATGGGACTTGTAGTTTTGCAACAGCTGGAGGTCCGCTAATTGCATATCCCTGACCTAGAGCATCTGGGTTATATAGTGAGATATATACAGTCAGGCTGGACATTATAATCTCTGTGCGCCAGTAACTGTTCTTCCTTACCATTATACAATATAACATACTGTATATGATCTAGATCTTCCGGACCGCCCACGGCATATACAGTGCCTTGCAAAAGTATTCACCCCCCCCCCTCCTTGGCTTTTTACCTATTTTGTTACATTACAGCCTTCGGTTCAATGTTTTTTTTAATCTGAATTATATGTGATGGATCAGAACACAATAGTCTAAGTTGGTAAAGTAAAATTAGAAAAATATATACATAAAACTATTTTTCAGAAATAAAAAACTGATAATTGGCATGTGTGTTTGTATTCACCCCCTTTGTTATGAAGCACATAAAAAACTCTGGTGCAACCAATTACCTTCAGAAGTCACATAATTAGTGAAATGATGTCCACCTGTGTGCAATCTAAGTGTCACATGATCTGTCATTACATATACACATCTTTTTGAAAGGCCCCAGAGGCTGCAACACCTAAGCAAGAGGCACCACTAACCAAACACTGCCATGAAGACCAAGGAACTCTCCAAACAAGTAAGGGACAATATTGTTGAGAAGTATAAGTCAGGGTTAGGTTATAAAAAAATATCCAAATATTTGATGATCCTTAGGAGCACCATCACATCTATCATAACCAAATGGAAAGAACATGGCAGAACAGCAAACCTGCCAAGAGACGGCCGCACACCAAAACTCACGGACTGGGCAAGGAGGGCATTAATCAGAGAGGCAGCACGGAGACCTAAGGTAACCCTGGAGGAGCTGTAGAGTTCCACAGCAGAGACTGGAGTATCTGTATGAAGCGCTTACCCCCGAAGGAGCAGCTGATTAATTATTACATCCTTAATTTACGTTCACCACCCAACCCTCTCTGCCCATAGATTCAAAACTCACAGTCCTTAATGCTTTTTCTCTTGCTTTATTCATCAACATAAACTGGGATGGGAGAAGGACTTCCTTTGAGATGTTCTTTGGTATTATCATCTTCCAATTTCTCTTACAGGAAAACTATAATCTATTGCGGTTAGTTGGGAAATCACTTTGTGTGATCTCTTCAATCAGGGAAGATGGAAGTAGATTTGATAGAGAATAATTCATAAAGAGCCACTCTGAATAACTTCTTCATCTGCATGACTTTTAAAGAACAGTCCGTATCTCTATATGTGTACTTGCAGCTTCACCGCTACCTTTTTACCACTGCTTCCCATCTACATGGTACTTCCAAGTTGAGCTAAAGAAAGGTCACTCTGAATAACTCCTCCAGCTTGACTGATTGGAATCCCGGGGTATTGCTGAACCCAAAGTCATAGGCCATCACCGCCCATCTCACTGACTTGTGTACTAACAACCCTCAGCCTCTGGTAGTACCCTTCCCTAGGGCTTTTCACTCATGTGATCAATAGTCCATGTGCCACTCATAAACAATCGCTCGCTCAGTTTCCTTCCGCTTCATTGATACTTCTTCCGCAATGATTCTTAGTTCCCTTTCTCCTTTATGGCCCGCTCCCCTCCCTGCAGGGGCGGCCATCAACACCAGCAACTACATGCTGTGAGATGTCGTCTGCTGCTCCATGAGGATCCGTTCCTCACCCTTATTGCAGGGGTGAGGCTCTGTTGGTTCCCCGGAGGGGAAAACCTCCACTCCCCCCTCCGGGAACCAGGCTGGCTTCCCTTTTATATGAGAGTCCCAGGGTTACCAAGCAAATTAATGATTGGCTGAGATTAGCAGACAAACTACCTGCCACTCAAAGGAAAATTAACAACAGACAGGCCTGCTGTAATAGCACAATCCTGTCTAAATTTACCAGACATAGAAACTACCAGGAAAAAGGGTCACCTACCGAAAGTAGGTGCCCGCTACATGTACATAGGATGACAATAAGCCGTACGCTCTATAGAGTTGGGCTTTACGGCAGAGTGGTCAGAAGAAAGCCATTACTTTTAGCAAAAAACAAAATGGCACGTTTTGAGTTTGCGAAAAGGCATGTGGGAGACTCCGACAATGTATGGTGGAAGGTGCTCTGGTCTAATGAGACTAATATTGAACTTTTTGGCCATCAAAGAAAACTCTATGGGGCAAACCCAGCACATCACATCACCCAAAGAACACCATCCCCACAGTGAAACATGGTGGTGGCAGTATCGTGCTGTGGGGATGTTTTTCAGCAGTCGGGACTGGGAAACTGGTCGGAGTTGAGGGAGAGTTGGATGGTGCTAAATATAGGGATATTCTTGAGAAAAATCTGTATCACTCTGTGTGTGATATGAGGCTAGGATGGAGGTTCACCTTCCAGCAGGACAATGACCCCTAACACACTACTAAAGCAACACTTAAATGGTTTAAGGGGAAACATGTGTTGGAATGGCCAAGTCAAAGCCAAGACCTCAATCCAATAGGAAATCTGTGGCTTAAAGATTGCTGTTCACAAGCGCAAACCATCCAACCTGAAGGAGCTAGAGCAGTTTTGCAAGGAAGAATGGGCAAAAATCCCAGTGGTAAGATTTGGCAAGCTCATAGAGACTTAACCAAAGCGACTGGAAGCTGTGATGGCCACAAAAGGTGGCTCTACAAAGTATTGACTTTAGGGGGGTGAATAGTTATGCACATTGACTTTTTCTGTTATTTGGTCCTATTTGTTGTTTGCTTCACAATAAAAAAAAAAAAAAATCTTCAAAGTTGTGGGCATGTTCTGTAAATTAAATGATACAAGTCCTAAAACAATCTATGTTAATTCCAGGCTGTGAGGCTACAAAACACAAAAAATGCCAAGGGGGTGAATACTTTTGCAAGGCACTGTATACTGCGGTAGGGAGGCCCGGCTGCGCAAAAGATCTGGGACTCGCACATGCGCCGCTGGAGCGCCGTTCCCGCTGTGCTTGGACACAGCAGGAGCCAATCAGCAGGTCTGTCGGCAATGATAAAAATCACTGATCGCTGTCATTGCTAGTAAAAACAATAAAAGAAATAAAGTCTCCATAAATCTATCCCATAGTTTGTAGATGTTATAACTTTTGCGCAAACCAATCAATATACACTTTTTTACCAAAATACCAACATATGCATTTTTAAATAAAAACAGCAGAGGTGATCAAATGCCACCAAAAGAAAGCTCTATTTGTTGGAAAAAAAAGGATATCAATTTTATTTGGGTACTGCATCGAACGACCACGCAATTATCAGTTAAAGCAACACAGTGCAGTATGGCAAAAAATGGCCTGGTCGGGAAGGAGGTAAAACCTTCCAGAGCTGAAGTGAATATTAAAGCATTGACAACAAGGGTATGACATTATATAATATAACATAGATCATTTATATTTTAACATTAACAAAGGTTTATAGTCATTATACAATATAAATAATCTACATTTTACTTAGTTTTAAAGGAGACTTTTATCCATCTCTGTTGTTTTAGGGACAGTCACATGTAGCCTCCTAGGCATTTGCCATGTAACCTGTTGTGTAGGTGGTCAGCAGAGCTGACATTTTCATCTCTTATGTAGCAGCAATTGTTTACTATTTACTGCACACTTTTTTCTACAACTAGAGGACACTCTGGGGCTGATTTACCTAAAGCGAGGCACAACGCACATTTTCATATTTATGAAACGGTGCGCCGGTTACAGAGCGCAAATCCCCTATTTACTATAGGAGAATGCAATCTGTGCGCCACTATGGACATGGCGCACGGCATCTTCAATTTAATATTAACAGAAGATAGAGGTGCCAATATTATGGGGTGATGTGGAGTGATGTGAGGAAGTTTAGTAACAAATATTCCCAAAATAGAATAAGAAAGTAACTTTTTCAGAGAAAGCCTGCTGTGCCTACAAGTACATTTAGAACTGCGTGAGATCAATGTAAGCACTGCGCATGCACAAGCAGCTCTTGCGCTTGATGAAATGTATTTGTTCACTGCATGGCCAAAATCTTAGTAAACGTCAAGCAACGCAAATGCAATTGCGTGGGTTGCACAGGCGCACCTCTAAACTTGACATTTTTTAATTTTACGTTGGTTCACCTTTATGTATTTTTTAAGGAGATTTGCACACAAGTCATGTTAGCATGTTACGTTGCCAACATGTGACATGCACCTTGTTAAAATTATGTAAAAAGACTCTCGCTCCTCAAGCTCCTCCTAAAAGGGCATTATGATTTCTAATGCATATGATTTCCTTGGGCTAGCTTTTGCTTTTAAAGGGGAACTCCACACTCCATTCTCCAATGCTCTTATCTCCCCCCTCTAACCCCTTGGATTTCCATGGGCTAACTTTTGCTTTAAAAGGGGAACTCCACACTCCACTCCATTCTCAAAAGACTGTGAGCTGCGTTCACCAATTCAAACCACATCCTTTTTCTGAGCATACAACAGGACCAGCTAGGAAAGGGGTGAGAAGAGAGATCGCTCAACCCCCTCATGAACCATACAAGGCCACATGGACTCAACATAGCTGGCTGCCTTTGGGGCATGGTGGGCTCAGCTCAATACCAACCACAAAGCACCTTGTACCCACTAGTTTAAAGGGGCTTTCCACATTTCGTAAAGCCTCCTGTCTGCAGCCGCCCCACAACCCCAGCTTAGGGTTGTGTGGAAGAGGCCCTTGTCCCCCTGAATACGGGGAACAAGGTGGTTGACTTTTGGGGTGCCCGAATGCCTTCCTGCCCCCAAGCATCCACCCCCCTTTCATGGGCTAGCTTGCTGTGTGTTTGGCTAGGGGTTTGTTAGTGTGTGGGAGGGGCACAATCTTTTTTAGTTTGGGGTGTGATTTTTCATGTGGGGGTTCTCATTTTATGCCTTAACATACTCAAATGGCATTGTATGTAATGGTGGGGGGGCAGGCTAATTTTTGTTTTGGGTTAAAATCTTGCAACTGCAATGTAGATTTGTAAGTTTTCTCTAAAGCCTTACATCTTTGAAGCAGCATTTTGGATCCATGCTACAGATGCGCCACTTTACAGGCAGAGTAACCCCCCCCCCCCAAGTTACTTGCTTTTAAACAATTTTGCATTTTTAAAGGCACTTTTCCTTGTTTTGTTTTTGGGGTTGTCCAAATTGGTGACATTGATATATGTCCCTCAGGGTGGGACCTGAGCCCCCCATACCCATTTTAAGGCCAATAACTGGAAGATAAGCCAGCCAATTGGGGACTAGCAAAATTAACAAGTCAGTTCCCATAGACTGCAATGGTATTTGTTGTATAACTTTTACCCATGTTAGGCTCTTTGTTACCCCCTGGATCAGGGGGTGTTTGTCCCATCTGTAATTTTGTATCATGCTGGATGATGTGCTTCATTTTGGACGGGGAGGTGGCTTATTTTGTGCTAGCTGCATTTTGGTTGGTCTGGGCATATTCAGGGACTTTGATTTTTTTCAGCTTTTTGTGTGTGAACAGCAATTGGATGTTTCTGGGCATGCTCAGAGAGTGTGTTTTTTTGGGTTAGTAATTTAAGGACATCCTTAACAGGTGTACCCACTTTGAGGTTCTGTCTCTACATTGGGTGAACTTGCATTTTGTGTGTTTCATGGACTGTGCATGTGTTTTCAATTGCCTCATTAGCACACAAACCTATGTTATATAAAGCTTGCAGATAGCATTGTTTACCTTGCCCTGAAAAGGGGCAAGATTGTATGAAGGTCTGAATTTTTCTTTGCTGAGCTCAATAGAGCGAAAGGGGATTCAGAACACCCTGCGGTTTCAGGTTTCGCCTTGCCATTTGCATAAAGTGAGTTTGGAGTTCCTTGTTCAGGATTTGCTGGAGAAATTGGTTGGAGTGGAACCATGTCACATCTATTGTATCCAGGAACATGCAACACCAAGGTACTATGATGTTTCTTTTGTGCATAGCAATTTTTGAGTGAGAGTTATTGAGAAGTGTAAGGAATTGGAGAAAGCTAACCATGAATCTATAAGTCTTTCATAGTGGAACCCTTGTATGCTATGGAGGAGAAACCATTGGTTGTTCACCAGTTTAACCCCTTCACGGACATTGCCTTGGTAGTGGCCTTTTTGAAGCGATACTGCTCTGCAGTGAAGAGAGGCTTCAGGCTGACTAATCGTTTGGGGATCGATAATGGCAAATTAAAGTTTTTTTGTCAAGCTGAAGGTGGATTCTGAAGGGATTGGTGGAGTGCGGCATCCACCAGCTAATTTTTCAATAGCAGGAAATAGAGGGTTTCTCTACTGCCCTGGTCAATCAACATACTGCAGAAGATGTCATAAGTTTGGGCATACCAGAGATGAATGTAATGTGGAGATGCACTGCCAGGAATGTGGGGAGGAGGGACATGAGCCTGGGGCTTGCTTGATTAACCGGGCCTGTGATATATGAGGACAGCATGATCATACAGTGAAGAATTATCCAAAAGTAAGAAGGGCTTATGTCTTTTATGCTGAAGCTGTCAGGCGCACCGATGAGAGTGGACGACCAGTGTCCACACAGGTGCTGTCTGACTTTCCTGAAAGACAGGAAGAGGAGGAGGAGGAGGTGGAGGTGAAAGAGGAAGAAAGTGGGCACCAGGGTGTGGAGGAGAGAGTGAAGGAAAGAGTAGAAGTTCCACCCACCAGTGTGGAGCCATTAACAACGGAGAGTGGAGCAGAGGTGGAGAGGGTGGTGGAGAAGGCTATGGAGGAGTTGACAGCAGCCTTACAGTGGTAGCCGGAGGTGCAGTAAGCCCAAGAAGAGGAGGTGGAAAAGATGGAGACACTGGGTGCCAAGACCAAGGTGGATGCTTTGGAGAGCCCTAAGAAAAGAAGGGTTAAGAAATTGAAAGACAACTAGAATTAAAACAAGTAACCCCTTTGAGGTCCTGGGGGATGTTGGAGTGGAGGTAGAATCACCAGCACTAAGTCTGGGGACTCCAGAAATTTTTCAGCTTGCCACAATGTCGCCTAGTCAGGAGTTTTTGGATGATGAAAGCGTTATGGCCCCGAGGAATGTATATCAGTTTTCTGGCTTAAGTGATAGGTCTGGGGGTGAATGATGCACATCTTCATGTGAATGAGCATCAAGCTGGTGTCCCTCAATATGAGGGGTTTTGGGTCTTCTGCTAGTTAGTGTGCCTTTTTTGAGGACTTGAAGGTCAATGGAGGAGACATCACCTGTCTACAGGAGTGTTTTTTTAATCGACCGCCCAAGCCTCCGGAGTGGGTGGTGGATTACATATGGTCATCAGTTGGGGAAAATAGGAATGCTAGGGTAGGCATTATCATTACAAATAGAAATATTCACATTATGTCTCATGTTGTGTTAGTGCCAGGAAGGTAAATTATGGCAGATTTAGTTTTGTTTAACCAGAAGTTTAGGCTTTTTAATTTATATGCTCCTGTGAATAGCCAGAAACATCTTGAGTTTTTTGAAGTTTTGAAGTTACATGCAGTGGGAAGGAGACCTAGTGTGATCATGGGTGATTTTAATAGGATCCAATTTGTGAAAGATCGGATAGGAGTAGCGGAGACTAAGTTAGATGTAGGTAGCACTTTGCTGAATGGGGTAATTCAGGACATGCATTTCAGTAATGCTCATACTGTTCTGGGTTTAGTGGATCCATATTTCCCTTTTTTTTTTGGAGTGTGGGCGCACCAAATCCAGAATTGATTTATGTTTGTTTTCTGATGCCTTCAAATGTGCTAATGTTAAGCACAGTCCAGTAATTTTTTCAGACCATGTGGCATTGTATGTTGATTTAAGTATGGGAGATAGTATTAAGTTTGGTTTAGGGGTATGGAGGTTAAATAGTTTATTGTTGCAGGACAAGCATGTCAAAGCCCATTTTAGTAATGTATATAGTAGATGGGTTAATAGGTAAAATTATTTTAGTAATATTTTGTAGTGGTGGGATTGGGTCAAAAGGAAAATTAAATTCTTTTTTCAAAAAAAGAATAGGGATAAAAGTAGAAGTGAGAAAAGGAGATATTCTCGGTTACAAGTCAGGTTGGCTACATTATATTCATTTAGAAATATGGGCTTTGACATGGCCGATGAAATAGACCATATTAGGAAGAGCATTAAAGAGGTATTAACTGAAAGAGGAAAACAAATTATTTTTCAAGCGAGAGTTAAACACCTGGAGCAGGATGAAAAATGTTCTAGATTTTTTTTCAAGAAGGTTTGTAAGGAAAAAGGAGTGTTTGAGGGTGTGTATGATGAAGAAGGGAAGGAATGTAAGGGAGAGAATGTGCTGGAATGCGTGACTAAATTTTATGAACGATTGTATGAGAGAATGTATGTTGATGAGTCAGATACTAGAATGATTGATTGGAGGAGGATAATTTAGATGAGGATGATAAGATTTTTTTGCAGAAAGCGGTGAACGAGGAGGTGTGGGAAGCTGTGACAAGCATGGGGGCTAATAAAACCCCGGGAGGGGATGGCTTACCAAGTGAGTTTTATTAATTGTTTTGGGATATTATTAAGCGGGATGTGGTTTGGGTATTTAGTTACATGATGAGGGAAGGCATTATATCTGAATCTATGAGAGAGGGGGTAGTGGTATTAATTTTTATAAGGAGGGGGATAAGATGGATATTCGAAATTGGAGGCCTATCTCTTTACTAAATTCAGACTACATGATCTTTGCAAAAATGGTGGCGAGGAGATTATCTAAGGTCATTAGTAGGATGGTTAGCAAGATGCAGGCCTGTGCAGTGCCGGGTCGAATGATCTCGGAGAATTTAATTGTAGTTAGGGATATAATTAATTTTTGTAAAGATAGGAATGGTTCGATTATCCTGAGATCATTTGACCTTGAGAAGGCATACGATAAAGCGAATCATGGATTTTTGTGGGAGGTTTTGAAGCGGATGAGTATACCACAGTTGCTTATTAATGTAATAAAAGGGTTGTATTGGGGGATCAGTAGTCGGGTTCTGGTTAATGGAAGTTTGGGGCGGGCTTTTTTGGTTAAATCTGGGGTGAGACAGGGGTGTCCCCTGTCCCCTATTCTCTTTATTTTTTTTATTGATCCACTGTTAAGGATGATACAGAGGGATAAGGTGGTGAGGGGCGTTTTGGTGCCTGGGAGTGGGGGGGGGGAATTGTGAAATGTTTAGGTTATATGGATGACGTGGTGGCAGTGTGTCAATCGGTGGTGGGTGTAAGAAGGGTGAAGTTACTTTTGTCTATTTTTTGTGTATGTGCGGGAATGAGTGTGAGTTGGAATAAGTGTAGTTTGGGTGTGTATGGAAGACAAGTGGAATGTGTGGATGATCAGATTGGGAGGGTTGAGGATGGAGTGAGGATTTTGGGTATTGTGTTTGACTATGGTATGAAAGGGGAAGTGTGCTGGAATGAAGTGGGAGAAAAGATAGCCAAGAAGTTGAGGTTTTGGTGTCTAAGAAAATTGTCGATTTATGGGAAAGTTTTAGTAGTCAAGGCAGTAATCTTACCTTTAATTTTGTATGCAAGTAATATCTTCCCTCCTGGGGAGATAAGATTGAGGAAAATTAATAAGTCATTGTTTACCTTTTTTATAGGGGTTAAAAATGGAAAGAGTCAAGAGAGAATATGTGTGTAGATGTGAATGTAATGGTGGGTTGGGTTTTCCAAATGTGAGAGTGTTTGTTGTTGTTAATGCATTGTTGATTTTGCGTGGTGAAAGTTTTGAGGAATGGTGGAGTGTGTGCTAGGGTGATAGCTTTTTCAGGTGGGTGGTTGTTTAGGAGATGGGGGTGGTTGGGAAGGGATTCAAGGATACCGGTGGCTTACGTGGTGGCACGCGACTACTGGGTATTGAAAAAGTTTAGGGTAGAGTTTAAGTTGGCACATTTAAGAGAAGAGGAGAGGGATAAAGTGAAGGTGAGAAAGTGGTTGATAGAGAAGGAGTATGTGTGTAACCTTAGGGGAGTTAATGTGTCAGTGGCTGGGGAAGTATGGAAGAAAATGAGTATATATGGGGTGACAAATGTGCAGAGACAGATAGTATGGATGAGTTTGCATGAATGTCTATCTACAAGGCTATTTATGAAAAGGAGGGATCCGTGTGTGTCTGATATTTGTCCGAGAATGAATTGTAGGGGTGTAGAAGACAGTGAGCATGTGTTCTGGGGGTGTGGTGTAGCGAAAGATGTGATCAATAGGAGTCAAGATCTGGTGAAAGAAATAACAGGAGTGAAGGTGAGTGAGTGGAAAATGATGATGTATGGCTTGGGTAAACTGGAAAAAGATAAACAGAGTATTGTGGTTAGTGTTATGTGCATTAAAGCAAGTGTTGTGGGATGCACGCAACTTGTATGTATATAAAAATGTTTCATTAGACAGTAAACAATGTATACGATTATGGCTAAGCAAGCTATAATTTTTTTTTGTGTTGGATAAAAAGAAGGGTGTGGATGCCAAAGGCATCTGAAAGGTTAAAAAATGGAGGATGTTGATTAAAAATGAAGTCTCTACCATGATGATGTAAGACCTTGTTGAAGACAGTGAATGAGCGTCAAGGTAAATAGCCTCTCAAGAGTTTTCTGAAGTGGAATAAAAAAAAGAAAAAAAAAAAGTACATTTGGGTGTCCTTATAGAGTTTGTAACACATGTATTTTCTCTTCGTATTTTGTTTATTATGTCTTTGCAAAACAGATGTGTTTTAGAGCAAGTTTTTTTTACTTTGGTTTATTGTATTTTTTGGGTGGGGGTGGATTTTTTCCCCTGAAATATTTTTGATGTTGTCAATGTGTGTCGTTTGTAGGTTGTTTCACTTTGATTTAATTGTCTGTGCTGCATTATTTTGCAAAATCTTCCTCAAGATGTTGTGACTAATGTTTTAAATCCTTAATAGATGTCTATTTGTGGGTGCAGTCCTTTTAACTCCTGTTAATTTCCTCTGCAAAATGGTCAGACCTCAAAAACCATATTCTGTTAATGTCTTAAATTAACATGCATGTGTTTTTTTCCTTTCCTTGCTCTTTTCCAAGTCCTGGTTTGTTAATTTCCATGCAACAGATTTCCCAGCTGCAGCTTAACTAGGCTGATTAGCATGGCAAAACAAAAAAAAGGTGTGATTTGCCTAAAAGCTACTTTCCTGGTGCCTTCATGGTAGCATTTGCATGCGTATGCTGCCATGGATAGGCACCAGAAAAGGAAAATTACAGTGAGGTAAGTATTCAGTTTTCCATTTTAACGCAGTGGTTCTCAGGCTCAGTCCTCAAGTACCCCCGACAGGACATGTTTTGAGAATTTATCTTAGCTAAAATAGCTGTCCAAAATACCAAGCCGTTAACTGTGATTTAAAGCACCTGTGCAAGATGAAGGAAAACCTGCAAACATGGCCTGTTTGGGGTACTTGAGGACAGGGTTGAGAATCACTGATTTAGAGCACCGAGCTATAATCTAGCTCAAGACAATCCTATTCTAATTGTGGGAATTTGAGGGAAACCAAGTGAGTGTTAGAACCCCTGCTTTGTCTCCTTTAGGTTGGGCTTTGTGTCCCTTTTCTGAAAATTGGCTTCACTTCCTATCACAGTCAAACAGGAAATGAGGGTAAAGCCCTACCAATGTCTTTCCTTGGGGACACGCAGGTCATTCTAACTAGTGTTCCCATTAGGCAAATTGCACTTTAGCACTTTGTTGTGTACACCCCAAATTATTAGGTATTTGGGGGTTTATTAAAGGCAAATCCACTCTGCAATACAAGTGTACTCCCTGTAAATCTGAGGGAAAGCACTGGTGATTTTATCATCCAATCATGTAGAAGCAAAGATGCTGTTTTTTTATTTTCCTTGCATGTCCCCCTCGGATCTCCAGCATCTGCACTTACAAGTGCACTTGTAGTGCAAAGTGTATTTGCCTTTAGTAAATAAACCACAAATTCCAAGATACCTAATAATTTGGGGTGTACACAGCAAAATGCTAGAGTGCAATTTACCTAATGGGTAAACTATTTAGATTGACCCGTGTGTCCCCAAGAAAAGACATTGGTAGGGTTTTACCCTCACTTCCTGTTTGGCTATGTAACAGGAAGTGAATAAATTTGAAGGAGAAAGTGGCAAAATTTGCAGACATCCCCAAAAACTGACAAGACTTCTAATCCCTCTGCACTCTTTCCCCAAGCAAAAATAAGAAAGGATTTCATTTAGTTTAACTTTGCAAAGACACATTCCTAAGTTCAACTGTGATGCATGTCAATGGTCCATTTAGACCTTGTTTTATATAAAATACCAGTTGCCTTTCACTAGAAACATTTGTTAGTCCAGTCCTGGAAATCTGCATCTGCTTTACTATTAATTTCCATAAAAATTGGTTCCTGCAGCTAGATGTATGACCACTGTGTATGTGAGATGTGCAACGGCTGTGTGCGAGGTATGTACCCGTGGCGCATATCTGGTTCCCAGAAGCGGTGGCCAGCACACAGGAATGACATCACGCCCCTACAGGAAGCTGCTTGTACTGCTGCTACTTTCTTCTCACCACCATGCCCCGCTCACATTTCTCTGAGGAAGTGATGATCCTTATTTGCAAATTAAGAACATTTTTTGTTTTTTTTTTAACATGGGGTGGTGTTTGTGTGGGTCCCTAACACACATTTATACATATTAAGGCCAATTTAGACAGGGTCCGATTTACCTACCAGCATGTTTTTAGAGTGTGGGAGGAAACAGGAATAAACCCACACAAGCACAGGGAGAACATGCAAACTCCAGGCAGATGGTGTCATGGGCGGGTTTTTGAATTGAATAAGCAACCGTTATGAGCGAGAAATGCGTCAGCTGATCTCTGTACATTCCTGCTGTAGTGTCTTGTATATTTTGTGATCCAGCTTTTTATTAATAAAGGCACTTGTTATTTTGTCCGGTGTGCAGCATCCAGATCACTTTGTCTACTTCTGCTCCACCCTGCATCAGCCAGCACCTGGGACTCTTCCCCTCTGAAGGATTCAACATGCTTATCCACTCATTGTTTTAAACCTATCTGAGCGGTGGAACTCTCTTCACCTCAGGATTCGAACCAGCAACCCTTTTTGCTGCTAGGTGAAAGTGCTAACCACTACACTACTGTGCTGCCCAAGTATATATCTATAGATGTAGGTTCTTGTGTCCACCAGCAGAGAGAAGTTGGGTAGATGCCACACTCCTAATTCTGGAGGCATAATAATGGTCTAGCACAGGGGTCTTCAAACTATGGCCATCCAGTTGTTCGGGAACTACAAATCCCATCATGCCTAGTCATGTCTGTGAATGTCAGAGTTTTACAATGCCTCATGGGATATGTAGTTCCGCAACAGCTGGAGAGCTGTAGTTTGAAGATTCCTGATCACTCTAGCACAGTGGTTCTCAACTCCTGTCCTCAGGGCCCACTAATAGGCCCGATTCGCAAGATAACTGAAATACATCACAGGTGATATCATTTGCTGCTCAGTGATTGCAGTATTCTAGTCTGCATTTCCCCAAGGTAATACATAAAACCTGGTCTGTTAGTGGGCCCTGAGGACAGGAGTTGAGAACCACTGCTCTAGCATGTCTTGAAAAAAGGTGGTTTCTCATTAGCCTTGTATAATGCCCAAGAAATATAGTTAGGAAAATACAAGTAGGTCATGGCACATCTACATTCCAAATTTGGCACTTAAGATGGTCATGCACTATGCAATCTGATTGGCCAATCTCTACACAACTGGATATTTCAGCAAAATGGGTAATAGGAAGATGCACTTGAACAATGAATTCAAATAATAGGAAATCACACAGGCTCTTGCACTAAATTTTTTTAAGATCTAACTGATTGCAGTGTATGGTCACCTTTTAAAGATCAAGGTTTGAAAATATTAATTTATTGGGTTCAGAAACACTTCTCTGTTTTTAGTAATGTATTGAAAGATTTGGGTAAAAATAGAAAAAAAAACATTTCAAAGATATATTAGAAGTAATAGGAATGAGATTAGCATCAAAAGGGTTAATTAACTGAGAACACCTACTAATTGCCTAACAAGATACATCCAATAAGATGAAATTAACCAATTGTATTGGGCGTGCGCTATTATCAATGAGAAAACCGCAGTTACCCTAGCACCAGTTGCATATTTATTATAGTTTTGCGCTTCAAAGTGCACGCCTCGGTTCGCACGTTCGGTTAATGACTTTTCCAGCACACCATTTAAGGTATGAACTGGCGCAACGCATTCTTCTTAGTAAATCAGCCCCTCAGACTACACCAAAATGGCTGTCAAACCACAACCTCAATGGTATAGCCTTGGATTGAGGACACTGTCCCTGGAACAAGCCTGTCCCTGGTTTTGTCCCCGGATTGGCGGCATCACTTCCGCCGCAGCAGCCATGGCACTCTAGAAAAAATAATAAACACATCTTACCTACCTGCTCTGTGCAACTGTTTTGCACGGAGGAGCCCCGATCCTCCTCTTCTCGAGTCCCAGGCTGGCACTTCTGGTCCTTCCCCCTTGTCGATTGCCCCCAGAGCAAGCTGCTTGCTCTGGGGGCACTCATGCGTGTTTGCTCCTGAGCTGCCTCTCTGTGTTTATGGGACACACAGAGCGTAGCTCAGTACCGGTCCTGCTCCCTCCTCATTGGCTGTGATTGAAAGCAGCGGGAGCCAATGGCCTCAGCCAATCAGGAGAGATAATCCTGGGAGAACCTTGGCTCTCGTGCACATTGCTGGATAAGGATTGGGCTCAGGTAAGTGCTGGGGGCTGTGGGGCTTCAAGCTTTACAACCACTTTAAAGGTGCTGTATACTTAAAGCTCATCTCAAGAAAAAAAAATAATACTCCCTTGCAGTTGAGCTGTACCTGCACTTCAAAAGTTAAATTCTCATTTATGTCTAGGGGCTGGAAAAGCAGTTTTTCTTACCCAATGCTTCTATCCCCCAGATGTTCTTCAATGTCCTCATGTTCAATGCAGGGCTATGGGCACTGTGTTGATCTTGATGATGTCAGACAGTATCCCACCTTCTGAGTGGAGGGAAGAAGAGGCTGCAGGGACTGCTCTTGCAGTAAGAAGTAGCTTGTGGGAGTGAATTGGGTAAGTAAAATGGCTTGTTTCCAGTCCCCTAGACATAAATGAGCATTTTAACCTAGCACTGCAAGGAAGAGAGTTTAATTTTCCCAGATTTTAGCTTTAGTGAAGTCAGTGTGGAAGGCACAATTCTGAGAAGCAAGCAGAAAACAAACTTAGCGGGAATAGATGTCCAGAGTAGTTCACAGTGCTGGATCTTCACATCTGTGCTATGACCCTTAAAGGGTAATTTCATGTACATGTTATATATTCCCTTTAACTTTGGTTTGGCAAGAAAGTCAAACCCCCAGGAAACCTTAGTGGCATGCTTCTGATACACAAGGTACACAAAGAAGTCTCTGTATACTTTTTGCAATCATACAGGTAGGGTTGCCCCCTTTTCTTCAAGCCAAACCCGAACACTTCAGCGATGCACGGCAATTTTTTTTTGGTAGTATATACTATAGGATTGTAAAAAACCTGGGACACCTTTGGGTGCCCCAAGGAGAGTAGTAATGCCGAGTGTATAACGCGCTTTGGCGAACTGTGGATGTGGCCAAATTACATTCGCAGTGGGAAAAGCTTAAAGGAGCATGGTTAAATAAAACAAAAGCATTCCTGTACCCATAAAACAGTCTTAGATTGCTGTGCCACAAGTAAGAGTCTCACAGACATGTACAAACCCCAGCACAATCATTAAAAAAATAAATAAAACTCATTACATATGATTTTGCATACACTGAAAATAGTCAGAAAGCTGACGCTTTGTTTGGGCCGACCTTAAAGAAGACCTTCATTAGAAAAGTTACCGACTGCTTGGCAGCCAGCAACTCTTAAGACAATGACCACTTTGGTGAGTAATGTACTATAAAGTGCAGGACTTTGCTAAGCTGGCCATAAACAGTTAGTTTTCTCTTATTCAACCAGCGGCCTGAATGGAAAAAAAAAAAAAAAATGAGGTGGATGGAGGAATTCCTTTCGCCTTAAAGGGGTTGTAAAGGTACATGTTTTTTCACCTTAATGCATCATATGCATTAAGGTGAAAAAATACCTGGCAGTCACCGGCCCCCTAGCCCCCCCGTTTTACTTACCTGAACCCCTTCATTCAGTCGGCGAGGACGCGCTGACTCTCTCTCCATGGGTTCCCGGTTCTTGATTATTAATAATCCCCGGAGGGGATTATTAGATGTGGGGAGGAGCTGCGAGAGACACCGGGACCCCAGAAGAGCAGGTTCGGGGCCAGTCTGTGCAAAACGAGCTGCACAGTGGAGGTAAGTATAACATGTTTGTTATTTAAAAAAATTAAAATAAAAAAAATAAAAAAACTTATCCTTACAATCACTTTAAGGGCTGGTTCACACCATAAAGGGTGTGTTTTTGCGTGTTCACATGTGGTGCACTGGAACACACAAAAAGTAAGGCAGGCATGATTTTTTAAATTGCGCCACACTAAATTGCATGGTACTGCGGAACCATGTGTTGGCCACAAACACACCCACATTTGCCAGATGTGAGGATGCCAATAAGTATTATTGGCACCTGTGCATGTCTGCAGAGGTCCGCACATTTCTGTGTGGTGTGGGAAATGTGCGTGGAAATGTACGTTTTCCACACTGCAAATAGTGTGAACCAGCGCTCAAAAAAAGAAAATAAAGGATTTTGACTTCTGCTGTTCAAAAACAAAAACACAAACACACACATCAACGCAACACAGCGCAATAAAAACAAACACATCAACTCAATTGCATTTAAACGAAAATCAATTGGTGCTATACGCAGCACATGTGGTGTGAATGAGCCCTAAATAGTCCTAATTAGAGGAAATGTCATTCCTTCCAAAAATATGACTTTCCTGGCTGTCACTCTGATCAGCCAGCTTCAATACCTTCGGGAAATGTGGATCTGTATGACAGCCAGGTGGAGGGAAGGCCAGCTTTCATGTAGGCAGTATGATGTGATCAGACATGAGATCTGATCCCCTCATCTTAGCACTGTCAGAGGAAGGTGTGATGTGCCATGCATAGCCCTGTATGGAGGAGGGGCGGGGAAAGGGTTAAATCCCAGGAATGAGGAAGGTGACATCAGAGGGGGCCGGGCTGGGTGTCCCTGGATGCAGGCTATATTGGGAAGATCCATGAATCACTTGGGATGGGATGAGCAGCTGATCATTACCTGGGGAGGAGGTGAGCGGCAATCCTGCACTGTCCAACCGCTTGCATGCAGAATTATCTGACCAGGAATGTGATGGAGGCATCCAGGCCAGGACCTCACACCAGGCTCAACTCCAGGCTCAGCAGCTCTGCCCCTGCACACGCAGCGGACACACACAGGGCCAGGATGAGGAGAAGTGGGGCCCTGGAGAGACTGTCAGCCCAGAACATGCCATGTATGGCTCGAGCTTTGCCCGAATCTGCTCCGCCGGGGGAAACTTCTAAGGAGGAGGGGCCAGAGAATCTGACCAGTTCTGATTGGTGCTCCTTGTGGCAACATTTGGCCTGGCTCTGCAGAAGGGACAGACAGACTCCCACTGACTGCAGAGGGGGTGACGGGGAGTGTTCCTCCATCGCTTCATTGCGTCAGGCACAGTGAGCCACACAGCCCAGTCTGAATAATGTGCCCAGGTTTCCGGCGGTCTGAAACCTGGGCACATGATTCAAAACCCAGACTGTCCGGGTGAATCCTGGACAGGTGGCAATCCTACATACAGGTAATGAGGCAAAAGCTGCCAGCATAAATTTTAAAGACATAATAAAAGTACAAATACATTTATAAATGCAGCGCTAATAAGTGATATATAAAACAAAGAGGCAGTATACCACCCAAACTCAGTGTAAAACTAGTAATGGCTTGATGATAAGACACAAGCAGGTGTGTACCAGAAATGACCTGTTTAAATATAAGTGAAAAGTCAATCTACAATAATTTAAAAAAGTGTCCATAGTGAAAAAAAAATATTCCTCAATGGATACAAAAAATTCCATGGGAAAAAACAAGTGATGTGTAAACGATGCCTTTTCAGCCAATGGGTGCAGCAAAACAATATTCTTCATGTGGTCTAGGCCAACATACAGCTGTAATAGTAGAAGAAATGGGTACGCTTACCACAAAAGGTGGACACACTCACCGTACGGCGGCGTGTCAATCAGGCATTGGGATCGATCGATCCTACAGATGCTTGATAGAGACAATGATGGTGAAGAGATGCACTTCAATGGCCTCATCCGAAGCAGCAGTGGAAGGATGGTGATGTTCAAATCCCCAACAGATGAAGTAGATTAGCTGGATAGAGTATGCAAACTCCTTGGTGCAGCATATCAAATCATAAAGAAGAGAAGAAAAAGCCTCCACATAGTGCATGAATCCAATGGGAAAAGGTTTATTAAAAAACGCCAAGTAAAAAAAGGAAACATACAGTCACCTAAACAGGTGAGTACAGCTGGTGATCACATATATTGAATAAAAATCGCATGGTGACAAGGCACAAAGGCTCAGCAACCCGACATGTTTCGAACAATGGTCCTTCAACTGGGGCAAACAGCCTAGTGTTTGGCACCATGCTATATAAGAACCCTTTAAAATGAAAAGAGCAACGATCAGCTGTGTGCACTCACAGTGATCAGACATAACAACCAATCAGGGACCGTGAGTATGTGCAAACTCGTCGTCATTGGGTCATGTGATGGCATAGCCCAATGACCGCTCTCAACACACTCAAAAAACAGTCACATGTCAGTACTGCCATAGATTACATCATCACGCACCGGCATATGTGCTCCAAGCCTCGTTTTTGTTACAGGCAGCAGCCTGTATGCTCGTAAAGCCGAGGATGAGATAACCCCACCCACTCTCCAAGAGTGAACATCATTGCGCACCGGAATGAGGAGCTCATAGCCTGATAACACCCCGTGTCTATGGAAGTGTATTTAAAGAGCCCGCTAGGCAGTAGTAAGTGAGGTATTGGAAAAAAAAGTATGTATATGGTCATAGAGCGGAGTATGGACATCAGGGTCATCCTGCACAAATGTTTACAAGAATTAAAATATTCGATGTAACCATTCTTGAAAGTGTACACTGCAAATACATATAACCAGGCAAAAATGATGAGAGAATATATGTTGAAAGGATTATAAATGCAATACATCAAGTGCAAGCAATGTCTTAGGATCTAAAATGAAAGATCCTAATATGTAAAAAGAATGAATAAAAATATGAAAAAATATATAAAAAAAAAACACTGTGAGTGGAAAGAGACTGAGAGACAGACCAGTAGAGCTCATATCAGGATTTATTAAAGAACGCATTTATGTCCCATTCAATGTTTAACCCATGTCGGGAATAACATTTAAGCTGATATATCCAGAAGGTCTCTAGTTTGGATACCCCCCCTGATACGTGGTCCCCCCCTCCAATGTGGGATGAATTTGTCGATAATTTGGAACTTCGTGCCTCTCGGGTTTTTATCATGAAATTGTAGATAGTGCCGGGGGACACTATGATTAGTGCGACCTAATTTAATAGAAGTAATGTGTTCGTTGACTCTAACTGCGAATGATGTTATAGTGTGTCCCACATATTTATTATTACAAGGACATGTAATAAGGTAAACTATGTATCGAGTAGCACATGTGGTAAAATGTTTCATATGGTAGATGGTAGAAGTAACTGTAGACTGGAACAACTTTTTCTTCCATCCATAAAGGTTATGTGTACATACATTGCACTTTTTGCACGGGTAATAACCCTTGGATTCAGGAAAAAAGGTTGGTTTTGTTGGAGCGTCGATCACATTGTGAGATATACGGTTACGCAAAGATGGAGCATCCCTAAAAAATATGCCTGCTTTGGTAGGAAGTGCAGGACCAAGTATTGAGTCATTTTTCAAGACATTCCAATGGCGGTTCAAGATACTCTTGATCTGTTTATGTTGGACTGAAAACTGAGTAACCAAAGACCATTTGAAACTATTATCAGAGGGTGGTTTGGGTCGTTCTGCAGTAAGCGTACATCGATCTATAAGAAAGACCCGCGTTATCTCTTCATCGATAAATGATGACTGATAACCTTTCTCAACAAAACGTTGTTTCAAACATTGGGCCTGTCTAGCAAAATCTGAAGAATTTGTACAATTTCTTTGAATCCACAACTGGCTGCGAGGTATGGAATTGAGCCAAGGGCCATAATGGCAACTGTCAGTGGAAATATATCCATTTCTGTCCCTCAGTTTGAAAAATGTGGTGGTCACGATACGGCGGTCAGCAATGGAAATCTCCAGATCAAGAAAATGGATGGAGACAGAACTCACCTCATAGGTAAGCGCAATACCCATCTCATTATTATTTAAAGTGGCCATGAATCATGAAGGGATTCTTCATCTCCTCTCCATAGGAGGAGGATGTCGTCTATATACCTGACCTAATAAAAGTAAACTTTTCCTGCAGCTCTATTATAATGGTGCGTATATACCACATATGAGACTAAAATAGGTTCAATTTGAGAAGCATTATCTCTTAGAAAGTTACAATATTTCACAAAAATGGGTACACCCCTCACATTTTTGTAAATATTTTTTATCTTGACAACACCGAAGAAATTACACTTTGCTACAATGTAAAGTAGTGAGCGCTGTCCCCTCAAAATAACTCAACACACAGCCATTAATGTCTAAACCGCTGGCAACAAAAGTCCCAATGAGCTATTTTCCCTCCTCGATGTTACGTGACTCATTAGTGTAACAAGGTCTCAGGTGTGAATGGGGAGCAGGTGTGGTAAATTTGGTGTCATCACTCTCACTCTCTCATACTGGTCATTGGAAGTTCAATATGGCACCTCATGGCAAAGAACTCTGAGAATCTAAAAAAAAATGTTGCTCTTCATAAAGATGGCCTAGGCTAAAAGAAGAGCCCCGAGACCCTGAAACTGAGCTGCAGCACAGTGGCCAAGACCATACAGTGGTTTAACTGGACAGGTTCCACTCAGAACAGGCCTCGCCATGGTCGACCAAAGAAGTTGAGTGCACATGCTCAGCGTCATATCCAGAGGCTGTCTTTTGGAAATGGATGTATGGGTGCTACCAGCATTGCTGCAGAGGTTGAAGGGGTGGGGGGTCAGCCTGTCAGTGCTCAGACCATACGCCACACACTGCATGAAATTGGTCTGCATTGCTGTTGTCCCAGAAGGAAGCCTCTTCTAAAAATGATTCACAAGAAGGCCCTCAAACAGTTCTCTGAAGACAGGCAGACTAAGGACATGGATTACTGGAACCATGTCCTGTGGTCTGATGAGGCCAAGATAAGCTTATTCGGTTCAGATGATGTCAAGCGTGTGGCAGTAACCAGGTGGGGAGTACAAAGACAAGTGTGTCTTGCCTACAGTCAAGCGTAATGGTGGGACTGTCATGGTCAGGGGCTACATGAGTGCTGCCGGAACCATGAATGCCAATTTGTACTGTGACATACTGAAGCAGAGCGTGATCCCCTCCCTTTGGAGACTGGGCTGCAGGGCAGTATTCCAACATGATAATGAACCCAAACACACCTCCAAGATGACCAATACCTAGCTAAAGAATCTGAGGGTAAAGGTGATAGACTGGCCAAGTATGTCTCCAGATTTGAACCCTATTGAGCATCTGTGGGGCATCCTGAAACGGAAGGAGGAGGAGCGTAAGGTCTCTAACATCCACCAGCTCCATGATGTCATCATGGAGGAGTGGAAGAGGACTCAGTGGCAACCTGTGAAGCTCTGGGGAACTCCATGCCCAAGAGGGATAAGGCAGTGCTGGAAAATAATGGTGGCAACACAAAATATTGACACTTTTGGACCAAATTTGGACATTTTCACTTAGGGGTGTACTCACTTTTGTTGCCAGCGGTTTAGACATTAATGGCTGTGTGTTGAGTTATTTTGAGGGGACAGCAAATTTACATTGTTATACAAGCTGTACACTCACTAATTTACAATGTAGCAAAGTGTCATTTCTTTAGTGTTGCCGCATTAAAAGATATAATAAAATATTTACAAAAATATGAGGGATGTACTCACTTTTGTTAGATACTGTATTTACCACCAGTAGGGATGAGCTTCGAGTTCGAGTCGAACCCATGTTCGACTCGAACATCGTATGTTTGATCATTTGCCACTCGAATTTGGCGCGAACGGCCCATATAGTTCGTAATTCGGCAAATGACCAAACACAAGACGTTCGAGTCGAACATGGGTTCGACTCGAACACGAAGCTCATCTCTACTGGTGGTAAATACAGTATCTAACAAATTCACTGCAGCATCGTAGTGCATTGCTGGCTGATTGGCCAATCACAGCACTTACAGTGTATTGTGTATATATATGCATCCCAGGTGTTGTGTGTGTGCGTGTATATATATATATACACACACACATACACACACTGTATTCAGTTTAGCTAGATCCTGTTCTTCTCTTCCTAATATACTGACAGGCAGGCAGGTGTTTTTACAGTATTTCCAGTTACTGTACTGTGTACCCTGCACAGTTGCACCTACAGTATAGCTACCTGCAGCCAGGTGTTTGTGTAGGCTCTTTGAAGTATTTCCAGTTGCTGTACTGTGTACCCTGCACAGTTGCACCTACAGTATAGCTCCCTGCAGCCAGGTGCTTGTGTAGGCTCTTTGAAGTATTTCCAGTTACTGTACTGTGTACCCCGCACAGTTGTAACTACAGTATAGCTACCTGCAGCCAGGTGCTTGTGTAGGCTCTTTGAAGTATTTCCAGTTACTGTACTGTGTACCCCGCACAGTTGCACCTACAGTATAGCTACCTGCAGCCAGGTGCTTGTGTAAGCTTTTTGAGGTATTTCCAGTTACTGTACTGTGTACCCCGCACAGTTGCACCTACAGTATAGCTACCTGAAGACAAGTACTGTGTGTTATCATACTAATAATACTACAGGCAGGCAGTTGATGCTGCTAGTTGCAGTATAATCGGTATATATATAGGAAGGCAGTAATGTGAGCCCAGACAGAGGGGGTGCCCAAGAAAGACAGCAATCTGGCAGTCATGTTCCCCCAGCATACTGCCAGGTTTGCTCCAGTGATGAGGAGGGAGGGGATGATGAGGTCACTGACTCCACGTGGGTGCCTGATAGGAGAGAGGAGGAGGCACATCATCAGGCAGGATGTCCTCCGGGGGCAAGCTTAAGGGCAGCACACTGACTGCATCACCCCGCAGAGCTCTGCATGTGCAGGGCGCTGCTGTCTCTGCACGTTATTCCAAAAGTTCTTTGGTGTGGGCCTTTTTTGAGACGAGTGCATCAGATCCCACCGCTGCTATTTGCAACACGTCTCAAGCGTATCTCGCGTGGCCAAAACATCTCCAGCTTGGGCACCACATCCTTGACCAGACATAAGTTGACCTGCCATGCAGTTCGTTGGCAAGTGTACATAAAAGACCCACACCGAAGAACAAAGAGGACCTCTCCTTGCTCCTCATCAGCTGGGATCTCCAACCCCACTATACTTTCAGTCCTCTGAGAGGAATGAAGGTGTAGAATTAGGTTTGTCACAGCCAAGTACTTGCGGGCAATCTACTATCAGTACACCGACGTCAGATTGTACCAGGCAAATTTTCCTGCCCCAGCTGCTGCACTGCAGAAAGAAGTTCACTCCCAGCCATCCACAAGCCCAGCGGCTGAATGCTACCTTGGCAAAATTGCTAGCATTTCAACTACTACCTTTTCAGTTGGTAAACTCTACCCCCTTCTGTGAGTTTGTGGAATGTGCGGTTCCTCAGTGGCAGGTTCCCAAACGCCACTTTTTCTCACGGAAAACTCATGGTCCAGCAGGCATGGACAGGGACATTACCTAAGTTTCACGGCGCATTGGGTGACTCTGCTGGCAGCTGGGAAGGATGCAGGACAAGGTGCAGTAGTGTTGGAGGTTGTTCCGCCACCACGCCTCCAAAATGCCAGTACTGGTGATTCTGACACACCTCTCTCCTCCCCCCCTCTTCTTCCTCCATGGCCTCTTCCTGTGCTTTGTCCTCGGAACCACCGATGCTCCGTAGGCGTTCAAGGGGCTACGCAAGTACGCAGGCCAAAAGACGCCATGCGGTGCTTGAGCTGGTGTGCTTGGGGGACAGGAGCCACACTGGGGAAAAGATTCTGTCAGCTCTGCAGGGGCAGGTTCAGAGGTGGTTGACGCCATGCCAACTTAAGGCAGGAATGGTGGTTTGCGACAATGGCACCAACCTCCTCTCTGCCCTCCGACAGGGACAACTGACCCATGTGCCCTGTTTGGCTCACATCCTTAACTTGGTGGTGCAGCAGTTCTTGGGCAGGTACCCGGGCTTACAGGATGTCCTGAGGCAGGCCAGGAAAGTCTGTGTGCATTTATGTCAGTCATATAATGCCAGTGCTCGGCTCACAGACCTGCCCAAGAACTACCTAATCTGTGACATGCCCACCAGGTGGAACTCAATGTTGGCCATGCTGCAGTGGCTGCACACGCAGCAGAAAGCCATCAATGAGTACCTGTGCAACTATGGCACCAGGACAGGGTCAGGGAAGCTTGTTTTTTTCCTCCACACCAGTGGGCCATGATCAGGGATGCATGCACTGTCCTGTCACCATTTTGAGGAGGCCACGAGGATGGTGAGCAGTGACAGTGCATGCATCAGTGACACTGTCCACCTGTTGGAGCACATGCTGCGTGGAATAATGGACAGGGCACTTGAGGCAGAACAGAGGCAGGAAGAGGAGGACTTCCTTAGCTTTCAAGGCCCCCTTTATCCAGACAGTGTTCCTGCGTGCCCGCCGATCACACAGGAAGAGGACGAGGAGGAGGAGCAGGAGGAGGAGGATTGTGTCAGCATTAAGGTGGAGCTTGGCACTCAGCATCAGCAGCAGTCTTTAAAGGATCATTTACAGTCCCAAGAAACCCATGGACTTGTACATGGCTGGGAGGAGGTGGCTGTGGATCATGTCGTCCTTAGTGACCCAGAGGACTCCGGACCAAATGCCTCAGCAAACCTACGCTGCATGGCCTCCCTGATCCTGCAAAGCCTGCGGAAGGATCCTCGTATTCATGGTATCAAGGAGAGGGATCAATACTGGCTGGCAACCCTCCTTGATTCATGTTACAACGTGCCGTCGCAGAGGGAGAAGAGGATGAAACATCTTCGGGAGGCCTTACAGAAAGGTCTGTGAAATGCGTTCCCAGAGACTGGGAGGTTACAAACTCCTGTTCCTGGACAACGTGTTGCTGAGGCTTCAGTCAGTCAAAGAAGAAGTGGTGGAGAAGGTGGCCGTCTGACCGATGCGTTCAGACAATTTTATTGTCCGCAGCCCCAAGGTATGATCGGTTCCAGCAACAATCACCAGCGTCTGTTTTACATGCAGGAATACCTAGGGGCAAGATCTGACTTGGACACCTTTCCCACCGAAAATCCTCTGGGTTACTGGGCCTTGAGAATGGATCACTGGCCAGAGCTTGCACAGTATGCAATTGAGCTACTGGCCTGTCCTGCATCCAGCATTCTTTCAGAACGCACATTCAGTGCTGCTGGAGGCTTTGTAACCGATCACAGGGTGCGTCTGTCCACAGACTCAGGCGATCGACTGACCTTCATAAAAATGAATCAGTCTTGGATCACCACCAGCTACCAAGCACCTGATGCTGATGTAACCGAATAATTTTTTTTGAAATGTCAGATCCCTTTAAGACTGCCTATGCTGATGCTGAGTGACTATCCTGTTATGCTGAGTGATTATACTCTTCCTCCTTAATGATCATGCTGATAGCTTTTAAGAACATTTTTGGTTCTGGGCACCGCCACCAGTGGCTAAGGCCCAATTTTTCAGCCCCTGTTTAACAGGGGCGTGTAATTACAATTTTGATGCAATATTTTGCAGGAGGGTTCATTGCTGCGCTCAACTAGAGTATCTGTGAGGGGTTGCATTGTTGTGGCACCAGCACCAGTGCCTAAGGCCCAATTTTTCAGCCCCTGTTTAACAGGGGCGTGTAATTACAATTTTTGATGCAATACTTTGCAGCAAGGCTCGTTCCTGCGCTTCAACTAGAGTATCTGTGAGGGGTTGCAGTGTTGTGGCACCAGCACCAGTGCCTAAGGCCCAATTTTTCTGCCCCTGTTTAACAGGGACATGTAATTACAATTCTTGATCTAATATTTCACAGCAGGGCCCGTTCCAGCGCCCACCAAGAGTAACTGTGAGGACTTACAGTGTTGTGGCACCAGCACCACCACCACCAAAGGCCCAATTTTTTTGCCCCTGTTCAACAGGTGCATGTAATTACAATTCTTGATCTAATATTTCACAGCAGGGCCCTGTGAGGGCTTACAGTGTTGTGGCAACACCAACACCTAAGGCCCCAATTTCTGCAGAGTGTATAAGGCAGGCCCCTACTTTCAAACATCCAACTTACAAACGGAAGGAGGCAACAGGAAGTGAGCTGAAATCTACCCCTAGGAAGGGAAATCCTCTCCTGCAAGAGTTAATATGGGAAAAACGTTTCTCCTTTCCACTGATGCTTTATCACCAATCCTTGTTTCACTAAAAACATCACATTTTCTAAAAACATTTGTCATTGGGACAGAAAGTGAGGTGAAATCTTCTGAAGAGGAGCACAGACAACAAAACAAATTTCATAGTGGTGATAACCCTTCCCTATGTTTTCCAAAAAGCTTAAAAAAGATTTTTTGGCAGGAGCTAAACACGTTAAAAATGTACCAGTTCAAAATTACAAACAGATTCTACTTAACAACAAACCTACAGTCCCTGTCTTGTTTGCACCGCCTGTATACTGCTGTTCAGAGTATATAGGGCCTTGTGGCCCCACGCCTTTCCTTTTTTAATTTGGGTGTGGGGTTCCCCTTAATATCATACAAGACCTAAAGGGCCTGGTAATGGACTGGGGGTACCCATGCCGTTTGTGTCACTGATTTTCATCCATATTGCCGGGACCCGACATTACATTAAAGCTGCAAGCAGTTTTAATTGACTTTTATTCCTTTAACCACTTGCCGACCGCCTAATGCAGATATACTGCGGCAGAATGGCACGGGCAGACAAAATCACGTACCTGGTACGTGATCTGCCTGCCGCAGGCGGGGGGCGCATCGCGCCCCCCCCCCGGTGCCAGAGGCGGTAAGCTTCATTAGGAAAGCGATCCAGGCTGAGGGGGAGACCACTCATTCGTGGCTACCCCCTCGCGATCGCTCCCCACGAATGAAATTCTTCCTCTGCTGCTGTATAGTAAACAGCGGCAGAGGAAGTGATGTCATTGCTCCTCGGCTCGGTATTTTCCGTTCCGGCACCGAGGAGAGAAGACATCTGAGTGAGTGCACAACACACACACAGTGAAACACACTAGGCATACTTTACACCCCCCATCACCCCCCCCCCCCCCCCCCCGTCAAAGTGACACCGAGCAGTTTTTTTTTTTTTCTGATTACTGCATTGGTGTCAGTTTGTGACTGTTATAAGTGGTAGGGCAGTTAGTGTTAGCCCCCTTTAGGTCTAGGGTACCTCCCTAACCCCCCCTAATAAAGTTTTAACCCCGTGATCACCCCCCATCGCCAGTGTCACTAAGCGATCGTTTTTCTGATCGCTGTATTAGTGTCACTGGTGACACTAGTTAGGGAGATAAATATATAGGTTCGCTGTCAGCTTTTTATAGCGTCAGGGACCCCTATATACTACCTAATAAAGGTTTTAACCCCTTGATTGCCCCCTAGTTAACCCTTTCACCAGTGAGCACCATATAACTGTTACGGGTGACGCTGGTTGTTAGTTTATCTTTTATAGTGTCAGGGCACCCGCCGTTTATTACTGAATAAAGGTTTAGCCCCCTGATCGCCCGGCGGTGATATAACTTAGATTTTAGGGTCTGCGTCGCCCCAGGCAGCGTCAGGTTAGCGCCAGTAGCGCTAACACCCACGCATGCAGCATACACCTCCCTTAGTGGTATAGTATCTGAACGGATCAATGTCTGATCCGATCAGATCTATACTAGCGTCCCCAGCAGTTTAGGGTTCCCAAAAACGCAGTATTAGCGGGATCAGCCCAGATACCTGCTAGCACCTGCGTTTTGCCCCTCCGCCCGGCCCAGCCAAGCCCACCCAAGTGCAGTATCGATCGATCACTGTCACTTACAAAACACTAAACGCATAACTGCAGCATTCGCAGAGTCAGGCCTGATACCTGCGATCGCTAACAGTTTTTTGGTAGAGTTTTGGTGAACTGGCAAGCACCAGCCCCAAGCAGCGTCAGGTTAGTGCCAGTACCTCTAACACCTACGCACGCACCGTACACCTCCCTTAGTGGTATAGTATCTGAACGGATCAATATCTGATCCGATCAGATCTATACTAGCGTCCCCAGCAGTTTAGGGTTCCCAAAAACGCAGTGTTAGCGGGATCAGCCCAGATACCTGCTAGCACCTGTTTTGCCCCTTCGCCCAGCCCAGCCCAGCCCACCCAAGTGCAGTATCAATCGATCACTGTCACTTACAAAACACTAAACACATAACTGCAGCATTCGCAGAGTCAGGCCTGATCCCTGCGATCGCTAACAGTTTTTTTGGTAGCGTTTTGGTGAACTGGCAAGCACCAGCGGCCTAGTACACCCCGATTGTAGTCAAACCAGCACTGCAGTAACACTTGGTGACATGGTGAGTCCCATAAGTGCAGTTCAAACTGGTGAGGTAGCAAGCACAAGTAGTGTCCCGCTGCCACCAAGAAGAAGACAAACACAGGCCCGTCGTGCCCATAGTGCCCTTCCTGCTGCATTCGCCAATCCTAATTGGGAACCCACCACTTCTGCAGCACCCGTACTTCCCCCATTCACATCCCAACCAAATGCAGTCGGCTGCATGAGAGGCATTTTCTTTATGTCCTCCCAAGTACCCCTACCCAACGAACCCCGCCTCAAAAAAGATGTTGTGTCTGCAGCAAGCGTGGATATAGGTGTGACACCCGCTATTATTGTCCCTCCTGTCCTGACAATCCTAGTCTTTGCATTGGTGAATGTTTTGAACGCTACCATAAACTAGTTGAGTATTAGCGTAGGGTACAGCATTGCACAGACTAGGCACACTTTCACAGGGTCTCCCAAGATGCCATCGCATTTTGAGAGACCCGAACCTGGAACCAGTTACAGTTATAAAAGTTACAGTTACAAAAAAAAGTGTAAATAAAAAAAAAACACAAAAAAATATATGGACAAAACGGTGTTAATGTGGGCCCTAAATTACACCACTCAGCGCCAGGACAAGATGCAGCCACAACAGCAGAAACAATTGGAAAGGATAAATGAAATAAAAATATAAAACCATCCAATTTGCTAGTATGCAAAAGAGGTACGGAATCACAAAGCAAGAGAGCAGCTGTTTAAAATTGTACTTAAAACATAATATAAGTGGTATAGCATAATCATACAAAGACTATAGTATCACACTAAACAGCGCTAATGTTGAGCAGAGATAAATGTACATGCGGCCAAATTCACATGAAAAAAAAATCCTTTTTACAAAAAGTGGTGATAAATTCAGAGTGTAGTTCAGACAGTGTCCACCAGCTGTTTGTAAAGCAGATTCTCAGTGTGCACCTTCCACCAGTCAATCAGATCCCACCATGTGACGACACACTCCCCTCAGGGGGTCAAACTCACCAGAACTAGGTAGTAATAAGCCTTCAAGGAAAAAACAACCAAGCCACAAACTGCTGCTACCACCACTCCGGAGGATTCTCAGATGATCAGGGTTCGAAATTAAATCAACAAAAGAAAAGCGCACATAGCGTAATCCTGTTTATTGAGTAAAATCCATCACATCACACAAAAAACCCCCCTTCAATAAAGATTCGTACATTAGCATTGCAATCAACTCAGCACATCATAAGAGGCGTTTACTTCACCACAGTAGACAAGTCACCGGCTCAGCTGTCCCAGAGCCGCTATCCACTTCCTGGTTCGGTATCAGGCTGCGGTGGAGCGCAAACGTCACTTCCAGCGTCGTGTACGCTATGTTCGCTTTTCTTTTGTTGTTGATTTAATTTTGAGCCCTGATCATCTGAGAATCCTCCGGAGTGGTGGTAGCAGCAGTTTGTGGTTTGGTTGTTTTTTCCTTGAAGGCTTATTACTACCTAGTTCTGGTGAGTTTGACCCCCTGAGGGGAGTGTGTCGTCACATGGTGGGATCTGATTGATTGGTGGAAGGTGCACACTGAGAATCTGCTTTACAAACACCTGGTGGACACTGTCTGAACTACACTCTGAATTTATCACCACTTTTTGTAAAAAGGACTTTTTTTCATGTGAAGTTGGCCGCATGTACATTTATCTCTGCTCAACATTAGCGCTGTTTAGTGTGATACTATAGTCTTTGTATGATTATGCTATACCACTTATATTATACAAAAAAATATATAAAATAAAAAAAAAACAAGAATAGTTGTCGTTTTATTGTTCTCTCTCTCTCTATTCTCTCTCTATTGTTCTGCTCTTTTTTACTGTATTCTATTCTGCAATCTTTGCACAGCAACAGAGTTTGCTCCCACGATATATAAAGCCGTGACTCCAGCAGAGGTGATATATGCCGAAGCATGGGGGCAGCAGGGGCGGAGGAGCGATTCGCTCCTAACTTTTGGGGCAGATGCGCCCATGCTTTGGCATATAAATGGTGCATGTATGCCCATCATTAGAAGTGGGTGGATGAAGGGAGGTATTCTAATGGTGGGCATACCCACTAATCAATCTCTTTTTTTCGTTCAGCCTACAGGCTGCATGAAAAAAAAAAGATTACAATATATGCCCAACAAGGACCAGCAACGTACTGGTATGTTGCTGGACTTTGAGTGGTTATACCAGAATGATGCCTGCAGGTTTAGGTATCATCTTGGTATCATTCTTTTCAGCCAGCTGTCAGCTTTCATGTAAAAGCAATCCTAACGGTTAATTAGCCTCTAGACTGATTTTACAAGCAGTGGGAGGGAATTTCCCCCCCTCCCACCGTTTTCCATCTTTTTCTCTAGCTCTCCTGTCCCAACAGGGAATCTGAGAATGCAGCCGGTGATTCCGCCAGCTGACCATAGAGCTGATCAGAGACCAGAATGGCTCCAATCATGGTCTAAGAAACCGAAAGCTACGAGCATTTCATGACTTAGATTTCGCCGGATGTAAACAGCGCCATTGGGAAATTGGGAAAGCATTTTATCACACCGATCTTGGTGTGGTCAGATGCTTTGAGGGCAGAGGAGAGATCTAGGGTCTAATAGACCCCATTTTTTTCAAAAAAGAGTACCTGTCACTACCTATTGCTATCATAGGAGATATTTACATTCACTGACATAACAATAAAAATGATAAAAAAAAAATGAAAGGAACAGCTTAAAAATAAGATAAAAAAGCAAAAAATAATAAAGAAAAAAAAAAAAAAGCACCCCTGTCCCCCCGCTGCTCTCACGCAAAGGCGATCGCAAGCTTTGGTCTGGCGTCAAATGTAAACAGCAATTGCACCATGCATGTGAGGTACCACCGCGAAGGTCAGATCGAGGACAGTAATTTTAGCAGTACACCTCCTCTGTAAATCTAAAGTGGTAACCTGTAAAGGCTTTTAAAAACATATGTAGTTTGTCGCCACTGCACGTTTGTGCACAATTTTAAAGTATGTCATGTTTGGTATCCATGTACTCGGCCTAAGATCATCTTTTTTTATTCCATCAAACATTTGGGCAATATAGTGTGTTTTAGTGCATTAAAATGAAAAAAAGTGTGTTTTTTCCAAAAAAATGCGTTTGAAAAATAGCTGCACAAATACTGTGTGAAAAAAAAAAATTACACACCCACCATTTTAATCTGTAGGGTTTTTGCTTTAAAAAAATATATAATGTTTGGGGGTTCAAAGTAATTTTCTTGCAAAAAAAAATTATTTTATCATGTAAACAAATAGTGTCAGAAAGGGCTTTGTCTTCAAGTGGTTAGAAGAGTGGGTGATGTGTGACATAAGCTTCTAAATGTTGTGCATAAAATGCCAGGACAGTTCAAAACCCCCCCCAAATGACCCCATTTTGGAAAGTAGACACCCCAAGCTATTTGCTGAGAGGCATGTCGAGTCCATGGAATATTTTATATTGTGACACAAGTTGCGGGAAAAAGACAATTTTTTTTTTTTTTTTGCACAAAGTTGTCACTAAATGATATATTGATCAAACATGCCATAGGAATATGTGAAATTACACCCCAAAATACATTCTGTTGCTTCTCCTGAGTACGGGGATACCACATGCGTGGGACTTTTTGGGAGCCTAGCCGCATACGGGACCCCAAAATCCAAGCACCGCCTTCAGGGTTTCTAAGGGTGTAAATTTTTGATTTCACTCCTCACTGCCTATCACAGTTTCGGAGGCAATGGAATGCCCAGATGGCACAACCCCCCCCCCCCCCAAATGACCCCATTTTGGAAAGTAGACACCCCAAGCTATTTGCTGAGAGGTATGGTGAGTATTTTGCAGACCTCGCTTTTTGTCACAAAGTTTTGAAAATTGAAAAAAGAAAAAAAAAATGTTTCTTTTCTTTCTTCATTTTCAAAAGCAAATGAGAGCTGCAAAATACTCAACATGCCTCTGAGCAAATAGCTTGGGGTGTCTACTTTCCAAAATGGGGTCATTTGGGGAGGTTTTGTGCCATCTTGGCATTTTTTGGCTTTGGAAACTGTGATAGATAGTGAGGAGTGAAATCAAAAATTTACTCCCTTAGAAATCCTGAAGGCGGTGCTTGGTTTTCGGGGCCCCGTACGCAGCTAGGCTCCCAAAAAGTCCCACACATGTGGTATCCCCGTACTCAGGAGAAGTAGCAGAATGTATTTTGGAGTGTAATTCCACATATGCCCATGGCATGTTTGAGCAATATATCATTTAGTGACAACTTTGTGCAAAAAAAAAAAAAAAAAAAAAAAAAAAAAAGTTTGTCATTTACCCGCAACTTGTGGCAAAATATAAAATATTCCATGGACTCAACATGCCTCTCAGCAAATAGCTTGGGGTGTCTACTTTCCAAAATGGGGTCATTTGGGGGGGTTTGAACTGTCCTGGCATTTTATGGCCTTCAAAACTGTGATAGGTAGTGAGGAGTGAAATCAAAAATTTACGCCCTTAGAAATCCTGAAGGCGGTGCTTGGTTTTCGGGGCCCCGTAAGCGGCTAGGCTCCCAAAAAGTCCCACACATGTGGTATCCCCGTACTCAGGAGAAGCAGCAGAATGAATTTTGGGGTGCAATTCCACATATGCCCATGGCCTGTGTGAGCAATATATCATTTAGTGACAACTTTTTGTAATTTTTTTTTTGTCATTATTCAATCACTTAGGACAAAAAAAATAATATTCAATGGGCTCAACATGCCTCTCAGCAATTTCCTTGGGGTGTCTACTTTCTAAAATGGGGTCATTTGGGGGGGGGGGTTCTGTACTGCCCTGCCATTTTAGCACCTCAAGAAATGATATAGGCAGTCATAAACTAAAAGCTGTGTAAATTCCAGAAAATGTACCCTAGTTTGTAGATGCTATAACTTTTGCGCAAACCAATAAATATACGCTTATTGACATTTTTTTTACCAAAGACATGTGGCTGAATACATTTTGGACTAAATGTATGACTAAAATTGAGTTTATTATATTTTTTTTATAACAAAAAGTAGAAAATATCGTTTTTTTTCAAAATTTTCGGTCTTTTTCCATTTATAGCGCAAAAAATAAAAATGGCAGAGGTGATCAAATACCATCAAAAGAAATCTGTGGGAACAAAAGGACGCAAATTTTGTTTGGGTACAGCATTGCATGACCGCGCAATTAGCAGTTAAAGCAACACAGTGCCAAATTGTCAAAAGTGCTCTGGTCAGGAAGGGGGTAAATCTTTCCGGGGCTGAAGTGGTTAAAAATGTCATTTTGTGCAGGGACTGTTCTAAGCACGGCAATTAAGCGCCACTTTACAGGCTTACTATAGACACCCCCCAGGTACGATATTTAAAGGAATATTTCACTTTTTTTTTTTTACTTTAAGCATCATTAAAATCACTGCTCCCGAAAAAACGTCTGTTTTTAAAACTTTTTTTTGCATTGATACATGTCCCCTGGGGCAGGACCCGGGTCCCCAAACCCTTTTTAGGACAATACCATGTAAATTAGCCTTTAAAATTAGCACTTTTGATTTTGAACGTTCGAGTCCCATAGACGTCAATGGGGTTCTAACGTTCGTGCAAATTTTTGGTCCGTTCGCAGGTTCTGGTGCGAACCAAACCGGGAGGTGTTCGGCTCATCCCTAACCACCAGTTAGCACTTCCCAACATCAGATGATTAAACAGTGCCTGATAATGAAGCCCACATAGAACTGGGGTGGTGCGCAGCAATCATCTCCTCCCATTTTAGACAACACATTTTACCCCAAGACATAAAAACATGCTTCATGGCTAGTAGGAATGAGCTTCGAATTCGAGTCGAACCCATTGCATGTTCGACTCGAACATCGCATGTTTGACCGTTCGTCGAATTGCGAACGTTATGGGCCGTTCGCGCCGAATTCGAGTGGCGTGTCACGGCCCATAATTCACTGCGGCATTGCAATGCATTGCTGGCTGATGATTGGCCAAGCATGCACTATGACCCGCATGCTTGGCAATCACAGTGCCGTCTGCACAGAGAGCCGTAATTGGCCAAAGCCAATGGTTTTGGCCAATTATGGCTCAGAGGGTTTAGTACACGCCCCACACTCTATAAGGCCACCTGCTTGGCGGCCTTGTGTAGTGTATTGCGGCGGCGGAGAGAGATAGACAGAGAGACAGTGTTATTTGATTTAAGTTAGAGTAGGCAGGCGAGTCAGTTAGCTGCACTTACAGTGTATTGTGTATATATATATATGCATCCTAGGTGTTGTGTGTGTGTGTGTGTGTGTGTGTGTGTATATATATATATATATATATATATATATATATATATATATATATATATATATATACACACACACACATACACTGTATTCAGTTCATCTAGATCCGTTCCTGTTATTCTGTTCCTACTGACAGGCAGGCAGGTATTTTTACAGTATTTACAGCTACCTGAAGAAAATTGCTGGTGTTCTTCTGATCCTATTAGTACCACAGGCAGGCAGCTACAGTATTTACAGTTAGTGTAGTGCGTCCTCTGCACAGTGTGCACCTAAAGCTACCTGAAGACAATTGGTGGTGTTCTTCTGATCTTATTAATACCACAGGCAGGCAGCTGCAGTATTTACAGTTAGTGTAGTGCGTCCTCTGCACAGTGTGCACCTAAAGCTACCTGAAGACAATTGCTGTTGTTCTGATCCTATTAATACCACAGGCTGACAGTTAGTGTAGTTCGTCCTCTGCACAGTGTGCACCTAAAGCTACCTGAAGAAAATTGGTGGTGTTCTTCTGATCTTATTAATACCACAGGCAGGCAGCTGCAGTATTTACAGTTAGTGTAGTTCGTCCTCTGCACAGTGTGCACCTAAAGCTACCTGAGGAAAATTGGTGGTGTTCTTCTGATCCTATTAGTACCGCAGGCAGCTGCAGTATTTACAGTTAGTTTAGTGCGTCCACTGCACAGTGTGCACCTAAAGCTACCTGAAGACAATTGCTGTTGTTCTGATCCTATTAATACCACAGGCAGGCAGCTACAGTATTTACAGTTAGTGTACTGTGTCCTCTGCACAGTGTGCACCTAAAGATACCTGAAGAAAATTGGTGGTGTTCTTCTGATCTTATTAATACCACAGGCAGGAGCTGCAGTATTTACAGTTAGTGTAGTGCGTCCTCTGCTCAGTGTGCACCTAAAGCTACCTGAAGAAAATTGGTGGTGTTCTGGTCCTATTAGTACTGCAGGCAGCTGCAGTATTTACAGTTAGTGTACTGTGTCCTCTGCACAATGTGCACCTAACGCTACCTGAAGAAAATTGCTGGTGTTCTCATACTAATAATACTACAGGCAGGCAGTTGATTCTGCTAGCTGCAGTATTATGCATCCCAGCTTTGTGCAGCTACAGTCAGGTCCATGAATATTGGGACATTGACAAAATTCTAATCTTTTTGGCTCTATACACCACCACAATGGATTTGAAATGAAACAAACAAGATGTGCTTTAACTGCAGACTTTCAGCTTTAATTTGAGGGTATTTACATCCAAATCAGGTGAACGGTGTAGGAATTACAACAGTTTGTATATTTGCCTCCAACTTTTTAGGGACCAAAAGTAATGGGACAATTGGCTGATCAGCTGTTCCATGGCCAGGTGTGTGTTATTCCCTCATTATCCCATTTACAAGGAGCAGATAAAAGGTCCAGAGTGAATTTCAAGTGTGCTAGTTGCATTTGGAATCTGTTGCTGTCAACTCTCAATATGAGATCCAAAGAGCTGTCACTATCAGTGGAGGAAGCCATTATTAGGCTGAAAAAACAAAACAAACCCATCAGAGAGATAGCAAAAACATTAGGTGTGGCCAGATCAACTGTTTGGAACATCCTTAAAAAGAAAGAACGCACTGGTGGGCTCAGCAACACCAAAAGTGTCTTGCCGAGAATGTTCCCTCGGCGGATAAGTTCCCCCCCTGTATTGCGCAGGCGCAGCGCCTGCGCAGTACATACTACTCTCAGCCGCCGGAGATAGCCGAAGCTCAAATGCTTCAATCAGCTGTACACGGCGCCTGCGCTCTGGGTCCAGGTTCCTTCCCCACCATCCAAGTGGACCAGGAGGGGGAATCTAAAAGTGCCGAGCGCATCGAGGCCGTGCCCGAAGCGTGGCGAGCGAAGCGAGCCCGCGAGGGGCCCTCTTCCAGGCACCGTGTACAGCTGATTTTCAGCTGTTGTGCTTCGGCTATTTCCGCCGATACCTACTGCGCAGGCGCAGTAGAGGGGGGAACTTATACGCCGAGCGGAACTTTCTCGGCAGAACACCGTTAGACCACGAAAAACAACTGTGGTGGATGACCGAAGAATTCTTTGCCTGGTGAAGAAAACACCCTTCACAACAGTTGGCCAGATCAAGAACACTCTCCAGGAGGTAAGTGTATGTGTGTCAAAGTAAACAATCAAGAGAAGACTTCACCAGCGTGAGTACAGAGGGTTCATCACAAGATGCAAACCATTGGTAAGAAATGGTAAGGCTAAAAAAGCCTTCACAGTTCTGGAACAACATCCTATGGACAGATGAGACCAAGATCAACTTGTACCAGAGTGATGGGAAGAGAAGGGAAGAGTATGGAGAAGGAAAGGAACTGCTCATGATCCAAAGCATACCACCTCATCAGTGAAGCATGGTGATGGTAGTGTCATGGTGTGGGTATGTATGGCTGCCAGTGGAACTGATTCTCTTATATTGATGATGTGACTGCTGACAAAAGCAGCAGGATGAATTCTGAAGTGTTTTGGGCAATATTATCTGCTCATATTCAGCAAAATGCATCAGAACTTATTGGACGGCGCTTCACAGTGCAGATGGACAATGACCCAAAGCATACTGTGAAAGCAACCAAAGAGTTTTTTAAGGGAAAGAAGTGGAATGTTATGCAATGGCCAAGTCAATGACCTGACCTGAATCCGATTGTGCATGCATTTCCCTTGCTGAAGACAAAACTGAAGGGAAAATGCCCCAAGAACAAGCAGGAACTGAAGAAAGTTGCAGTAGAGGCCTGGCAGAGCATCACCAAGGATGAAACCCAGCATCTGGTGATGTTTATGCATTCCAGACTTCAGGCTGTAATTGACTGCAAAGGATTTGCAACCATGTGTTAAAAAGTGAAAGTTTGATGGATGATTGTTAATCTGTCCCAATACTTTTGGTCCCTTAAAAAATGGGAGGCACATATACAAACTGTTGTAATTCCTACACCATTCACCTGATTCAGATGTAAATACCCTCAAATTAAAGCTAAAAGTCTGCAGTTAAAGCATATCTTGTCCGTTTCATTTCAAATCCATTGTGGTGGTGTATAGAGCCAAAAAGATTAGAATTGTGTCGATGTGCCAATATTTATGGACCTGACTGTACATCTCACTGCAGGCCATTAGTATGTCTGCACCACATGCTTGACCAGGCATATGTCGACCTGCCATGCAGTTCATTGGCAAGTGTACCTAAAAAAACCCACACCAAAGAACAAAGCAGACCTCTCCTTGCTCCTCATCAGCTGGGATTTCCAACCCCACTATACCTTCAGTCCTCTCTAAAAACTGCACTGAGAGGAATGAAGGTGTAGAATTAGGTGTGTCACAGCCAAGTACTTGCGGGCAATCTGCTATCGGTACACCAACGTCAGATTGTACCAGGCAAATTTCCCTGCCCCAGCTGCTGCACCGCCGAAAGAAGTTCGCTCCCAGCCATCCACATGCCCAGCGGCTGAATGCTAGCTTGGCTAAATTGCTAGCACTTCAACTGCTGCCTTTTCAGTTGGTAGACTCTGCACCCTTCCGTGAGTTTGTGCAACGTGCGGTTCCTCTGTGACAGGTTCCCAAACGCCGCTTTTTCTCACAGAAGACGATTTTGGCTCTCTACCGGCATGTGGAAGGCAATGTCTTGGCCTCGCTGGACAGAGCGGTCAGCGGTAAGGTGCATATTACCGCTGACTTATGGTCCAGCAGGCATGGACAGGGATGTTACCTATCTTTCACAGCACACTGAGTGACTCTTCTGGCAGCTGGGAAGGATGCAGGACAGGGTGCAGTAGTGTTGGAAGTTGTTCTGCCACCACGCCTCCAAAATTCTACTAGTGGTGATCCTACCACACCTCTCTCCTTCACACCCTCCTCTTCTTCTTCCTCCATGGCCTCTTCCTGTGCTGATTTGTCCTCGGAACCAGCGGTGCTCCGTAGGCATTCAAGGGGCTACACAAGCCAAAAAAAGATGCCATGCAGTGCTTGAGCTGGTGTGCTTGGAGGACAGGAGACACACTGGGGCAGAGATTCTGTCAGCTCTGCAGGGGCAGGTTCAGAGGTGGTTGATGCCATGCCAGCTTAAGCCAGGTATGGTGGTTTGCGACAATGGCACCAACCTCCTCTCTGCCCTCCGACAGGGACAACTGACCCATGTGCCCTGTTTGGTTCACATCCTTAACATGGTGGTGCAGCGGTTCTTGGGCAGGTACCCGGGCTTACAGGATGTCCTGAGGCAGGTCATTAAAGTCTGTGTGCATTTCCGCAGGTCATATAATGCCAGTGCTCGGCTGGCTGACCTCCAAAAGGAATTTAACCTGCCCAAGAACCGCCTAATCTGTGACATGCCCACCAGGTGGAACTCAACGTTGGCCATGCTGCAGTGGCTGCACACGCAGCAGAAGGCCATCAATGAGTACCTATGTGACTATGGCACCAGGACAGGGTCAGGTCACCTTGGTTTTTTTCCCCATGCCAGTGGGCTATGATCAGGGAAGCGTGCACTTTCCTGTCACCATTTGAGGAGGCCAAGAGGATAGGGTGACAGTGCATGCATCAGGGACACTGTCCCTCTTGTCCACCTGTTGGAGCACACGCTGCGTGGAATAATGGACAGGGCACTTGAGGGGAGGACTTCCTTAGATCTCAAGGCTCCCTTTATCCAGACAGTGTTCCTGGGTGCCTGCCGATCACACAGGAGGAGGAGGAGGATTGTGTCAGCATGGAGGTGGAGCCTGGCACTCAGCATCAGCAGCAGTCTTCAAGGGATCATTTACAGTCCGAAGAAACCCATGGACTTGTACGTGGCTGGGAGGAGGTGGCTGCGGATCTTGTCGTCCTTAGTGACCCAGAAGACTCTGAACCAAATGCCTCAGCAAACCTATGCTGCATGGCCTCCCTTAACCTGCAAAGCCTGCAGAAGGATCCTCGTATTCGTGGTATCAAGGGGAGGGATGATTACTGGCTGGCAACCCTCCTTGATCCACCTTACAAGGGTAAAGTTGCGGACCTTATCTTGCCGTCGCAGAGGGAGCAGAGGATGGGAGGCCTTGCAGAAAGAATTGTGCAATGTGTTTCCAGAGCCTGGGAGGTTACAATTTCCTGGTCCTCCTGGACAATGTGTTGTTGAGGCTTCGGTCAGTCACAGAAGGAGCAGTGGAGAAGGTGGCCGTCTGACCAATGTATTCAGACAATTTTTTAGTCCGCAGAGCCAAGGTCTGATCAGTTCCAGCAACCATCGCCAGCATCTGATTCACATGGTGCAAGATTACCTAGGGGCAAGATCAGTCTTGGACACTTTTCCAACCGAAAATCCTCTGGGTTACTGGGTCTTGAGGATGGATCACTGGCCAGAGCTTGCACAATATGCAATTGAGCTACTGGCCTGTCCTGCATCCAGCGTTCTTTCGGAACGCACATTCAGTGCTGCTGGAGGCTTTGTAACCGATCACAGGGTGCGCCTGTCCACCGAATCAGTCAATCGGCTGACCTTCATAAAAATGATTCAGTCTTGTATCACCAGCTACCAAGCACCTGATGCTGATGTAACCGATTTGATTTTTTTTTTAATGTGAGATCCCTTAAAGACTGCCTATGCTGATGCTGAGTGACTATCCTGTTATACTGAGTGACAATCCTCTTCCTCCTCAATTTTCATGCTGATAGCTTGGCCCAATTTTTCTGCCCCTGTTCAACAGGGACATGTAATTACAATTCTTGATCTAATATTTCACAGCACGGCCCGTTTCTGCGCCCACCAAGAGTAACTGTGAGGGCTTACAGTGTTGTGGCAACACCAACACCTAAGGCCCCAGTATATAGGGCAGGCCCCTACTTTCAATCATCCAACTTACAAACGACTCCTACTTGCAAACGGAAGGAGACAACAGGAAGTGAGATGAAATCTACCCCTAGGAAGGGAAATTCTCTCCTGTAAGAGTTAATATGGAAAAAACGTGTCTCCTCTTCACTGATGCTTTATCACCAATCCTTGTTTCACTAAAAACCCCACATTTTCAAAAAACATTTGTCATTGGGACAAAAAGTGAGGTAAAATCTTCTGAAGAGGTGCACAGACAGCAAAACAAATGTTACAGGGGTGATAACCCTTCCCTATGTTTTCCAAAAAGCTTAAAAATAGATTTTTTTGGCTGGAGCTACACTTTAAAAATGTACCAGTTCAAAATTACAAACAGATTCTACTTAACAACAAACCTACAGTCCCTGTCTTGTTTGCACCGCCTGTATACTGCTGTTCAGAGTATATAGGGCCTGGGGGCCCCACGCCTTTCCTTTTTTTAATTTGGGTGCAGGGTTCCCCTTAATATCCATACAAGACCCAAAGGGCCTGGTAATGGACTGGGGGGGTACCCATGCCGTTTGTCTCACTGGTTTTCATCCATTTTGCCGGGACCCGACATTACATTAAAGCCGCAAGCAGTTTTAATTGACTTTTATTCCTTTAAAAATGTCATTTTGTGCAGGGACTGTTCTAAGCACAGGAAACACGCGCCACTTTACAGGCATATTATAGACACCCCCCCAGTACGATATTTAAAGGAATATTTCACTTTTTTTTTCACTTTAAGCATCATTAAAATCACTGCTCCCGAAAAAACTTCAGTTTTTAAAACTTTTTGCATTGATACATGTCCCCTGGGGTGGGACCCGGGTCCCCAAACCCTTTTTAGGACAATAACTTGCATATTAGCCTTTAAAATTAGCACTTTTGATTTTGAATGTTCGAGTCCTATAGACTTTAATGGGGTTCTAAAGTCTGCGCGAACTTTCGGTCCATTCGCAGGTTCTGGTGCGAACTGAACCGGCTCATCTCTAATGGGTAGTATTCCAAAGGGAAAAGAGGCTTGTATCAGAGAGCCAGGGATTTTTGGGAAATGTTTGGGTTTAGTGTTGTGCAGTAAACTGACCCTGCCCAGTGTAGAAGATTGCTTACTGTGTACTTGTCATCAATCTGTGAATTTCTGAAGATCTTGACTGATGGTAAACGACTGGAAAGAGAAGTGCCACAGACATTCCTGCTGGATGCTCCTCACAGGGTTCAATAAACTATTGCATATGAACTGCAGACAACCATCTAAATACACAGATTAAATACATACAGTATGTGTAAGCCGTGCTAACTGCAAGAAGATTTCAACTTATATCCTTTAGTCCTAGGATTTACACGCCACACACAGTGGCAACTGGTGCTCCATCGGTTGGGGGGCAGACAGACCCTGACCATGGACCCCCCCATTGCTCCAGTCCGCACCATACTCACACCCCCCTCCGGTCGCCAGCTCACTCTCCCTGTGCTGCCCCTGGACTGACATGTGGAGATGGCAGCGGCGGTGGCGGCTTCCCCCCTCAGTCTCCTCTGTGTCCTGGCTCCGTCTGTAGGAAGCCGTACATATCCTCCCTCCTCCCTCCTCCTTATAGGCCAATAGGATGATTTCTCCTTTTGGCCAATAGGACCCGCTTCCTGATTGGCCGGGAGGAAAATTAGTGTGACAATAGGGAATATTAATTTGCTATTGTCACACAACTGGGTGGGCTCAGGGCGAGCCCACCCTTTTTTGAAGCCTCATTGGAATCCATGTGTCCGGCGCCCTGCATGTAGATTAGGGGGCCGGACACAGGGATAGGGGGGCGGCGCCCCTGCGCCCATAATGGATGGGCCTCCACTAATCACACAGCACAGCCAGGTGGATGACACCAATTTCCCTGTTACAACTGTAGCACACCCAACATAGGACCTGCAGATGAACAGGGATCCCCACTCCTGCACAGCCAGGCACACCGAATCTTCACAGGCACGGAGAGTCAGAGGACAGTCTGTAGCTTTATTTTTGTGGTTTGTTAGGGGTTAACAATGTGGATGGGCATAGGGAGTTTATGGGATGCCCGCTTGACTGTAACAAAAACTTCAGGGGCAAACTTCCTATGTACTTCTTCAACTTCTTCCTCCTGCACACACTTGCTCTGCTTTGCACAGCTTCTGCTGGTTCACTCTTGAGGGAACATGACAGAGTTCTTTTCATTTCATTAGCAGCCCATTACAGGCAGGAACTCACAGCCCCTAAAAGCAGCACATATATGGAGCCAGTGGCGGCCGGTGCTCAATATTGGGGGGGCAAACAAATCTGCCCCCCTAACTCACACTATTGCAACCCCCCCCCCTCCGTACGCACACGCTGAGGGAGACTGACAGGGAGGTGGCAATCAGTGGCCTTACCTTATGTTGCTCCTCACTCCAGCTTGTCGTGGGAAGTGCCAGGCTGTTACCCTAAGCTGCTCCTCGCTCCAGCTTGCTGCAGCTTATAGTGGGAAGTGCCGGGGCATTGCTTCTCCTCCTTGCCAAACAGGTAGTGGGTCCTGAGACCCGATTGGTCAGGAGTCCTAAGACTCCTAACCAATCGGGTCTCAGGACCCGTTTACTGATTGGTTGGGAGGAGAGGCAGGAAGACATTAGCGAATATTAATTTGCTAATATCACACAACTGGGTGGGCTCAGGTCACAGTGTTCTGCGCCCCAAGCCCACCCGTTTTTGAAGCCAATTAGAGCCTCAGGCTCCAATCATGTGCTTAAAAAAAAAAAAAACTTTATTGGAATCAATGCATCTGGTGCCTGGCATGTAAATTAGGGGCCGGGCGCATGCGCCCCTAATGGAGCGGCTGCCACTGTATGAAGTGAAACAGTGTGTGCCCGTTCCTTCTGCTTCCTCTGTGGCTGCTAATCCCAGCACTAGGGATGAGCCGAACACCCCCCGGTTCGGTTCGCACCAGAACCTGCGAACGGACCGAAAGTTCGCACGAACGTTAGAACCCCATTGACGTCTATGGGACTCGAACGTTTGAAATCAAAAGTGCTCATTTTAAAGGCTAATTTGCATGGTATTGTCCTAAAAAGGGTTTGGGGACCCGGGTCCTACCCCAGGGGACATGTATCAATGCAAAAAAAACTTTTAAAAACGGCCGTTTTTTCGGGAGCAGTGATTTTAATGATGCTTAAAGTAAAAAAAAAAAAAGTGAAATATTCCTTTAAATATCGTACCTGAGGGGTGTCTATAGTATGCCTGTAAAGTGACGCGTGTTTCCCGTGTTTAGAACAGTCCCTGCACCAAATGTCATTTTTAAAGGAAAAAATCTCATTTAAAACTGCTTGCGGGTTTAATGTAATGTCGGGTCCTGGCAATATGGATGAAAATCAGTGAGACAAACGGCATGGGTACCCCCCAGTCCATTACCAGGCCCTTTGGGTCTTGTATGGATATTAAGGGGAACCCCGCACCCAAATTAAAATAAGGAAAGGTGTGGGGCCACCAGGCCCTATATACTCTGAACAGCAGTATACAGGCTGTAGGTTTGTTGTTAAGTAGAATCTCTTTGTAATTTTGAACGGGTACATTTTTAACGTGTTTAGCTCCAGCCAAAAAATCTTTTTTAAGCTTTTTGGAAAACATAGGGAAGGGTTATCACCCCTCTGATATTTGTTTTGCTGTCTTTCCTCCTCTTCAGAAGATTTCACCTCACTTTTTGTCCCAATGGATTGGAAAGCATCAGTGGAAAGGAGAAATGTTTTTCCCATATTAACTCTTACAGGAGAGAATTTCCCTTCCTAGGGGTAGATTTCACTTCCTGTTGTCTCCTTCCGTTTGCAAGTAGGAGTCGTTTGTAAGTTAGTTGTTTGAAAGTAGGGTCCTGCCCTATATACTCAGCAGAAATTTGGGCCTTAGGTGTTGCTGTGGCCACAACACTGTAAGCCCTCACAGGGCTCTGCTGTGAAATATTAGATCAAGAATTGTAATTACATGCCCCTGTTGAACAGGAGCTGAAAAATTAGGCCTTAGGCACTGGTGCTGGTGCCACAACACTGCAACCCCTCACAGACACTCTAGTTGGAATGCAGGAACGAGCCCTGCTGCAAAGTATTGCATCAAAAATTGTAATTACACGCCCCTGTTAAACAAGGGCTAAAAAATTGGGCCTTAGGCACTGGTGCTGGTGCCACAACACTGCAACCCCTCACAGACACTCTAGTTGGAATGCAGGAACGAGCCCTGCTGCAAAGTATTACATCAAAAATCGTAATTACACGCCCCTGTTAAACAGGGGCTGAAAAATTGTGCCTTAGGCACTGGTGGTGGCACCCAGAACCAAAAATGTTCTTACAAGCTATCAGCATGATGATTGAGGAGGAAGAGGATAATTACTCAGGGATAGTCACTCAGCATCAGCATAGGCAGTCTTTGAAGGGATCTGAGATTTCCAAAAAAATTATTCGGTTACATCAGCATCAGGTGCTTGGTAGCTGGTGGTGATCCAAGACTCATTCATTTTTATGAAGGTCAGTCGATCGACCGAGTCAGTGGACAGACGCACCCTGTGATCGGTTACCACGCCTCCAGCAGCACTGAATGTGCGTTCCGAAAGAACGCTGGATGCAGGACAGGCCAGTAGCTCAATTGCATACTGTGCAAGCTCTGGCCAGTGATCCATCCTCAAGACCCAATAACCCAGAGGTTTTTCGGTGGGAAAGGTGTCCAAGTCTGATCTTGCCCCTAGGTATTCCTGCACCATGTAAAACAGACGCTGGCGATGGTTGCTGGAACCGATCATACCTTGGGGCTGCGGACCAAAAAATTGTCTGAACGCATCGGTCAGACGGCCACCTTCTCCACCGCTCCTTCTTTGACTGACCGAAGCCTCAGCAACACGTTGTCCAGAAACAGGAGTTTGTAACCTCCCAGTCTCTGGGAACGCGTTGCACAGACCTTTCTGCAAGGCCTCCTGAAGATGTTTCATCCTCTTCTCCCTCTGCGATGGCAAGATAAGGTCCGCAACCTTACCCTTGTAACGTGGATCAAGGAGGGTTGCCAGCCAGTATTGGTCCTTCTCCTTGATACCACGAATACGAGGATCCTTACGCAGGCTTTGCAGGATCAGGGAGGCCATGCAGCGTAGGTTTGCTGAGGCATTCGGTCCGGAGTCCTCTGGGTCACTAAGGACGACATGGTCCGCAGCCACCTCCTCCCAGTCACGTACAAGTCCATGTGTTTCTTGGGACTGATCCCTTAAAGACTGCTGCTGATGCTGAGTGCCAGGCTCCACCTCCATACTGACACAATCTTCCTCCTCCTCCTCCTCCTCTTCCTCCTCGTCCTCTTCCTGTGTGATCGGCGGGCACGCAGGAACACTGTCTGGATAAAGGGGGCCTTGAGAGCTAAGGAAGTCCTCCTCTTCCTGCCTCTGTTCTGCCTCAAGTGCCCTGTCCATTATTCCACGCAGCGTGTGCTCCAACAGGTGGACAAGGGGGACAGTGTCACTGATGCATGCACTGTCACTGCTCACCATCCTCGTGGCCTCCTCGAATGGTGACAGGACAGTGCATGCATCCCTGATCATGGCCCACTGGCGTGGGGAAAAAAAAACAAGCTCCCCTGACCCTGTCCTGGTGCCATAGTCGCACAGGTACTCATTGATGGCCCTCTGCTGCGTGTGCAGCCGCTGCAGCATGGCCAACGTTGAGTTCCACCTGGTGGGCATGTTACAGATTAGGCGGTTCTTGGGCAGGTTAAACTCCTTTTGGAGGTCCGTCAGCCGAGCACTGGCATTATATGACCGGCGGAAATGCACACAGACTTTCCTGGCCTGCCTCAGGACATCCTGTAAGCCCGGGTACCTGCCCAAGAACCGCTGCACCACCAAGTTAAGGACGTGAGCCAAACAGGGCACATGGGTCATTTGTCCCTGTCGGAGGGCAGAGAGGAGGTTGGTGCCATTGTCGCAAACCACCATTCCTGCCTTAAGTTGGCGTGGCGTCAACCACCTCTGAACCTGCCCCTGCAGAGCTGACAGAACCTCTGCCCCAGTGTGGCTCCTGTCCCCCAAGCACACCAGCTCAAGCACCGCATGGCATCTTTTGGCCTGCGTACTTGCGTAGCCCCTTGAACGACTACGGAGCACCGCTGGTTCCGAGGAAGAGGCCATGGAGGAAGAAGAAGAGGAGGGGGTGGAGGAGAGAGGTGTGTCACAATCATTAGCATTTTGGAGGCGTGGTGGCGGAACAACCTCCAACACTACTGCACCTTGTCCTGCATCCTTCCCAGCTGCCAGCAGAGTCACCCAATGCGCCGTGAAACTTAGGTAACGTCCCTGTCCATGCCTGCTGGACCATGAGTCAGCGGTAATATGCACCTTACCGCTGACCGCCCTGTCCAGCGAGGCATGGACATTGCCTTCCACATGCTGGTAGAGAGCCGGAATTGCCTTCCGTGAAAAAAAGTGGCTTTTGGGTACCTGCCACTGAGGAACCGCACATTCCACAAACTCACGGAAGGGGGCAGAGTCTACCAACTGAAAAGGCAGCAGTTGAAGTGCTAGCAATTTTGCCAAGCTAGCATTCAACCGTTGGGCATGTGGATGGCTGGGAGCAAACTTCTTTCGGCGGTGCAGCAGCTGGGGCAGGGAAATTTGCCTGGTACAATCTGACGTCGGTGTACCAAAATCAGATTGCCCACAAGTACGTGGCTGTGACACACCTAATTCTACACCTTCATTCCTCTCAGTGCAGGTCTCAGAGAGGACTGAAGGTCTAGTGGGGTTGGAAATCTCAGCTGATGAGGAGCAAGCAGAGGTCCTCTTTGTTCTTTGGTGTGGGTCTTTTAGATACGCTTGCCAACGAACTGCATGGCAGGTCAACATATGTCTGGTCAAGCATGTGGTACCCAAGCGGGAGATGTTTTGGCCACGCGAGATACGCTTGAGACATATGTTGCAAATAGCAGCGGTGCGATCTGATGCACTCGTCTCAAAAAAGGCCCACACCAAAGAACTTTTTGAATAACGCGCAGAGACTGCAGCGCCCTGCACATGTGGAGCTTTGGGGTGTGATGCAGTCAATGTGCTGCCCTTAGGCTGGCCCCTGGAGGGCATCCTGCCTCGTTGGTGATGTGCCGCCTCCTCCTCCTCCTCCTCCTCCTCCTCTCTCCTATCAGGCACCCACGTTGAGTCAGTGACCTCATCATCCCCTCCCTCCTCATCACTGGAGCAAACCTGGCAGTATGCTGCAGCAGGGGGAGCATGACTGCCAGATTGCTGTCCTTCTTGGGCACCCCCTCTGTCCGTGCTCGTGTTACTGCCCTCATCGAGCTCAGTATCATCATCAGAGCCTTCCAAACGCTGGGCATCCTCCTGGAGCATGTACCCAACACTGTGGTCAAACAGTTCGAGGGACTCCTCAGGAGGACATGGTGGGGCTAGGGAAGGAGTCACTGATGACATTGAGCCAAGGGAAGAGGCCGCTGCTTTGCCAGACAAAGTACCCTGGGCATGGGTGAGAGAGGATGAGGAGGATGAGGACGGCTTGGTCATCCACTCGACCAAGTCTTCCGCATGTTGCGGCTCAACATGGCCAGCTGCCGAAAAAAAGGCCAAGCGTGTCCCATGGCCACGTGCTGATGAGGATGCACCGTCTCCACGACCAGCACTAGACACAGAGCCTGCTTGCCCTCTCTTATTGGCTTGTGACTGTCTGCCTCTCCTTCTTGGCCTTCCAGACATACTAATGGCCTGTAGCTGCACTAAGCTGGGACGCACCCCACTAGCTTGTAGGTTTAGCTGAACACTGTGAGGTGGACGCACCCCACTAACTTGTAGGTTTAGCTGAACACTGTGAGCAGGGCGCACCCCACTAACTTGTAGGTTTAGCAGAACACTGTGAGCAGGACGCACTGCACTAACTGTAAATAGTCTAGCTGCCTGACTGTGGTACTAATAGGATCAAAAGAACACCAGCAATTTTCTTTAAAATACTGTAACAAGACAAGCCTGCCTGTCAGTAAGAAGATAACAGGAACGGATCTAGCTGAACACTGTGAGCAGGACGCACCCCACTAGCTTGTAGGTTTAGCTGAACACTGTGAGGAGGACGCACCCCACTAACTTGTAGGTTTAGCTGAACACTGTGAGCAGGACGCACCCCACTAACTTGTAGGTAGGGATGAGCCGAACACCCCCCGGTTCGGTTCGCACCAGAACCCGCGAACGGACCGAAAGTTCGCACGAACGTTAGAACCCCATTGACGTCTATGGGACTCGAACGTTCGAAATCAAAAGTGCTCATTTTAAAGGCTAATTTGCATGGTATTGTCCTAAAAAGGGTTTGGGGACCCGGGTCCTACCCCAGGGGACATGTATCAATGCAAAAAAAACTTTTAAAAACGGCCGTTTTTTCGGGAGCAGTGATTTTAATGATGCTTAAAGTAAAAAAAAAAAAGTGAAATATTCCTTTAAATATCATACCTGGGGGGTGTCTATAGTATGCCTGTAAAGTGACGCGTGTTTCCCATGTTTAGAACAGTCCCTGCACCAAATGTCATTTTTAAAGGAAAAAATCTCATTTAAAACTGCTTGCGGGTTTAATGTCATGTCGGGTCATGGCAATATGGATGAAAATCAGTGAGACAAACGGCATGGGTACCCCCCAGTCCATTACCAGGCCCTTTGGGTCTTGTATGGATATTAAGGGGAACCCCGCACCCAAATTAAAATAAGGAAAGGTGTGGGGCCACCAGGCCCTATATACTCTGAACAGCAGTATACAGGCGGTGCAAACAAGACAGGGACTGTAGGTTTGTTGTTAAGTAGAATCTGTTTGTAATTTTGAACATTTTTAACGTGTTTAGCTCCAGCCAAAAAATCTTTTCTAAGCTTTTTGGAAAACATAGGGAAGGGTTATCACCCCTGTGACATTTGTTTTGCTGTCTTTCCTCCTCTTCAGAAGATTTCACCTCACTTTTTTGTCCCAATGAAAAATGTTTTTTGAAAATTTGGGTTTTTTTGTGGAACAAGGATTGGAAAGCATCAGTGGAAAGGAGAAATTGTTTTCCCATATTAACTCTTACAGGAGAGAATTTCCCTTCCTAGGGGTAGATTTCATCTCACTTCCTGTTGTCTCCTTCCGTTTGCAAGTAGGAGTCGTTTGTAAGTTAGATGTTTGAAAGTAGGGTCCTGCCCTATATACTCAGCAGAAATTTGGGCCTTAGGTGTTGCTGTGGCCACAACACTGTAAGCCCTCACAGGGCCCTGCTGTGAAATATTAGATCAAGAATTGTAATTACATGCCCCTGTTGAACAGGAGCTGAAAAATTAGGCCTTAGGCACTGGTGCTGGTGCCACAACACTGCAACCCCTCACAGACACTCTAGTTGGAACGCAGGAACGAGCCCTGCTGCAAAGTATTGCTTCAAAAATTGTAATTACACGCCCCTGTTAGACAGGGGCAGAAAAATTGGGCCTTAGGCACTGGTGCTGGTGCCACAACACTGCAACCCCTCACAGACACTCTAGTTGGAACGCAGGAACGAGCCCTGCTGCAAAGTATTGCATCAAAAATTGTAATTACACGCCCCTGTTAGACAGGGGCAGAAAAATTGGGCCTTAGGCACTGGTGCTGGTGCCACAACACTGCAACCCCTCACAGACACTCTAGTTGGAACGCAGGAACGAGCCCTGCTGCAAAGTATTGCATCAAAAATTGTAATTACACGCCCCTGTTAGACAGGGGCAGAAAAATTGGGCCCTAGGCACTGGTGCTGGTGCCACAACACTGCAACCCCTCACAGACACTCTAGTTGGAATGCAGGAACGAGCCCTGCTGCAAAGTATTACATCAAAAATTGTAATTACACGCCCCTGTTAAACAGGGGCTGAAAAATTGTGCCTTAGGCACTGGTGGTGGCGCCCAGAACCAAAAATGTTCTTACAAGCTATCAGCGTGATGATTGAGGAGGAAGAGGATAATTACTCAGGGATAGTCACTCAGCATCAGCATAGGCAGTCTTTGAAGGGATCTGAGATTTCAAAAAAAATTATTCGGTTACATCAGCATCAGGTGCTTGGTAGCTGGTGGTGATCCAAGACTCATTCATTTTTATGAAGGTCAGCCGATCGACCGAGTCGGTGGACAGACGCACCCTGTGATCGGTTACCACGCCTCCAGCAGCACTGAATGTGCGTTCCGAAAGAACGCTGGATGCAGGACAGGCCAGTAGCTCAATTGCATACTGTGCAAGCTCTGGCCAGTGATCCATCCTCAAGACCCAGTAACCCAGAGGATTTTCGGTGGGAAAGGTGTCCAAGTCTGATCTTGCCCCTAGGTATTCCTGCACCATGTAAAACAGACGCTGGCGATGGTTGCTGGAACCGATCATACCTTGGGGCTGCGGACCAAAAAATTGTCTGAACGCATCGGTCAGACGGCCACCTTCTCCACCGCTCCTTCTTTGACTGACCGAAGCCTCAGCAACACGTTGTCCAGAAACAGGAGTTTGTAACATCCCAGTCTCTGGGAACGCGTTGCACAGACCTTTCTGCAAGGCCTTCCGAAGATGTTTCATCCTCTGCTCCCTCTGCGATGGCAAGATAAGGTCCGCAACCTTACCCTTGTAACGTGGTTCAAGGAGGGTTGCCAGCCAGTATTGGTCCTTCTCCTTGATACCACGAATACGAGGATCCTTACGCAGGCTTTGCAGGATCAGGGAGGCCATGCAGCGTAGGTTTGCTGAGGCATTCGGTCCGGAGTCCTCTGGGTCACTAAGAACGACATGGTCCGCAGCCACCTCCTCCCAGCCACGTACAAGTCCATGTGTTTCTTGGGACTGATCCCTTAAAGACTGCTGCTGATGCTGAGTGCCAGGCTCCACCTCCATACTGACACAATCTTCCTCCTCCTCCTCTTCCTCCTCGTCCTCTTCCTGTGTGATCGGCGGGCACGCAGGAACACTGTCTGGATAAAGGGGGCCTTGAGAGCTAAGGAAGTCCTCCTCTTCCTGCCTCTGTTCTGCCTCAAGTGCCCTGTCCATTATTCCACGCAGCGTGTGCTCCAACAGGTGGACAAGGGGGACAGTGTCACTGATGCATGCACTGTCACTGCTCACCATCCTCGTGGCCTCCTCGAATGGTGACAGGACAGTGCATGCATCCCTGATCATGGCCCACTGGCGTGGGGAAAAAAAACCAAGCTCCCCTGACCCTGTCCTGGTGCCATAGTCGCACAGGTACTCATTGATGGCCCTCTGCTGCGTGTGCAGCCGCTGCAAGCATGGCCAACGTTGAGTTCCACCTGGTGGGCATGTCACAGATTAGGCGGTTCTTGGGCAGGTTAAACTCCTTTTGGAGGTCCGTCAGCCGAGCACTGGCATTATATGACCGGCGGAAATGCACACAGACTTTCCTGGCCTGCCTCAGGACATCCTGTAAGCCCGGGTACCTGCCCAAGAACCGCTGCACCACCAAGTTAAGGACGTGAGCCAAACAGGGCACATGGGTCATTTGTCCCTGTCGGAGGGCAGAGAGGAGGTTGGTGCCATTGTCGCAAACCACCATTCCTGCCTTAAGTTGGCGTGGCGTCAACCACCTCTGAACCTGCCCCTGCAGAGCTGACAGAACCTCTGCCCCAGTGTGGCTCCTGTCCCCCAAGCACACCAGCTCAAGCACCGCATGGCATCTTTTGGCCTGTGTACTTGCGTAGCCCCTTGAACGCCTACGGAGCACCGCTGGTTCCGAGGAAGAGGCCATGGAGGAAGAAGAAGAGGAGGGGGTGGAGGAGAGAGGTGTGTCACAATCAGCATTTTGGAGGCGTGGTGGCGGAACAACCTCCAACACTACTGCACCTTGTCCTGCATCCTTCCCAGCTGCCAGCAGAGTCACCCAATGCGCCGTGAAACTTAGGTAACGTCCCTGTCCATGCCTGCTGGACCATGAGTCAGCGGTAATATGCACCTTACCGCTGACCGCCCTGTCCAGCGAGGCATGGACATTGCCTTCCACATGCCGGTAGAGAGCCGGAATCGCCTTCCGTGAGAAAAAGTGGCGTTTGGGTACCTGCCACTGAGGAACCGCACATTCCACAAACTCACGGAAGGGGGCAGAGTCTACCAACTGAAAAGGCAGCAGTTGAAGTGCTAGCATTTTTGCCAAGCTAGCATTCAACCGCTGGGCATGTGGATGGCTGGGAGCAAACTTCTTTCGGCGGTGCAGCAGCTGGGGCAGGGAAATTTGCCTGGTACAATCTGACGTCGGTGTACCAAAAGCAGATTGCCCACAAGTACTTGGCTGTGACACACCTAATTCTACACCTTCATTCCTCTCACTGCAGGTCTCAGAGAGGACTGAAGGTCTAGTGGGGTTGGAAATCTCAGCTGATGAGGAGCAAGGAGAGATCCTCTTTGTTCTTTGGTGTGGGTCTTTTAGATACGCTTGCCAACGAACTGCATGGCAGGTCAACATATGTCTGGTCAAGCATGTGGTACCCAAGCGGGAGATGTTTTGGCCACGCGAGATACGCTTGAGACATATGTTGCAAATAGCAGCGGTGCGATCTGATGCACTCGTCTCAAAAAAGGCCCACACCAAAGAACTTTTTGAATAACGCGCAGAGACTGCAGCGCCCTGCACATGTGGAGCTTTGGGGTGTGATGCAGTCAATGTGCTGCCCTTAGGCTGGCCCCTGGAGGGCATCCTGCCTCGTTGGTGATGTGCCGCCGCCTCCTCCTCCTCCTCCTCCTCCTCCTCCTCTCTCCTATCAGGCACCCACGTTGAGTCAGTGACCTCATCATCCCCTCCCTCCTCATCACTGGAGCAAACCTGGCAGTATGCTGCAGCAGGGGGAGCATGACTGCCAGATTGCTGTCCTTCTTGGGCACCCCCTCTGTCCGTGCTCATGTTACTGCCTTCATCGAGCTCAGTATCGTCATCAGAGCCTTCCAAACGCTGGGCATCCTCCTGGAGCATGTACCCAACACTGTGGTCAAACAGTTTGAGGGAATCCTCATGAGGACATGGTGGAGCTAGGGAAGGAGTCACTGATGACATTGAGCTGAGGGAAGAGGCCACTGCTTTGCCAGACAAAGCACCCTGGGCATGGGTGAGAGAGGATGAGGAGGATGAGGACGGCTTGGTCATCCACTCGACCAAGTCTTCCGCATGTTGCGGCTCAACACGGCCAGCTGCCGAAAAAAAGGCCAAGCGTGTCCCATGGCCACGTGCTGATGAGGATGCACCGTCTCCACGACCAGCACTAGACACAGAGCCTGCTTGCCCTCTCTTATTGGCTTGTGACTGTCTGCCTCTCCTTCTTGGCCTTCCAGACATACT